>NW_012267218.1:23715625-23754143 GCF_000151885.1 Dipodomys ordii | reverse complement strand
TCAAGGCTAGCGCTCTACCACTTGAGCCACAGCGCCACTTCCGGCTTTTTTCTTTTTGCTTATGTGGTGCTGAGGAATCGAACCCAGGGCCTCGGGCATGCAAGGCAAGCGCTCTACTACTGAGCCACCTTCCCAGCCCATTTATTTAATTAGCTCTTCAGTTCAAGGCTAGTGCTCTACCACTTGAGCCACAGTGCCACTCCTGGCTTGTTACTTTTTTTTTTTTTGCTTTTTGCTTATGTGGTGCTGAGGAATCGAACCCAGGGCCTCAGGCATGCAAGGCAAGCACTCTACCACTGAGCCAACTTCCCAGCACAATAAGGGTTATTAAGAGTGTAAGTGATCCTCTTTCTGGATTCTAAGATGACTGCAAAGTAACAGCCATCTGGAGCATTAAATTCACACACATCCTTCACTCCTTGTATTTTCCCTCTCTTCTCTCTCTCTCTCTCTCTTCCTCTCTCCATTTCTTTCTCTCCTCCCACCCCCACCCCCCCCCCCACCCCCGCCCCCGCCCCTGCCCCTTGCCTCCACTAAGGGAAATGGAGATTATCAGTACATTTTACTTATAGTGCTTGACTTACTTGTCTAGATGGTTAGGTAAGCTGAGTAGATCTATTGTTTTAGAACTATTTGTTGACCCACTTTAGGTTGGAATAAATATCATTAATCCTTAGATTATGGAAAATTCATAAAAAAGAAAAGAAAAGCCACCTCATGACATTTGAGCACCATTTATTTTTGAGGTAAGGTCTTCTGCCTGCTGGGCCATGATCTACCTATTTTAGCTTCTACTGTTTTAGACTTCTATGTCTGTAATGACAGGCACACACCACCATGCTTAGCTTCTTTCCATTGAGATGGAGTTTCTTGAATTTCTCTGTCTAGAATGGCTTAGAACCTCTCTCCTCCTAATCTCAGCCTCCTAAATAGCTAGGATTACAGGTGTGAGCCATTACACTAGCCACCCAAACATTTTAATTGTACCCATACTAATTTGGAAAGGTAATGTTCAAATCTTTCCAGGAAGACTGATCCACAATTAACTATGTCCCAGAAAATAATTTAAAACTTTGAGGGAAGAGAACAAAATCTAGCATTCAACAAAGTATAGTTTGTGATTTCCAACATCCAATAAAAATTGCCAGGGTTTGGGGGGTGGGGGGAGATGGGAAGGGGAAACAAAGGAGGAGGCAACAATGCTTGATAAGAAATGTACTCATGCTGGGTGCTGGTGGCTCACACCTGTAATCCTAGCTATTCAGGAGGCTGAGATCTGAGGATCTCAGTTCAAAGCCAGCCCGGGCAGGAAAGTCTATGAGACTCTTATCTCCAATAAACCACTAGAAAACTGGAAGTGACGCTGTGGCTCAAATTGTAGGGCACTCCCTTGAGCAGGAAAGCTGGAGGGACAGCACTCAGGCCCAGAGTTCAAGCACCCCCTCACACCCTCCCCCCCAAAAAAAATACCAAATCCCTCAGTCACATAGAAATAACAGAGATAATGGAACTACCTTATAAGTAGTTTTTGAAACTATGCTCAAAGCTGGGCACAAGTGGCTCATTCCTGTAATCAATCATATCTATCAGAATCTGGATAGAAAAGTCTAACATCTTCAATTAACCAGCCCCCCCCCAAAAAAAAGCTAAGCTGGATGTGTGGCACAGATGGTAGTGTACCAACCATGAATGAAAAATAGAAAAAAAAAAACAAAAAAACCAAGAGTTCAAGGCCCTGATTTCAAACCCTAGGTACTGGCATTCAACCAACCATTTGATCACATTTTATTTATTTTTAAAAATGGATGAATTGTATGTTTCGTGAACTCTGTCTCAATGAAACTCAGTATTTTTTATTTTTTGCCAGTCCTGGGGCTTGAACTCAGGTCTGGGTAGTGTCCTTGAGCTGCTTTTGCTCAAGGTTAGCACTCTACCACTTGAGCTACGGCACCACTTCCAGCTTTTTATGTGGTACTGGGGAATCGAGCCTAGTGCTTCATGTATGCTAGACAAGCCAATCTACCACTAAGCCACATTCCCAGCCCAAAATTCAGTTTTTAAAGTATTTTCATTTTTAACTGGGCACCTATAATCCTAGCTACTCAGGATACTGAGGACTTGGAGAACCATTGTTCAAAGTCACCCTAGGCAGAAAAACCTTGAAAACTCCATCTCATCTGATTATTTGTAACTAGAAAAATGAAGCTGGAGTAGACCCTGGTTGCTCATTCCTGTATCCTAGATATTCAGGAGGCTGAGATGTGTGGATCATAGTTCAGAGCCAGCCTGGGTAAGGTTAATGAGAGAGCCAGGCGCTAGTGGTTCACACCTGTAATCCTAGCTACTAAGGAGGCTGAGATCTGAGGATTGCGGTTCAAAGCCAGCCCGAGCAGGAAAGTCTGTGAGACTCTTATCTCCAATA
This sequence comes from Dipodomys ordii, assembly GCF_000151885.1. Lineage (NCBI taxonomy): Eukaryota > Metazoa > Chordata > Mammalia > Rodentia > Heteromyidae > Dipodomys > Dipodomys ordii. The sequence continues at coordinate 23,751,721 of NW_012267218.1, read as the reverse complement.
AACGACTTAAAAGACGCAAGTGGCACTGTGGCTCAAGCAGTAGAGCGCTAGCCTTGAGTTGAAGAGCTGAGGGACAGCACTCAGGCCCAGAGTTCAAGCCCCACGACCGACCCAAAAAAAAAAAGGGGGGTTAATGAGAGACACTTACCTCCAATGAAGCACCAAAAAAGCTTGAAGCAGAACTGTGCTCAAGTGGTAGAGTACAGGCCTTGAGCAAAAAAGCTCAGGGACAGCACTAGCACTGGCACAAGGGAAAAAAAAAAAGAAACTGGACTAGAGGTATACTAGAACAGTAGCTATGAGAAAGAAAGCTGAGCTAGAGTGAGGTGAGAGGCCCCGAGTTCAAACCTTGGTACTGCTGCATGTGTGCGTGCGTGTGCACGCGCACGCCCCCCCCCCCACGATATGCATTTTATTTATTTTTGTTGGTCCTGAGGCTTGAACTCAGGGTTTGGGCTCTGTTCCTAAGCCTCTCTGTGCTCAAGGCTAGAGCTCTATCACTTGAACCACAGGGCCAGCTTCTAGCTTTTTCTGTTTATGTGGTACTGAGGTACCCAGGGCTTCATGCATGCTAGGCAAGCATTCTACCATTAAGCTACATTCCCGGCCCAAGATATGCTTTTTTTAAAAGAATCTGTTAAATGAGTAATGGAATCAATTGGGAATAGGAATACATTTAATTGGATATTTGACATCAAACTACTGGCTAATATATTTCACAAATTGGCTAATGTCAATTTGCAAATTAAAGATGAGGTCCAAGCCAGGTGCTGGTCTCGCACACCTGTAATCTTAGGGGGCTGAGATCTGAGGATTGGGGTTCAAAGCCAGCCCTGCAGGAAAGTCCCTGAGACTCTAATCTCCAATTAACCACCAGAAAACAGGATGTGGTGCTGTGGCTCAAGTGGTAGAGAGCTCGCTTCCAGCTGAAGATCTCAAGGACAGTGCCCAGGCTCAGAGTTCAAGCCCCACAACAGACCAAAAAAAATAAATAAGGTTCTCATAATACACTTAATACGCTACTTTGTGCTTTTGAACAGATTTTTTTGAGTTTAGCCTATTCTTATGTATCCCATTGTTCTCTTTCATTTGTACAATACATGTACAAGCTATAAAGTCGAATACCAAAATTATATGACAGTACTACATTTATTTACTTTTTTATGGCACTAAGATTAAACTCATGGCCTTTCATTTGCTATATAAGTGTTCTGCCACTTGAGTTATGGCCTGTCCAACAGTACAGTTACAGTATGAATATTCAATTCCAGAAAATGATTATATAGAGATCACATATATAACATATACAGAATATACTAAATATGTACATTGTAAAAATATATATTCAGATGTCTTCTGGTTGCTTGTCATACGATGAACATCTTTGGGCATATAGTATTTTCCATAATTAAGACATTAAAACATTTTAGAAAAAAATTCTGCCTCAAAGTATGATACTTTTTACAGGTTTTGAGACCTGTTGAATTGTTCTATCTCAAAGTATTTGGGGATGAATTCTTGGCTTATTGTTGACTTTTAGATGTATAAATTTGTTTAACAGTGTTTTCTGCAGGGCACTGGTGGCTCATGCCTGTAATCCTAGCTAGTCAGGAGGCTGAGATCTGAGGATCACAATTCAAAACCAGCCCAGGCGGGAAAGTCTGTGACACTCTTATCTCCAATTAACCATCAGAAAACTGGAAGTGCCGCTGTGGCTCGGTGGTAGAGTGCTCACCTTGAGTTGAAGAACTCAGGGACAGCACCCAGGCCCAGAGTTCAAGACCCAAGACCGAAAAATAAAATAAAACACAATGCTTCCTATTTCTTTTAATATGTCTTTCTCTTTTTTAAATCTATTATAGGTTTAAGTTGATAACCAGCCCAGTTCAGCATCTTACAGGAAGAGCATATAGTTTTTCCTAGAGGAATATGAACATAACAGGAACTCTGACTTAAATTTGAATCTGTTCCCTGAACAGCAACAGGATTTTGGAAGCTGAATCAATGTTATCAGATGAGTTAGAATCCAAACCAGAGGTAAGCCCTCCCAGCTTGTTTCCTTTTCTTTTGTTTGGTTTATATTTCAGTTTATCCTTAGTATAGGGACCAGTAAACTTTGATATTAATACTTTAGGTTTTACTTGATAGTAAATACTTCAGGTTTTGTGAGCCAAATGGTTTGTATTAGGGTTTTTGTTTTTTGTTTACTTGTTTTTTTTTTGGTTATTGAGTATTTCCTCAAAAATTTAAGAATACCTTATTATCTTTTGTAGAGTTTGTAAGTAAAAGGGCTTGAACTTAGGGCCTAACATTCTTTGCTCAGTTTTTTGCTCAAGGTGGGTTCTCTACCACTTGAAACACAACTCCAGTCTGGTATTTTTGCTGGTTAGTTGGAGATAATGTATTCCCAGGCTGCCTTTGAACCTTGATCCTCATATCTCAGCCTCTGGAGTAGCTAGGATTACAGATGTGAGCCCCGTTGTGTTTGTTACAGAAGTATAAAATTAAACTTAATTATATAATAATGAAGTACTTTGTATGAATATGTGTGTGTATGCATATAAAAATATTTGCTACCACAGACCATTCTTTTATTTTGTATAAAACAAAGTATTTTCATTCTAAACATGATGTGGAATTTTAAGTGCTTTTGACTTTTTTTTCACTTTTCTCATTTTAATTTTAGAGAGTTCTTATAGAATAGTAGGAAGGTTAATGAATTTGAAATCAGATTACTTAAATTTGAATCTGGCATTGATCCTATGTAGTGTGTGATCTTGGACAATTCATTTAATACCTTCTCATTTGTAAAATATACGTGCAATTTTACTTATTTAATGGGATTGGTAACTAAATGAGCCAATATCCAGGAAAATGCTTTTGTAAGATGTAGTTAGTAAAGTTGAGTTTTAAAAAATAGCCTATCATTTTAAAATACAATTATTTTGATCATTTCTGTTTGATGGAAAGTGACAGAAGTTAATTTTATACATAAGCCTTACATGAGAACAGGGACTTGAAAAAATAAGCTTAAAACATTGTAGTTAATCTAGTTTTTCTTTGAATATAACTGTGACTAGTAATAGTCTAAACTAAATTGGAGCATCATCTTTTGGTAAATTTAGACTTTGAATAATTCCTAACAACCTCTGTTTCTCAGTGTTGTTCTTTCTACCTGTTAACCCCCTCCTCAGCTCCTGGTTCAGTTTGTTCAGAATACCTCCATCCCACTGGGACAGGGGCTAGTAGAAGCAGAAGCTAAGGACATTACTTGTTTATCCCTCCTTCCGGTGACTGAACCCTCAGAATGCAGCCGGCTAATGTTACCAGGTAAAAATAAAGTTGGGGGGCTGGGAAGTTGGCTCAGTGGTAGAGTACTTGCCTGGCAAGCATGAGGCCCTGGGTTCGATTCCTCAGCACCACATACACCAAAAAAGCCGGAAATGGCATTGTGGCTCAAGTGGTAGAGTGGTAGCCTTGAGCTGAAAAGCTGAGGGAGAGAGCCCAGGCCCAGAGTTCAGGCCTCAGGACCAAGAGGAAAATAAAGAAAGGAAGGAAGGAAGAAAAGAAAGTAAGTTGGCCAAGGGAGAGAGCCCAGGCCAAGAGTTCAGGCTTCAGGACCAAGAGGAAAATGAAAGGAAGGAAGGGAAGGAGGGGTAAGGAAAGGAAGAAAGTTGGCCAAAAATAGGTTGAATGGAATGGAAAACTGGGAACTAAATATTAAGCGTCATTGACAAGTGGACTTGGGGGCTCACGCCTGTAATCATAGCTACTCAGGAGGCTGAGATCTGAGGATCACGGTTCAAAGCCAGCCTGGGCTGGAAAGTCCCTGAGACTCTTAGCTCCAGTTAACCACCAGAAAACTGGAAGTGGCGCTGTGACTCAGGTGGTAGAGTCCTGGCCTTGAGCTGAAGAGCTGAGGAACAGCACCCAGCCCTAGAGTTCAAGCCCCATGATTGACAAAAAAAAAAAAGTCATTGACAAAAAGTAGCCATAGAAATAAGTGCATTAATGTTTTTATATTAACATAGGATGAGTTTAATAGTATATGAGTTTTCAATATTTAAAAGTTTTCTATTTTGCATAAGTATTTTAAGCTATAATAATGGACGTGATCATCCATACAGTGTGGGGAAACAAAGTCTAAAATAGAACTCTGGGGAATGCCTTTCTGAAGATAAAGGATAAGACAGGACAGCCTAAAACGGAGGGAAGGAGAATAAAGTAGGGTAGAGAAGATGGATGAATATAACCAAGAGAAGATACTATGTTAAATGTTCCTGAGTCATAAGACAGAACTAAAAGGAGGGGATCATTAACCTTGGTTGTCCATGGAGGAAAGATGGGGATGTTGAAAGCTAGGCTCAGGGACTTGCAGTAACAGTGCAAAGTGCATTGTATAGTTGAAGAAGTAACTAGACAGTATTTTCTGAAGGCTTTCTTGCTATAAAAAAAGAGGACTGGGAAGGTGGCTCAATGATAGAGTTCTTGCCTTGCATGTATGAGGCCCTGGGTTAGATTCCTCAGCACCACCTAAGCAAAAAAGCTGCAAGTGGCGCGGAGGCTCAAATGGTAGAGCACTAGCCTTGAGCTGAAGAGCTGAGGGACAGCACCCAGGCCCAGAGGTCAGGCCCCACAACCAACGAAAAGAAAAAGAAGTGAGGTAATTGTTTTTAGTTCTGAGGGTTGTATTATGCTATATGGAAAAGAGCCAGTAAAAGATGATGAAAACAAAAAGAGATAGTCCATAATTGGTAAGGTGGGTCCAGGGGAAATAGTTGGTGAGATTAGGTTTGGATGGAAGAGGGACTCACATTTGATTATTAGCAAGGACATTTTTTATGAATTTTTCATGTTCTTACCCTTGGTTAAAATTTGAAATGTTGGGGAGTGGATGAGTGAAGAGAGGAACAGTGGGTGAGTATAGTTATAATACTCATTGTACATATGTGAAAATGGAACTAGGTAACTTGAGGGGGATGGGTGGGTGGAGTTGAGATAGATCAAGGGGAGAGATGGAGTAGGCGACACTGATCAAGATGCATTGTACTAGCTCAGTGCTGGTAGCTCACACCTCTAATCTGAGCTGCTCAGGAGGCTGGGATCTTGGATTGCAGGTCTGCTAGCCCAGACAAGAAAGTCTGAGACTCCAGTTATTCACCAAAAGCCACAAGTGGAGCTGTGGCTCAAGTGGCAGAGCATCAGCTGCCTTGAGTAATGAACAGTGACTTGGCCTTGAGTTCAAGCCAAGAAAAGAAAAGAAAAAAGTTAAAAGAGTAGGGTTTCACTGCAAGAAAATAACATTTAGATTCTATTACTCAGTATTTATTGTATAGATCTATTTTTAAAGGAAAAAGTACTGGCTGGGTGTCAGAGGCTCATGCTTGTAATTCTAACTACTTAGTAGGATGAGATCTGAAGTTCATAGTTGACAGCCAGCCAGAGCAGGAAAGTCTGTGAGACTTATTTCCAATTGACTACTAGAAAACCAAAAGTTGCCATGTAGGTTAAAGTGGTAGAGCTCCATGACAGACAAGGGGGGGAAAAAAAGGAAAAGTTCTTTTCTGGCTTTAAAGAGGACTAATTTATGAAATAATCCAAATAGGAATGGTTGGTTATTAGTTAGGCCCAGTGTCATCACATTTTGGCAACTAGCTTTAAAGAACTTCTGTTCTTCTCTGAGACAATTTTTTTATTTGCAAATTGAGACTGCTGTCTGCTCCTGTAAGGGTGGTAAGATGCTAAGGGATGTCACATGGTTTTTTAAGTCTATGTATCAAAATGTTGAGATCCTTGGAGATGGCAACTACATATAGCTGTGGTATTTTCCCTTTACTAGATGATACTCCAAGTCATACTAACTCCTCCAAGGAGGTAACTTCCTCGGCTGTATTGAGAAGTCTTCAGGTGAATGTGGGGCCAGACGGAGAGGAGACAAGGGCTCACACTGTACAAAAGTCCCCGGAGTTTTTGTCCACTCCAGACTCTCCTAGCTTATTGCAAGATCTACAACCAAGTGATAGCACTTCTTTTATTCTTCTTAACCTAACAAGAGCAGGTATTCTTTATTCTTTTTTAAAATTCACATTCTTAAAAAAAAATAATTGAGGCCTGGGAGTGTGGCTTACTGGTAGAGTGCTTGCCTAGCATGCATGGAGCCTTGGGTTTAATTCCTCAATACCACATAAACAGAAAAGCTGGAAGTGGTGCTGTGGCTCAAGTGGTAGAGTGCTAGCCTTGAGCAAAAGAAGCCCAGGGACAGTGCCCAGGCCCTGAGTTCAAGCGCCAGGATTGGTAAAAGAAAAGAAATAGAATTGAGAATGAGACATATTTAACTCACTTGTACTTAAAAGAAGCTTTATTATTTTGGGAAATTGGTGTGGTCTGGTGATGAATCAATGGAATGTGTAGAGTCTAGAATGATTAACCGTTATTTTCTTTTTATCTTTTTTTTTTGAAACAAAGTCTTGCTCTATAGCTCAGTTGAATCTTGATGTAATATTCCTGCTTGAGCCTCTCAGGGGCTGGGATTATAGACAGTTATCTCCACACACCTGGTAACTGAAGTATTTATTGTTTAGGAAATTATGTGGTACTATTTGCTTAGGTAGTAAGCACAGAAAGAACAAGTCCCAGAGGAAGGATGATTTGTGTCTGTTGATGTTGAGATTTTGGAGGAATATTCAGAAGGAAATATTCTTTAGACAATTAGAAAGACGAATCCAGAATTGTAAAAGAGGTCTGGGTAGCTAGCAGCATGCAGAAAATAAATGAGTATGGATTCTTTCATTCAAAGGAAGTTTGAAGCAAACAGAAAAAAGGCAAGTCTGGAGGAAAAACAACAGAAGAATGAAAAGAATCAGCTGGAAGGTGATGGAGAGAACTGGGCAAGGTAGATAGGAAGACAAAGGAGGAAAATCTTTAAGGAAGCAAAGATACTAACTCATTCCAAATACTACAGGGTGGGCTACAGAGATGACATGTAACTGTTGATCTTAACAAAAAAATTGTTATAGGGATGGTAAAGGTAGAAGTTAGATTGAAATAGATATTAAGAAAGTGAATACAGCAGGGCACTGGTGGCTCATGCCTGTAATCCTAGCTACTCAGGAGGCTGAGATCTGAGGATCATGGTTCAAAGCCAGCCTAGGCAGGAAAGTCCTTGAGACTCTTATCTCCAATTAACCACCAGAAAACTGGAAGTGGCGCTGTGGCTTAAATGGTAGAGTGCTCGCCTTTAGCTGAAGAGTTCAGGAACAGAACCCAGGCCCAGAGTTCAAGCCCCATGATTAAGAAAAAGGAAGGAAGGAAGGAAGGAAAAAAGTGAGGGAGTAAAAAAGATAATAGCTAGAAAAATAGTTGATTTTCTATTTTAAAAATAGCGATACACTGGTGACTCTCACCTGTAGCCTAGAGGCTGCAATTGGAGATCTGTTCAAAGCCAGCTCAGTCAAGAAAGTCTGTGAGACTCTTATCTCCAATTAAACACCAGAAAGCCAGAAGTGAAGCTGTGGCTTAAGTAGTAGAACATCAGCCTTGAACAGAAAAACTCAGAGACAATTTCTAGGTTCTGAGTTCAAGTGCCAGGACTAACATTAAAAAACAAAACAAAAAAACAGGGCTTGGAAGGTGGCTCAGTGGTAGAGCGCTTGCCTTGCATGCATGAGGCCCTGGGTTCAATTCCTCAGCACCACATAATCAAAAAGAAAAAAGCTGGAAGTGGCGCTGTGGCTCAAGTGGTAGAGCGCTACCCTTGAACTGAAGAGCTGAGGAACAGCGCCCAGGCCCAGAGTTCAGGCCCCACGACTGGACCTAAAAACAAACAAACAAAGAAAACATGGACAGGGCTGGAGAGTGCCTCAAGTTGATGCCTAAGAAGCTGGAATCTCTGAGATCAAACCTCAATTAAATCCCAGTACCACAAACAATAAGATGGGAAAAGCTAGAGCTAGGACTCAGTTAAAGGCTGTAAGGAAAATCTGGTTGCAGATGGGAGAGAACATAATAAAGGGATTACTGAAGAATAGGATTGTGGGGCTAGGAATGTGATTTAGTAATCTGTGGACTGCTTCCCTAGCATGCATGAAGCCCTGGGTTTGATTCCTCAGTACCACATAAACAGAAAAGGCCAGAAGCTCAGGGATAGTCCCCAGGCCCTGAGTTCAAGCCCCAGGACTGGCAAAAGAGTAGTATTCGGATACACCTTTGCCTCTGAAACAGAAGGAAACAAGCTAACTAGAGCCTGTAAGCTGAAAGTAGAAGAATGGTAGCCGAATAATCTAAAAGAAACTTGGGGGAGAAAAACAAAGATCTGAAATAGCTAATTCAGGACACAATGTTTCTGCACCAGGACAAATGAAAGAATTGTTAGTTAACTTTTACATATTCTCCTGTTTCTTCCAGGTCTGGGCTCTTCAGCTGAGCACTTAGTATTTGTACAGGATGAGGCAGAAGACTCAGGGAATGATTTCCTCTCCAATGAGAGCACGGACAGTAGCATTCCATGGTTTCTCCGGGTTCAGGAGTTGGCCCATGACAGTTTGATTGCTGCTACTCGTGCACAACTGGCAAAGAATGCAAAAACCAGCAGCAATGGTGAGACTCCTATAGCATTTTCCTTTCTAGTATTCTATGCAGAAATTGTGACCATATTTTGTTCGTGAACATACTTTGAATTGTATATAATCCAAATTACTTTATTGGTGAGAAGGCTAGAAATGTGTAAATTGTTTGTCTTTTTTCTGTAAAATAACATGGCTGTGCCAAACTTGTGTACAAAATCAACAGAATTATATTTAGCTCTCAACTTTAATATTAGAGCACTTTTTAAAGAAAAAAAATCCTGAGGATATCTTGAAATTTTTTTCCTTTTCATTCTTTATTTAAAAGCTCATTACAGCTGGGCACCAATGGCTCACACATATAATTCTAGCTACTCGGAGTTTGAGATCTAAGGATTGGGGTTCAAAGCCAGCCTGGGCAGGAAAGTCTGTGAGAATCTTATCTCCAATAAAAGACCAGAAAACCAGAATTGCTCTGTGGCTCAAGTGGCAAAGCGCTTGCCTTCAGCTGAAGAGCTGAGGGACAGCACCCAACCCAGAGTTCAAGACCATGACCGACAAAAAAAAAAAAGCTCATTACATGAACATATGCTCATCCAGTAGCTGGCAAGAACAGGTTTAAACTCTAACAAATGACTCAAGCTAGAATACTTGTACACTTTTTGGGGTTTTTTTTGGTCAGTTGTAGGGCTTGAACTCTGGGTATGGGCACTGTCCCTAAGCTCTTCAGCTCAAGGCAAGCATTTTACCACTTGAGCCACAGTGTCACTTTTGATTTTCTGGTGGTTAATTGGAGATAAGAGTTTGACAGACTTTCCTGCCTGGGCTGGCTTGGAAGTGCGATCCTCAGATCTCAGCCTCCTGAGTAGCTAGGATTACAAGCATGAGCCACCAACACCCGGCCACCTGAATGAATACTTTTGCAATGAAAAAAAAAAAATTGAGTTGCATTTAGTCTGCATTAAAAGATGCCTCTAAATACATGTCCTCGTTTTTATCATAATATTCTTCAAATATGTAAAAAGAACTTTTTTGTTTGTTTGTTTGTTGGTCATGGGTCTTAAACTCTGGACCTGGTCACTATCCTTCAGCTCTTCAGCTCCAGGCGAGTGCTCTACCACTTAAGCCAAAACACCACTTCTGGTTTGCTGGTGGTTAACGTCTCATGGACGTTCCTGCCCAGGCTGGCTTTGAAACCCAGTCCTTAGATCTCAGCCTTCTGAGTAACTAGGATTATAGGTTTGAGCCACTGGCGCCCGGCTAAAACAAAAATTCTTTATAGACCTAATAGTTAGAACTCAGATAATCATGAAATTAAAACAGTATTATCAATTAAAAACATAAAACTATGAAACAAAATGAAATTAATATTAAAATGACATTTTGCTGAAACTAAATTACTGCATATAGCAATAATAAAACTATAAAAACGGGCTGGGAAGGCTGGGAAGGTGGCTCAGTGGTAGAGTGCATGCATGAGACCCTGGGTTCAGTTCCTTAGCACCACATAAGCAAAATAGAAAAAACCAGAAGTGGCTCTGTGGCTCAAGTGGTAGAGCACTAGCCTTGAACTGAAGAGCTGAGGGACAGCGCCCAGGCCCAGAGTCCAGGCCCCACTACTGGACCAAAAAAAAAAATGGGCTGGGAATGTGACTTAGTGGAAGAGTGCTTACCTAGCATTCATGAAGCCTTGAGTTCAATTCCTCAATACCACATAAACAGAAAAAGCTGGAAGTGGTGTTATGGATCAAGTGGTATAGTGCTAGCCTTGAGCAATAGAAGCTCAGGGACAATGCCCAGGCCCTGAGTTCAAGCCCCAGCATGTCCAAAACAACAAACTATAAAAACAAATGAAGTTAATGTTAGCTAATACTAAGCCATTTTAATATTAATAAATAATAAGATAAAGCTTTGCTGAAATAAATTACTACCCATGGCAGTTTTTTTCTTAACTATGATGACCTTTGTGCTGTTTACAATTTAGCATGCCTGTTCTGTCTATGGGCCGCTTTTCTCTATTCCAGTAATTTTCAGAGTATCATCAGCATCACCTAACAACTTAGAAATAATATCACACATCTACTGAATCAAAAACTTAGTTACAGTATTTGTTTCAGACTACTTCAATGTCAAACCTTTGCTTATGTAACACTCACTCTATTAATACTTTTTTTTTGGCTAGTCTTGGGGCTTGAACTCAGAGCCTGGGCACTGTCTCTGAGCTTCTTTTGCTCAAGGCTAACACTCTACCACTTGAGCCACAGTGCCACTTCCAGCTTTTTCTGTTTGTATGGTACTAAGGAATTGAACCCAGGGCTTCATGCGTGCTAGGCAAGCACCTTACCACTAAGCCACATTCCCAGCCTAATATTCTTTTTTGATGGTGTTTGGGTACTCCAGGGCCTGAAGCTTGCTAGGCAAGTGTGCTACTGTTGAGCTATGCCTCCAGCCCTGTTTTAACACTGGCTGTATTTTTTTTCTGGTCATGGGTCTTGAACTCAGGACCTAGGCATTGTCCCTGAGCTTTTCTGCTTAAGGCTAGATAGTCTCATGGACTTCCTTGCCTGCTGGTCTGGCTTTGAATACTCATCCTCAGATCTAAGCCTCTTGAGTAGCCCAAATTACAGACATGAGGCTGGAGCTACCAGTGCTTGGCTAGTATTTTTTGTTTCACATTTTCTTTTGTATTTTTTCATTAATTTGTAGCTATTAAGGTCGGACTACATATTTCAACATTTTCACTGTCGAGCTTATGATGTTTGACAGTACTAGAATTTGAACTCAGAGCTTTGCTAGACAGGTACTCTACCTTTAGAGTGATGCCTCTAGGAAATATTATGTCAGTACATAGCTGTTTCCATGCCATGATTCCATAAGCTAGAATGTGCTGCTTATATTCTTCCCCCTTCCCTCAGTACTGAGGGGTTGAACTCGAGGACTAGGCACTTTGTCCTTTAGGTTTTGTTGCTCAAGGTTGCCACTTGAGCTATATCTCCACTTCTGTTTTTTTGGCTGGTTAGTTGGAGATATGAGTCTCACAGACTTTCTTACCTGGGCTGGCTTCGAACCAGAATCTTAGATCTCAGCTTTCTGAGATGCTAGTATTACAGGCATGAACTGCTGGCACACAGTAACCCCATTATTTTATTTTAGAATTATCATTGAGGTGAAAATAAAAAGCTAAAATATTTCTCATAGAGAACTCAAATATTCTTTAAATATTCAAAATATTCCAGTAGAACAAAAACTGTAGAGTGGGAACCTGGAATTTAGAATTCTGAAGTCTGGGCTGGGATTGTGGCTTAGGGTTAGAGTGCTTTCCTGGCATGCTTGAAGCCCTGGGTTCAATTCCTCGGTACCACATAAACAGAAAAAGAAACAGAAGTAGTGTTGTGGCTCAGGTGGTAGAGCACTAGCCTTGAGCAAAAGAAGCTCAGGGACAGTATCCAGGCTCTGAGTTCAAGCCCCAGGACTGGCAAAAAAAAAAAAAAAAAAGAAAAATCTAAAGTCTGGGATCCAAACATTACACTTTCATTTACCAGTTACTTGTCTTGATCCTGTTCTGGGGCTTGAACTCAGCGTCTGGGCTCTGTCCCTGAGTATTTCTGTGCTCAAGGCTAGCACTCTACCACTTGAGCCACAGTGCCGCTTCTGGCCTTTTCTGTTTATGTGCTGAGGAATGGAACCCATGACTTCATGCATGCTAGGCAAGCACTCTACCACTAAGCCACATTGCTAACCCCAGTTTAATATTTCTTTGCTTCAGTTTTCTCATTAGAACATAAAGATCGGGCTGGGAAGGTGGCTCAGTGGTAGAGTGCTTGCCTTGCATGCCTGAGGCCCTGGGTTCGATTCCTCAGCACCACATAAGAAAAAGAAAAAAAACCAGAAGTGGCGCTGTGGCTCAAGTGGTAGAGCGCTAGCCTTGAGCTGAAGAGCTGAGGGACAGCGCCCAGGCCTAGAGTTCAAGCCTCAACGACTGGACCAAAAAAAAGAACTTAAAGATCAATTGTTACAAAGATTAAATGAGGTTCAATCTGGGTAATTTGACATATGCTTTATAGTCAGCCAAGCATTGTGTAAATATCTGTCTTACTCTCAAAATATAATACCTTCCTAATATAAAATCTACCTTGTGTTCCTGAAAAGAAAATGAGCTCAGACATAAGCCAAAAATACAATACTCTTTTCCTACTGATTCCCTAAAAGCTTATTTATTTATTTGTCAGTTGTAGGGCTTGAACTCTGGGCCTGGGCGCTGTCCCTCAGCCCTTTAGCTCAAGGCTAGCGCTCTACCACTTGAGCCACAGCGCCACTTCTGGCTTTTTCTGCTTATGTGGTGCTGCGGAATCGAACCCAGGGCCTCATTCATGCAAGGCAAGCACTCTACCACTGAGCCACCTTTCCAGCCCCAGCTTTTTTATTTCTAACTTTAGAGGATCATTTGACATTTGATATTATAAAATTCTTTTTGAAAATTTTATGGTTTTGCTTACGTTTCTTAAGTAAGATGAAATACATTAATCTACTGTTACATGTAGCGAGATGATTTTGACATTGTGATGCATTTTTAGTAAAAAAGAAAACTACTTCTTCCTAATACTGGGAATTGAATGCAAGAGTCTCCCACAGAATAGCAAGAACTTTATCACTGAGATATCATTCCCAGCCCTCTTTTTTGCTTTATTTTATTATTACTATTTTTTGGTTGTAGTTCTGGGGCTTGATCTCGGGCATTGGGTGCTGTAGCTGAGATTTATTTTGCTAAGGATAGTGCTCTACCACTTGGACTACAGCTCCACTTCTGGCTTTTTTGATGACTAGTTGGAGATAAGAGTTTCATGGACTTTCCTGCCCAGGCTGGCTCTGAACTGTGGTCCTCAGATTTCAGTCTCCTGAGTATCTAGGATTACAGGCATGAGCTACCAATGTCCAGCCATTTTTTAAAAAAAATATTTGCTTTAGTTGGAGACAGGTTTCTTAAATTAGCCTTGAGCTTATGATCCTGCTGGGTTAGCCTCCTACCATGCTGTGATTACAAGTATAAGCCATCATCATGCCTGGTTCTTTTGTTTTTAATGGAAAATCATCCTTATATTTGTGCTGTTTTTCCTTTTTATTTTTTCATTGTTATTATAAGGGTGATGTTCAGAGGGGTTACAGTTACATAAATCAGGTAATGAGTACATTCTTGTTCCCAGTTTTTCCCTTCTGTCCTCACCCACAAGTTATGTAGTTAATTTTCAGCATAATGTCTAGTGAGTATTTGTTTACCCTTAGTTCCTCCATTTCTGAGCCCCCCCACTCCCTTTCCCAAAAGAAATATTTTTCCTTTTTGTCAGTTTTTTACACAAAACTTAAAACATATGTAAATGTATAGAGAACAGTATAATGAATTCTCATCCATTCCATGGCTTCAGCATTTATCAAGTTAGAGCCAGTCTTGTTTCATCTGTACATTTTTTAGTGCTTTCTTACTTTACATACTCTGTTTAATGATGATATCGATGTATATTTATGACAAAGTCTCCCTAGGTAGCCCAGGCTGACTTACACTCACAATTCTTCTGCCTCAGCCTCCTGTGTGCTAGAATTACTCCCAACTATGAAGTTCTACCTATTAACCTGGAATTTATACAAATTTTTGATCAGCTGATTTTGCTTAAATTTAATAGAGGCAGTGTTTAGCTTTTCTCATCTCTATTTTGTTGAACAAAACACTAAAAGGTATTATCTAAGTTCTCTTTTAAATGTTAGAAATGTTAAAGTCTATTTTTAATATTAAAGTGTATTTTTAAATGTTTCATAACAAAAAAGGAGTGATTTAGAAAATGAGAAGATTGTTCTCATTTTCCAGAATAAGAAACAGCCAAATTGACTTCAAAAGATGGAAATGTAAGAATAACCATCTGTGATAGAATTCTGTTGTTAGCTCACACTAAACCAGAATGGCTACTTAAAATACATGCTTTTTGGTGGTGGTGGTGGTGGTGGTTGTCGTGGTTGTGGGGCCTGAACTCTGAGTATGGGCGCTGTCCCTCAGGTCTTCAACTCAAAGCTAGTGCTCTACCACTTGAGCCATGGTGCCACTTTCATTTTTTTCTGCTTATGTGTTGCTGAAGCGTCGAACCCAGGGCCTCATGCATGTGAGGCAAGCACTCTACCACTGAGCTACCTTCCCAGCCCCTAAAAATACATGCTTTTTTGCCCAGGACTTTTTTTTTTTTTTAACTGTGAAAATACCATACAGAGGGGTTACAATTACATGGGCAAGATAATGAGTACATTTCTTATCAAGCATTGTTGCCTCCTCCTTTGTTTCCCCTTCCCATCCCTTCTCATCTCCCACCCACCCTCCCCACCCCTACCCCCTTGCCCAGGACTTTAAAGTCATCTCCAAAGCATCTTAGTCTGAGTGTTGATCTACCTGTTTCCCTACCAATTTGTGCAGTGCATGTTTAATTCTGCTTTTTGATATTTCTGATAGGAAACCATTTTGATTATTTCCTACATTTATCCAAGAACCCTAATCTTGTAAAATAAAACATGTTAGCTGTTGGTAAATGCTTGGAACAGGGGACAGAGTATAGACCATGATCATATTTATTTTTAAACAATTACAGAAGGGGGCTGGGAAGGTGGCTCAGTGGTAGAGTGTTTGCCTTGCATGCCTAAAGCCCTGGGTTCGATTCCCCAGCACCACATAAGCAAAAAGAAAAAAAGCCAGAAGTGGCACTGTGACTCAAGTGGTAGAGTGCTAGCCTTGAGCTGAAGAGCTGAGGGACAGCGCCCAGGCCCAGAGTTCAGACCCACGACTGGACAAAAAAAAAAAAGTAAAAAAAATAAAAATAAACAATTACAGAAGGGACCTGGGGAAAGTAGATACCTGATTAATGATCACTGAGTGAATATGTGTTTTATTTTTGAATTTCAACTTTCTAAGAAGGGTCCTTCCTTGGATTTTAAATGTGACTCTGTTACAGGAGAAAATGTCCACCATGGTTCTGGAGATGGGCAACCCAAAGACTCTGGGCCTCTTCCTCAAGTGGAAAAGAAGCTCAAGTGTACAGTTGAAGGCTGTGGCCGGACATTTGTTTGGCCAGCTCACTTTAAGTACCACCTCAAAACTCATCGGTAAGCGAATCTGAGATCTCATAAAAACTTTGAGGCTTCCAGAGAAATTTGTTTTCCAAATTGACAAAGGAAAACAAGGACTCCCGCTGGTTTTATTTTTTGTTTCTGTCTTTTTAGTTTAACTGAGGTTTGAACTCAGGGCCTTGAGCTTGCCAGGCAGGGGCTCTACCACCTGAGCCTCATTTCCATCCCTTTTTGCTTTCATTATATTTTGGGATAGGATATCTCTTTTATCCAGTCCAGCTTGGACAAAAATTATTCTAGTAACCCACTTATTTATTTCTTTGTTTATTTATTGTCGGTTGTGGGGCAGAGCTCTTTTGCTCAAGGCTAGTACCCTATCACTTTGAGACCCAGCATCCTTTCTGGTTTCCTGGTGGTTAATTGAAGAGTCTCACAGAGTTTCCCCACCTGGGCTGGCTTTGAACCATGATCCTCATATCTCAGCCTCCCGAGTAGGTAGGATTACAGGCATGAGCCACCTGCAACCAGCCATGAACTCTTCTTGAGTAGTGAGGATGACTGTTCTTGGAATTGAGGGAATGGGATCTTGCTTTTATTTCCCAGGAGAGTCTTTAACTCCTAGGTTTAAATGAGTCTCCCACTTCAGCCTCCAGAAACTTGGGATTTCCGGTGGGTTCCATATGTCTACTGTCATGTTTTATTGTTGTTTTTAATAGAAACACTAGCATTGTGTGATTTGCCCTTTTTTCATAACAATTTAAGGCATATGACTGCTAAATGTGTTGTGATGAAGTATTCTTAAATCTCATTATAAAAGAGGATTTTTTTTTTTAGAACCTAAATTACATATAAATGTAGACCCTACTTTAAACCTGAGAAGTGTGTGGCGGGGATCATCTGTTATTTTAACAAACTTTAGGATATTTTGATATGCCCAGGTTTGGAATCTACTGTCTGCCTTGAGAATAAAAAGAAGTTTGAATATTTGTAGGTATTCTTGCTTATATGATTATTTTTGCAGAAATGACCGCTCCTTCATCTGCCCTGCAGAAGGTTGTGGGAAAAGCTTCTATGTGCTACAGAGACTAAAAGTACACATGAGGACGCACAATGGGGAAAAGCCCTTTATGTGCCCTGAATCTGGCTGTGGTAAGCAGTTCACTACAGCTGGAAATCTGAAGAACCACCGGCGCATACACACAGGTACGTGCAACCCTTGGGCAATTTTGGTTCAGCTGTTACTTAACTATACTTCAGTAGAAATAAAGTATGAGGTTGTTGCTAGAACTCTAAAGATTTGATTCCTTTGTCTCAATGCTATATGGTACTTTCAGTCCATTACAGTAACATTTTATGTGAACCTAATTGGACAAAATCTGCTTTAAAATTTTTCTGAATATTGCACAATTTTATTTTATACAGTAACTTTATTGAATCATTCAAAGCTATTCAAAATACTAATTGTAGGGGAGGAAGTGAGGAACAATATAAAAGATAAGATGTAACCCTTAAGCCAGGTACTAGTAGCTCATGCCTGTAATCCTAACTACTCGGGAGGTTGAGATCTGAGGACCATAGTTCTAGCCAGCCTGGGCAGGGAAGTCCATGAGACCCTATCTCTCTGGAAAAGCCAAAGGTGGTGCTGTGGCTCAAGTGGTAGAATTCTAGCCTTGAGCAAAAAAAGCCAAGGCCCAGAGTTCAAGCTCCAGGGCTGGTAAAAAGGAAAAAAAAGATGTAATTCTTAAGTCTGGTACTCGAGTTTCAACTCAGGGTCTAGGACTTACTAGGTGGAACCCAGCCTAGAGTTTGCTTTCTTGTTAGAGTCTCAGAAAACGAGTAAGAGAAGTTACAGAGTATATCAGTATCAAAGGAGAAAAATAAAGATCACTTGAGCTGGGCATTGGTGGCTCATGCCTATAATCCTAGATACTCTGGAGGCTGTGATCTGAGGACTGGGGCTCAAAGCATGCCTGGGCAGAAAAGTCCCTGTGAGACTCTTATTTCCAGTTAACCACCAGAAAACCAGAAATAGTGCTGTGGCTCAAAATGGTAGAAGACTAGTCTTGAACAAAAGAACTCAAGGACAGTCCAGGCCTTGAGTTCAAGATCTATGACCCACAACCAACAACAACAACAACAAAAGGATCACTTGATTTTTAGTCTTGGGTCTAAGGGTGCTTTGTATCACCCTTACTAAGGATTTTTTTTCTTTTTAATAGTGTATATTAATTGTACAAGGGGGGTCTCAATATGGTATTTCTATATATACACATAATGTACTTTGATCATATCCATTTCTTCATTATTCTATCTCCTCCCATTTTTTATAGTTTTAATGGGTTATTCTGTTTTCATACATACATATAATGTATATTGATCATTTTGTTCTCCTCATTTGAAAGCTTAATCATCAAACCCAGATGAATATATGAAGATGTACAACAGTACCCTACTTTCTTGCCTTTGTGTGTGTGTATGTGTGTGTGTGTCCACACATGCACATGCATGACCTCATGTCCTCATGCTCTCACTCAATTTGCTTGTTTGGCTGATACTCTATCATTACCACTTGAATCATGCTCTCAAGCCCAGCGTTTTCCTGGTTATTTTGGAGATGGAGTCTCATGGACTTTTCTCTCTGGGCTGCATTTAAACCTGGATCCCCAGATCTTGAGCAGCTAGGATTTACAGGTATAAGATACCTGTATCCAGTGGGCTGGGAAGTTGGCTCAGTGGGTAGAGCGCTTTCCTTGCATGCCTGAGGCCCTGGGTTCGATTCCTCAGCACCACATAAGCAAAAAGAAAAAAGCCGGAAGTGGTTCTGTGGCTCAAGTGGTAGAGCACTAGCCTTGAGCTGAAGAGCTGAGGGACAGTGCCCAGGCCCAGAGTTCAGGCCCCAAGACCATACCAAAAAAAAAAAAAAAGATACCTGTATCCAGCTCTTTGTCTCTGTTCATTCTTGAATACTGGAATTTGATAGCATATATAATTAAAATGCAGTTAAAAAGTGAAGCCCAAGCTGAAGTCAAGATTGTTCTAAGCATAAACCTGTAATTCCTTCTAGAGTAATACAACATCTAGATGTATTTGGGACAGAATAGTTGCTCTTTTCAGCTCTTTGTAGCATATAATAAACTATACTTGCTCCAAGAATAATTTGAAAAATAGAACAGGAAAACTATCTAGTTGAATACCTAAGAAAAGAAATAGCCAGGTGCCAGTGGCTCATGCTTGTAATCCTAGCTCCTCAGGATCCTGAGATCTGAGGTTCATGGTTCAAAGTGAACCCAGGTAGAAAAGTCTGTGAGATTCTTATCTCCAGTTAACTACCAAAATGCTAGAAATGGAGCTGTAGCTCAGGTGGTACTAACCTTGAGCACAAAAGTTCAAGGACAGCACTTAGGCACTGAGTTTCAAGCCTCAATAACTGGCACAAAAGAGAAAAGAAGTAGAATTTACCATCTCTTTTTTTTATTAAATTCCACAACTTCATCCTCATCTCATCGTCTTTGAAGCATTTGCTCACACAGAACATTTTTTTAAGAAAAAAATTATGGTTATTATAAAGGTGATGTACATAAGGGTAACAGCTAATAAGTCAGGTAAAAAGTAAATTTTTTTAAGAACAAGGTCACCCTTTCCCTTGCTCTTTCCCAGTTTTCCCCTCCCATTCCCACTTACAAGAATATAGTTCATTTTCAACATAATGTCTAATGAATACCACTGCTGGATTTGTTCGCCCATTGTCCCTCCATTTCTTTGCCCCCTTACCTTTCCAAAGACAGATCACTGAACAAACGACAGAAAGAAAGGAAAATAAAAACAGCAATGAAGAAAAAAAAACAACAGCCTGGTTTTCATTTCCTGGAGTTCATTTCAATAAATATTACTTCATATGAGCAAATACACATAGTAAAACATCTTCTTAAAATGCTCTGTTTTACTTCAAAATATGACTGTATTTTCTCCTGTGTATTTTTCTCCCTCATTCCAACTCTTGGTAGCTCTTCTGTGAATCTCTTAATTGTTCACCAGTTTCAGAATTTGGGGTTTCTTATGTTCTATTTAGTATGCTTTCGCTGTAGTCTCAATCATCCACTAAATTGGTTATCCCTGGATGCTTCAGATTTGTCATAATAATAACTAAGTTATTGTTTATTGAGGCAATTTAAAATCTACCAGCTATATTACATAATCTCCATATCTCCATGAAGATAGATAACATTAGATAACCATTTTTTTTGGTCACTCATGAGGCTTTTGAACTCGGCTTTGGCACTGTCTCTAAGCTCTTCAGCTCAAGGTGAGCACTCTACCACTTGAGCCACAGTACTACTTCTGGTTTTCTGGTGGTTAATTGAAGATAAGAGTGTCACAAACTTTCCTGCCCTGGCTCCAGCTGGCTTTGAACCTCAATCCTCAGATCTCAGCCTCCTGAGTAGCTAGGATTACGGGTGTGCGCTGCCAGCACTTGACTTTAGATAACATTTTTTATTGGCAATGAAATAAGTTAGAGAGTTAACTAAATTGGCCAGCATATTCAGGTAGAAAATGTTAGAGTTGGAATTTGCATTATGATCTGATTCTAAAGGTCGTCAGAGAGAGAGAGAGGGAGAGTGTGTATATGTACTGGGGCTTGAACTCAGGTGCAGTTGCTTAGTTTTTTTTGCTTAAGGCTAGTGCTGTACATCTTGAACCACAGCTCCACTTACAGCCTTTTTTGTTACTACCCCCTGATGGGCCATGCTCCTGTGTTGTTGTCATGATAGCCTCATTTGCCTTGTTTTCCTTTTTTGTGTGTGTCTGTCGTGGGGCCTCAACTCTGGGCCTGGGCGCTGTCCCTCAGCTCTTTAGCTCAAGGCTAGCGTTCTACCACTTGAGCCTCAGCGCCACTTCCAGCTTTTTCTGCTTATATGGTGCTGAGGAATCAAACCCAGGGCCTCATGCATGCAAGGCAAGCACTCTACCACTGAGCCATCTTCCCAGTCCCTTGTTTTTATTTTTTAAAAACAAATTAATTAGTAGGGCACAGGTTGCTTATACCCATAATCCTAGCTACTCAGGAAGCTAAGAAAATGAGGATCAGTGTTGCTGGCCAACCCAGGGAGGAAAGTCAATGAGGCTTTTATCTCCAGTTAACCACTCAGAAGCTGGAAATAGAGCTTACGTGGTAGAGTGCTATAGCTTTGAACAAAAAAGCTCTTTTTTGAACAAAAAAGTCTTAGGGCCTGAGTTTCAAGCCTTACTACCAACACACACATACACACATACAAACTAATTAAGTAATTTACTTGCTTGTTTGCTTGCTTACTTATTTACTTATTTAGACAGTGCAGAGCCTCACTGTGTAACCCAAGCTGGTCTGGAATTCCTAGTCTGACAGCAAGCCATGTGCTGATGCCTAGCTTGTAGCAGTTTTTTGTACAGAAACTTATATTACAGTTACTTATGAACATATTTGTCTCATTTTACAGTTATTTTTGGAGGATACAGACTTTATCTTTGTTGTTTTTTTTCCAAGAACAACCCCAGCCCTCATTTTTCATTTTGAAATAATTATGTACTCACAGAATATAGAAAAAATAATTTTAAAAAGTTTTTATGTCCTTCACCTACTTTCTCCAAAGTGTAGCATCTTAGTCATAGTACAAACTTAAACTTTAATACTATCTACTAGTCTAAGTCTCTATTCTGTTGTCACCGTGCATTACTGTTTTTTGTTTGGTTTTGTAAAGAAGGAATTGAACCCAGGGGCTTCATAGCTATTAACTTAGTATGAACAAGGCCCTGGGTTCAGTCCCTAGCACTACAAAAGAAAGAGGAGGGGGTGAGGAGGAAGGAAGGAGGAGAGTATAGGGAAGGAAGGAAGGAAATCAATCCCTAGCACTACAAAAGAAAGGTGGGGGGGAGAGTTGGGAGGGGCAAAACTGGGAGAAAATGTTGGAGGTAGTGACACTATTCAAAAAGAAAGGCATTCATGCCAGGCACTGGTGGCTCATGCTTGTAATCCTAGCTACTCAGGAGACTGAGATCTGAGGATCTTGGTTCAAAGCCAGCCTATGCAGAAAAGTCCTTGAGACTCTTAGCACCAATTAACCACCAGAAAACCGGAAGTGGCAGAGTGGCTCAAGTGGCAAAGTGCTCCCCTTGAGTGGAAGAGCGCAGAGACTGCACCCAGGCCCAGAGTTTAAGCACCACTACTTCATTCATTACCTGACTTATATAACCCCTCTGTACATCGCCTTTACAATAAAATATTTTTTAAAAAGAGGATGGGAAGGAAGGAAGGAAAGTTCAAACAGTGCATATGCTGTCAGAACTTTCATGTCAGACGTTTTAATGACTCAGTTTCTAGATCTACTTTAAAATACAGATTTCTGCTGGGCACCAGTGGTGCCCACTTACAGTCTTAAGGTACTCACAAGGCTGAGATTGGAGGGTTGTGGTTCAAAGCCAGCCTAGGCAGGAAAGTCCATTATCTCCACTTAACCAGTAAAAGCCAAGGAAGAGCATGAGCCCTGAGTTTAAGTCCCAGTACTGACACAAAAATACAGATTTTAAAGGTAGACATTACACCCAGTTTTATTATTTTTGGGGGTAGGGAGGGTCTGGTCGTGGGGCCTGAACTCTGGGCTTGGGCGCCGTCCCTCAGCTCTTCAGCTCCAGGCTAGCGCTCTACCACTTGAGCCACAGTGCCACTTGCAGCTTTTTTCTTTTTGCTTATGTGGTGCTGAGGAATCAAACCCAGGGCCTCAAGCATGCAAGGCAAGTGCTCTACCACTGAGCCACCTTCCCAGCCCCTACACCCAGTTTTATAAACCCAGCAAATGAAGGCAGCTATTCAATTACAAAAGAACAGAAAAAAGTCTGATACTGGCCAGGTGCCAGTGGCTCATGCCTATAATCCTTGCTACTCAGGATGCTGAGATCTGAAGATCACGGTTCAAAGCCAGCCCGGACAGGAAAGTCTGTGAGACTCTTATCTCCAATAAACCACCAGAAAACTGGAAGTAGTGCTGTGGCTCAAGTGGTAGAGCACTAGCCTTGAACTGAAGAGCTGAGGGACAGCGCCCAGGCCCAGAGTTCAAGCCCCATGACTGACAAAAAAAAAGTCATAATTATGAAAGTGGCTATATGTATATAGTTATGTTCTGTATGATTTATTTTCTCCACCCACATTGTGAATATTGAGGTGATTGTAAGTGTTGTAATCACTAAAGCTGGAGTGTTCAGTCCTTAAGCCAGATGGAAGAAGGAAACATGAAGTTAATGGGCAGCCATGCAGTGGGAAAAGACCATTGGGTATATTTTTAGATCATTGAGAATTACCACTTGCTGAGTAGCCCTAATGGAATTATGTAGTGTGAATTAGAACACGAAGAATAAGTTGTTGAATGTAATAAAATTGTTGAGGAAAGAGTAATAATCAAAAGACTGAGTCTGAATCTTAGTCTCAATTCTGTCTCTAGGAGAAAAACCTTTCCTTTGTGAAGCCCAAGGATGTGGCCGTTCCTTTGCTGAGTATTCAAGCCTCCGAAAACATCTGGTGGTTCACTCAGGTATCAAAACTTGTACCATTTGTAGATTGCGGGTAAACTAGTAGAGGAATAGAAGTCTAAAAATAAACAGACTCTTTACTGTAAAGGCATTGGGACTCCTTATAACTAAGCCAGAAACCAAGATCCTTAATAATTGCATTCAAAGGCTTTCTAAACAGTAGAGAGAAATCAGTGGTTTCCAGCTGAGTCATGGAGGTCCTTCTGAGATCTTTCAGTTTGTTTGACACTGTCCTGGGTGCTTTATAACGTCAAACAAGAGCAAAGTAAGAAAACTGCTGTTAATGACAACAGCACCAGGAATATCACTGCCTTCTGAGAAGCTGTTGGTAATCTTATTTCAGTTGCCATTTTGGCAGAAACTGGCTTTGGTTATTTAGATACTTTATGGTTTCTAGAATCTTAGATTTACCTGTAGAAGAAGAAAGAACAACCTAGTGTCTTGTTTTCTGAACCTAGTATCTTGTTTTCTGTTTTGCAGCCTTAAATTTGATCATTTCATGCAGATGACCTGGTCTTTTCTGCTAAAGATGTCTTTCAAAATATTTGAAAATGTACTCTATGATCCAAGACTTTTTAAGCTTAGGAGAGGAAGCTAAAATATTTTTCCTTTCCCTTTTTCCCAAAGTCAGTACTTAGGAGACAGGAAATTGCAACTTCAAGATCAGTCTGAACTACTACTTTTTTGGTCAGTCATGGGGCTTGAATTCTGGACCTGCACACTGTCCCTGAGTTCTCAGCTCAAGGCTCTACCACTTGAGCCACAGTGCCACTTAGGTTTTCTGGTACTTAATTGGAAATAAGAGTCTCACTGGGTCTGATTCCTGTGAGACATGGTTTATAACATTGAAAACACACTGGAAATATTGTTTCATAAGATAGGAATCTAGGGGCTGGAAAGGTGGCTCAGTGGTAGAGTGCTTGCCTTGCATGCATGAGGCCCTGGGTTCCATTCCTCAGCACCACATAAGCAGAAAAAGCTGGAAGTGGCTCTGTGGCTGAAGTGGTAGTACTAGCCCTGAGCAAAAAAGGAAGCTCAGGTTGCCCATGTAATTGTAACTCCTCTGTACAGTATTTTCACAATAAAAAAAAAAAAAGAAGCTCAGGATAGTACCCAGGTCCTGAGTTCAAGCCCCAGGACTGGCCAAAAAAAAAGTCCATGACAGCTGGCACCATAGCTCACACCTGTAATCTTTGATGAAATGACAAAGCCTCTAATTTTCCCAGATATTGTCAGATTCTCTGCTACAGAGTTTGTAGTCTTTTGCATTCATATCAACAATGAAGAATGTTTTTTGTTTTTTTTAATCAGTTTTAAGTTTATTGCCAGTATTTACAAGTTGAGGAATTTTATCTAAAAATCTTCATTTCTAGCTTCTCTTAAAAAAAAAAAAAAGGCCGGGTACCAGTGGCTCACGCCTGTAATCCAAGCTACTCAGGAGGCTGAGATGTGAGGATTGAGGTTCAAAGCCAGCCCAGGCAGGAAAATCCGTGAGATTTTATCTCCAATTAACCACTGTGGCTCAAGTGGTAGAGTGCTCACCTAGAGCTGAAGAACTGAGGGACAGTGCCCAGGCCCAGAGTGCAAGCCCCTTGACTGACAAAATACATTTAAAAAATCAAGAATCTATTTTGCAGTGCTAGGCCTCAGACTATTTATTAATAATTGGCTAGAAATAAATAGCAGCTAACTCTTTTACAAGGAAGATATTATCTAGGTTATAGTGACCCCATTGGCCACTCATGCCGTGGGTATGAGATTTTTTTTTACCCCTTCTCTGAGTATGGTACTCCTAGTAGTATGGAGACCAAGAATTTTGGACTTAACGTCATAGAAGTCATTGTGTTAGAAGAGCCATCAGTGTAAATGTTGGAGACCTTGAATGGTGACAGGGAATAGGATGGGATATTATGAACTTAGTATTGAAATCCTAAGGTATGAAGGTGGGTACATGTTCTAGAGGTCCATGGAAAACTGTCTAGGAAAGGGAAATACTTTAGTGTGATTGTCATGATCCCATACTGAAGAGACTCTTTTAAAGGTACATAACAGTGAGTCTGGAAAGTACTTACCGGTGGTGTGAGCAATGTGTGTGCTGAGTTATCCTGGTATACTATGGAAGGTTGGGAAACTGGGAAGATGGAGAATGGAAAAGGAGCAGCTTCTTATGTTTCATATTCTCTGGCCTTCTCCATCTAGGTCTTCAATCTACTCACTTGCCATCAGAAATATAGATGTGTCTTTGGCTCCCCTGACTTCATCTTGTCTCTTTCAGGTGAGAAGCCTCATCAATGCCAAGTCTGTGGAAAGACCTTCTCTCAGAGTGGGAGTAGAAATGTGCACATGAGAAAGCATCACTTGCAACTAGGAGCATCAGGAAGTCAAGAGCAGGAGCAGACTGGTGAGGAGGGTAGACATAAGGGAAAGCTGTGTTCAAAGAGCCAAGTCACTGTCCTTCCTGCCTGCCTACCAAGAGAATTTTTTTTGGGGGGGGTGTTGGTTGTGGGCCTAAACTCTGGGCCTGGGTGCTGTCCTTCAGCTCTTCAGCTCAAGACTAGCGTTCTACAATTGAGCCACAGCACCACTTCCTGCTTTTTGTGCTTATATGGTGCTGAGGAATGGAACCCAGGGCCTCATGCATGCAAGGCAAGCGCTCTACCACTGAGCCACCTTCCCATCCCCCCCAATAGATTTTTTTGGGTTCCGTTTTGGGTGGAGAGAACTGGTCTCATTGGACACCAAGTACAAGCTTTCCCCAACCATACAAAATAAGAAACTCATATATAAGGTGTAAGATCCTAGAACAGGTAGTTTCAAAAGTTCCTCTAGAGATTAGACCAATGCCTAACATGCATGAGACCCTGATTTTGAACCTCAACACCATGCACATGCACAGAAATTTTATACGTATGTATGTATGTATGTATATGTATCTGTCTGTTTGTCTATCCATCCATCCATCTATCCTATTGTTGTTTCTCCCTAGTGGCAAACATTTGTAGTCTTAGTACTTACTTGGGAGGTTTAGGCTTGAAGCTCACTTGTGGCCAAGAGTTTAAGACCAGCCTGAGGGCTGGGAAGGTGGCTCAGTGGTAGAGCGCTTGCCTTGCATGCATGAGGCCCTGGGTTCGATTCCTCAGCACCACATAAGTGGTGCTGTGGCTCGTGGTAGAGTGCTAGCCTTGAGCTGAAGAGCTGAGGGACAGCGCCCAGGCCCAGAGTTCAGGCCCCATGACCAGACCAAAAAAAAAGACCAGCTTCAGGGCTGGGAATGTGGCTTAGTGGTAGAGTGCCTGCCTAGCCACATGAAGACTTTGATTCCTCAGTACCACATAAACAGAAAAGGCCGACGTGGCTCTGTGGCTCAAGTGGTAGCGTGCCAGCCTTGAGCAAAAGCAGCTCAGGGGAAGTGCCGGAGACCCTTAATTCAAGCTCCAAGACTGGCAAAAAAAAAAAAAAAAGACCAGCCTAGATAACGTGGTGAGACACACCTCCCCCTCCATACTAGGAAGTTCAGTGTGGTGCTGCTGCTCACCTGTCATTCTAGCACTTGGAAGGTGAGGCAGGAGGATTGCAAATGTGAGGCCAGCCCAGGCTCCATAGTAAGATTGACTCAAAACAAACAAAACTCACCGGGTACCCATAGCTCATGCCTGTATTCCTAACTACTCAGGAGGCTGAGATCGGAGGATCACAGTTCAAAGCCAACCTGGACAGGAAAGTCTGTGAGACTCTTACCTTCAATTAACCACCAGAAAACTGGAAGTGGCGCTGTGGCTCAAGTGGTAGAGCACTCACCTTGAGCTGAAGAGCTGAGGGACAGCACCCAGGCCCCGAGTTCAAGCCCCATGACTGACAAAAATAAAAGACCCAAAAAACAGAAGTTCCTCTAGTGATTTTGAGGTTGAATAGTGCTAATCCATGAACAAGCATTCATAGCACCATGATAAGAGATTTCTATGTGACATGAGCTCAAGTATTCTTTTTTTTTTGAGCTCAAGTATTTTTGCTTAGCAATTATAAGTACCTTTTGTTCTACCTTAAATTTGGTAATATTTAAATTTAATCATTCACTTCAAATATGTACAAGAATTTATTCATTCCATTTCATATGCTAATTCCACAGATGTCAGTCACAAGCAAGGGTACTTATCCTTAAGGTTCCCAGTCTTCCCTTCTAGGCTTAGTCTTATTTCTTGAAAATAGATGAAATAGGTGCATCTGAGATATAAATTAACAACTGATTCTGAAAGAGAAGGCTAGCTTCCTTGTGAAGGGAACTAAGGACCAGGCACAGCCTTGACTGCTGTATGTCTTTCACATCCTATTCTTTGTGCAGCTGAGCCACTCATGGGCAGTAGTTTGCTTGAAGAGGCTTCAGTACCCAGTAAAAACCTGGTGTCTATGAATTCTCAGTCAAGCCTTGGTGGAGAGTCCTTGAACCTACCAAATACCAATTCTATCCTGGGAGTTGATGATGGTAAGACTTCTGTCTCTCCTTTATTTGGGTAAAATGGTCTGCAAATAGGGACTAAGGAATGAGCTGTCTTCCAAAATGCAGTTTTCAGTCTTATTTCTTGATTTAACTCTGGTATTAGGTAGTATTTTATGTTATTATTTTCTGGATAATGGATGTTTTAAAAAAAAGTCCTTGAAGATGTTGTGAAATAATAAAGAGAAGAAAAAAAATTAAATTATCTGTAATCTTAGCATTTTCGCCCAATTATTTCTGTCTTTCCTGTTGCAGTTATGGAAGAACTTAACTTTTAAAACACTTAAGCAGAACATAACCAGGTTTACAAAGGAGATATAAGCCATAAACTTCTGGAGAAAAGAAAGGGCTCTCTAGGAAACAGGTGCTCCTCTCTGGTATAGAAAGTTCACCTAAGTTACACAGGCCAGGCCCTCTTCTCTGAAAAACTTAACCAGGTGAGGTCAGCATGCATTTATTCAGTGCCTACTGTGTGCCTGACAACATGGGAAAGACAAAATTAGCAGATAGGGATCTAAAAATTCAGTTGAGAAGTCAAAATGTACATATGTGCTTGAAACAACATTGAGTAAGATACTATATTTGCAAACATTAAGCTATATAGTATAAATTATATGGAATAGTTTGGAAGGGCAATATAAATACAAACTAATAGAATAAGTTTCTAAATTTGAGAGCTAAGTGGTTTATTTACAAACTATTTCCAGATTTTCATGGTGATCCCACTAATGAGCCTTTAGTAAGTGTGAGATCATGCTTTCGTTATTCATAATGGTCAGATGTGGTAGCATATGTCTATAATCCGAACATTTGGGTGGCAGAGGCAAGAAGATCCTGAGTTTGTGGCCAGCCTTTGTTGCATGATGAGACACTATCCCAATGTTTGTGTAGAGCCTAGAAAGCCCAGAATAATATGCTACCATAGCATACCTCCTCTGGTTCATGTTCACTACTGGTAGAAACTAAAGCAGGAGGTTATAGAATGTCATGGAACTGTTTCATCAGCCTTACTAAAGAAGCAAATCTCAAAGAAGGAAGTGATGTTAAGTAGGTACTTTGGATGCAGAACTAACAAGTTCTTGACCTGTACATATTTTGCTGTTACTATTGGTGACTGCTTCTAGGGCTGGCTCTGGTTTTCTGATCTGCCTGCTTGTGCAACTTTTGCTGATTTATACATCATCTTAATTCAAGTAACAATGCTAAATCTTATTGTTCTAAATTGGTTTGTTGAAAAATAGTCAACTACCAAAATTTCCTGCTTTTACTTCTCATCCTCTTTTTTTAATACTTTGCAAATTTACTAACAATGTTTATCAGACAAGAATTAACTTGAAAGGAATATAGGAACATGAGATTCTGCTGTTTAGGGAATAGTTTTAGCACTTCTTAATGAAAGGCTTGAAGAGGCGGGAATTATATTTGTGGACTTGCTTTTCATTGAAAATCATTTTTCTTTTGTTTCACAGAGGTGCTTACTGAAGGATCCCCACGTCCCTTGTCTTCAGTGCCTGATGTAACACATCACTTGGTGACCATGCAGTCAGGAAGGCAGTCATATGAAGTTTCTGTCTTAACTGCAGTAAATCCACAGGAGGTAAAGCTTGCTCTTGCTCTTTGTTTCTTTGCTGAGTTAAATGGAGAATGATTTCCTAATTATTCTAGTTTAGTTGATGTGAAAAAAATCTCCAATTTTCATCTGGGCACTGGTGGCTCATGCCTGTAATTCTAGCTACTCAGGAGGGCTGAGATCTGAGGATGGAGGTTTGAAGCCAGCCCTGGCAGGAAAGTCCATGAGACTCTTACCTGTAATTAACCACCAGAAAACTGGAAGTGGCACTGTGGCCCAAAGTGGTATAATGCTAGCCTTGAGCAAAAAGAGCTCAGAAACAGCAGTCAGGCCCTAAATTGACTGACCAGGAATTCTTTTTGTTTTTTTTTTTTGTTTTTGCCGGTTGTGGGGCCTGAACTCTGGGCCTGGGTGCTGTCCCTCAGCTCTTCAGCTCAAGGCTAGCGCTCTACCACTTGAGCCACAGCGCCACTTGTGGCTTTTTCTGCATATGTGGTGCTGAGGAATCGAACCCAGGGCCTCATGCATGCAAGGCAAGCACTCTACCACTGAGCCACCTTCCCAGTCCTGACCAGGAATTCTTGAGGTTCTATTTCCTGTAAACTGACCAGAGCACCTTTAAGCTTGAGTCCAGTTTGAAAGGAGCCTAGTGTTAGGGTCTTGTGTGTTAATTGATCTGTCACACCTGGACTCTTGAGTTTTAGAGTTACTTTGTACACATTCCCTAAGCAGTGGTGAATGATCCTTCTGTTCTTTACCTCCCTATAATGTGAAAATTAAAATGCTTTTTTAAAAAATTATTTTTTTTGGTCCATCCTGGGGCTTGAACTCCAAGCCTGGCACTGTCCCTGAGCTCTGCTCTACCATTTGAACCACAGCACCACTTGTTTTTTGGTGGTTAATTGGAGATAAGAGTCTCACAGAGGGCTGGGAAGGTAGCTCAGTGGTAGAGTGCCTGCCTCGCATGCATGAGGCCCTGGGTTCGATTCCTCAGCACTATATAAGCAGAAAAAGCCAGAAGTGGGACTGTGGCTCAAGTGGTAGAGCGCTAGCCTTGAGCTGAAGAGCTGAAGGACAGCGCCCAAGCCCAGAGTTCAGGCCCAACGACTGGCAAAAAAAAAGAATCTCACAGACTTTTCCTGCCCAGGCTGGCTTTGAACCACGATCCTCAGATCTCAGCCTCCTAAGTAGCTAGGATTACAGGCATGAGCCACTGATGCCCAGCTTATTTTTTAAAATTTTTATTTATTTATATTTGTGTCAGGCTGAGGCTTGAACTCAGGATCTGGGCTTTTTTTTTTTTTTTTTTGCTTAAGGCTAGCACTCTAGCAGTGCTTAGAGCTCCACTTTCAGCTTTTTTGTGGTTAATTAGAGATAAGAGTCTCACAGACTTTTACAGGTATAAGCCACCAGTGCCCAAATACATTGATAATGATGTTACAAATACCTAGATGTTCCTTGATACAAAACCAGTAATCTCACCACTGAATTTTTTTTGCGGGGGAGGGGTTGTCAGTCATGGGGCTTGAAATCTGGGCCTGGGCAGTGTTCCTCAGCTCTTCAGCTCAAGGTGAGCACTCTACCATTTGAGCCACAGCACCACTTCTGGTTTTCTGGTGGTTAATTGGAGATAAGAGTCTCAGACTTTCCTGCCCGGGCTGGCTTTGAACCACAATCCTCAGATCCAGCTTCCTGAGTAGCTAGGATTACAGGCTTGAGCAACTGGTGCCTAGCTTGAAACAGTATTTTTTTGCTGTAGTTAACATGGCAGCATCATGAAGTGGCCAGAGTGCTGTCCCAAGGCCAATATCTGAATAAGATGGCTCAATGCATGTTGTTTTTTTCCTTTGAAACTAGCTATCCTGATTTATATCTCAGTGAATTTTTTTTATCCACTGTTCTTAATCTTTTACTTAGAATGAATTACTTTTTCTATAACATGATCTAGATTTGCTTTCACTCTCTTACAGTTACTAAATCAAGGAGATTTAACGGAAAGACGGACATGAGCAGAGCATGGGCCCTGACTCTCGGTGGAGCAACTCTGTCTAATCACAGAATCTGTAGTGGGAAAAGGATCCAGAGGCTCACTACCTGCCAGAACCAAAATGAAACTATAAAGGACAAGGCCCCACTTTGCCTGTGTTCATTTTAGCTGGCAGAGAAGATGGATACATGAGCTCTTCAGCCACCATCTGATCCATACAAGGAGCAAAGCAGTGACTTAGGCAATTGAACTTGCCTCTCTTCTCACTGCAAAATTTGGGATAGCCATCTCCCAAAAGTGAATTAATTATGTGTTGGTTAAAGTTTTTCTTTATGACTATTGAGGGGAGGTTTTGCTTTGAAGACTTTTCATCTCAGACTCAGTCTTTTCACATGGATAAAATGTCTAGCCACCAACCTGGAACTTGAGTTTTCAAGATGCCTTGTTGCTTTGAAGAAGGGAGTGATGTCAATTCTGTTGTAGCATTCTCCCTTTTGCAACCTGAGTAAAAGGACTCTCAGCCACAGGGCTGAACAAAATAAATTACTTGAATCTCCCTTTGGC
Source organism: Dipodomys ordii (assembly GCF_000151885.1). Taxonomy (NCBI): domain Eukaryota; kingdom Metazoa; phylum Chordata; class Mammalia; order Rodentia; family Heteromyidae; genus Dipodomys; species Dipodomys ordii. The sequence goes on along the minus strand of NW_012267218.1, from coordinate 23,719,892 downwards.
CCAGGCTGAGGTACTATCTTGTCTATATATCTCTACTCAGTCACTTTGCTTTCTTTGTTTATGAAACGTAAGATAGCATGTTAAGAGGGCTTTTTGTTTAAGTTAAAAAAAAATCACATGATCCAGAGCTTCAGTTTTTCCCTTAAATAAACAAAACAGCCCAGTCAGTTCATTGTTTTTTGTTTTAGTAACAACTTTTCTTTGAGAGATGAAGAAAATGATTTCACCTCTTTAAGATTGGGCACTGAGGGCTGGCAAAGTAACTCAAGGGGTACAGCAACCTACCTAGCAAGACTTTGAGTTCAAACTACATCTGAAGAAGAAAAAAAAAGATCTGTATAAGGCGCTGACTTGTTATTAAGATACCATGCAGGTAAGACTGAACTGGGAAATTTTAGGAGACATTACAAGGATTATCCTAGTTGCTAACTGACAACTGATAACCACAAGAAAAGACCATGTCTGCATCTAGATCAGTGGCAATAATGATAGGTAATTTTTAATTTTCCCAGAATAATTGTTAAAGTAGAACATGAGAAATTTGCTCCTTTAGAGATATTCTTGCCTTTTTTTTTTGGTTAGTCATGGGGCTTGAAATCAGTACTTTGCGCTATGTCCCTTAGCTTCTGCCACTGAAAGCTAGTACTTTACTACTTTAAGCCACAGTGTCTTTCCGGTTTTCTGGTGGTTGAATCTTACAGACTTTACTGCCAAGGCTGACTTTAAACTGTGATCCTCAGATCTCAGCCTCCTGAGTAGTTAGGATTACAGTATGAGTTACTGGCACCTGACTAAAATAGCCAGTCTTAAGGAGAAGGAAGATATCCCAAAGATCATCTACTAGTAGAACATCATGGCTGTTGAGAAATTTTGAGTTTATTTAAAATTAACAATGCTGATACATACATACAGTAGAAGTTCTAAACAGATAACAGGAAAGAATTCTGTTTTTAAGTTCTTAATTTGTTAATGAGATGCATAATTCTACTGTAGACCAAGTGTTTGGCAATTACTTGTATTCTTTTTTTCTTCTTCTTTTGTTGGTCCTGTGGTTTGAACTCAAGGCCTGGGTACTGTCCCTGAGCTTCCTTTGGTGAAGGCTAGCACTTGAGCCATAGTAACACTTGGGCTTTTTCTGTTTATATGGTACTGAGGGATTGAATCTAGAGCTTCATGCATGGTAGGCAAGCACTCTACCACTAAGCCACATTTCCAGCTTCTACTTGTATTCTTTTTTTTGTTTTTTTGTTTTGTTTTCTTTTTGGTCCAGTCGTGGGGCCTGAACTCTGGGCCCCTCAGCTCTTCAGCTCAAGGCTACTGCTCTACCACTTGAGCCACGGTGCCACTTCTGGTTTTTTCTTTTTTGCTTATGTGGTGCTGAGAATCGAACCCAGGGCCTCGTGCATGCAAGGCAAGCGCTCTACCACTGAGCCACCTTCCCAGCCCTCTGCTTGTATTCTTGTTTGTTTTTTTTTGGTCCGGTCGTGGGGCCTGAACTCTGGGCCTGGGCGCTGTCCCTCAGCTCTTCAGCTCAAGGATAGCGCTCTACCACTTGAGCCACAGCGCCACTTCCGGCTTTTTTCTTTTTGCTTATGTGGTGCTGAGGAATCAAACCCAGGACCTCATGCATGCAAGGCAAGCTCTCTACCACTGAGCCACTATCCCAGCCCCCTCTGCTTGTATTCTTAAAACACCAGTTTTTGTTTCTTGTAGCCTTACTTTGATACTGAGCCTTGATTCTCAACCTGGGACAACTTTGCTTCCTAGGGTGCATTTTGGCAATACCTGAAGACATTTTTGGTTGTCATAACTGGAAGAGGGGCGTTACAGGCATCCAATGGATAGAGGCCTTGGATGTTGCATCCTACTATGTACAGTACAGTTCTATCCCCTAGTCATCAACAAGAAACTACCTGGCCCAAAATATCAGGTGCTGGGCATGAAAGAACATGTGGTAAGGCTACAACTTTGTTATCTCCCATGAGCTGAATCTGATAAACTGATTTATTTTACCTATACAATATATCTAAATCTTAATTGCCAACATGCAAATTTTTGACTTATACTGAAAATATAGTTGTCCTGGCAAGTCTGGACTTACATTCCAGCAGGGTTTGTACTCTCTAGTCTACTCTCATTTTAAACCCTGCCCTTTCAACCCTCTATGTTTTCTAACCAGCTTGGATAGGCATTTGGCCTTGTGCCCTGTCTTGTATACATATTCAAGTGCCAGACAAAAGAAAGAAGCCTTATCTCTGGCTGACCCCTCCACCCTGAGCTTTTCCACTTTGATTCCCCGGAACTGCTCGATCATCTGTTACTTTTTCCTATTTTCTAACAGTTGCCATGCCCCAAATCCGAGTTTTTCCTGACTTAACTCATGGTTAGCTGCTTGATGATGTTCAATAGCAGTAAAGCTAAGTGGGCCGATTAAGCAAGTAGTTCGAGGTTGTGCAGTGATTCATGATACAGGTCCTCTTCCACTTCTTTCTTGGGGCCTGTAGGCAATTCTAGTGATGCTTCTAAATCCTTCTGTGGATACTTGATGCCAAGTTTTGTAGTCCCATGCATGCTACAAAATAATGGAAAAATTGATGGAACAGAACATTTTTAAGTTAAAGGAAGCACTGCAAAGTTTAAGAATGGTCTTAACATTTTGACTACAGAAGCTATAAAGGGACATTTCTGGATGAAAACAGGAATTAAAAGGAGGACTATTTGGACTTAAGAAAACAAAACTGAGGGCTGGGAAGGTGGCTCAGTGGTAGAGCGCTTGCCTTGCATGCCTGAGGCCCTGGGTTCGATTCCCCAGTACCACATAAGCAAAAAGAAAAAAGCCGGAAGTGGTGCTGTGGCTCAAGTGATAGAGCACTAGCCTTGAGCTGAAGAGCTGAGGGACAGCGCTCAGGCCCTGAGTTTAGGCCCCATGACAGGATCCAAAAAAAAAGGAAAAACAAAACTGAGTGCCAGTGGCTCAGGCCTATAATCCTAGCTACTCAGGAGGCTGAGAGCTGAAGACTGGGGTTCAAAGCCAGCTCAGGCAAGAAAGTCTATGAGACTTATCTTCAATTAACCACCAGTAAAAAGGTAACTAAAAAACAAAGCTCTGGGATAGCATCCAGGCCCTGAGTTCAAATCCCAGGACTGGCACAAAAGGAAAGAAAAAAAATAAAACCACAGTTGAGAATAATAGGAGATACTCTCTTTCCCTTTGACTTAGACAATATCAAAATGAATCATAAAGGAAGTGGGGCTAATGAGTTGCCTGGAAAGATTACTTCATTTTATAAAAAATTGAAGATTTTAAATTTTTTACTTAAAAAACATATATGCTGGGCATTGGTGGCTCATGCCTGTAATCCTAGCTACTCAGGAGGCTGAGATCTGAGGATCATGGTTCAAAGTCAGCCCTGGCAGGAATGTCTGTGAGACCTCAACCATCAGAAGAATGGAAGTGCTGCTGTGGCTTAAATGATAGAGTGCTCGCCTTGAGCTGAAGAGCTCAGGAACAGCGCCTACACCCAGAGTTCAAGCCTACAACCAATAACAACAACAAAACAAATGGATATATGTGATTTTTTTTCCCTAAAAATAAATACTTCTGACTCAGCATTAAGAACTGAAAAATGATCTGATTCAAATTGAATGGTTAGATTTTATTCACAACTACACTATTCTTAATTCAGATATGCTCTTCAAATGTCAAGTGTTAGTGGCTGTTCTGAAGTTTCCTTCTGGGGGCATTACGGGATATGTCAGTTTAGAGCTGCAGTATGAAGGCAGCGTCTCAGATTACCTAGGAGAATCTTTGACTTTGGCTTCCTTCCATTGTCCACTATTTTGACTCTTGTTTCTCACAAAATCTTCCTCCAGTCCCACCTGCTTCAGGGTGTCTCGATATTGTTGTTCTGCCTCTTTCCTGGCAAGATCCTGTGCATGAAAATACCAGTTGTAACTGTGTCTTGAATTGCCACATAACTCTATAAACAATATCCTTATATTTCCTCTTTTACCACCTCTGTGCTAGACAGATTGGCATGAGAGTGCTTTTGAGCTTCAGTGTGCAAGTGAACCCCCTAAGGATATTCTTAAAATGCAGGTCTTTCAGGGACCTACAATTCTGTACTTCTAACAGTTTGGAAACCCCCACTTTGAAAAGCAAGGACTTAGATTTGTGGGAGACAAGTAAGATCCAGATGAAACAAAAGGACTAAAAATATTTTAAGGGCTGGGAAGGTGGCTCAGTGGTAGAGTGCTTGTCTTGCAT
>NW_012267218.1:23705702-23715200 GCF_000151885.1 Dipodomys ordii | reverse complement strand
AAAAAAAAAAAAATTTAAGATTTAAAAGCAACCAGAATGTCATTGGGAATATTAAACAGTAACAAATTGGAAGTAAACTGCCTTAAGTAAATTCAATAAGCCCAGTGCTAGTGGCTCACACGTATAATCCTAGCTACTCAGGAGGCTGAGATCTGAAGATCCTGGTACAACTCCAGGCAGGAAGATCCACAAGACTCTTATTTCCAATTAACCTCCAAAAAGACATAGGTGAAGGCTTAAGCCATAGACAGCTAGTCTTGAGCATAAAAGTTCAGGATTCAAAAGCCAGCCATCTTGAAAAGTCTATGAGACTTGTTTCCAATTGACCAGAAAAATGTGGGAAGTAGGGGAGTGACTCAAGTAGCAGAGCATCAGTCTTGAGTGGAAAAAGCCAAGAAAGAGACCTTGAGTTCAAGACCCAGAACTGGCTATCTTGAGTCCTGAGGAAAAACTTAAAAGCCACCCATTAGAATGGCTCATAATTTCTTTTTTGGGGAGTCTGGTCATGGGGCCTGAACCATGGGCCTGGGCGCTGTCCCTCAGCTCTTCAGCTCAAGGCTAGCGCTCTACCCCTTGAGCCACAGGGCCACTTCTGGCTTTTTTTTTTTTTTTAATGTGGTGCTGAGGAATCGAATGCAGGGCCTCAGGCATGCAAGGCAAGCGCTCTACCACTGAGCCACCTTCCCAGCCCTAGAATGGCTCATAATTTCTAAAGTAACTTTTATCCACAGCAGAAAGAAAATGAATGACAGTTTGATTTTACCTTTGAAATTTGCTCAAAGAGATAGGGCCTTGTTTGTATTCTCTTCTTCATTTCTTCCAATTCTTTCTTATATTCTCTTGCTCTTTTGCGGTCATTGTTCCTGGAATTAACAAGATTTCTAGAAAAAATTCTGTCTTTTATGATCAAAAATACCCTTCAGGGCTGGGAATGTGGCTTAGTAGTAGAGTGCTTGCCTACCATGCACGAAGCCTTGGGTTCAATTCCTCAGCACCACATAAACAGAAAAAAAAAAAAACAGAAATGGCACTCTGGCTCAAGTGGTAGAGTACTAGCCTTGAGCAAAAGAAGCTCAGGGACATGCCCAGGCCCTGAGTTCAAGCCCCAGCACTGGCAAAACAAATAAACAAAAATATCCTTTCCAATTAAGCAGAGTAATTCCCAGGCATATTTTTTAATTGCTCACTGCCTGGCAAAAGCATTGATTAGTGATTATGAAAGCATGCTCTGATGACTTCATTTTGACATTTTCAAGGCCAATGATTTGTTGCAGGCACCCTTTTGACACATGAAGGACACTAACCGATTCTCTTTCAGCTTTGCTTTAAACACCTCCTCCAGGCTTTTATGGGGATCCATGGCTTTTGCACGTAAAGCCACTGATTTAGACATGGCTTGACACTTTCTTTTGTGCTTCTCCAACCACTGAATACTTTCATCCGCTTTGTCCTTTTTTTCAAGTGACGTTCTAAAGGGGAGAATCAAACAGTACAGATGACAAGCCTGGGAATATGTAAAGTAATTGTAGGAATCTCTGCAAAGTCAGTTGCTGTTTTTTATGAATGGGGCAAATAATATACCATAGCATTTTCTGCCTAGGAAGCAGGCAATAGTTCTATTTCCCTCTACTATAACCTTTTTGTACTAAAATCTCTATTAAAAAAAAAAAAGATTCAAGTCGGGCGCTTGAATCAGAACTGGAGCTGTGGCTCAAGAGGTAGAGCATTAACCTTGAGCACAAAAGATCAAGAACAGTGCCCAGACTCTGAGTCCTAGTCCCAGTAATAGCACAAATAAAAATAATAAAAGCTGGAAATGGCCGGGCGCTGGTGGCTCACGCCTGTAATTCTAGCTACTCAGGAGGCTGAGATCTGAGAATCGCGGTTCAAAGCCAGCCCAGGCAGGAAAGACCATGAGACTCTATCTCCAATAAACCACTAGAAAACCGGAAGTGGCGCTGTAGCTCAAGTGGTAGAGCACTCGCCTTGAGCTGAAGAGCTGAGGGACAGCGCCCAGGCCCAGAGTTCAAGCCCCATGTCCGACAAAAAAAAAAAAAAAAAGATTCTAAGATAGAGAATTGGTAGATTAAGTGTTTTTGTTTTTGCTTTAACCAATCATGGGACTTTAACTCAGGGTCTGGGCACTGTCCTGAGCTTCTTTTGCTCAAGGCTAGCACTCTAATACTTGAGCCACAGCACCACTTTCCAGCTTTTTCTGTAGTACTAAAGAATCAAACCCAGGGCTTCATGCATGCTAGGCAAGCATTCTACCACTAAGCCACATTCCCAGCCCAGATGAAGTCTTTTAAGCAATATAGACCCAGTAATTTTCTGCCCTAGGAGAGATTTATTCATTGAACAGAAGAGAATATGTGAAATAAAAACATCCTTAAGGGCTGGGAAGGTGGCTCAGTGGTAGAGTGCTTGCCTCACATGCCTGAGGCCCTGGGTTCCATTCATCAGCACCACGTAAGCAGAAAAAAAGCCAGAAGTGGCACTGTGGCTTGTTTTTTTGTTGGTCATAGAGCTTGGGCACTGTCCTTGCGCTCTTCAGCTCAAGGCAAGCCCTCTACCATTTGAGCCACAGCACCACTTCCGGTTTTCGAGTGGTTTATTGGAGATAAGAGTCTCATGGACTTTCCTGCCCAGGCTGGCTTTGAACTGTGATCCTCAGATCTCAGCCTCCTGAATAGCTAGGATTACAGGCATGAGCCACCCGTGCCCGGCAGGGAACTGGCCTTGAGCTGAAGAGCTGAGGCACAGTGCCCAGGCCCAGAGTTCAGCCCCCATGACTGACAAAAAAATCTTTAACTAGCTGAAATATTCAAACTTGCCTAGGCTTCCAACCTACTTGGAAGCAATTACTGACCTACCAATTATGAACCGAGCACCAGTACATTTCATCATGTCATGTCATCCTTACAGGGTACCTTATGAGGTAAAGAATGGCATCAGGGAGGACACTAAATAAGAGAGGGTCAGACAAATTACCCAGCATGCCATTGGAAAAGCCAGGATTAGAACCAGTCTGTTTCACTGGGCCTTAGGTTACTAATACATTTAACTCTTCCAGTAACTATGAAATGTGAGGGAGAAAGGAGTATCTCTTAAACCCTAACTATATTTCTGTAACTCCTGTTGAGGGCCTGGAGCATGAGAGGTTCTAGCCGCTTCCCTGGGTGTCTTACAATAAGGTACTGAAAAGTATCAGCACAGGGGCCTGGTGGAAAAGAAACTCCTGAGGGCTGGTTTGATGAGAACAATACCAGAGTTGTGTCTGATAAAGAGTTAAAAATAAAACAAGGAATATGTCTTCTTTTGAGCACTCACACTATGTTAGAGTGCCTCTCTGCCTTTCTGCTTGTCTGTTTGCATGCCTGTTTGTCTGTATGCTTGCTCATTTGCCTACTCAATCAAGCTCTGCCTAATTTCTTACTGAAAAATTAAAGCAAGTGGCTGGCTCCAGCAACTCATGCTATAATCCTAGTTACTCAGGAGGGTGGAGGTTGAGATCTGAGAATCTTGGTTCAGAATCACCCCAGGCAGACAAACCCAAGAAACTCTGGTCTTTAGTTAACAAAAAGCTAGAAAGTCATAGCCAACAGTGAGTGAAAAAGCAGAGTGAGAGCATGAGGCTCTAAGCCCCAGTACCAGAACAGCTCTAATTCTCGCTACTTGTAAGGCTAAGATCAGGAGCATTGTTTTGAGGCTAGCAAACACCCTTAGCAATGAATAGCTTGGAGTGTGTGCCTGTCACTTAATTTGTGGGAAGCTGAGATTGAGAGAATCATGGTGGGGCTGGGAAGATGGCTCAATGGTAGAGTGCTTGCCTTGCATGCCTGAGGCCCTGGGTTCGATTCCTCAGCACCACATAAGCAAAAAAGAAAAAAGCCGGAGGTGGCGCTGTGGCTCAAGTGGTAGAGTGCTAGCCTTGAGCTGAAGAGCTGAGGGACAGCACCCAGGCCCAGAGTTCAGGCCCCATGATCAGACCCCCCCCCAAAAAAAAGGGATTGGTAGAGTGGCCCACATGTCTCTAGTACCACAAATCAAATAAATAGAGCTGGTAGCTCAGTGGCCTATTTAGGTAGGCCCTGAGTTCAAACCCCAGTAGTGAAAAAAACACAGTCACAAAAGCTAAAACTAGCCCAGAGCACTTGCCTACCATGCACAAGGCCCTGGGTGTGATTTCCAGGGAAGAAAGGAAAGTTTTTGCTTCCCAGCAAACTCTGACATCTCCCCAAGATGAATTTCTGAGCATTTCAATTCTGAGCAAGTTCAGCCACCTGCTTTTCATGCCCCTCTGAATTTTTGTTCCTCATGGCTACTTTTCTCTTTCATGTATGGGCAGCTGGGAATGTGGCTTAGTGGCAGAATGCTTGCCTAGCATGCATGAAGCTCTGGGTTCAATTCCTCAGTACCACATAAACACAAAAAGCTGGAAGTGGCACTGTGACTCAAGTGGTAGACAGTGCTAGCCTTGAGCAAAAGAAGCTCAGGGACAGTGCCCAGGTCCTGAGTTCAAGTCCCAGGGCTGGCTAAAAACAAAATAAAAATATGTATGGCTTTTACATGTTGTTCAGTCTGGAACTTTCTTTCTCTTCAGCATTGTCTTGTGTATTCCTCATCCTTCAGGTTTCATCTTAGGCATCTATTCTAAAAGACAAGAGTCTACTTGGCTGCACAATGCCCCCAGTCCTTGCTACTGTACTCCATAAAACAGTAGCTGTTTGTTTTTCTGTATTTTTATTTTCTTATTTCTATAGGGTCCCTAAGAGATCTCAAACCTTGACATTGTACACTGAGGGCAAGATTCCTGTCCTGATCAGAGAAACCCTGGGGCTCCTTGAAGTGTCTTTGCAGGGCTGGGAAGTTAGCTCAATGGTAGAGAGCTTGTCTTGTATGCATGAGGCCCTGGGTTTGATTCCTCAGCACCACATAAGCAGAAAAAAGCTGGAAATGGTGCTGTGGCTCAAGTGGTAGGGCGCTGGCCTTGAGCTGAAGAGCTGAGGGACAGAGCCCAGACCCAGAGTTCATCCCCCATGACCGACCAAAAAAAAAAAGTGGCTTCCAGCATTTAAGCCAAGATTAGAGCACTGAATCTTGTGCAGCCTAACTACTTACCTGACTGCACATTCCCTCTTTCTGGTAGCATCTGTGATGTGCACTGGGAGGGTGTTGGCCGAGAGAGAAGCAAGGCCACTCAGAGAGTGACTCCTTGGCAGCGGTGTTGCTGGTGGCTGTGGGGAATCCTGTAGGCAAAGAAGGGAGCTACAGTGGGACAGCAGGTGTGATTAGATTCTATCTGAGCTAGGAGTCCATGTCCAAAAAGGACTGAAAATGAGAACCTTTCTTTGTTTTCCCCTGGGAACAAAGCAAGCATAATGAGATCAAGTTTAACAACTAATCCAAGATTTGAACGTTAAGCATAAAGTGTTCTTTCTTTCTTTCTTTCTTTCTTTTTTTTTTTGTCAGTTGTGGTGCTTGAACTCTGGGCCTGGGTGCTGTCCCTCAGCTCTTCAGCTCAAGGCAAGCACTCTACCAACTTGAGCCACAGCGGGACTTCTGGTTTTCTGGTGGTTTATTGGAGGTAAGAGTCTCGCAGACTTTCCTGCCCAGGCTGGCTTTGAACTGTGATCCTCAGATCTCAGCCTCCTGAGTAGCTAGGATTACAGGCGTGAGCCACCAGCGCCCAGCTTAGTTTTCTTTCTTTCTTTTAGCATAGTCCTAGGGCTTGAACTGAGGATATGATCACTATCTCTGAGCTTCTGTGCTCAAGACTAGTGCTCTACTACTTGATCACAGCTCCACCTCCAGCTTTTTGATAAATAATTGGAGATAAGAGTCTCACAGACTCTCTTGCCTGGCTGACTTTGAACAGTGGTCCCCAGATCTCAGCCTCCTGAGTAGCTTGGAGTACAATGAGAGGAGTTCTTTGGTATTGGGAAGGGAATATAAACAATATAAACAATTCACTGGTTCCCAGACATTTTTCTTCAAAATCTCTCTACAGAGAGGGATGAAAGAAGGAGGATTCCTGTAGATTTACGTTTACAAGAATGTGGATCTAGCCGGGTGCTGGTGGCTCACGCCTGTAATCCTAGCTACTCAGGAGGCTGAGATCTGAGGATCGCGGTTCAAAGCCAGCCCGGGCAGGAGAGACTGTGAGACTCCTATCTCCAATAAAACCACCAGAAAACCGGAAGTGGCGCTGTAGCTCAAGTGGTAGAGCACTCGCCTTGAGCTGAAGAGCTGAGGGACAGCGCCCAGGCCCAGAGTTCAAGCCCCATGACCGCCAAAAAAAAAAAAAAGAATGTGGATCTGCTTCCAATTGAGCTGTTGGTTTTTTTTTGTTGTTGTTCTTAATTTTTTTTAATTAAGTAGAATAAGCCAGAGGCCAGTAGCTCATAATCTTTAGCTACTCAGAAGGCTGAGATTTGAGCATCATGGTTTGAGACCAGCCCTAGCAATGAAAATCTCTACCCACCAAAAAGTTAAAAGTAGAGCTGTGGCTCAAGTGGTAGAGCACTAGCTTTAAGCAAAAAAGCTTAGGGACAACACCAAGGCCCTGAATTCAAGCCCCAGGACTGGCATATACTAAAGAAAGCTAAGCAAGAAGCACAAGTCCTTGAGCTCAGGTCTCAGCACTGGAAGTACTTTCCTTTAAGACCTGGAACAAGCCCCAGACACCTGTCTGGACTCTTACCTTGCTCTCTCTGGTGGCAGGAGTATCGCATGGCCGTGGGGTGTGGCGCAGGTTGGCAGTCCTCAGCAGGAAGGGCTTGTTACGAGTTGCCTCTCGTGTCTCCCTTCTCTTGGCAGCTCTTCTCTGAAAGGCCTTGTACAGGGCCTCATAGTCAGGGACAGAAGGGTTCACCCGAGGCTGGAATCCAAAGTCAGTCTGCAGAAAGCTGAGCTTTTCTTCCCGAGTGCGGGTGGCTGTGCGGGGCTGGGAGTCAGCCCGGCTGCTAGAGGAGCGGATAGGAGAAGAGGCCATCTGGAGTAGGTCCAGGGCCCTCATCTGGATGCGAATTTTCCTAAAGAGCTCAGCTTCTGTAGAGGAAGAGTCAGGACAGTGATAGGTGAGGAGAGAGCAAGCAGTACACTAAAGGTCTGGAGAAGTTTTAGTAGTTGTTCAGGTTCCCACTATGCAGCTCATGCTAGCCTCCAACTCAAGGTCCTCCGGCTTTAGGCTCCTGAGTAGCTAAGATTACATGCATATGCTACTGCACCTGGCTCAGACATTTGTGTGTGTGTGTGTGTGTGTGTAAGTCTGGGGCTTGAACTCAGGGTCTAGATACTGTCCCTAAGCTGCTTTTTTCTTTTCTTTTGGCCAGGGGGCTTTGAACTAGACTGAACTTGGACTGGCTTCGAACCCTGATTCTCAGATCTCAGCTTCCTAAGGAGCAAGGATTATTGGTGTGAGCCACCAGTTCCCAGCACCCTAAGCTGCTTTTGCTTAAGGCTAGTACTCTACCGCTTGAGCCACAGCTCCACTTCCACTTTTGTCTTTTTTGGGGGAAGGGTGGGAATAGGGGTGGGATAATTTATTAGAGGTAAGAGTCTCACATACTTTTCTGCCTGGGCTGGCTTTGAACCATGATCCTTAGATCTCAGCCTCTTAAATAGCTATGATTTCAAGTGTTCAGCTATAATTTCTTCTTGAGAGGCAAAGCAGAAGGAAGAACCAGCCAGTCTTGCCACCCTTATTATCTAATGCAGAAATCAGAGTGATCTTTCTGGATTACACAAAATCATCATGAGATATCTTGCTTCAAACCTGTCAGTGGTTCTTGAGTGCCCTTGGAATGAAATCCACATTTCTGAGGTAGGGACAAGCCCCCCCCCCCATTCTTCCTCTTCTGTAACTTTCTTGGCTTCCTCTTGCCTCCAGCCCCACCTTCTCCTCATTGACAAATTGGCCATGCTTCTCCTTTACACAGTCAGCTCTGGTGGTCACTTTTTTTGGGGGGTTGGTCATGGGGCCTGAACTCTGGGCCTGGGTGCTGTCCCTCAGCTCTTCAGCTCAAGGCTAGCGCTCTACCACTTGAGCCACAGTGCCACTTCCGGTTTTCGAGTGGTGTATTGGAGATAAGAGTTTCATGGACTTTCCTGCCTGGGCTGGCTTTGAACCTTGATCCTCAGATCTCAGCCTCCTGAGTAACTAGGATTACAGGCATGAGCCACTGGTACCCGGCCTGGTGGTCACTTTCTCTGGGTGCTCCCATCAGAGAGTGCATGAGTGTGTACATGTGTGTGTGTGTGTGTATGCGTGTGTGTGTGTGTGGATAGAAGGCTGGCTGCTTTCCTAGGGGTATCTGGCTGTTGTCGGCACTGGCCTTAGCTGGTCCTTGGGTGTGTCGTGGTCTCTGCTCCTTCCCATGTACGCCTGAGCCAAGTCTCCAGGAGTTTTGGGGAATGGCTGGACGACCTCACAGGGCTCCCTGACATATCAACAGACCCAACCCTCCCTCCTGGCCTGCACAGAGTGTGCGGGCTCTGGTTGGTGCACATAAACAGCTATCTCCAGGGTGACTCTGAACCCTAACTAAATCCTCAACAGTGCCTCTGGGGACCTCAGGCCGGAGGCAGCAAGGTGGCAAGGGTATCTTTACCCTGGAGTTTGTCCCCGAGTGCTGGCTCCAGAATAGACTTGGGGATCCTTCTGGTGGCTTTCTTTTGGGGGACCTTGGCCTCAGCTGTGGCAGCCAAGTCTCTCTTTCGAGCAGCTTCTTTTCGCTGTTCCTCCTTCTCAAGAAAGCTAAAAGGCTTCAAGGATGAGAGGAGAAGTTCCTTTCTCTTCTGGATCCCCGCCCGCCGCCGAGCCTCGCTGCGCTCCATGATCTCCTGGTAAAGGGGCAGGTAGACATGTGCGGGCACAGGCTGTGCCCGGAACTGCCGGTGGCACTCAGCCTCCTCCTGGCCTTGCCTCTGGGCCTGCAGCCTCTCCTGTTCAAAAGAGGCAGGCGAGGCCAGCCACTGGGCCTTTTTCCGGGCCTCACGCAGTGTCATGCGGAATGGCTGAGGGACAGTGATGGAGGATGCCCAGGAGCTGACACTTCTGTGCTGGGAAGGAGGTGCAGAGCCTGAGGGTGGCTGAGCCTCACGCCTGGGAACGTCAGAGGGAAGGCTGCTCAGGGAGCTACAACGCCTGGTGGAGCCACACCTGAGAGACAGAAAGCAGACCTGTAGGTAGACAAGAAACTTGGGAGGCCTGGCCCCTCCCTGGTCCTCCCTCCCTTCCCCCCAAGCCTCTGTGCCCAGATCACAAGTGGTGTCTCAGCCTACAGCAGAGCTCCACAGCCTCCATGCCCAGAACCTTCCCATTGAAGCCTCCCTCCTTCCCACAGGCAATGGGAACTTTTCAAAGCCATCTTCTATATGAGAGAGAAAACAGTGTAAAGGGGCTGGGAAGGTGGCTCAGTGGTAGAGCGCTTGCCTTGTATGCTAGAGGCCCTGGGTTCGATTCCTCAGCACCACATAAGCAAAAAGAAAAAAGCC
>NW_012267218.1:23688748-23704192 GCF_000151885.1 Dipodomys ordii | reverse complement strand
CAAAGGAGGAGGCTGCAATGCTTGGTAAGAAATGTATGCATTATCCTGCCCATGTAATTGTAACCCCTCTGTACAGTATGTTCACAAATAAAATTAAATTAAATTAAAAAAAAAAAAGAAATCCAATTTGGACCTTGAAGTTCTGAATTTTCTCATCTGTAGACAAAAAATAGTATCTACTTAGTAGGTTGTTGGGTGCCAGTGGCTCATTCCTGTCATCCTAGCTATTCAGGAGGCTGAGATCTGTGGAGTGCTGTTCAAAGCCAGCTTAGGCAGGATAGTCCATGAGACTCTTATCTCCAATTAACCACTAGAAAATCAGAAGTGGCACTGTGGCTCAAGTGGTAGCATGCTCGCCTTGAGCTGAAGAGCTCAAGGACAGTGCCCACGCCCAGAGTTCAAGCCCCATGACTAACAACAAAAAAAAGAGAGAACAAATATTAAATGAGATAAAGTCCACATGCATATATCAGAGTTGGCCAAGGTCAGTGGAACTTGTCATTTTTAGGAGAAGTATGTTTAGGAAAGGTCTCCCTTAATCAGTTCTAGGGCTTCACTGATGTACACATTGCCCAAAGGGATTTAGGACTGCTGAGTAGGAATCACAGAACACTTGGCTGGATCCTCTGCTGTAGAGCCTAGATAAGTGGCAAGTTACAGCAGAAGTCCCTGACTTGCAGATGAAGAGGAGGAGGCCTGGAGATATGGCATGACTTGCCTGGAGAGGTGGACGGGGGTAGCCACCTACTGCAGCACCTTACCTCAGAGACCCAGGGAGCCTGACCTGCGGCTTCCCCCTGCCTTTGTCTTGGAAGAAACTCTCCAGGTCTTCATTATCTTCAGAGCTGATCTCATCACTTTCTGAGTCAGACTGAAAGAAAGTCTCCAACAGACCCAATCTTCCCTTCTGCTTTAGAGTCTGTAGAGTCTCATAAAAGCTCCCAATGGAGTCTGAAGTAGAATCCGTCTCCTCCTCTGGGCTGAGGAAATCATGCAGCTTGCCAGCCCTGGGCAAAACCAGCTCATCTTCTGGTTCAGTGTCTGAGGAAGATTTGGGAGGAAACATCTAAGATGGAATAGAAATAAACTGTGGGTTAGTCAATAATCTCAAAGATCTTCAAAAACTACCTTCATTTCATGTTGAATAAGCATCAGTATATTAAGGATTAGGAAGGAGCAAAGGGAAAATAAGATGTGTTTCTTTGTTCTGAAGCCATTTCACAACTTGCAATTTTATGGCTGTGCTTGGCTGAAGGATCAGGAGAATTTCATAAACAGCTAAAGCTGGTTCCTTATTCCATTCAATGCAGAAATCACTGCTAGAGGAAGCAGCTCATTTGCACCATGCATGCTACCCTGGGTGTCCAGGAATCCTCCCCATGACCTTAGCCACACTGTACTCTTTCCTCTCTCCTCCCTTTCTCCCCACCTTCCTCTCTCTGCCCTCCCTCCCCTTCCCCCCTCTCCTCTTTTGGTGCCAGTTCTCGGGCTTGAACTCAGGGCCTGGGTGCTGTCCTGAGCTTTTTTTTTTTTTTGCCTAATGCTAGTGCTCTACCATTTGAGCCACAGCTCTACTTCCAGCTTTTTGGTGATTAATTGGAGATGAGAATCTCACAGACTATCCTTCCCCAGGCTGGTTTTAAATTTGGATTCTCATCTCTCAGTCTTTTGAGATCTGAGGGTGACAGGCATGAGCCACCAGCGCCAGGCTCTTTTTCCTTCTCTTGTTTGTCTATGGGGAATAAACTTTGGTTAATATACCTAATTAATAATTAGGTTAATTTGTTGCAGTACATCATGGAAAATCATTGGGAACTTGTGGGAGGAGATAGATTTTGTAGCTTGTCCTGCTTGGTTCTGAGAAGGGTTTGAGAGAGAAGGGATCGGCTCTGCACAGATGCTGTCATACACTGGCAGTTTTCCACTTAAAACAGTAAGGTGTGGAAAAGTGAAAATGGCTGTTAAAGAGGCAAGAACAACAAAGCAGGGAAGGGTAAGCAATTGATAAGTAGGCACTTTTGCTTAGCAAAGGAGATACGAGTGATTCTATGGCTACATTATTCTCCCAAGAGAAATACTGCTGGCCTAGTTGTCTGCCACAGTTTGAGTTATGCAGATGCTCTTTAACTTAGTGTGTGAGTTATAACCAGATAAATCCATTCATTATAAGCTGAAAATACTAGAACTCACAAATTCATTGATTACACCTAACCTACCAAACACTGTAGCTCAGCAACACAAGACACTGTATTCATTGTTCTCATTCATGATTGTGTGCTGATTACAGAGTGCTATCCAAAATTTGAAGTACAGCCTTCATGGTATGCAGCATTTTCTACTTGTAAAGTCCTAAGTGGAACCATTGTAAGTCAGAGATGTCTGTACTTCTGCCGTCTAGAGCTTTTTTTTTTTTTTGGTCTGTCGTGGGGCCTGAACTCTGGGTCTGGGCACTGTCCCTCAGCTCTTCTGCTCAAGCTAGTAGTGCTCTACCACTTGAGCCACAGCGCCACTTCCGGCTTTTTCTGCTTATGTGGTGCTGGGGAATCCTGGGCCTCATGCATGCAAGACAAGCACTCTACCACTGAGCCACCTTCCCAGCCCTAGAGCTCATTTTTACTGTCTCACTGTGGAGGAATTTGGAATTGCCACAGGAAGAAGATCTGGGGTAAAGGGGTTCTTGGTTAAATGAACAGCAAATGCAAAGGCCTTAAGGCAGTGTTCTGGGAGGAAACATTAAATGAGTTTTGCAGCAGTGGAAATCAGGTCAGTGTAGCCAGAGGACAATGGCTGGCATGAGACATCTGTAGGAGGCAGGGATGGAGCCAGAGTTGGAAATGGGTGCAGAAGGGAAACTATCTGAGGGCAGGCCACTGCTGTCTTTTAGGTGACTCCTGCCTCTCTAAGGTTCAGCTGTGATACTGTAAAGAACATTAGATTCTTCTTTCTTCTTCCCTTTCTTCCTCACTCTTTCCTTCTATTTTCTTTTTTGATACAGGATCTTGCTATATAGTCCAAGCTAGCCTCAAACTCTGCCTTCTCCTTCCTTAGCCTCCTGAGTGCCAAGATTACAGACATGTGACACCAAGTTAGACAAAAACAATAGGGGTGTGTGTGTGTGTGTGTGTGTGTGCACACGTGTGTGTGCGTATGTGTTGGTACTGGCAGTTTTCCTTTTGTATCCTGTTATTTTTTTTTTTTGGTCGGTCGTGGGACTTGAACTCTGGGCTTGGGCACTGTCCCTGCACTCTTCAGCTCAAGGCTAGCACTCTACCACTTGAGCTAGAGCACCAATTCTGGTTTTCTAGTGGTTTACTGGACTTTCCTGCCCAGGCTGGCTTTGAACCTCGATCCTCAGATCTCAGTCTCCTGAGTAGCTAGGATTATAGGCGTGAGCCACCGGCGCCCGACTCTCGTGTTCTTTCTTTTTTTTTTTATTGTGAAAATACTGTACAGAGGGGTTACAATTACATGGGCAAGATAATGAGTACAGTTCTTTTTTTTTTTTTTTTGGGTCCAGTCGTGGGCCTGAACTCTGGGCCTGGGCGCTGTCGCTCAGCTCTTCAGCTCAAGGCTAGTGCTCTACCACTTGAGCCACAGCGCCACTTCCGGCTTTTTTCTTTTTGCTTATGTGGTGCTGAGGAATCAAACCCAGGGCCTCAGGCATGCAAGGCAAGCGCTCTACCACTGAGCCACCTTCCCAGCCTGTGTTCGTGTTATTTCTGTAATTTATTTTTTGACAGTCATGGGGCTTGAACTCTGGGCCTGGGTGCTATCCCTCAGCTCTTCAGCTCAAGGCTAGTGCTCTACCACTTGAACCACCAGTACCACTTCTGGTTTTGTTTTCTCTTATTGGAGATAAGAGTCTCATGGACTTTCCTGCCCAGGCTGGTTTTGAACTGTGATCCTCAGATCTTAACCTCCTGAGTAGCTAGGATTACAGCATGAGCCACTGGAACCTGGCTTTGTACAATGTCATTTGTTCCTTCATTTTCTCCCATTCCTTCCCTCCCATCTCCACCAATGAGTAGAAATGTGCGTGAATACACCATATGTAAGGTAAAGAATACAGAATCAGAAAAAGAAAAAAACAAATTTAAAATTTAAAGTCTTTTGCTTCCATCTCTTTGGAGTTCGTTTTACTGTAGATATTATTTTATATAAATATGAAGAGAAACTTAGGCATTGCCCCTTTGTGATTCTCTCCTAATACTATCTTCTTTTGGTCTCATGTGAGCATCTAAAATCCTGTATAATTTGTTGTATCCCAGTGGGGGGTCTTAGATTTTTGCTGGTCTCTTGAGCCACAATGCCACTTTTTGTTTTTTTATGCTTAAGTGGTGCTGAGGAATCGAACCCAGGGCCTCATGCATGCAAGGCAGGCACTCTACCACTGAGCCACTTGCCCAGCCCTCACTAATTTTCTGGTGGCTCTAAACTGCAATCCTCCTATCTCTACCTCTGGAATAGCTGAAATCACATGCATGGACCACCATGCCTAATTAATTACATTTATTTATTTATGTATTATTATTTATATTATTATTTGTAGTTATTGTATATTACTTATATTTATTGTTATTTATATTATGTATTATTACTATTTATTCCCTCTCTCCTTCCTTTCCTTCTTTCCCATTCTCACTCCCTTTCTCTTTTTACTTCTCCTTCCAGGGCTGGGGTATTAGATATTAAACCTAGACATTCTACACTTGAGTCATGCCCCTAGCTCTTTTGATTTTATTTTGTTTTTGAGATGGGTTCTCACTACTTTGCCTAAGCTAGCTTCCAATTCCTCAACCAGCTGCCTCCACCTTCTGAGTAGCTGAGATTATAAGTATGCACCATAATGCCAAGACTTTTTACTTAAAAAAAATACAGCCTCATTGGGATATAAATTCTACAGTTTACAATTCCAAGTTGGCACTCTACCCCTTGGGCCATGCCTCCATTTCTGGCTTTTGGGTGGGTAATTGGCGACAAGAGTCTCACAGACTTTTCTGCATGTGCTGGCATTTTACCTCGGTCCTCAGATCGCAGACGCCTGAGTAACTAGGATCACAGGTATGAGCCATCAGTGCCTTGCTAGGGCCAAAGTTCTTAATTTCTCAGCCTCAGTTGTTTCTTCTATAAAATGAGTGCAATTATACTACTGGGTACAGGGTAGTTGAGAGAAAATTTAAAACAAAACAGCTGGGTGTCACTGCTATGGTCTTAAACCTGGGGAAGAATTCTGCCCTGAGCCCAGACGCCCTGGGTTTGAATGCCACCCGCCCTCGACACCACCCTGCCGTCTTGTCTCCATGGCAACGCCAAACACTTTTGTTTCTAAGACCTTCTCTACCCGTGGCAGTCTTACTTTCTCCCCTCTGGTTTCTCGCCTCACCTGACCGCCGCTCTCGGAGCCCTCGGGGGCTGCCGCAGGCCTCCCCACCGTCATCTTCTCAGCCTGGCAGAGCCGGGGCCGCGGCGACCGCCTCAGTGACAGCAGCGTTGGCGGCCCGACCGCGCCCGCCACGCCCCCTTTCTCCCAAAGGTCCGAGGATCGTTTTCTGGTTGGTCTAGTTCCTCCGCGGGTATCACTTCCTGTCTCAGAGACGCAGCACGGGATTGGAAGACTCTGCTCCGGAAGTACTAGTCAAGGCGGGCCTGGCGGAACGCCTGGAGCCGCGGGGTGGACTGCAGCATGGCCGCCCGGCTCGGGGTGAGGCGGTGGGGGCCATGGCCGGCGGCTGCATGCCGGAGCCCTCTGGTCTCCTGCCGGCGGTGGTCACGCGCCTCGGCAGACAATGTGTACGACGTGGTGGTGTCCGGCGGAGGCCTGGTGGGCGCTGCCATGGCCTGTGCCTTGGGTAAGGGCATCGAGAGGCCGAGTTGGGCCGGTCGTGGGAAGAACTGCTTGTTTTGTCCACAGACCCAGAGTCGTCGGCCCGGCGGTGGTCACTGCCGTCCCGGAGGCGCGGGGGCCCGGGACGAGCGGCGCTGCTCCCCGGAGTTGCAATCACTTAGGGTCAAAAGTGGGCGGGGCTTGCGAGTCCTTCTGGGGCGAAGCCTGCCCTGGGTAACTTAGTTGTGAGCACCGTGCTGAGGCGCTACACAGTGGAGCATTGGGCTAGGTGTTTCGATTGTTGTTGTTTTGTTTTTGCTTAAAAAAAACAAAAACAGCTTTATAGCCGGGAGCCGGGAGCTCACATCTGTAATTCCAGCTACTCTAGATCTAGGATCATGGTTTGAAGCCAGCCAGGGCAGGAAAGTCTGAGACTCTTGACAGCAGGTAATGAGCAAATAACCAGAAATGTAGTTGTTGCTCAAGCGTTAGTGAGCACCAGCCTTGAGGGTGGCTGGGAGGAGAATATTATCTAGCATTGAGTTAAATTCCATGTATCTTGCTTTACATTTGTTATTTAAGCCTCTCCACTGAAATATGTTACAGATATAGATTTTTTTTGTATTTATTTATTTATGCCAGTCCTAGGGCTTGAACTCTAGGCCTGGGCGCTGTCCCTCAGCTCTTCAGCGCAAGGCTAGCGCTCTACCACTAGAGCCACAGCACCACTTCTGGCTTTTTCTGCTTATGTGGTGCTGAGGAATCGAACCCAGGGCCTCATGCATGCAAGGCAAGCACTCTACCACCGAGCCACCTTCCCAGCCCCTGTTCTCTAGTATGTTTGCTTTAACTTTTCTAACATGGTACACTAAATAGCTAAAAAATAAAATTCAAACCCCAGAAAATTAAAGGAAGAATAAAATGCAAGTTCTCAGAGGAAGGAAAAAAGCAGCTGACATGTGCCCAGGGGAGAAAGTCTCAGGTCTGGTGTGAGGACCACTCGTGGGATGTGGGATCACACAGTGCGGCACTACCCTGGAATCCTGTCCAGACGGTGAGAACTAGAAGGCAGTCCCTTTGGCCCAGGTCTGTACTCCCTCCTTGCGGTAGAGCTGCTGCCCACACTGCCCACAGAGCAGCAGCGTCCTTCTCCACAGCCTCCAGTTCCAGGAGCCGCTTTGACTTTCATACTTCCTGCTGTGTGGTAATGGTGCTTCTCTCTCTTCTCATTTAGATTTGAAACCATTTTTTTTTAAGAGTAGAGGGGCTGGAGGTATGGATCAAATGGTAGAGGTCTTGTGGGAGGCCCTGAGTTCAAACCCAGAACTCCCCACCCCCTGCAAAAAAAAAAAAGGAATACCCCCTTGCAAAAAAAAAAAAAAGGAATAAAGGTTGATGAATTTTCTTTTTTCTTTGTCGGTTGTGGGGCTTGAACTCTGGGCTTGGGCCCTGTGTCCCTCAGCTGTTCAGCTTAAGGTCAGTGCTGTTCCGCTTGGGCCACAGCACCACTTCTGGTTTTCTAGTGGTTTATTGGAGATAAAAGTCTCACGGACTTTCCTGCCCAGGCTGGCTTTGAACCGAGATCCTCAGATCTCAGCCTCCTGAGTAGCTAGGATTACAGGCGTGAGCCATGGGTGCCTGCGGTTGATGTCTCTCTCTCTCTCTCTCTCTCTCTCTCTCTCTCTCTTGTAATCATGCTACAAGTTGATTGTTTAGTAATGAAGTCCAAAGTTTTTGTTTTTTGCCCATTCTGGGGCTTGAACCCAGGGCCTGGGCGTTGTCCCTGAGCCTCTTTGTGTTCAAGGCTATCGCTCTACCACTTGAGCCACAGGGCCACTTAAGGTGGTTTTTTTTGGATGGTCGTGGGCCTGAACTTTTGAGTGGTTAATTGGAGATAAGAATCTCACAGGGACTTTTCTGCCCAGTATGGCTTCCAACTGCCATCCTCAGATCTCAGCCTCCTGAGTAGCTAGGATTACAGGCATGAGCCATCAGTGCCTGAGTCCCTTCTGGCTTTTTTTTTGTTGGTCATGGGGCTTGAACTCTGGGCCTGGGCACTGTCCCTCAGCTCTTCAGCTGAAGGCAAGCGCTCTACCAATTGAGCCACAGCGCCACTTTCTGTTTTCTGATGATTAATTAGAGAGAAGGGTCTCAGGGACTTTCCTGCCCTGGCTGGCTTTGAAATGTGATCCTCAGATCTTAGCCTCCTGAGTAGTCAGGATTACAGATGTGAGCCACCAGTGCTCAGCTCTGGCTTTTTAAAATGTATGGTACATTGTTGTTACCAATACTTACCCTAATTCTTGGCTTTCCTAAAATAACAGCAAATGTTGCTTTCCCTTCCCCCCTCTCTTTTCAGGATATGATATTCACTTTCATGACAAGAAAATCCTCTTGCTAGAAGCAGGTCCAAAGAAAAAACTGGAGAAATTACCAGAAACTTACAGCAACAGGGTCAGCACTATTTCCCTTGGGTCTGCAACACTTCTGAATAGTGAGTAGATTGCTCCGCCAGGTTCAACTTCATTCTAGGGTATCCTGTAGCGCAGTCACAGAGCATCTGCGTGGGAGCTCACTACACAGGCTAGGAGTGGTAGGCATATTGAAGATGATGAGTCTGAACCTTCTTTTCTCAACATCGTGGGGACGTGGACCCATTATAGATAAACTTGCAATGTCAGGTAGGCTGAGCCTATCTGAACTAATTGTAAACATCACTCTCCACTCCAAGCCAGCCTTCAAGAAAGTTGAGGAGTTGGCATGTTAAAATGTATTTTGGGTTAAAAGTGTGTGCACACAGAATGGGTTCTAAGGTCTCTGCCAGATATTACTCCCATTCCATCAAAAGTAAACTTTTCCTTTATCTCTAGTCTCTTATATTCCTTTATTTTATTTTTTGGTTGTGGGGCTTGAACTCTGGGCCTGGGCGCTGTCCCTCAGCTCTTCAGCTCAAGGCGAGCACTCTACCACCTGAGCTACATCGCCACTTCCAATTCCTTTATTCTTTATAACACTTACTGCTACCTGACATTAGTTTGGTTTTGCCTCTCTCTAACTAGAATGTCAGCTGTAGGAAGGAGAGACTTTGCCCTTTTTTTTTTTTTTCTTTGTGTCAGTACTGAGGATTGAGCTCCAGGACTCATGTGCTTGCTTAGCTGTTTCACTCAAGGCTGGTGCTCAGAGATTGGGAGATTGTGGTTCGAGGCCAGCCAGGGCATAAAAGTCAGTGAGCTGGGTGCTGGTGGTGCCTCTTGTCTGTAATCCTAGCTGCTTAGGAGGCTAAGATCTGAGGATTGTGGTTCAGAGCCAGCCTGGGCAGGAAAGTTGGTGAGATTCTTATCACCAATTAACCACCAGAAAACCAGAAGTAGGGCTGTGGCTCAAGTGGTAGAGCTCTAGCCTTGAGTTGAAGAGTTCAAAGATAGTTCCCAGGCCCAGAGTTCAAGCCCCATGACCGGGTGGGGGAAGGGAGGGGCGGGTGTCAGTGAGACTCCAACTGAACCAATGGCTGGCCTAGGGGCACACACGTTATGGTACCTAACAGGGGAAGTACAGTGGCTGGTCGCAAGGCTATACACCTGTTATCCTCGGTGACCCAGGGAAACAAAGCATAAAGCAAGACCATGGCCCAGTCCTACTATCTCATGACTGTAATCCTAGCCACTCAGGAGGCTGAGTTCTAAGGATCATGGCTCAAAGCCTGGACAGGAACGAGACTTCATTTTCCCTGAACACCCAGAAAACAAAGTGGAGCTATGGCTTAAAGTGGTAGAGCGCTAGCCTTGAATAAAAGGAGCTCAGAGCATGTAGGCCTTGAGTTTAAGCCCCATAACTGAGCCCTTCTCCCCCAGAAAAAAAGACCTCCTGCACATTAAAAATAACCAATACAAAAAGGGACTAGAAGTGTGATTCAAGTAGTAGAGTGCCTGCCTAGCAAGTGTGACTGAATTCAATACCATGTAGCACCCAGTAGCGGAAAGTTAAAAAGTCTTTGGAGTGTTTAATGAAGTGGTGAAGAAAACAACAACATAGGTGTAATTTTCCTTTTTATTTCCCAGACTTTAACATGATGTGGCTTCTATAATCTAGACTTAGGGAACAGAGTAGCTTAGTTCCTAGCCAAACAAGAGAACACTGGAAACCATCTTAACAGGATGGAGAGATAGAGAGCCCAGGTCCCCATAGTGGTGGTGCATAGATCTTCTGTTTTGTAGGTTTTGGTGCTTGGGACCACATCTGCAACATGAGATACAGACCTTTCCGGCGAATGCAGGTGCCTCCTTTACCCTTTCACTTTTGGTGAAGTGTCTTTGTGCAAGATATGAGTCTGTTCTGTAGGTTTTCTGTGAATTGAATCAAAGTTCAAACTAGGTTCGGGGCAAGATGGAGGGGAAGGAAGCATTCTGGAATATCTCCTGCAAGAGTAGCTGACAATTTGTGATTTTCTACTCTTGGTGAAGTGATACTTTATGTTTGAAGTATGTTTCTTTTGCCTTGGTTTTAATGCAGACTTTCCTTTTGTGTTTCAAGGTGTGGGATGCCTGCTCAGAGGCCTTGATAATGTTCGATAAGGATAATTTGGATGACATGGGCTATGTAGTGGAGAACGACGTCATCATGCATGCTCTCACTAAACAGCTGGAAGCTGTGTCTGGTGAGGCACCGTCTCATCCATCTTCTGCTTACTCTCTGGGAGGGAAATGACCTGCCTTAGAAGAAAGCTCCCTTTTAGAAATACTAAATGTCCACTGTGAAGAAATCCTGTGCTGGTTATCTTTCTTTTTTTATTAACAGCTTTATTTCTAGACAGTGTATTTCATACAATTCACCCATTGGAAGTATACCATTCGGTGACTTGTGCTGTATTTATAGTGTCCCACACACCTCGCCACTGTGACTTTAGAACATTTGCATCAATCATTAGGAACCTCAGTCAGAAGGAAAGTTCATACCCATGTATAGCCATTCTTCATTCCTACCCAGAACCCTGCCTCTCACTCATCTGATTACATCTTTCTAGATTTCCTATTCTGGACAATTCATATAAGTGGAATGAAATAGACCTCTCTCGGGACGTATTTTTGAGGCTCATATATGAACTTCGTCCCCTTTTATTGCACATGGTGTTCAATTATGCAGATATACCAAATGTTATTCTGTCATCAGTGGTAGACGTTGGAGTTGTCTCCAACCCTTTGACGTGTCTCTTGGGTGGTTTATTTATTTGCTTCCCTCCTCTCCCCTCCAGTCATAGGGCTTGAACTCAGAGCTGGGCACTGTCCCTGAAATCTTCTGCTCAAGGCTAATGCTCTACCACCTTGAACCACAGCTCCACTTCCAGTTTTCATATGGTTATTGGAAATGTAGTCTCATGGACTCTCCTGCCTGGGCATGTTTTAAACTGCAATCCTCAGATCTCTGCCTCCTGGATTGCTAGGTTTACAGGCATGAGCCACCAATACCTACTGCCCCTTTTTTGTTGTTGTTGCTTTTCAAATCCTTTTTTCTTATAGGACAGTAAATCACAAGATATTGCCATCCTGGGATCTTGCTTTCCATTTACTTATAGTTCTTTCCTCAGCCATGTGGCCCACTTTTCTAATACTTTTTTTTCTTTGTCTTTTGATCTCCCCAGACCGAGTGACAGTTCTCTACAGGAGCAAAGCTGTTGGCTATGCCTGGCCTGGTCCATTTTCCATGGCAGACTCCAGTCCTTGGGTCCATATTACCCTAGGTGATGGCAGCACCCTCCAGACCAAATTGTTGGTAGTTGAAGATTCTTATTTTGGCAGGGATCTTGCATGATATACCTTCGGGGCTTCTAGATTTAGAACTAAGCTACTTTAGGTAAGGATTTTGGTTAGATAATGACTAGTACATATTCAAGGCAACTCAAGATAGTCTCGGGTTTTAGAGGGTTATGACAGTTGCCCGGCACTGGTAATTCTAGCTACTCAGGAGGCTGAGATCTGAAGATCACAACTCAAAGCCAGCCTGGGCAGGAAATTCTGTGAGGCAAGAAATTCTCTGATGAACTAGCAAAAAGCTGGAAGTGGGATGGTGGGCAGCTGGCCTTGAGCACAAAACCTAGGGACAGCACCCAAGCCCCAAGTACAAGCCTCGGTACCAGCACAAAAAACAACAATAAAAGCAAGCCATGCTTTCTTCAATTCTGGATTGAAGCTGTTCTTTCCTTCTCATGAGTCCTGGTGTCGCTCATCTCCTTGTGGATCTCATCTCTTCCCGTTTGTCAGCTTTGCTTTTTACATGGCTGCCATTCCAGTGCCTCCCCTGACCTAGTTCAAATATGAGGAAACGCTGGCTGAGCTCACGCTATGGCTGGCACCTCTTGGGTTAGATGTCCATTTGCCTGCACTTGTTTACATATTAGCTCAGGCTGAGTTTATATATTTGCAGTGTGACTCCTGTATCCCACTATGAGCAGAACAGGCCTGATAAAATGTGTCCTGCCATAACTGTTGAGACTAGAGAAAACTTCAGGGGAAAGAGAGAAACTTGTGGGGCAGTTTGATTTTATGAAGCACTTGTCAGACTGACCAGACTTTCCTCTCCACACAGATTGGTGCTGATGGTCACAACTCAGGAGTTCGGCAGGCTGCAGGTATCCAGAACATTAGCTGGAACTATGACCAGTCCGCAGTTGTGGCTACCCTGCATTTATCAGAGGTGAGATCCAGAGCTTCCATCTGGAATCATAATCCTAGCCAATCTACTCTGCTCACAAGAACCATTCTCCTGGGCTGGGAAGGTGGCTCAGTCGTAGAATGCTAAACTCACATGCATGAGGCCCTGGATTTGATTCCTCAGCACCACATAAACAGAAAAAGCCAGAAATGGCACTGTGGCTCAAGTGGTAGAGTGCTAGCCTTGAGCTGAAGAGCTGAGGGACAGTGCCCAGGTCCAGAGTTCAAGCTCCACAACCGACAAAAAAAAAAAAACAAAAACATTCTCCTCTCTCTTGTAGGCCACAGAAAACAATGTAGCCTGGCAGCGATTTCTTCCCTCTGGTCCTATTGCTCTGCTCCCGGTAAGAGGTCCTTCCCCATCCTTCTCAAAGGCACCCACCCCACTTTCCTCTTTAGGAAGCCCTTTTTCTCAGCCTTTCTTTTGATTTCAAGGGAGTATCTCCAGTTCCCCTTCCCATTTTCCTTTATGGCAGGGCCCCCAATTTCAGAGAACTTCTAGGCTTGGAACAATGTTCTTTTGACACAGCTTTCAGACACCTTGAGTTCCTTGGTGTGGTCCACATCCCATGACCATGCAGCCAAGCTTGTCAGCATGGATGAGGAAGAGTTCGTGGATGCCATTAACTCCGCCTTCGTGAGTACTTGCTTTTCCAGCTACTTCAGTCCAAACTAAGGAAATTCATGTAGAATGCACAGCTAAAATAGTGTAGGTCCTCAACAAATGGTAATAATCATTCTAGAGTAGGCACAATCTATAGATAATAAAAGGCAACAGTAATTTTGCAGCTTAAATAGTAGTAATATTTGGTAACATTCTTAGGGTACTTACCAGGTTCAGGTTAAGAGTTTTACACATAGTTATTTAACTCAGTAAACCTTGGAGGTAGGTACTAGTTTTATCTTCAATTAGAGATTTGAACCTTAGGGGTTAAAGAGCTAGTAACATAGCTGGGTGCATCACACAGGCCCTTGGAGCTCATGTTTTCAACCAAGCTCACTACACTACGTCACTAGGCATTTCATGCTGAAGAATTGCTGCTCCACTGCTGTGTGGTAGCAGTAAGAATAGAAGGAACTGAACATGCAGGCCTGCATTCCTAGATGACTGGTCATGAGCAGTTTAAATATGTTAGGTAAATATGTTATTTTTCCTTATCAAGGGTTTTTTGTTTTGGGGGCTTTTTCTTTTTGTTAGTTATGGGGCTTGAATTCAGGCTCTGGGTGCTGTCCCTGAGCTCTTTTGCTCAAGGCTAGCACTCTACCACTTTGAGCCAGAGTGCCACTTCTAGTTTTCTGGTAGCTAATTGGAAATAAGAGTTTTACAGACCTTCCTGCCCAGGCTAGCTTCAAACTGCATTCCTCAAATCCCAGCCTCCTGAGGAGCTAGGATTGCAGGTGTGAACCACCAGCGCCCCACTCCTTGTGGAGCTATTAATTCCCTACTAATCCCTGGTCAATTTTCACCTTTCTCCTTTGTGCTACCGATGCTCAGTGGAGTGATGCAAACCACACAGACTTCATCACTTCAGCTGGCACCATGTTGCAGTATGCAGTCACCCTTCTGAAGCCCACTAAGGTCTCCGCTCGCCAGTTACCACCAAGTGTAGCCCGGGTGGATGCCAAAAGCAGAGTTCTCTTTCCTCTGGGGCTGGGCCATGCTGCTGAGTACGTCCGGCCCCGAGTCGCACTCATTGGGTAAGATAGGCTGAAGCAGAGCCTCTCCCTTCTCATTGCTGCTGGAGGCCACACCTGAATGCTGCTTTCTTCCTAGTGATGCAGCCCACAGAGTCCATCCACTGGCAGGACAAGGTGTTAACATGGGCTTTGGGGATATCTCCAGCTTGGTCTGTCATCTTAGTGCTGCAGCCTTCAATGGGAAAGACTTAGGTAAGGGTTTGGGTATCCTGAGGTTATATAGGTAAAGATCAGAACCCTGTGATGGTCATTGGTGTCTAGATGGGATGGACATGATGATTGTTAGGGATTTGACCTTTCCTCTTGCCCCTAGGCTCCATGAGCCACCTCACGGGTTACGAGACAGAGAGGCAGCGTCACAACACTGCTCTTTTGGCTGCTACAGACTTCCTAAAGAGGCTCTACTCTACCAGTGCCATACCATTGGTGCTGCTCAGGACCTGGGGCTTACAGGCCACTAATGCAGTGTCTCCTCTCAAAGTAAGAGGCCACTGTGACTTCGCGATTCTTGCTGAGGATGGACTTGGGGGGCGGGGTAACACCTCCAGGGGCTGGGAAGGTGGCTCAGTAGTAGAGTGCTTGCCTTGCATGCATGAGGCCCTGGGTTCGAGTCCTCAGCACCACATAAGCAGAAAAAGCCGGAGTGGTGCTGTGGCTCAAGTGGTAGAGCGCTGGCCTTGAGCTGAAGAGCTGAGGGAAAGTGCCCAGGCCAAGTTCAGGCCCCATGACTGACAAAAAAAAAATTAAAGTATAGATTATATATGTTATATATAATCTATATATAATTATATATATTACATATTATATATCTGTGCTAAAACAAGGCATCTTGAAAGGAGTATCTATCTGGGACTTTTGCTAAGTTGTTGCCTTAATCACTCTGGATATTTCATTTTAAGGTATTTCTTCACCATTCTCCCACCTGACAGCTGTTCAACCTGACAGTGTTACTTTGTTCCATTTTACTCCAGGAACAGATTATGGCCTTTGCTAGCAAGTGAGCGTTCCTCTTCAGGACTCTAACCCCGTGGAAAAAGAACATCCTGCCCTGTGATCTTATTTCCATGATTTAATTTAATAAATTTATACCACAATTCTTGTTTCTATTTTTCTTTTGCATAATGGGTCTATGGAGCCCAAATAATACTCTGTGTGTGTGTGTGTGTGTGTGTGTCCCAAATAATACTCTGTGTGTGTGTTATGTGTGTGTTATGTGTT
>NW_012267218.1:23677382-23688099 GCF_000151885.1 Dipodomys ordii | reverse complement strand
GTACTAGCCTTGAGCTGAAGAGCTGAGGGATAGCACTTAGGCCAGAGTTCAAGCCCCATGACTGACAAAAAAAAAAAAAAAGCCAGCTCTGGCAGAAAAGTCCATGAGACTCGCCTCCGATAAATTACACAGAAAAGGCCAAAAGTGGTGCTGTGGCTCAAGTAGTAGAGTGCTAGCCTTGAGCAGAAGCAGCTCAGGGACAACGTTCAGGCCCCAAGTTCAAGCCCAGGACCAGCAAAAAAAAAAAAGACTAATGAATGTTTAAAAAGCACTTTATTACTAAAACAAATTGCCAAGATGCTAACTCATTTATGTACTAACCTTTCTAAAGGCTTTTTTTTTTTAATGCTGGTCATGAACTTAATTTTTATAGAGGTAAAAGAATTACTAATTGGTACATTTTTTTTGTTAAAATGGCTG
The DNA here is from genome assembly GCF_000151885.1 of Dipodomys ordii. Classification (NCBI taxonomy): domain Eukaryota; kingdom Metazoa; phylum Chordata; class Mammalia; order Rodentia; family Heteromyidae; genus Dipodomys; species Dipodomys ordii. The sequence continues at coordinate 23,687,679 of NW_012267218.1, read as the reverse complement.
TTTAAAGTTAACATTAGAATGAAAAGTAAATATAAGTTTTTTGAACCTTTGTTACAGACACAGGGCTATCTGGAGAAAAAAATCAAATTTTGTTAAAGCTAGTTACTTTGCATCACAGCACCAGATTCCATTGTTTTTGTTTTTTTATGGTTCCTCTCTGGGACACCTTTGTCCGCTGAATAATAAACAATTTCATTGCACAGGTTTAAAGACCATAGGAACTAGGACACTGATTAGCAGCATAGATTATCCACATTTAGCCGCAGACTGGTGGCCAACAGAGGGAGTAGTGTGTTGCTATGGATTTTGAAGAACTCATTGTACTAGCAGAGGCTTCTGGAAGAGATCTTTAGGTCTGTCAGATTTATACACTGTCAACATTTCACCCAAGATACTAGGAACATGAAATGAGAAATAATCTGCTTTTTGAACCAGCCTAAGTTAATTTTAGGAACAATTTTTGAAGGGATGAGAAACCTATTTTTTCCAGGCAGCCTTTCAGGCAATGAGGAAAATAAGTACAAAGTAAGAGAGTGACAATGTCAAAAAACCTTCCTGGAATCCCAGAAAACAAACAAACTTGCCTTGAAAAAAAAGAAAAGCAATTGCTGACTGATAGACTTGACACAGATCATCTTTCACACACACCCACAAAACAAAGATAGCCCAGGTAAGAGAACATTGCTCTTCAAGGTAAACAACCACCAAAAAGGCAAGACAAGAATTTTAAGGCACACTTTGCAAGGACCTTCTTCATTATAATCATAGTAACATCACTTATGTGTTCCAAGCCACATGTAGGTATTTTAGATAGTCTTAACACTCACAGAAATGAAATGCACTAGCAATTTTAGAGAGCCCAAGGGGTAACACCATCGGAGTTTTGGGGTTTTTCCCCCAAGAAAAATTTTCATTCCCTATTGTACTGGTGGCTCATACCTGTAATCTAGGTACTCAGGAGGCTAAGATCTGAGGACCACAGTTCAAAGCTAGCTGTGGCAAGAAAGTCTGTGAGACTTATCTTCAATAAAGCACCAGAAAACTGGAAGTGGAGCTGTGGTTCAAAGTGGTAGAGTGCTAACCTTGGACAAAAAGAACACATAGACAGTACCCAGGCCCTGAGTTCAAGCCCCATGACTGACCCCACCTCCCCCCAAAAAAACTAATCAAGATAAACAGTACACATCTAGGTAAATATCTGACTTACTGATGCATCTTCCAAAGTTCTAAAGTTACCAGGATGACCAAAGGCTTCTGTAGAATACATGTACTTTACTAATATGTCTAATATAAGACCCTTCAGAGAACCTGTGGCAAAACAAAACAAACAAACAAAAAACCAAACACTAGGAAATCTTACCTCCCTGGGCTTGTCAGGCTAGAGGAGTCTTTAATGAGCACAGCTTAACTATTATTATATTATTAGAGGACAAAAGAGTCCCTCAACTGTGCAGCCTTTAGTAGACTATTGATTGGTTTAGTAGTTTGTTGACAAAGGTATTAGGTCTAGAAGTTATGCCATGAGATCATAAAGTGTTTAGGAGTTGTCTTCAAAGACTGAAAAGCCTTGGGAACAGGAGATAAGAATACTGAGAAGAAGGTAGATTTCAACTCAAACTGAGTTTATAAACATCAGTGCAGTCCCAAAAGAAATGAGCAGTTTGAAAAAAAACATAAACAGAAGTTGAATGATAACCTCTTGGAAATTTTAGGGATTTCTGGATTACATAAAAATTTTATCCATGGGCTGTTTCTGATTCTAAAGATTATTTCATTATATGTCAGCATTCTTTTTTTTTTTTTTAGGGGGGTCCGGCCATGGGGCCTGAACTCTGGGGCTGGGTGCTGTCCCTCAGCTCTTCAGCTCAAGGCTAGCGCTCTACCACTTGAGCCACAGCGCCATTTCCAGCTTTTTTCTTTTTGCTTATGTGGTGCTGAGGAATCGAACCCAGAGCCTCAGGCATGCAAGGCAAACACTCTACCATTGAGCCACCTTCCCAGCCCTGTGTCAGCATTCTTGCTGATGGCAACAGCTACAGAGGTGACCTGAGTAGTAAGTCAGCTTGAGTCTGGCACATTGAGAGCCTGCAGGCAGGATCGCTTGAGTCCAGGAATTTGAGGCTACTCTGAGCAACATAGTGAGGACCTCCCCTCTTTTCTCAAAACCAACCAGGCCAATGTGAAATGTCTGGGGAAAATGCCACATGGAATTTAGGGGAGGGAGAACACTCAAATTTTGGTGTCAAGGACAAAAATTTTCTTGCATATAGCAGATATGAAATGCCATATTAGCAACCTTTGTAAGAGCAGAAGGAAAGGAAGACCAGTGTGAAAGTTTGGGGAAATACAAAGTCTCCTGAAAGGAGGTAATGAGCTCAAACCCAAGATCAATAGAGGAACAAGCAGATGACAGCCATGTGGCAAAGTATAGGTGACAGGATTTTAAAACTTTATGCTAATGACTGGGGATAATTCATAAAGTCAAAAGTTAAAGGTATTCAGACTCAAAAGTGTGGCTCAGTGGCAAAGTGCTTACCTACCATGTACTACAACCTTGGTTTGATCCCTAGCACTGCGAACAAACAAACAAAACACAGTGAATATGGCTTTTAGACATGCTAGCCCACTGTTCTAACATGGACCAAAATAGAAAGCTTTTTATCATCAGGAAAGGGATTAGAAATCTTTAACCCAGAAAGTAACTCAGAGGGTGTTAGCTAAAATGATCATGAAAGGACAAAGCAGGAGTTGAGGAGTAATTCAGTGGTAACACTTTGCTCAGCCTGCAAGAGCCTCTGAGTTCAATCTCCACACTGCACCCAGAAAACAAAACAAAACTGAAAGACTGGCCAAATTCTGTATTCTCAAGTAGCACACATATTGACCTATAATCATACATCAAAAGCGAGAGCAGAAGGAGGCTGAGAAGGTGGCTCCAGGCATGAGGCCCTGGGTTCAATTCCTCAGCACCATATCAGCAGAAAAAGCTGGAAGTGGTGGTGTGGCTCAAAGTGGTAGAACACTAGCCTTGAGCTGAAGAGCTGAGGGACAGTGTCCAGGCCCAGAGTTCAGGCCCCATGACCAGCAAAAAAAGAACAAAAGACAATCAACAACAACAACAAAACCAACAACAAAAGCTAGAGCTGGCTGAGAATGTGGCTTATTGGTAGAGTGCTTGCCTAGCATGTATGAAGCCCTGGGTTCAAATGGCTCAGTATCACAAAACAGAAAAAGCCAAAGTGGCACTGTGGCTCAAGTGGTAGAGTGCTAGCCTTGATCAAAAGAAGCTCAGGGACACTGCCCAGGTTGAGTTCAAGCTTCAGGACTGGGAAAAAAAAGCTAGAGTATAGTTAGTTATATTTGATAGGAATATGAATTAAGTTAGAATCATGGAGGGTAATACTATAAACACAGTCTGGGAGGTAATACTGGCATTAAATGTTCATGTATCGGTAAGACTGACTATGTTATGTTCATGATTCCTAGAGTAAGCTATAGGAAGTACCCATTCTCTCAAAACATGTCCCTGGAACCTGGATGGTCATCTTTCTTAAGGCTGAAATCTATGTGCCATTAGGAGTTACTCTCTCCATCCTGTTACTGTTTAAGATGAACTTGGCATGGTGGTGTGTACCTGTAATCCTGGCACGGAGGGACAAGGTGGTGGGGAGCAGAATAGAAGATCAAAAGCTTAAGGCCTGGGGGCTGGGAAGGTGGCTCAGTGGTAGAGTGCTTGCCTTGCATGCCTGAGGCTCTGGGTTCGATTCCGCAGCACCACATTAGCAAAAAGAGAAAAAAAGCCGGAAGTGGTGCTGTGGCTCAAGTGGTAGAGTGCTAGCCTTGAGCTGAAGAGCTGAGGGACAGCTCCCAGGCCCAGAGTTCAGGCTCCATGACCGGACCCCCCCCCAAAAAAAAAAAAGCTTAAGGCCTGAGCTACATTACAAGTTCTAGGATAGCCTGACTAACATAACTAGACTATCTTTCACATGTACAAGACTTAGGATGGCTCTCAACTAATGTATTAGAACAGCACACAACAGGAATCACACAGATACTTATATAATACTCTTTTCTTTTTTAAAAAATTACACACAGAAAGCAATACCAGTTTTTTTTCTCTTAAGGGGATACAGACATGGAGGGTGAAGAAAAATATATACTTGTATTGATCGGTCATGTGATTGAACTAATTTTGCATCTAAGAGGACAATTTAAATGTTCAAAAGAAGGAGGCACTATAAGCGTTGGATGATATTTTTCTTTGGTTCCCAGGGAACCGGACCCTGAGTTCTCCAAGGCTGAGTGAGTTCCAAAGTTGTTTTTTGTTTTGTTTGGGTTTTTTTTGCTCACAGATTCTTTGTAACACACAAAGAATCAAGACTCTAGTGCCAGCTATGTACCCCAAAGTGGTTAGGTAACAATTCACATTAGATGTATAAAATTAAACCTAAATCTCTAGGCTCCAGGGCACAATCCATGTATAAAAAGCCCCTACTTCATAAAACCAGTTCCTGGGCTTTAGTACAGGCTATCCTCACACTAGCCTGGAAACTGAACTGTGTCTTCTCTCCTCCCCTTAAAAAAGAGTGAATACAGACTTGAGGGGATTTGGCCTCAGTGGGAGATGCCCAGAGACTGCAACAGGTGAAAGGTGGCCCCCAAGGCCCAGCCGGTCTCTATGTTGTTCACTTTTTTTGTGAGCTGTAAGAGAGAAAGAAAGAGAGAGAGTTCACATCTTCATGCAATTTTCAACTTTAGGAAGCATGGCACTTGGTAAAATAATATCTGCAAAAAGCATGCACATAGCCAAACGAAAGCAAGACTGAGAATGGCTAACCATCTTCCCACTGCTCCCCGCTAATAACTGCCTGTAGCCATGGATTATAACCACTATACCCAGATTCTGGTCCCTGAGTACTTCTGGCTCAGAAAATGGTTCCACTCAAGCCTTCCAAAGAGAGATTTTAGTCAGATATATTCTGAACTCCTTCCTTAATCCTGAAAAGAAGCACAGGGTTCCCTGCCTTATATTCTAAATCACCTATTTCTAATATGGCAACTTACAATGAGATGTTAGTGGATGTGGTAGAAAAGGCATTGTCAAAAGTTGGGAATAGGGGGGCTGGGAAGGTGGCTCAGTGGTAGAGCGCTTGCCTTGCATGCATGAGGCCCTGGGTTCGATTTCTCAGCACCACACAAGCAAAAAAATGCTGGAAGTGGCGCTGTGGCTCAGGTTGTAGAGCGCTAGCCTTGAGCTGAAGAGCTGAGGGACAGCGCCCAGGCCCAGAGTTCAGGCCCCACGACTGGCAAAAAAAAAAAAAAGTTGGGAATAGCTAGGCGCTGGTGGCTCATGCTTAATAATCCCAGCTACTCAGGAGACTGAGATCTGAGGATCGAGGTTTAAAGCCAGCCCAGGCAGGAAAATCCATGAGTCTCTGATCTCCAATAAACCACCAGAAAACTGGAAGTGGTGCAGTGGCTGAAGGTAGAGCACTAGCCTTGAGCTGAAGAGCTGAGGGACAGGGCCCAGGCCCAGAGTTCAAGCCCCACAACCGAGAAAAAAAAAAAAGTTCGTAATACATTTAGTAGTGGGAAAAATACACTAAACTACTCAATTCATACCATGTAAACAACTGCCTCTTCAGCACTGAAAATAACCAACCAGGCATTCTGGGGCCAGGTTGTAGTCAGAGAGCATAGACAAAACATTAAACTTAATTTCCTCAATCACAGAACAAAGGCTTTGAATAGTGTTAATTTGGAAATATTTCAAAGGAGAAAGAGAACTCAGATGGAAAGGGATTCTAAGCCCATAGCCACTACTGCAAAGATAATGGCTCCTTTCATCAGTTCATGTTCCCAGCCTGGCTGGCTCTGAAAAGCTTTTTTTTTTGGTCAGTCGTGGGGCTTGAACTCTGGGTCTGGGCGCTGTCCCTCAGCTCTTCAGCTCAAGGCAAGTGCTCTACCACTTGAGCCACAGCGCCACTTGCAGTTTTCTGGTGGTTAATTGGAGATAAGAGCAAGAGTCTCACGGACTTTTCTGCCTGGGCTGGCTTTGATCCTCAATATCAACCTCCTGGGTAGCTGGGAGGTGGGTGCCCAGCTGAAAAGGATTTTTGTTTAAGGTGCCACCACCACCAAGCAAACAGAAGTTTGGAAATTAGTGGTTGTTCTGCCTACTTGATATAGTCACTGTGCCCCAAACTGGGCAGAATGGTGTTTAAATCATTATGTTAACATTTAGTCTGAGACACCTGAGTAAAACGGAAGCTCCCTGCACCCAAAAGCTCTCTCTACCAGCATTGGGCAGGTAGCCTAGGGACACAGATGCCTAGATCAAACAGTTTCTGGGACAGAAAAGTGATCCTGCCTGATTTAAATTCTGCCCCCTGACCAGCAGAACGGGGGCAGATGAATGGAAAAAGATAAGTTGGACGAATGCAGTTATAACATTCAACATATATATGTGAAAATGGAATCAAGTAACTTGAGGAGATGAGTAGGATTGGAACAAATAAGGGAGAATGATGGAAGAAATGACATCCATCAAGATACAGTGTACTCGGGCTGGGAAGGTGGCTCAGTGGTAGAGCGCTTGCCTTGCATGCAAGAGGCTCTGGGTTCGATTCCTCGGCACCACATAAGCAAACAAAAAAAATGCTGGGGGGCTGGGAAGGTGGCTCAGTGGTAGAGCGCTTGCCTTGCATGCAAGAGGCTCTGGGTTCGATTCCTCAGCACCACATAAACAGACAAAAAAAAAGCCGGAAGTGGTGCTATGGCTCAAGTGGTAGAGCACTAGCCTTGAGCTGAAGAGCTGAGGGACAGGGCCCAGGCCCAGAGTTCAGGCCCCAAGACAAAAAAAAAAAAAAAAAAGATACATTGTACTCACAAACTGACATTGAATTGAAACACCTTTATATAAGTAAAGATCATAAAAAAAAATTAAGGCAAGTTCTATTCCTCTCCCCCACCCCCTTAAATTATAGCAATTGAAAGAATGCTAGCACCTGAAATGGCCAGAAAATTATTTTTTTTTTGGGGGGGGTCAGTCATGGGGCTTGAATTCTGGGCCTGGGTGCTTCCCTCAGCTCTTTCAGCTCGAGGCTAGCACTCTACCACTTGAGCCACAGCGCCACTTCCAGTTTTCTGGTGGTTAACTGGAGGTAAGAGTCTCAAGGACTTTCTTTCCCAGGCTAGCTGTGAACCATGATCCTGAGATCTCAGCCTCCTCAGTAACCAGGATTACAGATGTAAGCCACCAGTGCCCGACTTAGAAATTATTCTTAACTGACTTGTTGATGCTTAAGTAGAGGTTGTTGACTTACTATGAACTGAATGGTTTGGGATAATCTCTCTCATCTTCAAAAACCATCCCCAGCTGGGTGCTGGTGGCTCACACCTGTAATCCTAGCTACTCAGGAGGCTGAGAACTGAAGATCAGGTTCAAAGCCAGCTCAGGCAGGAAAGTCTGTGAAACTCTTATCTCTAATAAAGCACCAGAAAACTGGAAGTGGTGCTGTGGCTCAAGTAGTAGAGTGCTCTCCTTGAGCTGAAGAGCTGAGGGACAGCGCTCAGGCCCAGAGTTCAAGTTTTGTAACCACCACCACCAACCAAAAAAACCATCCTCAATTGGTGTGAGACATGTTTACTAATAGTAATACCAGTATTACACCATTTTCATATATGCTAACCATTATGCTTTACATGCAATGTCTCAATTATCATAACTATAAAATAGGTATTATAAGGATCCCTGTATTCTAAATAAGAGACATTAAAAGTTAAGGGAAGGCAGGCACCAGTGCCTCACACCTATAATCCTAGCTAGTCAGGAGGCTGAGATCTGAGGATATCCATTCAAAGCCAACCTAGACTGGGAATTAATCGCAGGGTTAATTAACCCAAGGTTAATTCCCCAATTAACTACCAGAAAACTGAAGAGGCGCTGTGGGTCAAAGTGGTAGAGCATTAGCCTTGAATGAAAAAGCTGAGGAATAACGCCCAGGCCATGAGTTCAAGCCCCACAACCGATGATTATAAAAAAATAAATAAAGCTAAGGGAAACAAATCATCTTAAGGACATAGTAACTTTAGAGAGTCAGACTGTGAATGCAGACTAGCTAGACAACAGAGTTCATGTACTCCATTAACGCTCCTTGCAAATAACTTTTTTGTTAAGTACTTGAAATGCTTACATTCTTGACAGATATAACAACACGTTAAATCCAAACATCTTAGTAGTAGTGATTTTTATGAAATCTGTATAACACAGGAAATGGATAATATAAACACATCTGAAACTGGGGAAATGAAATGGCACAAGAGAAGATAGGGAGGAAAGGCTAGAAGAACAACTACAGTTTACTTCCTTGATTAAAGTTTACCTCTCTAATTGCCTTTTTTTTTTTTTTTTTTGCTAGTCCTGGATCTTGAACTCTGGCCTGGGTACTGTCCCTAAGCTCCTTTTGCTCAAGGCTAGCACCCTCACCTCGTGAGCTAGAGCACCACTTGCAGCGTTTTCTGTGATTAATTGGAGATAAGAGTCTCATGAGGAGCTTCCTGACTGGGCTAGCTTTGAACTGTGATTCTCAGATTTCAGCCTCCTAAGTAGCTAGGATTACAGGCATGAGCCACTGGCTCCCGGAAAGAACATCTTAATCATTTTTGTAACATGTAATTATAACAGGAAATTATATAACATGTAATTATCCCAATGTGATACATAGGGTAAAAAGTAATTTGTTCAAATTATACTGTCTGTATGTATGGAAATATCACAATGAAACTTCTCATTATAAGTCTTTGTTTTTGTTTTTTTGGGTCCGGTTGTGGGGCCCGAACTCTGGGTCTGGGCACTGTCCCTCAGCTCTTCAGCTCAAGGCTAGCACTCTACCACTTGAGCCACAGTGCCACTTCAAGCTTTTTTTTTCTGCTTACGTGGTGCTGAGGAATCGAACCCAGGGCCTCATGCATGCAAGGCAAGCACTCTACCACTGAGCCACCTTCCCAGCCTTCTTACTTTCTTTTTTAAAATTAAGTTTTTGAGTTAACAAAGACTTATAGGGGCTGGGAAGGTGGCTCAGTGGTAGAGCGCTTGCCTTGCATGCCTGAGGCCCTGGGTTCGATTCCTCAGCACCACATAAGCAAAAAGAAAAAAGCCAGAAGTGGCGCTGTGGCTCAAGTGGTAGAGCGCTAGTCTTGAACTGAAGAGCTGAGGGACAGCGCCCAGGCCCAGAGTTCAGGCCCCATGACCGGACCAAAAAAAAAAGTAAGAAAATAAAAGGGATAGATGAAACTCATAAGTTATGTCCTAGAGTAAGTAACTTACTACGGAGTCTTCATGTGCTGGAGTTGATGAAGAAGTAGAGACTAAGGGAAATCTAAGATTCTTAAGAGGCACCAAACACCCAAGGTTTGTATGAAATATATAGGCCATACTACATACACTTAAGGCATTCAATATTCATGAGGTTTTAAGTAAGCCACCCTCTTCTGGTACTCTATGTCTTCTGCCTTTATTTGGAAGATTGTTAGATAGGTTTGTTTACCTATCTAATTGGCTAATGGTAAGCTACTGCTGCTGATCAGGTGTATCTGCCACTGGAAGAGAGAAAGTTTGTGTTCTAAGCACCAAGCCGAACACAAGTAATCCTAGACTCAGAAAGCATGACACGCCTACCAGCGTGTACCCTCTGTTCATTATTTCTTCCATCTCTTTCCCAGCGTGTACCCTCTGTTCATTATTTCTTCCATCTCTTTCCCCTTTCTTCCTCTTTTATGCTCAGTTCTAAACAGATTTAATAAGCCATGTGACTTGGCATCTTCATTGGGCTCCAAGTCCTTCTGTTCTATGTCCTCTGGGATAGTTAGCCTGCTACTAAACTCAGAAGCTACCATAGTGTTAAGGTAATTTCCTATATTCATGGCGCCTTGGCTACCCCCTGAACAAAAGCAGCTCCAGCTATATCTACTGTGATTACTAAATAACTGTGCATACATGAACATGTGTATATGTGTGCAAGTGTGTGTGTGTTGTGGGGGATTGAACCCAGAACAAGCTAGACAATCTTCCACCACTGAACTACATGCCCATATCCAAAACAGGATCTTGGCTCTTTGACACTTAAGAAAAAACAGACTTGGGGCTGGGAAGATGGCTCAGTGGTAGAGCGCTTACCTTGCATGCACGAGGCCCTGGGTTCGAGGAGCACCACATAAGCAAAAAGAAAAAAGCCGGAAGTGGTGCTGTGGCTCAAGCAGTAGAGTGCTAGCCTTGAGCTGAAGAGCTGAGGGACAG
>NW_012267218.1:23673674-23675338 GCF_000151885.1 Dipodomys ordii | reverse complement strand
CTCAAGGCTAGCTCTCTACCACTTGAGCCACAGCACCACTTCTGGCTTCTTTGGTTTATGTGGTACTGAGGAATCGAACCCAGGGCTTCATGCATGCTAGGCAAGCACTATACCACTAAGCCACCTTCCCAGGCCATGCCTCACCTTTCGAGCATCTCCTGATACTTACCTTCTCTGGCTTTTCTTTCAAAATCTTTGACTTTTAAAACACCTCCTTTTTCATAATCTGAAATGAGACAAAACAGGAACTGGTATCTAAAAGCCTTGAAGGAAACAAGAAATTATTGCAAGTGTGATTTTTAAAAATTAGCACACATAAGCTATACAAGGTATGTATGGGGTTTTCATTGTGCTATTTCCATACATATATACAATGTATTCCAACTACCCCTCATATCTCCTCTATCCCTCCGTCTTGCCATCCTCCCCCTTCTAAAACAATTCCAGTAAATTTTATTATTACGATTACTATTACTAATATTATTGCCAGTCCTGGGGCTTGAACTCGGGAACTTGGTACTATCCCTGAGCTTCTTTTGCTCAAACCTAGACCTCTACAACTTGAGCTACAGTGCCACTTCTTTTTCTGAGTTGAAAGTCTCATAGACTTTCCTACCTAGGCTGGCTTTGAACTATGATCCTCAGATCTCAACTTCTTGAATAGCTAGGATTACAGGTTTGAGCCACCAGCATACAGCTCCTTATTCTATTTTTGTGTATGTATATATTCAAATTTTGTGATTCTTTTTATGACAAGATTCCTGTGTGTGCTAGTATTTGGGCTTAAACTCAAGATCTCATGAAAACAGCCTAGATAAACAAATCAGAGAGACTCTTATCTCCAATTAACCAGCAAAAAGCCATTAGTGGGAGAGGGTCATCCTTGAGTGAAAAAAACAAAGCAAGAGCAAGAGGTCCTGAGTTCAAGCTCCACTACTGACACACACAGACACACACACACACACAGTCTAACACAGAATTTGATCTCAATAAAGATGTAAACAGAAAGACTTCCTGTACAGTAATTTAGGTCATCCTCTAGCTAGTTTTATTTGCCCTCCAACTATAGCGGTTGATCCATCAATAGTGCTGAATAGAGCCAAGTGATCACTCCAGTACAGCCCTGCAAACCCTCCTCTTAACCTTCCCCACCACCGACAGCCCTGACCACTCTCCTTTCTGGCATGACACCAAGGATGCACTCACCAATCATGTGTGTGTCAGCAGCTCGATCATAATAGTAAGAGAAGGCATAGAAGGATTTTCTCTTGATCTCCTCTGGCTGATGAAGTCTGCCTTGCACCACTCTCAGCACTTCAGCATAGCAGGGCTCAAAGCCCATCACCCCTGCAAGGGCAGAAATGGACAAAGGGAAGGGGAAAATAATGACAGCTCTCAAGTAAGCTCCTGGAGCCAATGAGGATCACATGAGTGGTCACATGAAGACCAAGGCCTGAATCCAGAAGCTCACAACAAAGGTTTAGAGCAAAGGTGAACAAGTTCCTATAACCTCACTGCTACGCTATAAGTTATCTCCCTTCCCTAACTCTGCTCACCAAAGACAGTCAAGCCACAGTCATTATTTTTTGTTTGTTTGTTTTTTGGGCCGGTTGTGGGGCTTGAACTCTGGGCCTGGGCGCTGTCCCTCAGCTCTTCAGCTCAAG
>NW_012267218.1:23637915-23672999 GCF_000151885.1 Dipodomys ordii | reverse complement strand
TCTACCACTGAACCACCTTCCCAGCCCAGTTCATGAGATTTTTATCTCCAATTAATCACAGAAAATCCAAAAGTGGTGCTGTGGCTCAAGTGATAGGATGCTGCCATCCCAGGCCCAGAGTTCAAGACCCAGGATTGGCCAAAAAAAAAAAGTCTCTGCCTTTTGTAATATCTAAGATGAATCATTCTTCCTATCATCTCAGTTTTATTTGCTACTATGATATAAATGGCTAAACATTAACTGAATCTGAAACATGGCTTCACACCACCGTTCTGTTCTCAGGCTACAAACATGTTTGTAACAACCCACAGTATTCAAGGCAAGGCAACAGCAAGATCATCTGCACAGCAACAGCTGCTTAATACATTTACATTTACATTAGTCCATTTACATTAGTCAATGGAGGCATAACAACATCTTTTCAATGAGTGTCTGCAATAGGATGGGTATCCCTTGAGTTCTGGAAAAATCTACTATGGTACTTTTGTATAACTTCTACTGTAAAGGAATGTTTTGTTGTTGTTGTTGGTCGTGGGGCTTAAACTCTGAGCCTGGGTGCTGTCCCTCAGCTCTTCAGCTCAAGGCAAGTGTTCTACTACTTGAGCCACAATGCTACTTCTGGCTTTTTCTGTTTATGTGGTGCTGAGGAATCAAACCCAGGGCCTCATTCATTCTAGGCAAGCACTCTACCACTGAGCCACCTTCTCAGCCCCGCAATTTTTTTTTTTGAGCCTCAATGGTCCAAGATGGCCTTGAACTTTCAATCATCCTGTATGCCACCTCACCTGATTCTTATAATTTTTTTCTCTTTTTTTTTGGGGGGGGGACTTGAAATACAGGGACTTGAACTCAGAATCTCATGCTCTCAATCAAACTTTTGCTGGTATTGAGGCTTAAACTTGGACTTTGTGGTTCCACTTGGCTTTTTCCCCCTCAAAGCTGGCACTCTACCACTTGAGCCACACTTCCACTTCCAGCTTTTTGGAGATAAGATTCTCCTGGGTTTTTCTACTTGGATGGCATTGAATCTTGATCTTCAGATCTCAACCTCCAGAGTAGCTATGATTATAGGCATTGAACGACCAACAATCAGTCTCTCGGATCAGTTTTTATTTTTCTCTCTGCTGGCACTCTATCACTTGAGCTATAACTCTATTTCTGGCTTGTTGATAATTAGAGGTAAGAATTAGATTTGTCTGTATGGGCTGGCTTCAAATTGCAATCTTCATATCTCAGCCTCCTGAGTAGCTAGTCTTATAAGCATGAACCACCAGTACCTAACTTTTTTTTTTTTTTTTTTTGGGTCCGGTTGTGGGGCCTGAACTCTGGGCCTGGGCGCTGTCCCTCAGCTCTTCAGCTCTACCACTTGAGCCACAGCGCCACTTCTGGCTTTTTTCTTTTTGTTTATGTTGTGCTGAGGAATCGAACACAGGGCCTCATGCATGCAAGGCAAGCACTCTACCGCTGTGCCACCTTCCCAGCCCCAGTACCTAGCTTTGTAAGGTGGTTTAAATTAGTAAACAAAACAAAACAACAACAACAAAACAACACTCACCGTCTTGGTTGCCACCATACTGGTATTTCATACCCCCAAAAATCCACTCTGCTTCCAACCACCTTGGTAAACAGGCACTTCGAAAGGTATGTCCTTCAATCCCTGAAAGAAACCAGAGCACAAAGAGGCAAGTAGGTGAAAGGGAGGAAGGCAAGTAAGAAGTTAGTAAGGATGAAAGCCCTTGGTGTGTGTATATGTGTGCCAGTCCTGGGGCTTGAACTCAGGGCCTGGCCACTGTTCCTGAGCTTTTGCACTCAATGATAGCATCCTACCACTTGAGTCACTGCTTGTCTTTCTGCTGGTTATCTAGACATAAAGAGTCTTATGGACCTTTCTACTCAGACTGGCTTTGAACCCAATCTTCAGATCTCACTCCGTCTCTTGAGTAGCTAGAATTTACATATGTGAGCCATTGGTGCCCAGCTCAACCCTTGGATTTTGAGATAGGATTTTGTTATGCAGCCAGGCTGTCCTTGAACTTCTGATCCTCCTGCCTCACCTACCAAGTGCTAGGATTACAAACATCTACCACTAAGTCCCCAAAGGATTCTTTTTGCTGGTGCTGGGGCTTGAACTCAGGGCCTAGACATTGTTTCATTTTTACTCAAGGCTTGCTCTCTATGACTTGAGTCACAGCTCCACTTCAGTCTTTTTGATGGCTAATTATAGATTTGAGCTGCTGGCATCCAGCTCCTGAAAGAATTCTTAACTACCCAGGCAGTAGTGGCTTACACCTTTAATTCTAGCTACTCAGGAGGCTGAGATCTGAGGACTGTGATTCAAGCTTGCCAGCAGGGAAGACAGATCTGAGAGACTCTTATCTCTAACCAGCATCAAGCCAGACGTGGAAATATGGCTCAAGCGGTAGAGTACCAGCCTTGAGAGAAAAAGGCTAAGACAGAGCACCATACCTTAAGTTCAAGCCTCAGTACACACACACACACAAAAATTCATTTTTTATTTTTTGGCCAGTCGTGGAGGGCTTGAACTCAGGGCCTGGACACTGTCCCTGAGCTTCTTTTGCTTGAGGCTAGCATTCTACCACTTGAGCCACAGCATCACTTCCAGCTTTTTCTGTTTATGTGATACTGGGGAATTGAACCCAGGGCTTCATGCATGCTAAGCAAGCACTCTACCAGTAAGCCACATTCCCAGCTCATACATGAATTCTTAACTCAGGACTGGCTTCACAGACAGGCATGGGTAGTTCCTCTCAAACTACAGATGAATTTCATGTACATGCACATTTGGCAGTGGGTCCATAGCTTTCGTAACATCTCAAAGAAATTCAAAACTCACAATAAAGTAAGTTCCTTCTTTTCTATATTGCAAGGAAAATACTATGCTATCTATCATCTCCTTCACTAGAGCCAAGAAACTTAAATGAAGTATATCTGAAGATGTTTAGTAAACTCTGGATGCTATACAATCTTCATCAATACTAGCTTGCTGTGAGACTGGCTCTACACAAAGTTTATTAAATATAAAATCACATTTAAGGTGAGGACTAGAATATAGAAAGGTCAATTAACTAGCCCTAAGTCACAAAACTGATACTACAGCCAGGTCTGCCTTTTCCCAGTTGTGAAGAGATGAATGGAGAGTTATTCTACCTTGCTAACAGGACAGATGCTGATTCCTGGACTTCCCACATAAAATAAGTAAGGATTTGTCTACCTCCTGCCAACTACTACAGAGGTTTCAGCTTCCTAACCACGGGCGGTTACCCCTATATAAGCAGACCTCATTCTACAAATTTAATACAGACCAAAACATCTGACCTTACAGATAGGAAATTTTCTATTATTATATCCACTATACACCACATGCTACCTAGTTCAACATAAGCCTTTCTTCCACAGAATCCCTGCCAAGGAAGGGAAGAAGCAAACTAAGTATAGAAGTCACTTCACCATCCCCCACCTGGCACAGGTACCCAGACGAACCTTGTGTCTCCAGGGCTCCCAGTGTTGCTAGTCTTGCAGCTTTCAATCCAAATCCCAAGTAACTGTAAAATGCAAGATCGACCAATTTCAGTCTGGTCCTGAAGTTTCCTAAGCACAAAGCTACCTCTTTCAGAAGCGATATAGTTTCTCTGACTTCTTTTGGAGAAATTAAAACCCTTTTTCTAGCTCTGTGACTTTTTTTGTTTTTTTTTTTTGTGGGGGGGGAGTTTGTCATAGGGCTTGAACTTTGGGCCTGGGCACTATCCCTCAGCTCTTCAGCTCAAGGCAAGCACTCTACCACTTAAGCCACAGTGCCATTTCTGGTTTTCTGAGTGGCTTACTGGAGATAAGAGTCTCAAAGTTTCCTGCCCAGGCTGGCTTTGAACCATGATCCTCAGATCTCAGCCTCCTAATTAGCTAGGATTACAGGTGTGAGCCACCAACACCCAACTTCTGTGACTTTTTTATTTCATGTGGTTAACAAGTGGAAGTTTCTCCACAGTTCAGGTCAAGACTATGCAGTAAGAACTGCCTACAGGTATGAGTCAAAGGCCAGAGATAGCAATTCTTAGGGTCCCACCCTGAGGACCATCCCCAGAAAAGCATTCATTATCTTAGCTCCTATCCCTACTGGTATCAAATTCCTGGCTGGATTCTCAACTTCAGAAGGCCAGATCAAAGGATGATTAGAGATTTAGCTGAGTGCTGAGTCTTTTCTCTGAAAACTTGTATCACATGTTTTAGAGGCAAGCCTCAAGTCTCTTGGATTTTGGTAAGTAACTTGAGTTTTAGTTGATACAACTTTGGGGACTGACAGAGTGTTGATCATATAGCAATAATAGACATGAAAATACTTTGAAAAGTTAGGAGAAAGTTATCTTCCCCGTTCCCATCCTCACCTATGTGTATAGAGATTAAAAGTGCTGTTAAACATCTCAAAGGAAGTTAGGTAGCCTTGAGGGGTGTGTTCCAGGGTTTTCTGCAAATCAGAAAAAGCAAAATGACTTCTCAGGATCTGAAATTATTTGAAGATCTTATTTCAACAATTCCTCTCCATCCCCCCAAAAAATCAGAGATGAAAAAAGTAAGCTGCTAATCTCCCAATGCCTGAAGGATCAAAGGGCTCTGGACATTGAGAGGGTAAAAAGTTTTCCCTCACCAAGCTGTTCCAGGGAGAGCTGCTGTCTGAAATAGGGGCCACTATAGTTTGTCTGCTAAGGCCAGTGTGATATGACTTTTACATAAATGACTCACCTCCAAATGGGGCAAGAATGTGATTTGGGTAGAGGCTCCCCCCAAGTCCAGGGTCCCCATGGTCTCCTGGCCATGGCCATGCAGCTGACCTGTTAATGAGAGCCAACTCTGAGTATTCCCCACATCCTGGACAGCCCAGCATTCATCTGTCTGCAGGTCTACCAATGGTATGCCAACGGTATATATTTCTTGCATACCAATGGTTTTTCCTTAAATATTCTTCTGCTCCTTGGTCCCAAAGACTGCAGGTAAATGTCAACTCAGGAGGACTCTTGCTTGAACTCTGGGCCTGGGCACTAATCCTGAGCTTTTCAGCTCAAGGCGAGTGCTCTACCACTTGAGCCACAGAGCCACTTTTCTGGTGGTAATTTGGAGATAGAAGTCTCATGGACTTTTCTGCCCAGGCTGGCTTTGAACTGGGATCTTCAGTTTTCAGCCTCCTGAGTAGCTAGGGTTATAGGCATGAGCCACCGGCACCCAGTTTGTAATTAAGGGCAAATCATAAACATTAACTTCTTTATCTTTGCCTCCAACCCCACACATCTTTTTCTAAAAAAGAGTAATAAAGGACAGGAAAATAGATTTTTACCCTCCTAGCATTCCTGTGAAAGCCAGTTAAGGTCTTAAGACAAATATGAGGATATATTTATTACCTGTTAGGAAATTCACAGTAACCCAGGCTAATATGCCTAAAAGAGAGAAAGACAAGGATTGCATTCCACAGCATTTCTTTCTTGGCCCCTTCTTTGTTCTTTTTCTCTCTAAATTTTATGCCTAGGACATCTATTTCTCTTCCCCTTTCCTTCTATTTTCTGCTACCCCATTCCTCCCTGCTTACTTGTTTATCCTTAGCTACTTTTTATTCAGTGCCTGCTCCCTTTGTCTAGTTCCTTAAATTAGGTCTTTCACTGACCCGCTCCTTTTCCCTGAGAACATACTTCACCGTCTCTCCCACCTTCGTAGGATCCATCCAAGATGCTAACACTGTCATCTGGGACCAGGAAGGGTGACTTCTTGAAGATCTCTTCTACCTAAGGAGAAGATATCATTTCATTTGTTCCCTTATGCAACAAATGAAAACCCTGTGTCCTCTGGGATGGATGACAGGCATAAGTCACTGTGCTCTGTACAATGTGGGAGGGTCACTGTGACTTCTACACATTCATATATTTTGATCATATTCACCCCATTATCCTTCCTTACTTCCTCTTCTCCAACCAATTTTATCTTTCTTGCCTGTGTGTGTTGTGTGTGTGTGTGTGTGTGCGTGTCAGGCCTGGGACCTGAACTCAGGGCCTGGGTGCTGTCCCTTGAGCTTTTCTCTCAAGGCTAGCACTGTACTACACTACCTACCACCTTGGACTTTTTCTGAGTAGTTTACTGGAGATAAGAGTTTCATTGAGGGCTGGGAAGGTGGCTCAGTGGTAGAGCACTTGCCTTGCATGCATCAGGCCCTGGGTTCGATTCCTCAGCACCACATAAGAAAAAAGAAAAAAGCCGGAAGTGGCACTGTGGCTCAAGTGTTAGAGTGCTAGCCTTGAGCTGAAGAGCTGAGGGACAGCGCCCAGGCCCAGAGTTCAGGCCCCACAACCGGACTCAAAAAAAAAAAAAAAAGAGTTTCATTGAGCCAGGCACTGGTGGCTTAGGCCTGTAATCCTGCTATTCAGGAGGCTGAGATCTGAAGATCAAGCAGGTCCAAAGCCAACCAGGGAAGATAAGTCCATGAGACTCTTATCTCCAATTATCCACCAGAAAACTGGAAGTGGCGCTGTGTTCAAGTGGTAGAGTGTTCACTGTAGGCTGAAAGGCTCAGGGACAGCCTCCAGACCCAAAGTTCAAGCCCCACAACCAACAACAACAACAACAAAAAGTTTCATTGACCTTCCTATCCAAGCTTGGTTTTGAATCCTCAAATCTCAGCCTCATAGTAGCTAGAATTACAGGCATGAACTCAGCTTTCTTGCCATTTTTTTTGGGGGGGGCATCGGTTGTGGGGCCTGAACTCTGGGCCTGGGCACTGTCCCTCAGCTCTTCAGCTCAAGGCTAGCGCTCTACCACTTGAGCCACAGCGCCACTTCTGGCTTTTTCTGCTTATGTGGTGCTGAGGAATCGAACCCAGGGCCTCATGCATGCAAGGCAAGCACTCTACCCCTGAGCCACCTTCCCAGGCCTATTAAAAATTATTTTTATGCTGGGTGCCGGTGCTCACGCCTGTAATCCTAACTACTCAGGAGGCTGAGATCTGAGCATTGAGGTTCAAAGCCAGCCTGGGCACGAAAGTCTGTGAGACTCTTATCTCTAATAAACCAGTAGTCTAAGACCAGAGTTTAAGCTCCATGATTGACAAAAAGAAAAAAAATATATCTATATTATTAGCTTACATTAATTATGCAGAGGGGCACTGTCCTTGAGCATCTTTTGCTCAAAGCCAGCACTCTACCACTTGAGTCATAGTTCCTATTCCAGCTTAGAATCTGTTTATGGAATTGAATCTAGAGCTTCATGTATATGCTGGGCAAGCACTCTACCACTAAGCTACAATTCCAGCCTCATACAATTCTTTTTTGCCGTGATTAAAAAAAAAATTGCAATTCTGCCTATGAATATTCTTTCTTTCTTTTTTTCTTTTGCCAGTCCTAGGGCTTGAACTCAGGGCCTGGGCACTGTCCCTGAGCTTCTTTTGCTCAAGACTATAGCACTCTATCACTTGAGCCACAGCGCCACTTCCAGCTTTTTCTGCTTATATGATATTGAGGAATTGAACTCTACCGGTAAGCCACATTCCCAGCCCCTATGAATATTCTTGACAACATGAAATTTAAACCTGATTATGTTTTTATCATATAATAAATATGTATGATAAATATTGTTTAATAAAACTGTATACTTAAACTTTCATATAAGGGTGAAAACTTTTAAAATTCCATTATTCTTCTCAAAAATTTTGTGGCAAGAGAAAAAAAAATCCAGACATGAATAAAACAATATAAAGTTTATGATTCTTTTTTTGTGTGTGCTGATACCAGGGTTTGACCTTAGGGCCTTGGGGGTCTTGCTTGGCTTGCTTGCTCATGGCTGGTACTCTACTGGAGCCATATCTCTAGTTCAGCATTTTGCTGGCTAATTGGAGATGGAAGAAGTCTCACAGACTTCTCTGCCTTGGCTGACTTTGAATCTCAATTCTCCAGGTCTCAGTTGCTTGAGTACCGAAGATTATAGGTGTGAGCCACTAGCACCAGACTATGATCACATTCATATGAAACATAAGGACAAACAAAAGTTACCTATACTAAAGGAATGCATATCAGTGGTTGCTAGGTCAGAAATGGGAAACACTACCTGGGTGTCTTTGGCTCACATCTGTAATCCTAGCTACTCAGGAGGCTGAGATCTGAGGATCGCAGGTCACAGCCAGCCTGGCTAGGAAAGTCCCTGAGACTTTTTGTTGTTGTTGTTGTTGGTCATGGGGCTTAAACTCTGGGCCTGGCCGCTGTCCCTCAGCTCATCAGCTCAAGGATAGAGCTCTACCACTTGAACCATAGTGTTACTTCTAGTTTTCTGGTGGTTAATTGAAGAGTCTCATAGACTTTCCTGCCCAGGCTGGCTTTGAACCACAATCCTCAGATCTCAGCCTCCAGAGTAGCTAGGTATATAGGCATGAGCCACCAGTGCCCGGCTGAGACTCATCTCCAATAAACCACAAGAAACCTAGAAGTGGTGCTGTGGTTCAAGTGGTAGAGCACTAGCCTTGTGCTGAAGAGCTGAGGGAGAGCACTCAGGCACAGAGTTCAAGAGCCCCATGACCAACAAAAGAGAGAGATGTGGGGGGTCGGCATGGGGGGGACACTATAACATGGTATATTTGTCAAAATGCATTTCCTGGGGCTGGAAAGGTGACTCAGTGGTAGAATGCTTGTCTTGCATGCATGAGGCCCTGGGTTCAATTCCTCAATACCACATAAGCAGAAAAAGCCAGAAGTGGCACTGTGGCTCAAATGGTGGAGCATTAGCCTTGAGCTGAAGAGCTGAGGGACAGTGCCCAGGCCAGAGTTCAGGCCCCACAACTAACTAAAAAAATAAAATAGAAAATAGAACAAATGCATTTCCTTGAATACCTTACATGGCTATGTTTTATTGTACAGAAATATATCTCAATAAAGTTGATTGAAAACCATTTCTACCTGGGCACCAGTGGCTCAAGCATGTAATCATAGCTACTCAGGAGGCTGAGATCTGAAGACAGTAGTTTGCAGCCAGCCCTGGCAGAAAAGCCTGAGAGATTCTTTTTTTTTTTTTTTTTACCAGTCCGGGGGTTTGAACTCAGGGCCTGCTCACTGGCCCTGAGCTTCTTTTGCTCAAGGCTAGCACTCTACCTGTTGAGTCACAGCACCAGTTCTGTTTTTTTCTTTATATGTGGTACTGAGGAACCGAACCCAGGGCTTCATGCATGCTAGGCAAGCACTCTACCACTGAGCTATATTCCCAGCCCCATGCCTGAGAGATTCTTATCTCCAATTAACTACCCAAAAAAAAAGGCAGAAGTGGTGCGGTGGCTCAAGTGGTAGAGCACTAGCTCAAGGACAGCACCTGGCTCTGAGTTTAAGCCCCAGGACTGGCACAAAAAAAAACCAAACAAATAAAACCCAAAAACCTTTCTATGATTATTCTGAAAAGATAGAAGTGAGAATATCTGGGACAGGGACTGCTTTAAATGTCTTAGGAAAACCTCAATAAAAGTGGAGGGGTAAATTATTACAAATCAGACTTAAATAATTACCTCAAATAGTAGAGCCTGGGCTTTCTTTTCCGGCAGTAAGCGTAGTCCTGCTGTGGCCTTCAGGACCACTGGCGTCCTTTTCCAGTGACTTCGAGGGATTGAACCTTTGGCCACCTCTAAGAGCCCTTGAACAGTCTCAGCAGCCTTCAAAAGAGACAAGGGACTCACACAATGAGCTATCCATTTAGCAGAACTGCTCTGAGTGGGCCTTGAAGTAGGCATCAACCCCTCTCCCTGTGCTCTGTAGAAGCAGAAACTCAGAAAAGTGGGCCCCTT
Source organism: Dipodomys ordii (assembly GCF_000151885.1). NCBI lineage: Eukaryota > Metazoa > Chordata > Mammalia > Rodentia > Heteromyidae > Dipodomys > Dipodomys ordii. Next base: position 23,663,191 of record NW_012267218.1, on the reverse strand, counting down.
TGAAAGAGAGACCACAATTCTATAGTGTGGTTATTTTAGTGGACTGTCATTTTGTTTTGATAAGTTATGTTCAGGCCAGAAAATTTGAGTACAGTGAAGAGAAATTAGTAGTTAAGAATCAAGAGAAGCTGGGCACTGGCTGCTCACGACTGTAGTCCTAGCTACTCAGGAGTCTGAGATCTGAGGATCACGGTTCAAAGCCAGCCCAGGGAGAAAACTCTGGGAGACTCTTTTTTTTTTTGGGGGGGTCCGGTCGTGGGGCCTGAACTCTGGGCCTGGGCGCTGTCCCTCAGCTCTTCAGCTCAAGGCTAGCACTCTACCACTTGAGCCACAGCACCACTTCCGGCTTTTTCCTTTTTGCTTGTGTGGTGCTGAGGAATCGAACCCAGGGCCTTGAGCATGCAAAGCAAGCGCTCTACCACTGAGCCACCTTCCCAGCCCCTCTGGGAGACTCTTATCTCCAATAAACCATCAGAAAACAGGAAGTGGTACTGTGGCTCAAGTGGTAGAGCACTCGCCTTGAGCTGAAGAGCTGAGGGACAGCGCCCAGGCCCAGAGTTCAAGTCTATGACTGTCCCCCCCCTCCAAAAAAAAAAGAATCAAGAGACTTCCTTGGCAGTCCTAGGACCTAACCTGGAACAGTCAGCCTTCCTAGTGCTTGATGGAGATATGGCTTATTTCATCACTAGATTCTTTGGGGTTTTTTTGGGTCCGGTTGTGGGGCCTGGACTCTAGGCCTGGGTGCTGTCCCTCAGCTCTTCAGCTCAAGGCTAGCGCTCTACCACTTGAGCCACAGCAGCCACTTCTGGCTTTTTTTTCTTTTTGCTTATGTGGTGCTGAGGAATCGAACCCAGGGCCTCGTGCATGGAAGGCAAGCGCTCTACCACTGAGCCACCTTCCCAGCCCCATCACTAGATTCTTTTGTGGTACCATGCAAATCAAATGCTAGCTTTAGTTGTCATGATGTGATCGCAAGGTCAGAACATGTCAGGCTCATGTTTCTGTCACTAGCATCTATATGTATGACACATAGAAGACACTTAATTTGTAATAAATGAAACCCATTATTTGAAATCCAGAATTTCCCTAAGTAAACACACTGTTCCTTGTTATTAGCAACCACAACACAATCACCTTTTCTAAATGTTGCATCAATTTCTGATCATGTACTTGGATAATGTAGTTGCTTTCAACAGTTCCTAATTTCCTAGCACATCTATCATTTCATGTGCTACTAAGTTCAGATAGCCTTTCAGTTCTTTCAAGTTCAATCTTTTTTTTTTCTTTTTAAATTGAGGTAGGATTTCACAATCTAGCTCAGGCTAGCCTTAAATTTTCTATTCTACTGTGTGCGGGGATTACAGACATGTGCCATCATGCCTGGCTTTCAAACCATTTTGTTTGGTTTGGTTTGAGATAGTTGCTATGTACCCTAAACTAATCTGGATTCGGTCTAGATTGGCCTTAACCTTGTGGTCCTCCTGCCTTAGCCTCCTGAATGCTGGCATTACACATGCATTCCATTATGCCTGGCTTCAGATCTTTTTTTTTTTTTTTTTTGGTCAGTTATGGGGCTTGAATTCTGGGCATAGGTGCTGTGCCTCAGCTCTTCAACTCAAGGTAAGTGCTCTACCACTTGAGCCATAGTGCCATTTCTGGTTTTCTGTGTGGTTTACTGGAGATAAGAGTCTCATGGACTTTCCTGACTGGGCTGGCTTTAAACTTTGACCTTCAGGTCTGAGCCTCCTGAGTAGCTAAGATTATAGGCATGAGCCACCGGCATCCAGCTTCAAATAATTTTGAATACCAGGGTTTTTCTTACTGATTATTCTGCAACACTGTACAATCTTTTTATAACTCTTGCCAAAGTTCTGTGTTCTGGCTTATTCCATTTATTTCAGCATAGCCTCAGACACATGGGGTATACTTCGGGTAATCAAATGTGAAATACAGTCATTGGCTAGCCACAATTTCTCATTCTTCTACTACCAAGGACTTTTATCCTCATGTACTGTTTCCTAATTTCTCAGATACAGGCATGGTTCCATCCTGCATCAGGGCACTCTGAAATGGAATTCATTAGGTCCCCTCCTCTTTATTACCATGTCTTTCTGTTTGTCTGTGCTGGTTCTGGGGCTTGAACTTGGGACCTGGGCACTGTCCCTTAGCTTTTTTACTCCAGGCTAGCACTCTATCACTTGAGCTACAGGTTCACTTCTGGATTTTTGGTCCTTAATTGGAAATACAAATCTCACAGACTTCCTGCCCTACCTGAATTAGAACTATGATCCTCAAATCTTAGCCTCTTAAGTAGGTAGATAATTAGAGGGTGAGCCATTGCATGCCAGCCTCATTTACACCTCATATCCTATGGAATTTCATGTACATTTTCTGCATTTGCATGAATGCGGCTGATGCCTTCAACTCTTCTTAGTTTTTTTTTTTTTAATTTGGTATCACGGTTTGAAAACTCTGGGCCTTGTGTTCTTCCTCAGCTTTTTTTTGCTCATGCTGGCATACTACCACTTGAACTGCACCACCAGTTCATGGCCAAGCATTTTAATCAAATTAATTACCTCAACATCTTAAAGCAGAAAATATAAGGAAATAAATTGCTTAAAAGCTGGTATCATACCAGGCAGGTACTCACACCTGTAATTCTAGTTACTCAGGAGGCTGAGATCTGAACATTGTGGTTTGAAGGCAGCCCAAACAGACAAGTCTGTAAGATTTATCTCCTATTTAACCAGCAAAAAGTGGAAGTGGAGTGGTGGCTCAAGTGGTAAGAGCACCAGCTTTGAGAAAAAAAACAACAACTAAGGAACAGCATATAGGCCCTGAATTCAAGGCCCCGTACAGGTATACACACATATACAAAAAATATGCTATAATTTCCTGCCTGAACACAACTTATTTTCTAGTCCCTTTCCACTCAGCCTTTATTACTGCTATCAAGGAGACTCACTGAGAAGAGAAAACTGATTACACACATGGCCTCAATATCATTAATGAGCAGCATGAAATATTTAAGCAACAGTGGTATGGTACAATTATCTAGGCACTGAGAATCTAGAAATCAAATCTTAATAAACTCACCTGCTTAGGTTGATCTACAAAAGCAGAAAGTCCTGGCTTCACAGAATCAAAAATTTCTCCTTCCAGAATTGGAAGCTGTCCTGTTTTGTCCATGGAACAAGAAAAACAGTTGTTTTTCAAGTTAGGCTTGGATTAACCTATCTCTACCAAGCTATTCCAAATGACCTCACTTGTGATTCAATGTCTTGCAGAAGTATTGGGTATAGAGGGTATCAGGCAACCTTTGAGGATCTTTTGCCATTTTTCTGAGGGATAGTTAGCTCTTTCTCTTTCTTCCATGTTTCTATTTTTATCTTAATCAATTAATTAATTGGCAGTACTTGGGTTTTGAACTCAAGGACTTCCACTGGCCTAGCAAGTGCTCTACCTAAGCCATTATAGAACTTTTTGTTTTATAGTTCAGAAAGGGCCCCACACCCCAACATTGTTTTACCTGCCTCCCAAGAAGCTGGAATTATGAACATGCACTAATCCATTTGTCCTATTTTACTTTATTTTTAATTTTTTTGTTGTTGTTGGTTGTAGGACTTGAACTCTGGGTCTGGGCGCTGTCCCTCAGCTCTTTAGCTCAAGGCAAGCACTCTACCACTTGAGTGAGCCACGGCACCTCTTCCGGTTCTCTGATGGTTCACTGGAGATAGAGTCTCATGGACTTTCTGCCTGGGCTGGCTTTGAACGGTGATCCTCATATCTCAGTCTCCTGAGTAACTAGAATTAGAGGTATGAGCCACTAGCGCCCATCTATTTTTAACTTTTTGAGATGAGTTTCTCTCTGTAGCCCAAGTTGGCTTTGAGTTTGCTATGTAGTTCAGCTGGCTTCATAGTTATGATTCCCTTGTTTTTGCATCCTGGCTCTTTAGGTAACAGAAAGAAGGAAAACTGACAATTTAGCTAAAGTCGTTCTTAAAAGTTTCCTTAGCCCCTTCTCCAAAAATGCCAGTGGAATGCTATGTGATCTTTCCCAAAGATTACACCCAATATTCTTAATATTTTGGAGTTCTGGAATGTTAACCACTTTTAGAGAAGAAGAAAGAAAATTACAGCTATACTTTTGGACATGTAGGTTTCAGACTCCAGCTAGACCATAACTCTCTTAATGTCACATGGAATTAAATTATGCATCCAATTATAATTCAACATGTTCTCTGAAGAAATACATTTACTTCTTACATAGCACATTTGTTTCAGGAGATGGGAAAGCATGGATTCTGGCAAAGTTTCCAGCTGAACTTACCTGGCATTTTCTGCACGAATGTGTAAACATGAATTCGAGTTCCAGTGCTCCCTGCATCAAACATAATTCCATACAAGGTGCTGGCACTGACATTGAGGGGGCACATAGAAGACAGGAAGACACCCTCAAACCATGTCTGCTGGTCTCTGTAGAAGACAGTACTGCAAACACAGGGTATCACCAGCATGAAAATGATAGTGCCCCAGGAAGCAGCCATCTCTTCCCAAGATGCAATGACTCAAGGCTTTGTTGCAGAAGCAATGCTGCTCACTCTCCTGTAGTGGCTTACAGGACAAAAATGAAGTCAGTCCAATTGCCTTTTTTGGTTAATCTGTAAATCATACCATTACATTAAAGTGTTCCACTTCTATTTCTAATAACCAGTACAACAAGCTAAACCAGTGTAAAACAGACATAGCACCTTTTCTGAAGAATATCAGGTTCCAAAAGGAAATTGGAATTAAAAATCTATTTTCCCATGCTTAGTTTTTAATTGTAGGGAGTGTCAACTTAACTTAAAAACACAAATACAAACCATTATGGGTTTTAAACAGCCTTCATAGGCTTCAGGCCATAATTTAGGGCAGATAGGCAAATTAAGGTAGAGATATTCTATGACATGCTTAAAGTCTTAAGTCAAGTCAGTGGTAAAATCCAGATTCAGAATCAGTCTTCACTTTGTCTACCTTTCCTTTTCCCTGATTCCAAATGCCTCACTTACAGCAAGTGTGTGTGTATGCATATATACACACATGTATATAAATGCATGAATATAGGTATGTGCATACATACATGGATGCATATGTAAAACAACTGCTGGTACTAAGGCTTGAACTCAAGATTCTCACAATGACCAGCCTTTTTTTTCTTTGGTGGGGGGGGGGTCCGGTCGTGGGGCCTGAACTCTGGGCCTGGGCGCTGTCCCTCAGCTCTTCAGCTCAAGGTTAGCACTCTACCACTTGAGCCACAGCGCTACTTCCGGCTTTTTCTTTTTGCTTATGTGGTGCTGAGGAATCGAACCCAGGGCCTCAGGCATGCAAGGCAAGCGCTCTACCACTGAGCCACCTTCCCAGCCCATGATCAGCCTTTTTGTTCATGCCTGGTGCTCTATACCTGAGCCATGTCTCCAGCCTGGCTCTTTGCTAATTAGAGATGTAATCTCTTGGACTTTTTAGCCCAAACTAGCTTTGAACCAAGATCCTCTGAAGTCTCAACCTCCAAAGTATCTAGGATTAGAGGTGTGAACCAATGGCATCCATCTAACTGCTTATATTTTTTAATGTGACCATAGCAGACAAACAAACAAAAAAAACACGTTATTTTTCTTAGCATTATTTGTTTTTAATTTTCTTTGTCACTCACAGGGCTGGAACTCAGGTCCTGGGTGCTATCTGAACTTTTTCACACAAGGGTAGCAATGTACCACTTAAGCAACAGGGCCACTTCCAGTTTTTGGAGGTTAATTAGAGATAAGACTCTCCTGGCCTTTCCTGCCTGGGCTGGCTTTGAATTACGATCCTCAGATCTCAGCCTCCTGAGTAGCTAGAATTACAGGCATGAGCCATCAGTGCCTGGCTTGTTTTGAATTTTTATTTATTTATTTATTTATTTTTTGCTAGTCCTAGGGCTTGAATTCAGGGCCTGGGTACTGTCCCTGAGCTTCTTCTGCTCAAGGCTAGCACTCTACCACTTGAGCCATAGCCTTTTCTGTTTATATGGTACTGAGGAATTGAACCCAGGGCTTCATGCATGCTAGGCAAACACTCTACCAACAAGCCACATTCCCAGCCCTGTTTTGAATTTTTTTTAACTGTATTTTTTTTCTTTTCTTTTTTTTTTTGGTACTGGGGATCGAACCCAGGACGTTGCGCTTGCTAGGCAAGCGCTTTGCCACTGAGCTACATCCCAGCCCTGAATTTTTCTGTAAGGAGATTGGATATAAATGTTATTGGAAATCTCATGTAAAGCCAGTGTACAGAGCCAAGTGTCAGGTCAGAGGCACTGGGTTTCAGTTCTAGTATTTGTATCTACTGAGGCGTTTCATGATCTTGAGAAAAACTACTAAGCATCTCTATGACTACTTCCTCATATGTCAAATGAGGAAAAAAAAGTACTTGTTTAGCTGAGTGCCCCCGGTGGCTCAGGCCTATAATCCAAGCTACTCAGGAGGCTGAGATCTGAGAATCACAGTTCAAAGCCAGCCCAGGCAGAAAAATCAGTGAGTCTCTTTATCTCCAATAAACCAGTAGAAAATTGAAAGTGGCACTATGGCTCAAGTGGTAGAGTGCTCACCTTGAGCTGAAGAGCGCAGAGACATCGCCTAAGCCTTGAGTTCAAGCCCCATGACCAACAAAAAAAAAAGTACTTGCTTTATCTTCTTCCTATAGTTATTAGAAAATTAATTATTTATATATAAATCAGAGATTTGCTTTTAAATGACAATGCGTTGTTCTATGATTCTATAACACCTTTTATTTGATTTCTTTTCTTTTTCTTTTTTGTCAGTTGTCGGGCCTGAATTCTGGGCCTGGGCATTGTTCCTCAGCTTTTCCACTCAAGGCTAGCTCTCTTCCACTTGAGCCACAGCACCACTTCTGGCTTTTTCCGCTTATATGGTGCTTAGGAATTGAACCCAGTGCTTCATGCATGCAAGGCAAGCAATCTACCACTGAGTCACTTTCCCAGCCCTGCTTTTTTTTGTTTGTTTTTTGTCAGTCATGGGGCTTGAACTCTGGGCCTGGGCATTGTCCTGAGCTCTTCAGCTCAAGGCAAGCTCTCTACCACTTAAGCCATAGCACCACTCCCGATTTTCTGATGGTTAATTGGAGATAAGAGTCTCATGGGAACTTTTCTGCCCAGCCTGGCTTTGAACAGTGATCCTCAGATCTCAGCCTTCTGAACATCTAGGATTACAGTCATGAGCCACTGGCACCTGGCTATACTGTTTTTGTTATAGGGTTCTAGCATATTCAAAAATCTGAATAATGGATTTGAGGCAAAATGAAATTAAATAGGCTCACTAGGCTTATGCCTGTAATCCTATCTACTTAGGAGGCTGAGATCTGAAGATAGAAGTTCAAAGCCAGTGTGGGCAGGGAAGTCCCAAGTGGAGCTACAGGTCAATTGATAATAGTGCTCCCCTTGAGCAAAAAAGCTGAGGGAAAGCTGGCTTCTAGTGGCTCAGTGCATATAATCCTAGCTTCTCAGGAGGCTAAGATCTAAGGATCATAGTTCAAAGCCAGCCCAGTCAGGAAGATCTGGGAGACTCTATCCAATTTAACCAACAAAAAGCTGAAGGTAGAGCTGTGGTGCTAGTAGAGTGCTAGCCTTGAGAGAGAGAGAAAAAAATCTCATGGACTGTGCCCAGGCCCTGAGTTCAAATCCCATGATTGGCCCAAAAAAGCTCAGAAACAGGCACCCAGACCCTGAGTTCAAAGCCCAGGGTCAGCACAAAACAACAAACACTTGGTAGTGTTCAATGGAATAAAAGGGATCCATTCTATCTGTTTTAGTTAAACTTTCTTCTTTTTTTAGAGGGACATTACACGAGAAACAAATAACAAAGAACTGGGTACTTTATGTTTTGGTGATTTGTAGCTGTTCTGCTGGAAAGATAAAAGGATACAGTCTGTGTGCCATGATGTCATTTGTAAAGGAGAACTGGAATTCCTCAAGGTCAGTCTTGGTACTGGTGGATAATTCTTTGTCATGGGAGCTCTCTGTGTATGGTAAGTTTTTTAGTACCATGTCTGGCCTCTACTTCGGGCAACTACCACTTTTCTTTCCCAACCATACTAATTATGAAAACCAAAAATGTTCCTGGACATTGTTCAACTATCTCCTTCTGGCAAGGGCCTATTTTCCCTGTTTGAGCTACATATTCTCTTGGAATTAATGAAAACTGCCAGAGCTACCCTATAATCATTAAGGATGGCTTAGTTGGCCTTTATATATTTGCTCAAAAACAGTTGTGGATCATTTGAACCAGATTTCATGAGTAGATTTGTTTCTTCCTCTTTTTCCCAACAGCCTGTTTTTCTTTGTTGTTGTTGCTTGTTTTTTCTTTTTTTAATGTTGGAGACCAGGACTTGAACTTGGTACCTCATGCTTTCACTCACTGGCTAATGCTCTACCAACTGAGCCGCCATGCCTCCAACCCATTTTGATTTTTTGCTAGCAGTACTGGGGATTTGACTTTTATCTACTCCCTCAACCCATCCTGGTGTGTTGGGGGAGGGGGGAGTACTAGAGATTGAACTCAGGGCCCGGGCACTGTCTCCTTAGCTTTATTGCTCAAGGCTGGCATGCTATTACTTGAATCATAGCTCCACTTCTACCTTTTTGTGGTTAACTGGAGATAAGAGTCTCATGGACTTTCCTGCCAAGGCTGGCTTCAAACCTAAATGCTCAGATTTCAGCCTCCTACCTAGGACTAGAGGCTGACCCAGCCTGGTTTTTCAATGATTGTCTATTACATGCTGGATTTCTTACATAAGACATAGTTAGTTACTGGCTAAGTAGCATGGTCTGAGTCCAAAGCTCCCATTTCCAGATCCCTTATTCCTTTATTTAGAAATACTTGGTACATCTGGAATACAGAGTAGATACTAGGAAATCAGCCACTGAAACAGGGCAGCTGCCTGGCCAAATGAATACTCACACACTATTTAAATCACTCCCTTCGGCTGGTTCTTCTTTTACAGCAAATGGGCTGGACATGTAGATCAAGCTAAATAACTGAAAACAAAAATACCTTTTTTTAGATTCTCCAAGTATTAACACTGGACCTTTGCCTTATCCATCACCTGATCCCTCCTCTCACTCGGGCACTAATTTTTTTATTTTTATTTTTGTCAGTTGTAGGGCTTGAACTCAGGTACTGTCTTTGAGCTTTATTTTCACTCAAAAGCAGTGTTCTACCACTTTGAGCCACAATACCAGGTCTGGTTTCCTGGTGGTTAATTGGAGATAAGAGTCACATGGACTTTCTTGTCCTGGGGCCATCCTCAGATCTCAGCCTCCTCAGTAGCTAGGATTACAGGCATGAGCCACCAACGCCTAGCCATTCAGGCACTAATTTTTCTCTGGCTCTTTGATGATAATTTCTGCAAGGGCCACTCAGATTTTCTTTATTATTGTGGTTTTTGAAAAGCCTCTCTATCTTCTGTTTTCATTAAGCAGACATTCTTTCCTCAGAGTTTTTTTTTTTTGGGGGGGGGTCCGGTCGTGGGGCCTGAACTCTGGGCCTGGGTGCTGTCCCTCAGCTCTTCAGCTCAAGGCCAACGTTCTACCACTAGAGCCACAGTGCCACTTCCGACTTTTTTCTTTATGTGGTGCTGAGGAATCAAACCCAGGGCCTTAAGCATGCAAGGCAAGTGCTCTACCACTTAGCCACCTTCCCAGCCCCTCTTTCCTCAGAGTTTTAAAGTAGAAAAAAATATATCCTGGATATCTACTTTCATGGAACAAAAACTGCTGAGTCACACTATTATTCAGTGTAAATGCAAACAATGAACCTTAGAGAAAGCAGAGAATGGACACATTAAATAAATATCCTTTTTACCCTCAGCACTTACTTTCTAATCCAACCTCACTTTTCCTTAAGACTAGCTATCTGAAAAATGCTATTAAAAAACTTAAAACTTTAATTTGTTCAATGGCGTTGTATTGTATATATGTCTGCACAGCTTGCTTATTCATTTAAAAAAAATCTTTATCCAAATTTTACCTTTTCTGTGAGACCTTCCATGTTCCCAATTCCCACCACCCTCTCCTTTCTTCTCTTTTAGTTATGAAGTTTGAACTCAAGGCTTCACACTTGCTGGGCAGGATCTCTACCACCTGAGCTACGCCTCTAATTTGGGCATTCATTTCTTTTAAACAAACAAAGATTCTGGAGTCGAGCTTGCCACATTTGAGGAAACTGCAGAGGTCAGCATACATGGAGTGCAATGAACAAACCTTAGTCTGACAAGACCACCTTTGTAATCATGGTATGTCCCCTACCAGGTAAATATGCTCATGGCATTTTTGATAGGATCTCATTGTTTGTCCAGCTCAGTCAAGACCACAATCTTATTTATGCTTCCTACCAACTCTGATATGGAATGTACCATTTTGCCTAACCTTTCCTCCTAAAATAGGTCTCAATTCTCCCTGCCCCACCCCCTCCAAGGGCTCCTGATCTCTACTTCTGGAGATGCTAGGATTACACACATGCTGTCCTCCCTTTTTAAAACTGCAACTCAGCGGGCCACATGCACATTTTTTACCTTTCTTCTCTTTCTCACAGCACTTTTCACTTTCTAACACACTTCATAATCTATTACACTTTTATTTTCACATTCCCTGCTGTACCTCACTTCTATCCCTCATGTAAGCTATGTCTGCAAAGATTTTTGTGTTTTATCCCTGATGTGTTCCTGGTGCTAGAATAATGTTAATATATAATAGTGTTAATCTATAATATTAATAGTGTTAATATATAACATATAGGTGTTATAATAATCCAATAACTCAGGCACTACACACATATTTAGCAAAAATATAATAGATGATCTTACTAAAAGATTAATTGCCCACTGGATGATGATGATTGCACACTGCCAAGGAAGGAGTTCCCAAATGTGTCAGTACACAAAGGTGTTATTTTGTCCAAATTTGTTAAGTTTTATATGCTTTTAAGCTGAGGCTAAATACATGAGCATATTTAAATCACATTTCAGAATTAATAATCTTCTCAACATCTCTTGCTCACAACCCGCCCTTTTGATTCTTTTCTTGAAACTGGGGTAACCACTTACTATCATTCACTCACTTTTTGGTGTTTTTTGTTGGTAGTATCTGTTTTGAGATAGGGTCTCAGATGTAGCCTTGGATGGCCTCAAGCTCACTCACTATCCTCTTGTACTAGTCTCCCACGGTTTTCAGTTTCTGTACACCTCTATAAACACTAATTCTTCCTACTTGCCCTTCTCAGAGCTTCACATTCTGGTTTTACTTCTTCTAAATCCTTTGGAGCCTGAGAGAATACAATCCCAAAGGACCCAGGCCCTATTCAGTACTCACCTGCTCATGTCTGCCTGTTTGCTGTGAATCCTTGCTCTGTTAGTTGCCTTTTGCTCTTTGCTCCTACTTGAGCTCTTCTGAATCAAGCTGGCTTTCTGAACCACAGTCACCTTTGTGCCAGTATGCAACTGGGTTGAATTTTGCTAACTCATTCCCTTTTATCCTTCACTCCTCCCTTCTCTACCTTTTGTATGGATGTATGATTGTCGGGCTCATCTACTTTTATGACTGTTAAGTGCTACCTAATAAAATAATTGCTCACGGGCAGAAATAACTCAAGAACTGGATTCTGGTTGATTGTATATTAGTCAAATAATGGAAAGTTAAAAGCACCTCTTGATAGTTTCCAACTCTGAGATGGAATTTAGAAAACTCAGTAGTGATTATCTAGTTAATAAGTATCTAGTATATAGTAGACACTGTACTAGGTTCCAAATATAAAAAGAGAAATCAAACAGACTTAGACAACCTTTGGCTTATGAGAAAAAACAGACAAGTAAACCAATGACAATAATGTACTGGGCTGTCATTTAACAGAATTGTCTGGACTGGCAACTCAAGTATTTAGGGGACAAGCAATGGCTTAGAAGGGAAGAATGAAAATAAGAAAAGGATAGGAGATTATTGAGGGGTAAGGCAAAAGGTAGATCCTGAATCAGAAGGAAGTGACTTGGGCAAGGGACATATACAGAATTTGAGAAACTCAAGTATGATTGAAAAAACCTCAAAAGTGTACCAGAATAAAGAGGACCAATGTGGGGAAGGATAGTTCTGAGGGCATTAAATCCTTAGATGGTTCCATGGTGACAGTTATTAAGTCCATCTCTAAGCAAATATCAATATTGATTGACTTGGACAAATGATACCATATTTCCCAGCAAAAGGAAATACTAGAGTATGATAGGATAGTAGAAAACTCCACAAAGAAGGATTTAAAAATTATGAAGCATAAGTTCCACTGCCAGTTCATCCACAGCAAAGCTGGTTTTAACGAGTTAAAAATTAAACATAAGGCAAGTTGAAAATGCAACTAGAATGAATTTTTTAAGTGGTAAGTTGAACCATGGATACAGCTTAACAACTTGACACAAAAGTCATGCCAAAAAAAGTCAAGGGACTGGGAAGGTGGCTCAGTGGTACAGTGCTTGCCTTGCATGCATGAAACCCTGGGTTCAATTCCTCAGCACCACATAAGCAGAAAAACCTAGAAGTGGCACTGTGGCTCAAGTGTAGTGTGCTAGCCTTGAGCTGAAGACGTGAGGGACAGCGCCCAGGTCCAGAGTTCAGGCCCCATGACCAAACAAAACAAAACAAAAAAGTCATGGCAAACAAAACTAAGGTGAGTCTAGTAAGTTAAGTGTGGGACAGAGTTTAGCACAGTGCACAAGGCCTCACTGGGGATTTAACTTGTGACCTACATAAACAATACAAAGGGCCAGCTCCTCAAATACTCTGCTATCTGAATGGAATCTAATACGTGAGTTCATATCTGTAGTATTCTCAAAGTCAAATTCTAAATCTGGAACACATTTGGGGTGAATGCACCCCAAACTGGGTAAGGAACATATAAATAGGAGCAGGGAATATCCCCTTACCAAATACCCTCAATTGAGAATACTCTCTATTCCCCTTCAAACCGGCCCACAGATGGTTATTATTATTATATGTTGAATCAAATATACATTTATTTAGATATTATTGGGCCCATGTAATTGTAACCCCTCTGGTACAGTATGTTCACAATAAAAAAATAAAAATAAAAAATACAAGAAATTATTGCTTGGCTACTGTTATTTACAAGTACAGATGAATTATCAAATCCATGCTCTTTAAGAGACAGAAGTAAGATGGAAAAAATACACACCCATAAACTTCAATGAAGAGAAAATTTGAGAAATAGTAGCTATCATGCTGAGACTTCAAAGCTGGGATGATCAACAAGGCTTGGTGGTACCATTGTACCATTTCACAGTGTACAATGCTTGCCTAATATTTCAGAAGGGAAATTAATTAAGAGAGAAATGTTTTCAAGAATAAGAAAAGCTGGGCGCTGGTGGCTCACGCCTGTAATCCTAACTACTAAGGAGGCTGGGCTCTGGGAATCGTGGTTCAAAGTCAGCCTGGTCAAGAAAGACCCTGAAACTCTTATCTCCAATTAACCACCAGAAAACTGGAAATAGTGCTGTGTCTCAAGTGGCAGAGCACTTGCCTTGAGCTGAAGAGCTGAGGGACAGCGCCCAGACCCAGAGTTCAAGCCTGTGACTGACAAACAAACAACAAAAACAGTGTGAACTAGGCACTGGTGGCTCATGCCTATAATCCTAATTACTTAGGAGGCTGAGACCTGAAGATTAAAGTTCAAAGGCAGCCCAGTCAGGAAAGTCTATTAGACAATTATCTCCACTAAACTATCAAAAAAGCTGAAAGTGGAGCTGTGGCTTAAGTGGTAAAGTGCAAAAAGAAGCTCAGGGACATCACCTAGACCTGAGTTTAAGTCCCAGGATGGGAAGAAAGGAAGAAAGAAAGAAAGAAAGAAAGAAGGAAGAAGGGAGGGAGGGAGGAAGGGAGGGAGGGAAGGAGAGAGAGAGATGGAGGGAGGGAGGAGGGAGGGAGGAGGGAATAGAGAAAGAAAGAAAGAAAGAAAAAAAGATATGGATATGGAAAAGAGATGGGTAACGGGAGAAAATTAAACCAATACATTTGACTAACTACAGAGGGAAACAAACTTGGGATTAAAGTTGAAATGGAGGTGAGATAATTGAGTGTACCAAATATTAAAGCTAAAGGGTTTAGACTTTATTCTGTAGGCAGCAGAAGGCCACTGAAGATAGTGAGCAAGACAGTCACAAATGTGAACCTGGCAATTGCATATAAAATGGGAGTAGCCAGATTTGTTAAGACACTTGTGGCCGGGGCACTGGTGGCTCACGCCTGTAATCCTAGCTACTCAGGAGGCTGAGATCTGAGGATCGCGGTTCAAAGCCAGCCAGGGCAGGAGAGACCGTGAGACTCCTATCTCCAATAAACCACCAGAAAACCGGAAGTGGCGCTGTAGCTCAAGTGGTAGAGTGCGCCTTGAGCTGAAGAGCTGAGGGACAGCGCCCAGGCCCAGAGTTCAAGCCCCACGACCGACAAAAAAAAAAAAAAGACACTTGTGTAATTACATGGTTAATGATTCCTACTACATGCTAGGTAACAGAGAATAAAAGGTAAACAAAATAGACCTTTTGATTTAAGATACTCAGAGTTTGAAAATATAATTCAGTGGTAGAGCACTTTCTTGACCCTAGCACCAGAGGGAAAAAAATATACTAGAACTGATTAGAAAAATAACAGACATGTGGACAAAAATGAGGATTATAAAAAGTTGAAAACAAGCTGGGCACTGTTGGCTCATGCCTGTAATCCTAGATATTCAGGAGGCTGAGATCTGAGGATCACAGTTGAAAACCAGCCCAGGCTAGAAAGTCCTTTTGAGACTCATCTCCAATTAACACTCAAAAACCAGAAGTGAAACTGTGGTAGAGTGGTGTGCTTGCCTTCAGCAAGAGGCTCAGGGATAAGATCCTGAGTTCAAGTCCCACAACCAACAATAAATAAATAGATAGATAGATAAATAAATAAATGTCAGGTGCTATGGCTCATGTCTATAATCCTAGCTACACCGGAGGCTGAGTTCAAAGTCAGCCCAGGCAGGAAAGTACATGAGACTTTTATTTTCAATAAACTACTCAGAAACAAACAGAACTGTAGCTCAAATAGTAGAATGCTAGCCTTGAGCATAAAAAGGCTCAAAGATAGCTCCCAGGCTCTGAGTAAATCAAGCCTTACAACACACACACACACACACACAATCAAAGTAGGAAATTACCTTATGCTACATACAGAAAAAAAATGTCTATTCATACAATGGTAACACTTAGGTCATAAGGTATTTGATTGAAAGGAACAATTCTGACAACTGACAAAGATTTGAAAAGCACTGATTTTATTACAAGTTTTTGAAAAGTCAATTCAACTAATAAAAAATTTATTTTAAAATCATCTTTTATTATATTGCTGCTAGGGAGCTGAAATAAGACTGGTGTGAATGGAAACAAAGGGACGCTGAGCAGGAAGAAATCTTTAATCATGTGAGTTGTCTCCAATGATGGAGATGGTGGCTCTTTCTTTCAAGGGCTCAGCCAAAATCTTATCACACTCTCCAGAGTGAATTCACAGATCAAGACAAGTCCCTCCAACCCTTAGGTGAAATACTGCAATTTCCAGTTGAGCAGCTGGGCTTCAGTGGCTCACGCCTGTAATCCTAGCTACTCAGAAGGCTAAGATCTGAGGATCATGGTTCAAAGACAGCCTGAGAGACTCTTATCTCCAATGAACCACAAGGAAACTGAAAGTGGTGCTGTGGCTCAAGTGGTAGAGCACTAGCCTTGAGCTGAAAAGCTGAAGGACAGTGCCCAAGCCCCACAACCAACAAAACAAACAACAACAAACCTGCAATTTCCAAGAATGGAATTAGAATTAGAATTGATGCACTGGCAGTTACATTATTATATAGTTCTTTTACACAGATTACTTCTTGCTGTATTTTACTCCATTTAAAACATCTTCAGATAAATGTTCCAAAAGCCGATTTTGTATAATGAAACCATTTGGGTATTATACTAACATGAGTCAGGCAGTGCATGCCTTCATTCTCTATTGTTTAGTCTTGACTATGCTGCAATTATCACTTCAGGGAGAAAAGGGTTGCTATTGCTGCCTATTGCTTCACAAGTTACAATCTTTCCCTAGCCATTAAGAATCACAGTTCTAGCTGGGCACACTGGTGGTTCACAACTGTTATCCTAATTACTCAGGAGGCTGAGATCTGAGTAGGTGGTTCCAAGCTAGTCCTGGCAGGAAAGTCCATGAAACACTCATCTCCAATTAAGCACCAGAAAACCAGAAGTGGTGCTGTGGCTCCAAGTGGTAAAGTGTTTGCTTTGAGCACAAAAGCTCAAGGCCAACACTCAGGCCTCAGTTCAAGACTCACAACTGACCAGAGAGAGAGAGAGAGAGAGGGAGAGGGAAAGGGAGAGGGAGAGGGAGCGGGAGAGGGAGGGAAAGGGAGAATTGAAGTCCTAGCCAGATGCCACTCACACCTGTAATAGTAGCTACTCAAGAGGCTGATATCTGAGGATAGTTGTTCAAAGCTAGGAAAGTGTGTTAGGCTTTTATCTCCAATAAACTATCAACAAAAGCCAGCAGGAGAGCTGTGGCTTCAGGAGTAGAGAGCAAACTTTGAGCATAAAATCTCAGGGAAGGCTGGGAATGTGGCTTAGTGGGTAGAATACTTGCCTAGCATGCATAAAACCCTGGGATTGATTCCTCAGTACCACATAAACAGAAAAAACTGGAAGTGGTGCTGTGGCTCAAGTGGCAGAGTTCCAGCTTTGAGCAAAAGAAGCTCAGGCACAGTGTCCAGGCCCAGAGTTCAAGCCTGAGGGCTGTTGACTATACCAGGAGTTCCCTTAGAATCCAAGGATAGGATGAGTGTTATCTACCTCTAAACATGCAATCTTGACATTTCTACTTAGTTTTTCTTTCAAAAACACTTAAACTGCTCTGTGTCAGTGTTCATGCATGTAATCCTAGCTACTCAGGAGGCTAAGATGAGATGATCTTGATTCAAAGCCAGCCCAAGAAAAAAGTCCACCACCAGTCTTTGTTCCACTTATCTGGTAAAAAGCCAGTATGGAGATATGGCTCTGGTAGTAGAGTGCCAGCTGTGAACAAACAAGCCAAGAAATAGTGCAAAGTCCTGAGTTCAAGTCGTGGTATGGGTATATACAAAGAAGTTTAAAACCATTTTTTTTTTGGGGGTCCGGTCGTGGGGCCTGAACTCGGCCTGGGCGCTGTCCCTCAGCTCTTCAGCTCAAGGCCAGCGCTCTACCACTTGAGTCACAGCGCCACTTCCAGCTTTTTTCTTTTTGCTTATGTGGTGCTGCGGAATCGAACCCAGGGCCTCAGGCATGCAAGGCAAGCACTCTACCACTGAGCCACCTTCCCAGCCCCAGTTTAAAACCATTTAAATTATGTGATTCCCAAGATAATAACTCAAAGCAAGAGACACTTCACATTGGAGGGTTACTTCTAAATGTCCCCATTCTTCTCTTTCTACAAACACATAGAGAGGGGTTAAATAGATTCTCTTACTAACATTCTGCTTCTTTAGTATCAGAACAACTTTCCTAAGATGCACATCAAAATCTTCATTATCTTTGAATTTGCTCTCTCATGCCATCTATATTCCACCATTTTATCAAGGACTGATGATTGTCCTTTTGCAATATCTTTCCCATCTCTTCTTCCTTTTTTTTTTTTTTCTCTCTCTTGTAGTCTCCCTGAAGATGTGTAAATTCTAGTTTTCATTGAAACTTGAACTGTTACAGTCCCAAACCAGTCAGGGCCATCTCTATTCTCAGAACCATATAACACAATCTTCTATAATACTGTTTTCATCATTTTCCCACTGGCAGGGACTCATTCTTCTTCGACCATTAATTACCAAGCATAATACTGCCTGGCATATAATAATATACTTATTCAACCAATGCTTGTTGAATAACCACATAAACAATGTTTCTACTTCAAAACATTCATTAACTTCCACCTGTCCACAACAGAAGTTATAAACTTAAATAGCTACAGGTGCCAGGCAGGAAATGAGTAAAACTGTGTGCCAAACAACAGGAAGTAGTGGGGACTGCAGTGAAATGGAGAACAAGTCTTGTCTAAAGGAGCAATTTTTTTTTTTTTTTTTTTTTTGTGCCTGGTCGTGGGGCCTGAACTCTGGGCCTGGGCACTGTCCCTCAGCTCTTCAGCTCAAGGCTAGCACTCTACCACTTGAGCTACAGCGCCACTTCCGGTTTTCTGGTGGTTTATTGGAGATAGGAGTCTCACGGTCTCTCCTGCCCGGGCTGGCTTTGAACCTGGATCCTCAGATCTCAGCCTCCTGAGTAGCTAGGATTACAGGCGTGAGCCACCGGCACCCTGCAAGGATCACAGTTTGAAGCAAACTCAGGCAAAAAGTTCACAAGATCCCATCTCAACCAATAGCTGGGCACAATGACACACACACCTGTCACTCTAGCAATGCAAGAGGCTGAGACTGGCAGGATGATGACTTCAGGCCAGCTCAGAAGGAGGGGGATAATTGTTGAGACCCTCCCTCCCCCATCTCAATAGAAAAAGCTGAGCATAGTACAATGTGTCAATCATCCCAGCTACTATGGGAGCATAAATAGGATGACTGCTATCCAGGCCAGCCTAGGCTAAAATCAAGACCTGATACTATACCAAAAATAGAGGGCAGGGGGCTGGTAAGGTGGCTCAGTGGTAGAGCGCTTGCCTTGCATGCATGAGGCCCTGGGTTCTATTCCTCCGCACCACATAAGCAAAAAGAAAAAAAGCCAGAAGTGGCACTGTGGCTCAAGTGGTAGAGCGCTAGCCTTAAGCTGAAGAGCTGAGTAGGATAGTGCCCATGCCCAGAGTTCAGGCCCCACGACTAGACCCCCCCCCAAAAAAAATAGGGCTGGGAAGGTGGCTCAGTAGTTGAGCGCTTGCCTTGCATGCATGAGGCCCTCAGTTGGATTCCTCAGCACCACATAAGCAAAAAGAAAAAAGCCGGAAGTGGCGCTGTGGCTCAAGTGGTAGAGCACTAGCCTTGAGCTGAAGAGCTGAGGGACAGCGCCCAGGCTCAGAGTTCAGGCCCCACAACTGGACCAAAAAAAAAAAAAAATAGAGGGTACTGTTGGCTCATGCATGTAATCCTTGTTACTCAGGAGGCTGAGATCTGAGGAACATGGTCTAAAGTCATCCTGGGTAGGAAAATTTGTGTAACTCATCTCCATTTAACCACCTGAAAACCAGAAGTGAAGCTGTTGCTCAAAGTGGTAGAGTGCCTTGAGCAGAAAAGCTTAAGGGCAGGGCTCAGGCCCCAAGTTCAAGCTCTGTGACCAAAGAAAAAACCCCAAAACAAAAAACAAAACCAAGAGCAAAAAGGGCTGTTAAGTGTGGCTCAAGGGTATCTTTTAGCAAACACAAAGCCTTGAGCTTAATCTAAAGGTTTCATGCCATATGCTTTACCATTGAGCTATCTCCCAGCTTTTTGAGGAGTTATAAAAGAGAACAGTGGGCCTCACTGCCAGCATTTCTGATTCAGTAAGTCTTGGGTAGTACCTGTGAAATTGTCTCATATTGATTTCCTTTCTCTCTCATTCTGAATTTTGCATTTCACTGTTCATTGCTCTCACAGATAAGCTTTCCTTCATCCTTTTCAGTACACTTCCTTCTAGCATTCCTTGACTATAACAATCTTTTTTTTTTGGTCGGTTCTGGGACTTGATCTCTGGGCCTGGGCACTGTCCCTCAGCTCTTCAGCTCAAGGCTAGCACTACCCCTGGAGCTATAGCACCACTTCCCATTTTCTGGTGGTTTATTGGAGTTAAGAGTGTCATGGACTCTCCTGCCTGGGCTGGTTTTGAACTATGATCCTCAAATCTCAGCCTTTTGAATAGCTAGGATGACAGGTGTGAGTCACTGGAACTGGCTGACTATAGCAATCTTAAATGACTCTTCATTCTTGTTGTACTTAGGGCTATGTGATATCATCTTATTATTCCCTACTTAGTACTATTGTTAAGTTTTTGTGTATAGGAGATTGAGTACGGAGATTGTGTGTTCTCAAAGATCAAGGTCCAAGTCAGAGCCTCACATACTTGACTGCAAACAACTTGAGAGTTGGGAGTCTTCTCTTCTATCTCCCTTCTATCCATATCCTTCAAAGTAACATACATCCTATACGTAGTTGGCATTCACTATTTCTTTTTTAAATTAATGGTACAAAGGGGTTTCTTTCATTTCATTTTTCTTTATTTTTTGGTGCTAATTTTGGGGACTGAACTTAGGGCCTGGGTGCTTTCCCTGAGCTTTTTCACTCAAGGCTGGTACTCTACTACTTGAGCCATAGCTTCACTTCTGGCTTTTTTTTTTTTTTGCAAAAATATTTTTGCAAAAATATTTTTAATGATTATGAAGCAATGAAGGCTGGCTTGCTCTGTTATATACAAGGGTCATCAATGCTGAGATTACTGTGATGTCCATCTGCTGTCTGGAATTTTAGTTTAAAAACAAATTTAAGGGAACTTGGCTACTGCTGACCTCTTAGTCAGGAAACATAGTGGGGACAACATGTGTGGGTGCCTTAAATCGCCAGCAGAGATTTCACTGTGATATTTACCTATGTTCACAGAACGTGCTTAGAATGAATGTATATATCTGTATTACTCTTTCTTGATTCCCCTCATTACTAAATACCTCTTAATAAATAAATATTAGACAAATATGTAACCTGAAAGTATGAATAAATGGGCCTGAAATTTGGGTAATTTTTCTTACAGACTTGTAGTCTAATGTCTCCATTGGGAGAAATAGAATAAAAATATGGTATTTTACAAACAGAATGCCAATAGTTAATAATTATCTGTGGCAATGCATCTTACATATAAATAAAACAGTGAATGTTAATAATTAATCTAAAATTGATAAATTAAATCCACTATGACTCCTTATTTGCTCCTGTAGGGATGAACCAGGCATAATGTAATAAAATAACATTTATTTAATAGAACTTGATATTTATAGCATCCACTATAATACTATAAAAGTAATTCCAGGGGCTGGGACGGTGGCTCAGTGGTGGAGTGCTTGCCTTGCATGCATGAGGCCCTGGGTTAAATTCCTTAGAACCACATAGGCAGAAAAAGCCAGAAGTGGTGCTATGGTTCAAGTGGTAGAGTGCTAGCCTTGAGCTGAAGTACTGAGACACAGCACCCAGGCCCAGAATTCAGGCCCCATAACCAACCAAAAAAAAAAGTAATTCCCAAGATATTAAAAAACATTGATCAGTCCCTTCATACAGAGTTTATAACATATTTACTCAGGAGTCTAAAGCCTTTGTGAAAATAAAATTAAATCTAGTCTTGTCCACTTACAGAGTATCAACTGCTATCAAGTGATTTCAAGGATAAATTTCTCTTTTGTGTGTATGTGTGTGTGTGTGTGTGTGTGTGTGTGTGTGTGCTAGTACTGAGACTTGAACTCAGAGCCTGGGTGCTGTCCCTTAGCATTTTTGCTCACACGTCCACTTACAGCTTCTTGCTATTTAACTATCGATAAGATTCTCATGAATATTCCTGCCCAGGATGACTCTGAACTACTTCAGATTTCAGCTTCTTAAGTAGCTAGGATTATTAAGGGTAAAGCACCAGCACCTGGATTTCAGGAGAAATTTAATCTTCAAAATAAGAGACAGGGCTGGGAATGTAGCTTAATAGTAGAGTGCTTGCCTAGCATTCATGAAGCCCTGGGTCCCATTCCTCAGTACCACATAAACAGAAAACACCAGAAGTGGCGCTGTGGCTCAAGAGGTAGAGTGGCAGCCTTGAGCAGAAAGAGCTGATGGACAGTGCCTAGGCCCTAGAGTTCAAGCCCCGGGACTGGCAAAAACAAAATAACAACAACAACAAAAAAGTAAGCCACAGTACCACTTCCTCCATGAGACTCTTATCTCCAAAACTGGAAGTGGTGCTGTGGCTCCAGTGGTAGAGCGCTAGCCTTGAGCTGAAATGCTGAGGGAGAGTGCCCAAGCCCAGAAACCAAGCTCCAGGACTGATTAAAAAAAAAAAAAAAGAATTTCAGAGGAAAAATTTTACAAATCCTATCATTTTTGGTACAGGATGATCCTAAATTCTGCATGTGGTTTGTCAAACAACTTCAAACAATGCTAAAAAATTACAATCACTTGACAAAAAATAGGAAAGTTCAAAAACAAAACACCACCATCTAGGAACATTCCAGCTTTAAGCTAGTAGAGATGTTCAGATACTTTTTCTACATACCAGAACCATGATGGTCTTGCCTTCATGAAGATTCAGTCAAGATACTCCACATTTCTATGTTGGCCAGGAACTATGAAAACTGGGGGGGGGGGGGGGAAGGGAAAGAATTACAAATTCAAATCAACAAAACATTAAGTGGTTTATTCCAAGTTGTAAAAGCATTAGTATTTAAGCAGTGAACCAAAGCAAATTTATAAAGCAAAATAATACCTGAAACTTCCCAGTAAAGCAACCTACCAAAAATACAGAAGAAAATGTTGCCAAATAAATTGCTAAATAGCAACTTCCTATTCTACTATCTGTACCATCAGTTGTTTCTTACTAACCGATGACTGAATAATAGCATCCAGTTCTTAGATAAAGAATGGTAGCAATTCAGAAGACTAAAGGTTCTAGAACCACTTCCACTAGAATAAAAAAGAATCTCAGCATTTGTCTCAGCCATACTCACATCACAACAGTCTTATCTACAAAATCAAACTTAGACTTACTTAAAGTACTTTAAGGTATTAAGCATTAAAAATAAGATTAAGATGTAAGTCTTACTGGTGCTGGTGGCTCACACCTGTAATTGTAGCTACTCAGGAGGCTGAGATTTGAGGATCTTGGTTCAAAGCCAGCTCAGGCAGGAAAGTCAGGAGACTCTTATCTCCAATGAAGGAACAGAAAAGCCAGAAGTGGCTCTGTGGCTCAAATGTCAGAATGCTAGCCTTAAGCAAAAGAAGCTCAAGGACAAAGCCAGGGCCCTGTGTTCAAGCCCAAGAATTGGCAGAAAGAAAAGAAAGAAAGAGAGAGAGAGAGGAAGGAAGGAAGGAAGGAAGGAAGATAGAGAAAGAGAAAGAAAGAAAGAGAAAGGAAGGAAGGAAGGAAGGAAGGGAGGGAGGAAGGGAGGGATGGAAAGAGAAAGCAAAGGGGAACTAATTTTATTATCTAGTACCAGTGGCTCATACCTTGATACTCAGGAGGCTGAGATCTAACAATCGAAGTTCAAAAACAGCCTGGGCAGGAAAAATTATGACACTCTTATTTCTAATTTACAACAAAAAGCTGAAAGTGGGGCTGTGGCTTGAGAGAAAAAAGCTAAGAGGCAGTGGCTAGACCTGGAGTTCAAAAAAACTAACACAAAAAAAGTAACCTCGTGCCTGGCACCAATGAATGGCTCATGCCTATCATTCTAGCTGCTCAGGAAGCTGAGATCTGAGAATAACAATTCAGAGCCAGTCCAAGATGCCAACTCTGAGTGAGACTTATAGCTCCAATTAACAGCAAAAAGCTGGAACATGACTCAAGTAGTAGAGTAACAACAGCCAGTGAGCAGAAAAAGGCAAGTCAGAGCTGGGAATGTGGATGCTTGCCTCCCATGCATGAAGCCCTGGTTTCAATTCCTCAGTACCCCATAAACAGAAAAAGCTGGAAGTGTTGTGGCTCAAATGGTAGAGTGCTAGCCTTGAGCAAAAGAAGCTCAGGGACAGTTCCCAGGCCAAGTTCAAGCCCCAGGACTGGCAAAAAAGAAAAAAGAAAAAGACAAGCCATAGGCCTGGAGTTCAAGTTTGAAGACCAGTGCACACATACATACACATACTAAGAGAAGCACTATTAGCCAAAATTTTATGTTGATAAATGAATCTGTAAGCCTATGTTCAAATGATAAGTTTGGGCTTTCATACTACAAAGAAACCCATTTTCCTAAATTTCAAATATACAGAATGTGACAAGAGATGCCTTACTCTTTTCTCCAAGTTATCAACCTGGCAGAACTTGAGAACTTTTAGAGGGCTTATCAGAGGTAACCCTTTCAGTGTTTGGTAGTTCTACTGAAAGATCCACATGAGTGCAATGCAGGGGATGTGGCATTACAAAAAGCAGGGAAATGTAGCATATAGTCAGAATAAACCACAATTACGATAAGGTTGTCAGTACTCCTTATTAGCAAATTAGTAGGGCTCCTCTAATCACAAATTTCCTTGAGGGGAGGGTGGGGTTGTAGATCAAAGACTTTGCAAAAAATCTCCCTGGAGAAATGGAGAACAATAAGTGTGTGTGTGTGTGTGTGTGTGTGTGTGTGTGTGTACCAGTACTAAATCTAGAACTCAGGGCCTGGGGAGGGTGGGGTTGTAGATCAAAGGCTTTGCAAAAAAATCTCCCTGGAGAAATGGAGAACAATAAGTGTGTGTGAGTGTGTGTGTGTGTGTGTACCAGTACTAAATCTAGAACTCAGGGCCTGGGAGCTGTCCTTGAGCTTTTTCTCTCAAGGCTAGCACTCATCACTTGAGACATACCTCACACTTCAGGTTTCCCAGTAATTAATTACAGAAAAACAGTCTGAAGGACTCTTTCTGCCCAGGCTGGCTTTGAACCGCAATCCTACGAGCGCAGCCTCCTGAGCAGCTAGGATTGATAGCAAGCATGAGCCAGGCTATATAACATTTAAAAGAAATTTTAAATGTCATTCGACTTGGCAGCCAGCAAATGAGTCACTGAATGAAACAGGATCAGAGTTCCTCCCTTCAAAAGGAGACTAGAGTGCACTCCTTTTGCAGAGGAGTGCTCAGGAGGTGGAGAGGCAGGCGGAGAAGGCAAGTGCTTCAAACTTCGAGGCAACTTGCAGAAACACGGACTGAGGCCCCAGGCGGTATTAGCCAATCCGGGGACTCCGGAGGCCTGGGCCGGGCAGGTGGCTTGGATCTTTCCGGACAGGGGACCAAGGTCCCTGCTCCCGGGCCCTGCTCCGGGCGGGGAGCCCCGGCGTCCGGACGCCCGAGAGCTTTGCTCGGCAGGGGCTGACAGCCCGGCCCCTGGCCAGGGCTCTAGAAAGCCCGCGCGTGGCCTGGGACGTTCCCCCGGGGCGCCACCTTTACAAAAACCGGCAAGTGAAAAGTCCGGAAAGGGTGAAGGAAAGCGGGAGTCCGGCGGCGCGCGTGCCGCCGGGGAGAAG
>NW_012267218.1:23634798-23637346 GCF_000151885.1 Dipodomys ordii | reverse complement strand
AAGCCCTCGGCGTGCGTGTTTCCTTAGAGACCCAGACAGCTTGGGCGCTAGCGGCCCGGCCACTCCTCAGAAGTCAAGATGTCGCCGAAGAAAACGGACAAGAAGAAAGGCAAAGACAAAGATAAGAAGTAAGGAACAGCCGCCCAGGGGTCCCTTGTTCCTGGACCTCCCTCGGGATTTCGTGAAGACTGAAGCCCACAAGATCTCGTTAGCTCTCCAAGCCTGTTATTTTTTAAAAACCGACTTTTAGGAGCATACAACAGTGTGTTAGGGACGTTGGATCACGGCATTTCCCTACGTGGGTCAGCCTCGCCGGCCGACCCTCCCCGGCTTTTCCAAAACAGGGTTTCTGCAGACAAACAGCTTCTATCCTATCACCTTCGGCCTGCCTTGATCTCGCTCTCACGGTGCCCCCCCCCCCAGCCCTCAGCCTGTTTTGCTTTCTTTTCAGCCTTTGTTTGTTTTTAGTGTATGTTAATTGCATCAAGGATTTTAACCACGGTATTTCAGACATGCATATACTATATTTTCATCAGAATAACCCTCTCTATTGCTTTCTCGTTACTGGAGTTTTCCAAGTCCTCTCCCATCACACACCTGCTATCCTTCCCCCTCCTCCCAACCCCCAGACACCGGGGACTCTGACCCTTTGGCTCTTCACAGCCTGGTGCTCTACTACCTGAGCCCCGTCAGCCCCATCTTCATACCCTGTCTTCAAGATCTTTTTTTCTTTCTTTTTTTTTTTTTTGCCGGTTCTAGGGCTTGAACTCAGGGCCTGGGCACTGTCCCTAAGCCTTTTGCTCAAGCCTTTTACACTCTACCACTTGAGCCACAGCGCCACTTCTGGCTTTTTCTGTTCATGTGGTACTGAGGAATGGAGCCCAGGGATTTATACATGCTAGATAAACACCCTACCACGAAGCCACCTTCCCGGGCACTATTCAAACTTTTTTTTTGGTCAGTGGTGGAGTTTGAACTGTGTGTGGGTCTAGGCACTGTCCCTCAGCTCTTCAGCTCAAGGCAAGTGCTCTACCACTTGAGTCACAGTGCCACTTCTGGTTTTCTGAGTGGTTTATTGGAGATAAGAGTCTCATGGACTTTCCTGTCCAGTGTGGCTTTGAACCACGATCCTCAGATCTCAAACATCCTTACAGGTGTGATCCACTGGTGCCTGGCCTCTTCAAAATTTTAACGACTGCTTGTTCCTTCCTTTTGTGATTCTAGCTCCAAAAGCTTACTACTGTGTGGCTAAGATGATCTGGAAATTCTAGAAGATGCTGTAGTCTCCATGGTTCAAGTTGTTCCTTGGACCTTTTCCATATGCTTTGTTGTTTGTTTGAATGGGAAACCTAAAAGATTTAATGTAATTGAGTAATGGTTAAGATTTCCCATAACTAGGGCTGGGAAGGTGGCTCAGTGGTAGAGTGCTTGCCTTTTATGCCTAAGGCCCTGGGTTCAATTCCTCAGCACCACATAAGCAAAAAGAAAAAAAGCCGAAGTGGCGCTGTGGTTCAAGTGATAGAGCACTAGCCTTGAGCTGAATAGCTGAGGGACAGCGCCCAGGCCCAGAGTTCAGGCCCCACAACCGGAACCAAAAAAAAAAAAATTCCTATAACTGACCAGAGCTTTGGACTATGCTGGTAGTGATCCAGCATTCACCTCATCGGTGCTAGCAGCTGTTGCTATTGTGCAAGTAGGTCTGTCGGGTGATCCTGGTTGTGTTGTCTAATTCAACAAGTATTTGGGGTCCCAAAGGAATCCTTTAAAATTGTATTTATAAAGTAACTTGTTTGGAGCCAAGAGTGGTGATGGTCCATACCTATAATCCCAGCACTTTGAGGCTGAGACAGAAAGAGAACTGACTTTGGGACTGGGTGGCAATAGTAAATTGTAGGCCAGTCTAGACTACAGATGAGACTCTGTCTTAAGAGGAAAAACAAGTTAACATCTTTGAGCTAGAGGTATAGCTCAGTGACTGTTATAGTTAATTACCTAGCATGTGCATGGCCCTGAGCTCAATCCTCAAGCAAGTAACTAGTTTAAGAGAGAATGCCAAGTTTAATACAGAAGGTTTGGGAAACATGGAAAATGCAAAAGAAGAAATCAAAATTCATCTATCATCACATTACTCATAGATAACCACAACTGTCATTTTGTGATGGTCTTATTTTCTTTATAAAATGATAGGCAAATTATTTGTAGCTTTTTTTCTTCTTGTGGTTTTTCCTTTCTTTTTGTTTTTCAGATCTTGCAACTAACCCAGAGATAAAACCCAGTGAGTCACAACCCAGCCCTCTTCCATGTTTTATGTTAATAATATTCCACAGGATTGGTAAGGGGGGTTCTAGGGCTTGAACTCAGGGCCTCATGCTCTTACTCACTCAAAGCTAGTGCTCTACCACTTGAGAGACAGATCACTTCCAGCTTTTGGTTAGATATAAGAGTTAGAGTTTCCTGTACAGGTTGACTGCAAACATTGTCCCTCAGATTTCAGCCTTTTGAGTAGCTAGGATTATAGGTGTGAGCTACTGGGGTTGGCTAATTCAGT
>NW_012267218.1:23631342-23634578 GCF_000151885.1 Dipodomys ordii | reverse complement strand
AGTGGTGGAAAGGGACTAAGAATCAGTTGAGTATATATGCAGGGTAAAGTGGAAGTATAGAAAGATCATCTCTGGGCTGGGAATGTGGCTTAGTCTTAGAGTGCTTGCTTCACATGCATGAAAACCTGGGTTCTGCTCCTCAGTACTACATACACAGAAAAAGCCAGAAGTGACACTGTGGCTCAAGTGGTAGAGTGCTAGACTTGAGCAAAAGAAGCTCAAGGACAGTGCCCAGGCAGTGAATTCAAGCTCTAGGACTGGCAAAAAAAAATCTACACATATATATGTATAACTGTTTACAGGGTTGGAGGCTTGGCTCGTTTGGTATAGTACCAGCCAATGAGCAAAGGGTCAGGTCTGAAGTTCAGGCTTTGAACCTAGGGTCACATACTTGCTTGGATGGTGCTCTGCCACTTGAGCCATACCTCTAACTCTACTTTTTTGTCAGTCCTGGGGCTTGAACTCTGTGCTTGGACACTGTCCCTCAGATCTTCAGCTCAAGGCTAGCACTCTACCACTTGAGCCACAGTGCCACTTCTGGTTTTTCTGGTGGTTTATTGGAGATAAGAGTCTCACGGACTTTACTGCCTGGGCTGACTTTGAACCATGATCCTCAGATCTCAGCCTCCTTACTAGGTAAAAGTACGGGTGTAAGCCACTGTCACCCGGCTCCACATCTCCTTTTTTGCTCGTTATTTTGGAGATGAAGTCTAGAGGACTCTTCTGCCTTGGTTGGCTTTGAACTGACATCCTATACATCTGAGCCTCCTAAGCTAGGATTACAGGTGTGAGCCACCAGCACCAGCTCAACTGTAACTTTTTAATGTATTAACTATGTACCTACTACCTATCATGTAATGGATAATAAATATTTTGAAAGATAAGTTCTTTTTATCAATTTAATCTTTGAATCACTTACTTATTTCTTACTTTTTTTGATGCTGTATCATTAAGCTACAGCCCCAGCCGTAGTTTTCAGAAAAATTCTCAAACATCCTTAAAGACTGGCACACCATGGTACCAGTTACAAAAGTATTTCATATAATTGCCCAAGTGACATATTCTTTTGTCCAAGGCTTAGCCAAACAAAACAATAACAAAAACAAGAAACTAGGGTATGTGCGGAATCGATGGGGAGATAGTAGATACAGAGGAATATGTTTTCATTGAGAAGTATATTGAATTAGGGAATGGGTTTGTGATGGAGAGAACAAGATAGTTTCAATACAGGAGAACCTAGAAAATGAAAAGCTGTGAAAACTTTATGAAATGAATTTAACTTGTATCTTTCCTCTTGATTTTCCAGTTTTTTAGTTATTTTTTTTTGGGGGGTCCGGTCGTGGGGCCTGAACTCTGGGCCTGGGTGCTGTCCCTCAGCTCTTCAGCTCAAGGCTAGTGCTCTACCACTTGAGCCATAGCGCCACTTCCGGCTTTTTTTCTTTTTGCTTATGTGGTGCTGGGGAATCGAACCCAGGGCCTCAGGCATGCAAGGCAAGCACTCTACCACTGAGCCACCTTCCCAGCCCCTAGTTTTGTTTTGTTTTTTTTTTTTACTCCAGAGCTTTCCTCTTCCAGGAAGAGATACTTAAATATTTAACTCTATTTTGTGAATACAAATAAATTTATATTGATCCATTAACAGAACAGTATTTGCTTGTATTTGCCAGGATGTGTCAAGCAAGACAAAAGAGAGAGCCATAATTAATATAAACAGAGTAGAGAAACAGGTATATACTGTCAATTGCCTCCTCCCATGCAGGAAGGTAAAACCTGAGGAAGCTGTGATCGAACAAGCCAAAGCCAATGCAGCCCTTTGGGAGGCCAGATTGGAAGTCACAGAACTCTCTAGGATTGAGTATCGTGATACTTCCCGAAGACTGGCAAAATGTAATGAGGAGTTAAAGAAACAGCAGTATAAGATGGAGAAAGACACAATGTCTGTATTAAGCTTCATGAAGAAGCAGGATCAGGAGAAAGATAATATGGTAGGTAGGTAGAAAACCTCATGAGTCTCATTAACTACCTCTGTTACACTTTTCAAGAATTTTAATTCATTAAAGTCTCATCTAATTGAAACAGTAAATTAACCCTTAGCATCCCCTTGAAACAAGATATTTTAGAATTTCATTGGTATTTTCATAGTTTCAAGTTTCAGCTCTTACACTATGTTTCTTATCTGAAGCAATTAGGAAGAATAAAAGAATGGTATGATCTATGTATTAATCCATGTGTGTGATCTATGTGTTTGTTTGTTTGTTTTGTCAGTCATGGGGCTTGGGCACTGTCCCTGAGCTCTTCAGCTCAAGGTGAGAACTCTACCACTTGAGCCACAGCACCACTTCTGGTTTTCTGGTAGTTTATTGGAGAAAAGAGTCTCACGAACTTTTGTACCCAGGCTGGCTTTGAACCAAGATCCTCATATCTCAGCCTCCTGAGTAGCTAGGATTACAGGTGTGAGCCACCAGTGCCCTACACTCTATGTGTTTTTGACAGTGGTATTTAGGGTTTTGTTTTTTTTTTTTTTGCTTTTTGTTGGTCGTGGGGCTTGAACTCTGGGGTTGGGCGCTGTCCCTGCGCTCTTCAGCTCAAGGCAAGCACTCTACCACTTGAACCACAGAGCCACTTCTGGTTTTTCTAGTGGTTTATTGGAGATAAGAGTTTCACAGACTTTCCTGCCTGGGCTGGCTTTGAACTGCAATGCTCAGATTTCAGCCTCCTGAGTAGCTAAGATTATAAGCATGAGCCACCAGCGCCCGGCTTGGTATTTAGTTTTAATGACATAAAGCAATTCATTCATAATCCATGATCACATTATGAACTTAGCAAGTAAAATCTTGGACTTTATGTATATTAAATTGTCAAGAGTAAAGCTATCATTTTTATATCTGGATGTAAAAAGAAATGTACACCTGTTGCCCAGCACTGAGGTGATGAAGGCAGGAGGATCAAGAGTTTGAGGACAGCCAAACATTAGTGACTAGCCCAGGCTACTTGAGTGACTCAGCCTGGACACAGCAGGACATAGTGGAACATGACTGTCATTCTAAGCTATGTGTGAGGCCAAAGCTGTGAAGAAAAGACCATTAGCTTCTATCTCAGTGGAAGGAAGCTGGATAAGGTGGTTCACGATTTTCATTGAAGCAAAAACACAATACCTAAAATAGGTAGATTGTGATCCAGGCCACACTTTGGCACGAAGCGAGACCCTATCTCAAAAATAACTAGCAAAAAACAGG
>NW_012267218.1:23628400-23629467 GCF_000151885.1 Dipodomys ordii | reverse complement strand
CCCCTCCCTCCCTTGCCTAGCATGCATGAAGCCCTGGATTCCATTCCTCAGTACCACATAAACAGAAAAAGCTGGAAGTGGTGCTTTGACTCAAGTGGTATAGTGCTAGCCTTGAGCCAAAGAAGCTCAGGGACAGTGTCCAAGCCTTGAGTTCAAGCCCAGGACTGGCAAAAAAAAAAAAAAGACTCTGAGTACTACCAAAAGAATCCCCCTCAAAAACTGGGTATTAGTGCTTCATGCTATTAGCCTAGCTACTCAGGAAACCAAGATCTGAGATTTGTAATTCAGAGCTTTCCTGAACAGACAAAATACAAGACTCTTCTATCTAGTTAACCAGCAAAAAGCCAGAAATTAAGGTGTGGCTCAAGTGTTAGAGTAACATCTTTGAAAGAAACTCTTGAATCTTGAATTAAAGGCATATACACAAAAAACTTACAAGTTACATTCTAGAGATTTTACAATGCAAATATGAAGTATACACTTAAAATGGTAAATTAATATTTTACCACATCTATAAACTAAATTGATTACAGAATTAACTTATTCTGATGAAATCTGGATTCTTAAAATCTTGAAATAGCAGATTAAGACTGTTGGGAGATGTCCCTTCCTCCTGCTTGTTTTAGCTATGTAAAAATACTGAAACATATACAGAAAATTAGGACAGTTATTTCTTTACCTTCCTGACTCTGATTTTCATTTATAGATTGAACTATTGAAACAGCAATTGGTTGAGACAAAGGAAAAAGCTCAAGAGGAGAAGGAAAAGTTGGTGAGTATATGTATACTAATACTTCACTTATTAAGTGATTATGTTTCCAGTGAATTCAATTACCTAAGATCATTAAGAATAAGTAAAAGGGCTGGGAATGTGGCTTAGTGGTGGAGTGCTTGCCTAGCATGCATGAAGTCCTGAGTTCGATTCCGCAATACCACTTAAACAAAGTGGCCCTGTGGCTCAGGTGGTAGAGTGTTAGTCTTGAGCAAAAGAAGCTCAGGACAGTGCTCAGGCCCTGAGTTCAAGCCCCGAACTGACAAGAAGAAGAAGAAGAAGAAGAAGAAGAAGA
>NW_012267218.1:23603023-23628035 GCF_000151885.1 Dipodomys ordii | reverse complement strand
AGGACCTGAATACAAGCATGGAAACTGGAAAAAAGATAATGAATAAGAATCATATAGATTATGAGAGATGGGTAAATAGCTCCATAGTACAGTTTGCCTAGCATCTATGAGGCCTTGGGTTTAAACCCAACTGAAAAAAAAATTCACGCAGAGTTTTTAGTTCAGAGACACAGGACCTACAAGTTTTGGGGTCATATGCATGTTAGATAGGTGCTTTACTACTGAGCTACCCCCCTCCCCCCAGTCCCAGAATGCAGAATGTTTTAACTTTTTTCTATATGTTTCTCCTTTCTTCCTTGCCTGAAGTGTCTCAGTTCTTTTTGTTTTGTTGGCTGTGGGGCTTGAACTCTGGGCCTGGGTACAGTCCCTCAGCTCTTCAGCTCAAGGCTAGCACTTGAACCATAGCAGCACTTCCGGTTATCTGGTGGTTTATAAGGGATAAGAGTCTTATAGATTTTCCTGCCCGGGCTGGCTTTGAACCTTGATCCTTAGATCTCAGCCTCCTTAGTAGCTAGGATTACAGGCGTGAGCAACCAGCGCCCAGCAGTCTCCGTTCTTAAAGATATCAATATAATCACCTCAATATAATCAATATAATCTATATAATCACCTCACACAATCTTGCGATAGCAACACTATCACCAACAATATATACCTAGAAATAGTTTAAGAGGCTTGTTTGGTGGTTGTTTTGTTTTTGCCATTGGTGGGGTTTGAACTCAGACGCTCATATTGCTGTTTGCTTGCCTGTCTGGTGCTCTTCCACTTAAGCCAGACCTCCATTCTGATTTTTTGCTGGCAATTTTGGAGACAGACTCTCTTGGGTTTTTCTGCCTGAGCTGGCTTTGAACCACATTCCTTCTGATCTTAGTGATCTGGATTATAGCTGTGAGCCAGCCACCAGTGTCTGGCTTAAGGGTTTTTGTTTTGTTTTGCTTTTGGTACTTTCTCTCAGGAGAATATATCAATAAAGATCTACGATCAAAACTGTCAGGTTAAAAAACCATGTGAAACTCCTGACTGCAAGTTCTTATTACTGGCCGACAGTGGCTCATGCCTGTCATCCTAGCTACTCAGGAGGCTGAGATCTGAGGATTGCGATTCAAAGCCAGCCTGGGCAGGAAAGTCCGTGAAACTCTTATCTCCAATAAACCACCAAAAAACTGGAAGTGGTGCTGTAGCTCAAGTGGTAAAGCACTAGCCTTGAGCTGAAGAGCTGAGGGACAGTGCTTAGGCCCAGAGTCCAAGCCCCACGAAGTTCTTATTATCAATTCAACAACACACTTCAGTTTTGAGTATAAAAATTTTTTTTGGTTTGGGTTTATTTTCTTGTTGCTGGAGATTGAATTCAGAACTTTGAACATGCTAAGCACATGCTTTACCTACTAAATTATAGGTATACATTCTTCCAGAATTTATTTCTTATTCAAGGTTGATTGGGATCATTTTAAAGAAATTAATACTTTAAACAAAAAGAATGGAACATTTCTTCAAAGAAGATAAACAAGTGGCTCAAGGCTTCAGGTGAAACATGACTATATAGAACTTTTGTTTTTCCTAACTTTCTTGCTTCTTTTTTGAATATAGGAACAAAAGTATATTATGCAAATAAATCAGCTAGAAGGAAGATTCTATCAAAAAGCCAGAGAAATTAGTATGATTCAGACAGAGCTGAAAACAATAAAACATTTCCAGAAGAGAAAAATCCAAGTGGAGAAAGAATTAGAGGATGTAAGTTCCTTCCTTCCCTTTCCTCCACTCCTTTCATTCCTTTTTTCCTTTCCTTCTTTCCTCCCAATCCTTTATTTATTTATTTTGGTCGTGGGGCTTGAACTCTGGGTTTGGACGCTGTCCCTCAGCTCCTCAGCTCAAGGCAAGCGCTCTACCACTTGGGCTACAGCACAGCTTCTGGTTTTCTAGTGGTTTATTGGAGATAGTAGTCTCACAGACTTTCCCACCCTGGCTGGCTTTGAACCTCGATCCTCAGATCTCAGCCTCCTGAGTAGCTAGGATTACAGGCGTGAGCCACCAGCGCCTGGCTCCCAATCTTTTACTGTCTTTTTTTTTCTCTTTTCTTTCTTAAATAAGACATTAGAGTTGACTACACAAAAACTCTTCACATTCCTGTGAAACATCAAGGAGCTCTGACATTTTAGAGATCACGAGAGAAAAAGAGGAAGCTGAAACATTGCCAAATCTTAAGTCACCATTGTTCATCAGCAGTTACATATTTTTATTGACTGTAATAAGAAGTGAACTACCACTTCTTAGAAAACAATGGGCTGGGAGGGGGATAGCATAGTGCCAAAGGAAAATATATGTTTAGCCTGACGAATAATTATACCAAAAAAGTCAGAAGGCTCTGGGTAGAAGTGAGTAGGGTGAGGAATATCAAATACTTTCAGCAAGTTTCTCTGATGTACTTATATTCTTTCTCTTACTTTCCATTCCTTCAACCCAGAATATAGTTTCATTGCATTAATTAAAATACAGTAGCTGTTAGATTTTTACTTTTGCTAGAAAACCACACAGACATCCAGGTACAGAGAACAAAGAAAGGTTTATTGCCAGAAAAGGGGCCCCACAAGAACCATTCTCACAAGGGAGAAGTGAGAAGAAGCACCATCTATTGCCTGAGGTGACCTATATAACCTAGGATGTTTAGGAGGGGCCAGAAGGGGCTAAAAGGTGGAGACACTGGTATGGATGTGTGGGACAGGGGCTTCATCATGGCAGACTAGGATTTATGGCTGCTATCCAAATAGTAGATAAGAGGCCATGAAGCTACCCAGACCTGAAGGTCACTCTAAGGGGCTCTTGTTGCCTTTTATGGTAGTAGTTGCTCTAGAGATGTGCCATCCCAAGGTAAGGGGGGGTTGGAGGCTGATTATTTACTGCCTTTACTACATGGGCCTAGTGTTGCCTAGGAAGGGAGCATGCTAAGCTGTGGAAAGGGGAAAGAGTATACTAGGCTATGGGAAGGGAGCTCATTTTGCTAACAACAGTGACATAGGAAACTGCCACCAGCAAGTTACTTAACCTTTCTTCCTGTAACTTGCTTAGTTCCCTCATCTTTAAAATGGGGATCACAAAGGCATTCAGGGTTGTTATAGCATTAAATCAAATAGTATCTGTAAAGTACTTAGTGCATGACATGTGGTGAGGATTATATAAAGTGATGTGCTGCTGTATGAAATTAAAAGTCCTGATTTATAGCACTTGTGATTGTCATGGTATATAGCCAGGGATACAGTTGTCTGAATGCTTAATAGGAGATGGAGCATTCGCTTCCATGGTGATATACTCACCTGGTTGTCCTGATGTGCTGGTGATTATGGGAGGCAGAAGCTTCTTCCCATATAGTCCCCTCTGTAAACTTACTCATGTACTCACTCATGACTTGGTGGATAACATTGCCCAGAGTGAGCAATCCTAGGGAGAGAGCCAGGCAGAAATTATCCCTTTATTCCCATCCCCAATAGTGCTGAGGATAAGACCTTTTCCACTCCTGTTTAGACTTTATTTTGTGTTATGTGTATCTTGCACAGAAAGATTTTTTTTTTTATCAGTGGGTGAAATTTTTTTTTTAAGTTCTCTTTCCCTCCACACCCAGCACCCCTGTCCTTGCCATGTTTTGTTATCAGCAATCATTCTGAACAGTGTCTAATTTATGTTTAGAGGCAAAGGGCAGTTTTTGGACTTTGCAAGTTTGTTTTTAAATTACAAATAAAAAGAACTTTTAACACAAAACAAGTGCAATGGTATATGCCTGTATTACCAGTACTTGGGAGATGAGGAAGGAGGAAGACGAGTTTTAGGCTAGCCTGGATTACATAGTGAATACCAGGACAGCCTGAGCTATATAGTGAGACCTAATGCCAAAGAATCCAAAATGGGGGGGGATCACCCCTTTTCTACTGTACTGTAGCTTTTATGCTACTTACCTATACTACCTTGACATCTGGCCAACAAGATTGTGGACTTCTGCAGGTGTTCCACCATTTAAGCCATGCTTCTGGTTCTTTCTTTTTGCTTTCATCATCATCATCATCATTATTATTATTAGGGTCCAGTCGTGGGGCCTGGGCGCTGTCCCTCAGTTCTTCAGCTCAAGGCTAGTGCTCTACCACTTAAGCCACAGCGCCACTTCCGGCTTTTTTCTTTTTTTGCTTATGTGGTGCTGAGGAATCGAACCCAGGGCCTCATGCATGGAAGGCAAGCGCTCTACCATTGCTACCTTCCCAGCTCCATGCTTTCATTATTTTTAAAACTGGGTGTTGGTTTGTGCCGTGGCTGGTCTATACGTTGGTCTTTCTATACGTTTCTCCACTACCTGGTCTTGAAAACTTTATTCTCGGGCTGGCCTCAAATTGCGATCCTCCCCATCTCCACCTACATAGTAGCTAAAATTACAGACGTTAGGAACAGCGCCTATCCTTGGTTGTAAATTCCTTGCGTCTCGAATTTTGTATTCATTGAATTATAAAATACACGTGCGGCATCATTTATTCAACCTTTAGTAAGGACTCAATGAAGAGCCTCCGCACTCACCTCATTAAACCTGGATTGGGGTAGCGCGTGCGCACTCGTTCTCCGCGCTCAGCCTGGGCGGGGCGTCCCGCCGCCGTGACGTCACAGCCCTGCGCCACTCCACGCCGAGGCCACCACTCCACGGTGGGGCCGCGGCCGTTTGGCGGCTCGAGACTCCGAGATGGCAGAGCAAGTTTCTCCGGGAAAGTCGGCGGGCCGGGTGTGCACGTTCCTCTTCAAAAAGCCCAAGCGGAAAGGCATTGCGGGCCGCAGGAAGCGTCCGTCGTGCGGCCCGGAGTCTGGGGACAGCGACAGCAGTAGCGACGAAAGCAGCACTGTGGTCCGACCCGAGAAGAAGCGGGCAGTTCCCAACCCCATGGTCCAGAAGACGCGCGGCGTCGGCAAACCGAAGGCGTCCGACGGCCGCCCGAGCGGGGACAGGGACCCGGGGGAGGAGGAGGAGGAGGAGGAAGAGGAGAGTGTAAGTCTGGCCGTGGTCTACAAGTCCACCCG
The DNA here is from genome assembly GCF_000151885.1 of Dipodomys ordii. NCBI lineage: Eukaryota > Metazoa > Chordata > Mammalia > Rodentia > Heteromyidae > Dipodomys > Dipodomys ordii. Next base: position 23,622,992 of record NW_012267218.1, on the reverse strand, counting down.
CTCTGCGAAGCCCGCGGGGCCTGAGGATATGGGGGCGACCGCCGTGTACCAGCTGGACACAGACAAGGAGCGAGATGCACAGGCCATCTTCGAGCGCAGCCAGAAGATCCAGGAAGAGCTGAAGGGCAAGGAGGATGACAAGATCTACCGAGGAATCAATAACTACCAGAAATACATAAAGCCCAAAGACACATCCATGGGCAACGCATCCTCCGGGATGGTCAGGAAGGGCCCCATCCGAGCGCCCGAGCACCTGCGTGCCACAGTGCGCTGGGATTACCAGCCGGACATCTGTAAGGACTACAAGGAGACTGGCTTCTGCGGCTTTGGAGACAGCTGCAAATTCCTCCACGACCGTTCAGATTACAAACACGGGTGGCAGATCGAGCGTGAGCTTGATGAGGGTCGCTATGGTGTCTGTGAGGAGGAAAACTACGAAGTAGGAAGCGATGATGACGAAATACCATTCAAGTGTTTCATCTGTCGTCAAACCTACCAAAACCCAGTTGTCACCAAGTGCAAGCATTATTTCTGTGAGAGCTGTGCATTGCAGCATTTCCGCACCAGTCCGCGCTGTTATGTCTGTGACCAGCAGACCAGCGGTGTCTTCAATCCTGCCAAAGAACTGATTGCTAAACTGAGGAAGCATAGAGCTGCAGCAGAGTGTGGTGCTTGCAGTATTGCAGAGGACCCCGATGGAGTTTAATTCTCATGGCTTGGGTTTTTCATAAATTTCCCTTTGAAATATTTTTCTTCTGGTCTTCAAAAGCTCCCCAAAACAACCGTAACCGAAGGAATGGGTTTTACTTTCTAGAAGGAATATCAAGTTTGTTTTATATGAATAAGCTGCAGATTGAATCAATACAGTCAACTTTTCAGGAACTCTCAACATGTCATAGTTATACATTCAAATCAAAATGAGTTTAGTACATACTCTGGTGAGCAGTGTGTCATTTTTCCGCTTGAAAGAACAGTGTTGCCGCCTAGTGGTTAAATAGACTTCAGACCTTCCAAAGAGCTGTTAATAAACACTTTAGAAATTCAGAAGTTACTAGTTTATGGGGAAAAATAAGGCGGTTAATTTGGAATTTCAAACAGAGGAAACGGGGCAGTGTCAGGGGCCAGTGTACTTAAAATTGGAAGATAGACGTTAAGGAAAAAAAGTTTACTGTATGCACGATTCATTTTGCAATTTGGAAAGAGACTAGTTACACTTAAATTGTAAGTTATTCAAGGCATATGTTTAAAAAAAAAAGCTGATATGTGGTGCACACCTATAATCCCAGCTGCTGAAGCAAGAGGATCCATAGTTCCAGGTAAGCCTGGGCAACACTGTCTACCTGATTAACAGAATACGTACTGGTAGGTTATTTTTTTAGGTGCTTGTTTTAGTTCTTTGACAAAGTGGTAATGTGTATTTCATCAACTTTAACAGATTAAGAAACAAAGATGCCAGGTGTCTGTGGCTCATGCATGTAATTCTATCTACTCAGGAGGGCCAAGATGGTGAGTCAAAAAGTTTAGGGACAGCTCCCAGGCCCTGGTGCTGAGTTCAAGTACACACAAAAGAAAGGAAAGGAAAATAACCCTTCTGAGCTGCGAATGTGGCTTAGTGGCTTAGAGTGCTTGCCTAGCATGAATGAAGCTCTGGGTTCAATTCCTCAGTACCACATACCAGAAAAAGCTGCAAGTGGTGCTGTGGCTCAAGTAGTAGAAAGCAAGCCTTGAGCAAAAAAAGCTCAGGGAAAGAGCTCAGGCCCTGACTTTAAATAACCCTGCTACTCACAGTTACATAACCTGAAGGTAGCAGTAACTTGTTAAAATTTTGGTATGTAGTGTTCTGCTTTGTAGAAATATAACTTGTCTATGTGCTGTTTTTGCAAAAGTCATGTACAAATTGTTACTCTGATGTTTTACTTACTATTTTAACATTTTTCAGTGCCATTAAATATTTTTGTAAACTCTTGGAAAAAATAAGGAATTACGTTGAATAGATATAGCATAACTTATTAATGGTCCTTTGCTGTTACACTGTAATAAATGATGAACATCTAAGGAATGAGAAAATATATATTTTCTTTTTTTTGGCTGGTCCTGGGGATGAACTCAGGGCCTGGGTTCTGTCCCTGAGCCTCTCTATGCTCAAGGATAATGCTCCACCACTTGAGCCACAATGCCACTTCCTGCTTTTTCTGAGTAGTTTATTGGAGGTAATAGTCTCACACATTTTGCTGCCTGGACTGGCATTGAACTGTGATCCTCAGATCTTAGGATTACAAGCATGAGCCACTGGTGGTCTGGGGCATGGTCTCAGGGCCTAGACCCTGCCTTAGCTCTTTTTTTTTTCCCTCAAAGTAAGAATCTCACAGATTTTTCCTTCCTGGGCTGGCTTTGAACCACTATCCTCACATCTCAGCCTCCCAAGAAGTTATGATTATAGGCATGAGGTATTTGTGTCTGGCTCTCCGGTAACTTCTTAGAAGTAGAATGTATGGGTTAAAGATTGTGAATGGTGTGCTTGCTGGTTTGTGCCAGTAGTACCAGATAGTAAGGTAGGATACTGAGCTTGAGTCCAGAAATTAAGGCATGTGGTGTGCTATGCTCATTGGGTGTCTGCACCCAATGACATTAAGGTATTGACCTGATCAGTGGGGATTACCATATTACAAGTATTGATTAGTGCTAGGATCATGCCTAAGAATACCTCTGCACTCCAGTCTGTACAATACATCCAGAACGCTGGGCGCCAGTGGCTCACGGCTGTAATCCTAGCTACTCAGGAGGCTGAGATGTGAGGATCGAGGTTCAAAGCCAGCCCGGGCAGGAAAGACGTGAGACTCCTATTTCCAATAAACCACTAGAAAACTGGAAGTGGCACTGTATCTCAAGTGGTAGAGTGCTTGCCTTGGCTAAAGAGCTGAGGGGCAGCGCCCAGGCCCAGAGTTCAAGTCCCATGACTGACAAAAAAAAATGTATATCTATCTATCTATCTATCTACAGATAACAAGAACCTGTTCATCTCTTTAGAAAAAAAAAAAGCAAAACATGAACTCATTTTCTTTTTTGTGTGTGTGTGCAGTGCTGGGGCTTGAACTCTGGGCCTGGGAGCTGTCCTTGAGCCTCTTTGTGCTCAAAGCTAGTGCTCTACCACTTGAGCCACAACACCACTTCTGGCTTTTTTTTTTATTTACTGGAGATAAGAGTCTCAGATTTTCCTACCTAGGCTGGCTTTGAACCGCAGTCCTCAGATCTCAGCCTCTTGAGTAGCCAGGATTACAGGTGTGAGCCACTGGCATCGGGCAAGACATGAACTTTTAACAATTGTGATGTGTATTATCTAATGGCATATTGTCTAATTGCATATGAAAGGTCCATTTCCATAGACCTCCAAGATGTTTTTGTAGAATTTTATGTTGACAATTAGTTTTGAAAGTCTTTGAAATTATCTGAAACTATTTAAGAAGAAAGAACATCTGAAAGAGGCCATATATAAAATGAGAATTTAATATGGTAGAATAGATTATAGGGGCTGGAGATACAGTTCAACTGGTACAGCACTAACAGTGAGCACACAATCTGAACAAGATTCCCTGAGTTCAAGCTCTGATATTGACAAAAATAAAAACATTTTAAGGAAAATTGTAAGTATATATTAAACATGATATTAATTATACTAAGTACTTTTCCTATATTATTTACTCTTATTTAAGTCTTTCCACTCCTATAGGAGATAAATACTATTATACTATTTTTTTTAATGGTACTGTCCTGTTTTTTTATGCCTGGCAACCTGAATCAACAGTCAAGTGACTTCTTGGAGTCAGACAGCCAGTGAGACAATCATCATTTAAGCTACTCTTTGTCTGATGGAAAGACCTGTACTGCCTTTTTTTCGACATGAATGGTAGATTAAGTATGTCTGTTTCCATCTTATTCTTGCCAGTAGAATATCATCACTTTAGTTCATATTTCCTTACCTAAAAGAATTTTATGTCTCTCTTATCCTGCATAGTTTTAGAGAATAGAAGTAGGGAGACCTATCCATTAAGGAGAAGCCTGTGTACTAATAAAATTTGAGTTAGTAATACATCTATCTCTAGGTATTTTTCCTCACAAAAGTGATTTTTGTGTGTGTCTGTGCTGGTCCTGGGTCTTGAACTGGGCCTGGATGCTGTCTTGTTGTTGTTGTTCTTTGTTTTTTAGTCAGTCGTAGGGCTTGAACTCCGTGCCTCTGCAACTGTCCCTGAGCTCTTCAGCTCAAGGCAACTGCTCTACCACTTGAGCCACAGGACCACTTCCGGTTTTCTGGTGGTTAATTGGAAATAAGAGTCTCATGGACTTACCTGCCTGGGTTAGCTTTGGACTGTGATCCTCAGATTTCAGCCTCCTGAGTAGCTAGGATTACAGGTATGAGCTACCAGCGCCCGGCTTGTCTCTAAATTTTTTTTTGTTCAACACTAGCACTATACCACTTGAGCCTTTTTGTAGTTCGAGATAAGAGTTCCATGACTTTCCTTCTGAGGCTTGCTTCAAATTATGGTCCTGAGTAGCTAGACATGAACTGGTACCCCACCAAGATGATTATATGAGGTGAGAGAATTGTATAGTCTGGCTCCTAAGGTTTTTCCAATTCTAAAATTTTATGATTTTGTAATTCCATACTTGTCTGAATGTGGAGAACTGTTATCAATGTATAAGAGTCTTAAATTTTCCCTACCTAGCACACATGAGGCCACAAGTACAATATGAAGTACCATTAAAAAAAAAAAAGCAAACAAAAAAAAATGTTGGGGAAACACCATCTCAGTCTTACAAGTCTGTAGAAGATGAGGGAAGTATGGGACTCAGAGGCAAGTAAATTGAAGTTTTCTATGTCTTTAGGATCAGGAATTAGTGTATAACAGGAAATGTTTCTTCATTAGGATTTTTCCAATTGATCATTTTTGTTTTTTTACTTTTAAATTTCAGCTGAAAGAAAGTTTAAGGAACATGGAGAAGAAACATCAGGAAACTCTCCGAAGACTGGAAGGCAGATTCTTTGAAGAAAAGGTATGGAATATTAGGAAATTTAAGAAAAGCTCACTAGAACAAAAGTATGTCTTCTAAGATGTATCAACATTTTATTTGGTCTTATTAGAACACAGCAAAAGCTGTTTGTCAGGGCATACATCTGCAGTTCTGGCATTCAGGATACTGAGGCAGGAGAACTATGAGTTGATGGCCAGTTTGGGATATGTAGTGAGACCTTCTCTTAAAAAAAATAAAAAAGCAGGCTGGGAAGATGATTCAGTGGTAGAGTGCTTGCCTCGCATGCATGAGGCTCTCAGTTCGATTCCTCAGCACCACATAAATAGAAAAAGCTGGAAGTGGCACTGTGGCTCAAGTGGTAGAACTCTTGCCTTGAGCTGAAGAGTTGAGGGACAGCACCCAGGTCCAAAATTCAGGCCCCATGACAAAAAAAAAAAGCAAAAAGCAAAAAACACAGCAAAATAAAAATAGGGAAAGCAGAACATCCTAGAGATCTCAATATTTAGTCCTTTATTTGCTGGCCACTTAGAGATTCCTTGTTTAGGGCTGGGAAGGTGGCTCAGTGGTAGAGTGCTTACCTTGCATGCATGAGGCCCTGAGTTCGATTACTCAGCACCACATAAGCAGGGGAAAAAAAAGATGGAAGTGGCGCTGTGGCTCAAGTGGTAGAGTGCTAGCCTTGAGCTGAAGAGCTCAGGGACAGCGCCCAGGCCCAGCGTTCAGGCCCACGACTGGACCCCCCCCAAAAAAAAAAGATTCCTTGTTTAATTTGTTAATTTTTAACTGATAAAAGCAAAAATTTTAAGTTGGGCACTGGTGGCTCATGCCTATAATCTTAACTACTCAGAAGGCTGAGATCTCAGGATTGTGGTTCCAAGTCAGCCCAGGCAAACCAATCCTTGAGATTCTTAGCTCCAATTACTGGCTAATATAAGTAAGCTAGAAGTGGAGATGTACTCTTTTTTTTTTTTTTTTAGGTCAGTTATGGGGCTTGGACTCTGGGCCTGGGCCCTATCCCTGAGCCTCTTTGTGCTCAAGGCTAGCACTCTACCGCTTCAGTTAGATCACCACTTCCCAAGTTTTGATCATATTTGAGCAAGAAGGAAGGAAGGTTCCAAATGTGTCTCTCTGTTTTATATGGAGGTCATAAAAACTTTCCCAGAAGATCCTAGTGGATTTCTTTTACCTTATTGTCCTGAACTATGTTTTAAAAGATGCTAGGAAACTGATTAGTGGAAGTTTGGATGTTGGGAAAGTTATTTTCTTTTTCCAGTCACCTAGTGGAATTTGAGATGGGAAAAGGAGGATGTGAATAATTGTTGGTTGGCAATATCTGCCTTTTACCATATTGGTACAGACTTCATGAATATGTTAGCTTGAGCCTCAGGGCTGCTATTAGATGGTAGTGGGCCTTCCAATAGGAAATAATTTACATAAAGCTCTTAGAACTATGTCGGGGACACAGGAAATTCTCAGTATGTTATGATTTGGCTTCTATACTGGATGCAGGGATGCATTAAATTAGGAACTTTTCTGTTTCATTTACCACAGAATCTTTGTTATTTTAAACAACTTGATATAGTAATAGTGTCCAATAGGCATTTACTGAATTGAATAAGTGACTGACTGTTAGAAATAGCTTGAGATGTTGGGATGTCACATAGGAATGAAGACACTAACTTGAACTCTGCAAGGCAAAGTTTACTTCTGCAGAAGGATGGCCCGGTGGTCAGCCAGAAACCTGGCAGGCAAGCACACAAAGCAGGCAGGCTGCTCCCTTTGTATCCCTAACCCAGCAACCCCCCCTTCCCCCCTGCACCCCTCCCCCCCACCTTCCATCTCCCTCCACCATTGACTGAGTTCAGGTTCACAATTTGCAAAAGGATGTGGCTTAATTAACAGGATGGAATTAAAATTTAAGGAGCTTCTAACAGGATTTCTTAAAGTGCTCAGAAAAAGGAGAATGTAAATAACAAAAGGGCCAAGCCACCTGGTCAAAAAAGCAGGAAGATTCAGAAAAAGAATTTTCTCAAGATTAACAGAAAGGAAGCAAACTACTTGAATAGAAAAGCTTTTCTCATAACTGTCAATCACATTGAATTTAGCAGAAATTCCCTCCAGTTCTGCCCTCCATTATGGGTATGGTTTCCTGGTTCCTCCATGTACATATCATGTTTGATGGGGAAATTGATACACCTAAGTTCTTGTGTTCAAGCTATCCTTTTTGCTGCCTTTTCTCAGTATTTTTAGAATTCTTTGCATCAGGTCAAATGGACCATTAGTATTTTATCTGACATTCTGAACTAATTACTTTCTGATGTATACATTTCTGGTACCAATCCTGGGGCTTGAATTTAGGGTCTGGGTGTTGTCCCTGAACTTTTTTCCTTAACACTGCTCTCTACCAGTTGAGCCTCAGCCCCGCTTCAGGCTTTTTGGTGGTTAAGAAATAGGAGCCTTGGGCTGGGAAGGTGGCTCAGTGGTAGAGCGCTTGCCTTGCATGCTTGAGGCCCTGGGTTCGATTCCCCAGCACCACATAAGCAAAAAGAAAAAAGCCAGAAGTGGCGCTGTGGCTCAAGTGGTAGAGCGCTAGCCTCGAGCTGAAGAGCTGAGGGACAGTGCTCAGGCCCAGAGTTCAGGCCCCACGACCGGACCCCCACCCCCAAGAAAAAAATGAAATAGTTGCCTCATGGACCTTTCTGCCTGGGTTGACTTTGAACAGTAATCTTCAGATCTCAACCATCTGAATAGCTAGGAGTACAGGCATGAGCCACCAGTGCCCAGCTACAATTTGTTTTAAAAAATATAATTTTGTATTTAATAACCCTGTTTTATTTTCTAGCACCGTCTAGAAAAAGAGGCTGAAAAGAAGATAGTAATGCTGGCAGAGAGAGCCCACCATGAAGCTGTGGTGTAAGCTGTTGCCTCCTGTTTTAGATAATTTCTTTTAATTGGTCTGTTTTCTCCTTATCTTCCTGCTTCTTTCCTGGCAAGCTTTCTTCTAATGTTTGGCTTACTCTTACTCCCTGTTTCTTTCTCTTTGTATACCCTACTCATTATGTCTACCTCTCTAGTAAGTAGCATGACATGTTAGAACTTAGGCTTTGGAAATTAGGCTCATTTTCAACATGCATCTTAATTGACCAATTAATTATTAACTTACTTGATAGTTACTTCATGTGAAAATTGGCTATAGCTGGCTGGGCATGGTGGTACATGGCTGTAATCCTAACACTTGGGAAGCTAAAGGAAAAGGATCACAAGTTCTAGGCAAGCCTGGCTAGTGAGACCCTGTCTCAGAAAAAAGTAAAAATAAAAGTTGAAAAATTCTGAAAGTAGGGCCATAATATTAACTTTGCAGGATTTTCATGAGGTATATTAGTAAAAGTAACACTAAAGTGTATTATACTAACAAATGAACTCTCAGGTTCAATGACTTTTCTCTTGCTTATGTAACAGTTCCATATGGGAATGGCAGTTTTCTTTTGGTGGTGATTTAGGAACCTGAACTGTTTCTATCTTTTACCTCTACCACCTGTAGTTCTTCAAGTTCTTCAATTAAGTGGATAGAATAATGCGTGAAGCTCATACCTGGAAGCTACATAGCACTTTTGTCACTATGTTGCCCAAGGCACTTGAGATCATTTTGCTTCAGCTTTTCAAGTGCTGGAATTTTATGCATGTGTCATCACTTTTCACTTTACCATAAGATAAGAATTTAGTCACAAGAATACCCACAGTAAGTTACATGGGTAGTGGTCATGCACATGTGTAAGTATTGCTAGGGATCAAACCTAGAGCCTTGCATATATAAACAATCATTTTGTCACTGAGCTACATACCCAGCCCAGTGGTGGCTATTAATGTTGAAGCAATCATTGTTGTAATTTGGTAATATCTTAAACTTAGGCCTATGTTTTAGATCCTTATATTTGCTTATTTCAGACAACTGAATGCTGCTGGAAGGAATGTTTTTAAAGAGAATGTTTATCTCCAGAAAGCTCTTTCATACCACCTAAAGGAAGCTGATGCTCTACAAAAAGACTCCCAGAAGTTGCAAGAGAGTCATACTATCCTTTTACATCAAAAGGTACCCATTTTCATTTGGGTTTTGTTTCCTATTGTTTTGTTTAGGAATTGGATTGGTAAATACCAAGGATTGAGTATAATAATAATACATATGGACATAAGAGTATTCTTTATCTAATTGATGACTTGAAAAGATTATCGGGCTGGGAAAGTGGCTCAGTGGTAGAGTGCTTGCCTTGCATGCGTGAGGACCTGGGTTTGATTCCTCAGCACCACATGAGCAAAAAGAAAAAAGCCAGAAGTGGCGCTGTGGCTCAAGTGGTAGAGCGCTAGCCTTGAGCTGAAGAGCTGAGGGACAGCGCCCAGGCCCAGAGTTCAGGCCCCACGACCGGACCAAAAAAAAAAAAAAAAAGAAAAGATTAATTATCAAATGACTTATAAGACACATAGGCTTGGGCTGGGAATGTGGCTTATTGGTAGAGTGCTTGCCTAGCATGCATGAAACCCTCCTCAGTACCACATAAATAAAAAAAGCCAGAAGTGGTGCTGTGGCTCAAGTGGTAAAGTGCTAGCCTTGAGCAAAAGAAGCTCAGGGATAGTGCCCAGAGCATGAATTCAAGCCCCAGGACTGGCGGAAAAAAAAAAAAAAGGACACATAGGCTTAACTTTATATAGAATGAACCAGAAATACAAACATGATTCATATCCTCTGTTACCTTAGAATACTTGTTTTGCTTTGCCTCTTGTTGATCACTTTGGAATTGGTTTGGCTGTGAGGAAACCCTTTTGTGGTGATACCACATAAGGGCTTATTTCTTCTCCTAAAAGAAGTCTGTAGGTAATCAATCCAGAGCAGGAAAGTTCATGTCACAAAATCAAGAAATAGCTTCTTTAGCTCTACTCTTCCATATGTGACCTGCACCCTCAGAGTTGCTTTATGGCCAACATGGCTATTGGAGCTGTACTCCAAACAACAGAAAGGAAGGGTAAGAAGAGGTCTTCTTTAGAGGTCTTCCTGGGAATCCTACACATATTTCTATCTATAGCTCACTGACCAGAACTTAACTGTGCAGAATTGCAAGGGAAGCTGGGCTTTTAGCTGAGCATACTGCCTCTCTAAATAATAAAGAAGAAAAGGAAAGGGAAAATGGACTATGGGATAGGTGAGCAGGAGACTACTATAGTTTTTGTTAACACAATTAATGTTTTACTGTGTAGTTTTACTGACTTTGATAGTATAAAATATTTAAGCTTTCAGAATTCTAGAGAAAGTTTCATAGTTAGTAAAATCAGTGGATTAACTTCACAAATCCAGGCATGGACCCAAGGATATTTATTGCTTCTTTTTTTTTTAACTGTATTTTTTTTTTGTCTTTTCTTTTTTGGTACTGGGGATTGAACCCAGGATGTTGCACTTGCTAGGTAAGTGCTTTGCCACTGAGCTACATCCCAGCCCCATTTATTGCTTCTTATATGCAAGAATGACAAAATAATCACCAACTCATCCTGTTGTCAAATCTCATGAAAGTAGTGGAGATTATTGAGCAACTTTTAAATTCTGGATCAATTTAAAAAAACTCATCTTTTCTGTTTTTAGGAGATCAATGAGTTATTAATTAAAGAAAAGATTATGCAACTTGCCCAGCAGAAATCACAAATCCAGACTCTTCAGAAGAGAGTGTTAAACTTGGAGAATGCTCTAACTTTCATGACTAGAGAGTTTGAGACAGAAATTTTGAAACTGCGGCAACAGGCAACCATAGAGAATCAGGCAGGTCTGGTAGAAATTGACAAGCTGCAGCAGGTTCTTGATATGAAGGACAAGGAAATGAATCGAGTGAAGAAGCTGGCCAAGAACATATTGGATGAGAGGACAGAAGTGGAAAATTTCTTTCTAGATGCTCTACACCAAGTGAAGCAACAGATTATATTCAGCAGGAAAAACTATAAGGAGTTAGCACAAGCTGCTTTCAATTTAAAGATGAGAACAGCATGTTCAGGAAGAACAGAATATCCCCAAATCAGGACATTTGATGGCAGAGAATACAGCACTAATAGTGTGAATCAAGATCTCATAGAGGCTGAAAAATGGTACTAATAACCCTTGAACACATTGCTTTTTTGTATTGCCTTTTAATGTCCTTTAAAGAAATAAGAACTCAGAATAAGTTCAGTTTGGTAATATCCAAATGTTGAAGTGATTTTTCAGTAAGTTATTGAGGTGCTATCTTACTCATCTTTGAAACCTCTATGTTTAACAGTTATGTGGGACTTGGTATGTATGTGTTTTTATTTTTTGGTTAGTCATGGAGCATAAACTTTGGGATTGGGTGCTGTCTCTGAGCTCTTTTGCTCAAGGCTAGCACTCTGCCACTTTGAGCCACAGCTCCACTTCTGGTTTGAGGGTAGTTAAATTGAGATAAGAATCTCATGGACTTTTTTCAGTCCCAGTGGCTTCAAACCACAATCCTCAGATCTCAGCCTCCTGAATAGTTCGGATTACAGGTGTGAACTACCAGCACCTGTCTTGTTTTGTGTTCTTAGTAGACACCTCTTTTTTTTTTGGGGGGGGTCCGGTTATGGGGCCTGAACTCTGGGCCTGGGTGCTGTCCCTCAGCTCTTCGGCTCAAGGCTAGTGCTCTACCACTTGAGCCACAGCGCCACTTCCAGCTTTTTTCTTTTTTGCTTATGTGGTGCTGAGGAATGGAACCGCTCTACCACTGAGCCACCTTACCAGCCCCTCTTTTTTATTTTTTTATGGTAGAAATTTGTTAAAGAAACTAAATTATTTCTACCAAAAGATGTCACTGTAGTATCTTTTACCAGCTCTAACTTGGAAAGTACTTATAAGTTAATTTCAGCTTAAATAATTTTTAGTAAGCATATGTTTTATTGTATTAGCTTTAATATCCTTGGATGAAATTCATAGGTAATATCAAAATTTTTTAAATGGAGTTTAATATTCTTTTTTTTTTAATTTGTTTTTCTCCAGTCCTGGTGCTTGAACTCAGGGCTGGGCACTGTCCCTGAGCTTCTTATGTTCAAGGCTGGCACTCTGTCACTTGAGCCACAGCACTACTTCTGGCTTTTTCTGTTTATGTGGTAATGAGGAATGGAACCCAGGACTTCATGCATGCTAGGCAAGCACTCTACCACTAAGCCACATTCCCAGCCCCAACAGTTTAATATTCTTTGTAGTAGTTTTGCAAAAATCTTTTGTGGGTTGGAAGATATTCAGTAATGCTCCTCCACATTGCTGCATTTCTCTCCCAATTTTCAAAATACACTAGGAATTTCCTGCCACTGTATAAAGGTAATAGAATGCTTGAGACAGTTGATGACTATCTACATTGATTAGTGTTTCCTGTTGTGTTTTGTTTGGTTAGGTTTGGTTTGGTCAGTTGTGCGGCTTCTTGAACTCAGGGCCTGAGTGCTGTCCATGAGCCTCTTTGTGTTCAAGGCTAGCACTCTACTACTTGAGCCACAGTACCACTTCCAGTTTGTTTTTTTTTTTTTTTTGTTGGTCGTGGGGCTTGAACTCTGGGCTTGGGCGCTGTCCCTGTGCTCTTCAGCTCAAGGCGAGCACTCTACCACTTGAGCCACAGTGTTACTTCTGGTTTTCTAGTGGGTTTTATTGGAGATAAGAGTCTCATGGACTTTCCTGCTGGGCTGGCTTTGAACCGTGATGCTCAGATCTCAGCTTCCTAAGTAGCTAGGATTACAGGCATGAGCCACCAGCACCCGGCCACTTCCAGTTTTTGAGTGGTTTATTGGAGATAAGGGTCTATCAGGGACTTTTCTTCCTAGGCTGGCTTTGAACCACTACAGATTGCAGCCTCCTAAGTATCTAGGATTACAGGCGTAACCACCAGAACCCATTCCTGTTGGTACTTTTGTCTCTTAACATAGTCTTTCCCCATCAACCACTAAATTATAAATTATATTTAATTATATTGTTTAAATTATAGTGCATCTTTTTTTGGGGGGGGTAGTCTTGGGGCTTGAACTCAGGGCCTGGTCATTGTCTCTGAGCCTCTTTTTGGTTAAGGCTAGCACTACTCTACCATTTAAGCCATAGTGCCGCTTCCAGCTTTTTCTGAGTATGTTATTTATTTATTTATTTTGTTGGTTGTGGGGCTTGAACTCTGGGCTTGGGCGCTGTCCTTCAGCTCTTCAGCTCAGCGCTCTACCTCGTGAGCCACAGTGCCACTTCCAGTTTTCTAGTGATTTATTGGAGATAAGAGTCTCACAGACTTTGCCCGGGCTGGCTTTGAACCACTATTCTCAGATCTCAGCCTCCTGAGTAGCTAGGATTACAGGCGTGAGCCACCGGCGCCCAGCTCTGAGTATTTTATTGAAGATAAGAGTCTCACAGACTTGTCTGCCTGGGCTGGCTTCGAACCAGGATCCTCAGATCTCAACTTCCTGAGTAGCTAGTATTACAGGCGTGAGCCCCTGGCACCTGGCTCTACATTTTGAAGATTATCCGAAAAAGTGTTTTTTCTAACTTAATTTGATTCTTAAATGGACAAGTTAAAAGGAAAACTTAAAAGGATTTCTTACTATTATTAACTCAGAATCTCTTTTCTTTTGTCGCAGTACCATAGCTTGAACTCAGGGCCTCACACTCTTGGTCTGCTTGGCTTGATCGCTTGCTTGCTTGCTCACAGCTAACACTCTACTATTTAAGCCATGCTTTCAGCCCAGCTTTTTGTTAATTAATTGGAGATAGAGTCTCACAGACTTTTCAGTCTGGGGTTGCTTTGAGCTATAATCCTCTGATCTTAGCCTACTGAGTAGCTAGAATTACAAGTGTGAGTCAATAGTACCCAGCTTGAATTTAGCATCTTAGTGTGTTACCAAATGCATTTTCTGAGCTGGGCGCTGGTGGCTCATGCCTATAATCGTAGCAACTTGGGAGGCTGAGGATCACTATTTGAATGCAGCTCAGGCAGGAAAGTCCATGAGATTCTTACCTCTAATCACCCAAAAACTGGAGGTGGAACTGTGGCTCAAGTGGTAGAACCTTGAGTAAAAAAAGCCCTGAAAAAACATCCAAGCCCTGGATTCAAACCTCAGTACTGGCACAACAACCAAAAAAGGCATTTTCTGTTTAATGATTATTGTTTGGTGCAGTGCTGGGGATCTAACCCAGGGCTTTGTGTATACTAGGTGTCAAGTGCTTTGCCACTGACCTGCATCTCTCCCATATATGTATTTAAGACAGGATCTCACACCAGATTGGCCTAGAACTCACTTTGTAGCCCAGGTTGCCATCAAATTTGTAATTCTTTTTTTTTTTTTTGGTGGGGCCTGAATTTGGGCCTGGGCGCTGTCCCTCAGTTCTTCAGCTCAAGGTTAGCACTCTACCACTTGAGCCACAGTGCCATTTCTGGCCTTTTCTGTTGATGTGGTGCTGAAGAGTTGAACCCAGGGCTTCATGCATGCTAGGCAAGCACTCTGCTATTAAGCTACATTCTCAGCCCTACTCAGCAGTCAATGTCCTATTGTATCATCAGAATTCTGTCACTGAACTTTATCTCCATTTACTTATTTATTTATAATTTCAGACAAGATCTCATTAAGTTGCTCAGGCTGACCTCAAACTTAAAATCCTTTGATATTCTTTTGAGAAGCTAGGATTACAGATGTTTGCCTCCACACCCCAAAAACGTTTATGTTATACAACATCAGTATTAACTTTTTTGTTGTTGTTAGTAGTGGGACTTGAACTCTGGGCTTGGGTGCTGTCCCTCAGCTCTTCAGCTTAAGGCTAGCACTCTACCATGAGTCACAGTGCCAATTCCAGTTTTCTGAGTGGTTTACTGGAGATAAGAGTCTCAGGACTTTCCTGCCTTGGCTGGCTTTGAACCATGATCCTCAGATCTCAGCCTCCTGAGTAGCTAGGATTATAGGGGTGAGCCCCTGACGCCCAGCTTTATATTAACTTTTTTTTTCTTTTATGTGGTACTGAGAAATCGAACCCAAGGCTTCATGCATGCTATGCAAGCACTCTACCACATTCCTAGCCTTCATTTTTTTTGGAGGGGGGGCGGGGTCTGGTCGTGGGGCCTGAACTCTGGGCCTGGGCGCTGTCCCTCAGCTCTTCAGCTCAAGGCTAGCGCTCTAACACTTGAGCCACAGTGCCACTTCCGGCTTTTTTCTTTTTTCTTATGTGGTGCTGAGGAATCAAACCCAGGGCCTTGAGCATGCAAGGCAAGTGCTCTACCACTGAGCCACCTTCCCAGCCCTCATATTTTTTAAAAAAATAGTAGCTTATGAAGTTTTGGAAAAAATTATTAAGACCTGCCTAGAAAGCTTAGCTAGAAATAATGTAGTTACAGCCTTAGCTAGAAGCACAAAAATAGAGCAGGGTCCCTTTGGCATGCCTATAATCCTAGCTGCTCAAGAGGCTAAGTTCTGGAGAATCATGGTTCAAAGCCAGCTCAGCCAGAAAAGTCTGATTCCATCTCCCAAAATAACTACCAAAAGGCTGGTGTAGAGGCATGGTTTAGGGGGTAGGGCACCAAACAAAGCAGGACTCTCTAAGTTTGAAGCCTTAGGTCCTGAGTTGAGCCCCTCTCCCCCTAATAACCAAATTTATTTTTCTTGTAAACTCAGGGTTTAGGCACTATCCCTTTAGCTTTTTCTTTTAGGGCTGGCAGTCTACTACTTGAGCCATAGCTCTATTCTGGCTTTTTGGTACTTAATTGAAGTTAAAGAGTCTCACAGACTTTTCCTGGCTTCAAACTGCAATCCTTCAGTCTCAGCCTACTAAGTACCTAGGATTATAGGCATGAGCCACTGGTGCCTGGCTATCTAAGTTTATCTTTTTCTCACTGTTTTCATAACAATATTTTATAGAAAAAGAAATGCCTGGGTCTGGGTATGTGGCTTAGAGGTAGAGTGCTTGCCTAGCATGCATGAAGCTCTGGGTTTGAGTCCTCAGTACCACATAAACAGAAAAAGCTGGAAGTGGTGCTTTGACTCAAGTGGTACAGTGCTAGCCTTGAGCAAAAGAAGCTCAGGGACAGTGCCCAAGCCCTGAGTTCAAGCCCCAGGACTGGCAGGAAAAAAAAATACTTTAAAATGCTTAAATGCCTATCAGTAATAACCAATGTTTTTTCTTTATCTTTGTGTATCTGGATATACAATGTTTCATGGCAGTTGCTTTTTTTGCTTAATTGTTTGAGCATAAATATTTTGTTACTTTGATCTTAATGATGACTATACTTTTGAAATGGCTAACATACCTTTTTCAAGTTTATGGTTGATATAGTTTGTTTTGTTATGGCTGACATTGTTTTCTATACTTTATGTATTCAGTTGGAGGAAATTTCTTCTGTATATTTTGTATTTTTTTTAAAGAAGAAAGGATGGTTTTAATTTTTCTTTCTGCTCTTTTTTCTTTTAAAATTTTCAGGACAAGTACTCAAAGAAATGTGGATATTGGAGATTTGACCTGGGAGCAGAAGGAGAAAGTCTTGAGATTGCTGTTTGCAAAAATGAATGGTTTAGCTTCTAGGTAATTTCCTGTTTTTGCAGTGAAATGCCAAGTTGTTATCAAACCTAAAAAACACATAGAAATAATGAACTGATTCTTACTTAGAACAAAAGGAAATACATAAAAGGGAAGAAAATATAAGGGTTTTATTGCTTTTCATCTGTAAATAAGCATGAAAACAAAAAATGATGTGAAAAAAGAGAAAGATTAATCTTAGATGCTGAGGGTAATGCTGTAAGTTATTAAATGTGCTTCCTACAGGAAACATAATAATTATGAAGGTTTATTCTTCTGCAAAGATAAATGAATCAAAAGAGAAAGGGGCAAAGGCAAAGCAGTAATTTACATATATTCCAAGAAATTCTTTGTTTTTTTTGGAACCTGTCCTGGGACTTGAATTTAGGGCCTGGGTGTTGTCCCTGGGCTTTTTTGCTCAAGCTAGCTCAAGTAGTAGTTAACTATAGATCAGACGTTCCTGCTTGGGCTGGCTTTGACCCATGATCCACAGATCTCAGCCTCCTGAGAAGCTAGAATTACAGGTGTCGGCTACTGGGACCACCTAGGGCCTCTCATTCTTTTTTTTTTTTTTTAATTTTTTTATTGTGAAAATACCATACAGAGGGGTTACAATTACATGGGCACGGTAATGAGTACATTTCTTACCAAGCATTGTTGCCTCCTCCTTTGTTTGGGGCGGGGGTGGGCAGTTGTGGGGCTCAGGTGCTGTTCCTCAGCTTTTCAGCTCAAGGCAAGCGCTCTACCACTTCAGTCACAGAGCCACTTTAGGTTTTCTGGTGGTTTATTGGATAAGAGTCTCAAGAAGTTTTCTGCCCAGACTGGCTTTGAACTTTGATTTTCAGATCTCAGCCTCCTGAGTAGCTAGGATTACAGGCGTGAGCCACTGGTGCCCTGCTTCTTGTTTAGCTTTTTCTCTTAGCAGCTGACACTTTACCATTTGAGCTACTTCCTGATTTTTGCTGGTTAATTGGAGATGAGTCTGTGAGATTTATCTGCCAGGGCTGTCTTTATACTGAGATCTTCAGATTTCAGCCTCCTGAATAGCTAGACTTACAAGGATAAGCCACTGGTGCTTAATTTAGTTCCTGTGTTAAAGCCCCTAACTTCTAAATTACACTGGGCCTAAACTCCATTGGGTAACCCTTATGAGTTCTGAGGTTGTTTTCATAGGATTGAAAGTTTTTTGGGTGTTTTGATCAGTACTTTCTTTTAACCTTGCCCTCCACTGTTAATCATTATGAGTACCTTCATTATATTCCTCTCTATGCATTTCTTTTCTTGTCGGTAGTACTGGGAGTTTGAACTCTTTTTATTTTGTACTTGCTAGACAGGTATTCTACCTACTCCATATTTTCTGTGTCTTGAGTTCAACAATTATATATATTAACCTGTCTAATATTGCATATCTATGTTTGTTTAAAAAATCACTTTGAAAATAAGTTCATCTAACAAAAGCATTTCTCTCAACACTATAAAGGGTATAGTTGGAAGACACAACATCTTTATTTTTGTTGACTTATCTGCTACAGGAAATATAACCAGAGTTCTCAGCCTCCAGTTCCAGATACTCATGTTTCTGACAATGGAGAAATGAAAGAATCTGGGTAAGATCTTGAGAACCTGACAATAATGGTGGTTGTAGACATTGACACATGCTAGATTTGACATGGAATAATATGAAAAGTCTTTGTTCTGAACCAAATTCCTGTTGGCAGCACTATCATTTTGTCATTACTGCAGGAATGAAAATACACAAGAGCAAACTTTCATCACCCAACAAGTTCCGCTATCAAATGCTGGTGAAATGGTGCTACCCCGTATTCCACAAGGACCACAGGTCTCTGACTAAGTAAGAACTCTTAATTAATCAAACAACACACATAATTGTTACCCTTCACTAGGCATCTTAGGCAATTTCACAGTGATTTCCTAGCTAGCCAACAGCTCTGAGGAATTGAGAAGAGTAATAGTACTAACGCAACACTACAGGAACTTTAAGAAATTGTGCATACTCAAGGCTTATTATACATAACATAGATGCATATCTGAACCACTGATGGTATAGAAAACTATAGTGTGAAGGTCTGGGAAGGTGGCTCAGTGGTAGAGCGCTTGCCTTGCATGCCTGAGGCCCTAGGTTCGATTCCTCAGCCCCACATGAGCAAAAAAAAAAAAAAGAGAGAAAACTATAGTGTGAAATATAGCTAGCCAAAATATGTATTACATGAACCTAGGGTCTTGTGCATGCCAGGCAGTCACTACCAGTAAGCTAAGCCTCAGTTCTTCTCTTATTTAACATAAACATAATGACCTTATAACTATTGTCTTTGGACATGAGTATAAATACGTCAAAATAATGTAGAGGACAAGTTAGGAAAGTACATAAGGAAGTATGATACCATTTTTTAGAAAGCCAAATTCTGTTTTTCTTTTTAAGGACTTTTATTGATAATCAATTAGTACAATGTAGAAAGAGAAAATTCAAATAAGGTCATAGTAGTTCAACAGAGAGATTAAAATCCTTATTTTTTAGTTGCTACCACCATGACTATAACTAGTTTTCTCCATCTAAGAAACAGTCAGGTGCTGGTGGCTCACCTGTAATCCTAGCTATTCAGGTAGCTGAGATCTGAGGATTGTAGTTCTAAGCCAGCCCTGGCAGGAAAGTCCGTGAGACTCTTATCTTCAATTAACTGCCAGAAAACAAGAATTGATTCTGTGGTTCAAAGTGGTAGAGTGCTAGCCTTGAGCAAAATAAAAGCTCAGCGACAGTGCCAGGCCCTGAGTTCAAGCCCCACGATTGACCAAAAAAGAAAAAGAACAAACTTCTGATGAACAAGTAGCTGGCCGAATAAGTTGATTCTGATTATAGTAACGCAATTTTGCTTAGTCTTTTTTTTTTGTGTGTGTGTGTGTGCGTGCCAGTCCTGGGACTTAAGTTCAGGGTATAGGTGCTGTCCTTGAACTTTTGTACTGTACTACTTGGAGTACTACTACTTTGTACTCTACTCCAGAAGTAAAGCTCTTCTGGCTTTTTGGTGGTTTATTTCTAATAAGAATCTCTTGGGCTTTCCCTCCTCGGGCTAGCTTCAAATTGCAATCCTTAGATCTCAACCTCCTGAGTAGCTAGGATTACAGGCACGAGCCACTGGTGCTGGCTTGATTAGTCATCTTTAAAAGAGTGAATTCCCTTAACTGTAAAGAAAATGTTAAGAGTCTTGTGATTGTTTAATTCAACTTGGAATTTAGACAATAGCCTTTTATTCAACCCAGACTAAAGTTATTGGATTGGATTAAAAAATAGCTATTTTATGAGCTAAAACAAAGGGCATTGTATTCTCAACTTATCAATTTCTATTGCCACTGTTAGAAAGGGCAGAAGAAAAAAAA
>NW_012267218.1:23574866-23600673 GCF_000151885.1 Dipodomys ordii | reverse complement strand
CCCATGAATGGACCCCCCCAAAAAAAGTCTTACTGACTTCCTGCCCAGGCTGGCTTTGAACTGTGATTCTGAGATCCCAGTCTCCTGAAGAGCTAAGATACAGTCTAATTGGAGATTGTAGTCTTTCCTGCCTGTTGTTGGCTTCAAACTGCAATCCTCAGATCTCAGCCTCCTGGTAGCTAGAATTATAAAGGTGTTAGGCTACTGGTGCTAGGAAGACTTTATATATAAACACATGTATGAGGCCCTGGATTCAATCCTGTAACACTGTAAAAGAGATAAATATGTACATTCATACATACAAGTATGATATATGTATACACCACATACATGTATAATTTATGAGAATAAGCTTGATATTAAGTGTGGTTGTTCATGCCTATAATCTTAGCATTGGGAGATAGAAGCCGGAAGATCGCATGTTCTAGGCCAGCAAGATCTTGTCTCAGAAAAAATACCATTAACAACAACAAAAATCTTTTTTTGGGGGGGGCTTGAACTCTGGACCTGGGCGCTGTCCCTCAGCTCTCCAGCTCAAGGCGAGCGCTCTACCACTTGAGCTACAGCGCCACTTCCGGTTTTCTAGTGGTTTATTGGAGATAGGAGTCTCACGGTCTCTCTTGCCCGGGCTGGCTTTGAACCGCGATCCTCAGATCTCAGCCTCCTGAATAGCTAGGATTACAGGCGTGAGCCACCAGTGCCCGGCAACAAAAATCTTTTAATATTTTACTTCTCTCTCTCTTTTTTTTTTTTTGGTGAGGGGGGTGGGGCAGGTTTGACACAAAGTCTTAACATGTTGCTTACAGCATTTCTCTGCCTCATATATCCAAATAATTGGTTCTGCAAGTAAAGCCCATCACATTGGACTGCTTAGGAAAAAACTTTTTGTTGTTGTTGTTGTTAGTCAAGGGGTTTGAACTCTCGGTCTGGACACTGTCCCTCAACTCTTCAGTTCAAGGCAAGCACTCTATCACTTGAGTCATAGCATCACTTCCAGTTTTCTGGAATTGGCAATAAGAGAGATTGGAGATAAGAGCCTCATAGACTTTCCTGCCCAGGCTGGCTTTGAACTGTGACCTTCAGATCTCAGCCTTCTGAGTAGCTAGGATTACAAGCGTGAGCCACCAGCACCAGGCTAGGAAAAATTTTTGTTCTGTTTTTGTTTTGTTTGTTTTTGTTTTTTGTCTGTCTGGGGCTTGAACTCTGGCCCTGGGTACTGCCCCTCAGCTCTTCAGCTCAAGGTGAGTGCTCTACCACTTGAGCTATAGAGTCCTTCTGGTTTTCTGGTAGTTTATTTGAGATAGGAGTCTCACAGTCTTTCCTGCCTGGGCTGGCTTTGAACCATGATCCTCAGATCGCAGCCTCCTGAGTAGCTAGGATTACAGGCGTGAGCCGCCAGTGCCCGGCTGTTTTTTTTTTTTTTTTTGCCAGTCCCAGGCTTGAATTCATGGCCTCGGCACTGTCCCTGAGCTTCTTCTGCTCAAGGGCCACAGGGCCACCTCTGGCTTTTTCTGTTTATGTAATACTGAGGAATCAAACTTAGTGCTTCATGAATGTTAAGCAAGCACTCTAGCCACATTCTCAGCCCTAGGAAAATCTTTTAAGTAATAGTTTTACTGGTTTTTTTTTTAAGAAATGCTTGTTACCAGTATCAAATTACAGGTCATCTGTGATTTACTAATTTTCCTTTTTTATGAGGTAGTGTCTCACTATGTAGTCTCATCTGTCCTCATTTCCTTTTCAGTTAGGACTGTGATGTAGGCCATTACTGCTACTTAATATGCCATGCTGTTCCTGCTTTATTATATGTGTTACCTGCTGAGGGATATGATAACAGTGATAATTCAGTCTTTATAACCTTATGAAATATATTCAAATTTTATAGCTGAAGAAACTTGAGGCATAAAGGAGGGTTTTCTTACCAGCTAATAACTGGTAGGGCTAGGATTTGAACCTAGAGACACTGATTCCAGATTTGCTTTATTTTCTTATTCAGTGTTTGGTAACAGAGATGCTCAATTAAAAATATATATATATATATATATATATTTTTGGTATTAGGTATTGAACCAGGGCCTTGAGCATTCTAGACAGGCATTCTACCTTATTAAGCTACAACCTTGGCACTCAAACTGTCACAGGAGAAACATGTGCCATGAAGAGTATATGGGCCATATCACCCAGCACTGAGGAAGGGTGGTAGTGGTCAGAGGCTAATTTTCTGAAGGGAAGAGGGTCATAAGCAGAGGGAATACAGACTTGGGGTTTTTCACGCTTTTTACCTAAACTTTGTTGCCTTATTCAGGAAAATACAACTTAGTGAAATTTTGTTCTCTTTTAAATCTTTTCTAGGGGACTTTTTGAAAACACTACAGAACAACATATGACCCCGATAGGCTGCTTGCAGCTCCTTCTTTGCAGAATCCTAGCTTCTGAATAAGTTCAAGAAGAAAGTTTCTTAAAGAAAAAAAAAAGTTACCTGTTTGCCATAGAAATTGGTGTCTCCCCTGAAGGAAGATCGAGAGCCCGTAAATGAGAACATTGGCAAAGGCACTGGAATGGGAACATTCACTCCCACCTAAGAAGAACAAATCCATGCACTACTCAGCAAAGGACTCAGACTCCATTTAGAAGCTCAAAGACAATATAGAGACCAGTTTTAAAGTTCATTCTGTTTGAAAAAGACTTGTTTTAAATAGCCATCTTGCACCCTGTCCTCCACCCCATGGGCTTTATTCCTGAGGAAGAAATACAGCATTGTGGGAGATTAAAGAGGCAGTTTTTGAGCAAACTGCAGTGGCCACTGTTTGCTGTTTACTATCTTAGGAAAGCGCTACAAGAAACTCCAAAAATTATATTCACAAACCTGTCCAACATCTACCAGGTGGGAATATTTCCGAGCAGTGGCTCCATTGGTGGTGAAGATGGCAGTTCCATTTCCATATGGGTTATCATTTACGATCTTGATGGCTTCATCTAGTGTTTCTGTCTCTAGTACCACAAGAACTGGACCAAAAATCTCTTCTTTATAACATGTCATGTTTGGCTGTCAGGAGTGGTGTATCGAGGAAAGAAGTCAGCTTTTTGAGTTGAGTATTTTATGGTTTATTTAGCATTTTTATTGCCCACTATTTACATGGGCAGTTTTCGTGTTAGCCGTCTCTTCATCTTAAGCATTTTATGGGAAAAAAAAAATCGTTCTCTATCCTCTGGGCTAAAAACATATAAACAACTTGAAATTCCTATTAACTGTAACTACACTTTTTTTTGAGCACTATGTTTTAAGTTCCCATGATCATCTACTAGCTTCTTTCTTACATCTACTTGCTTCTTTCTTAATAGTTACACAACTGGTTTCACATAGTTACCAAAAAAAAAAAAAAAATCACAAATTTTCTTTTTCTTTTTTTCTTTTGTCGGTCGTGGGGTTTGAACTCTGGGCCTGGGCGCTGTCCCTCAGCTCTTCAGCTCAAAGCAAGCACTCTACCACTTGAGCTACAGCGCCACTTCCGGTTTTCTGTTGGTTTATTGGAGATAGGAGTCTCACAGTCTTTCCTGCCCTGGCTGGCTTTGAACCGTGATCCTCAGATCTCAGCCTCCTGAGTAGCTAGGATTACAGGCGTGAGCCACCAGCGCCTGGCTAAAATATTTATTTTTCATAAATCAAATATGAAGTACATTTGAAGAATTTTTCCAGTTTTAGAAACTACACTCAGTTCTCTGTACCATAAGCCAATCAACTTTCATTCAGTTCTTTGCCTCCCAAATAAGTCTATTAAGTTTCTGTTTTGATACAGATTCATAAACATTCCAAAAATTCTTTAGCATTGTACCTAGTCACTTTTGTTTGTTGCTGATAAGTGGATTTTTCTTTTATGGTTCTGTGGCAAGAGATTTCCTAACTTCTGTACTTGTATTCAATCCTTGATTATTTAGTATTATAGTGAAGATATATCATTTAAGGATAAAAAGCCACTTAACCTCAATTTAGCATGATAATTGGAAGACTCTATAATAAATAAATACTGACAAATCACCTCTTTTTTTGGTTCCTTTCTGGTGAGATGCAACTAAACTTTAGGTAGATATTCAGTAAATCTTGTGATATACTGAGCCACTGCAAGGCTCAATTTATGAGTTCAATTTATATGACCAAGGCAGGAGGGTGATAAACAGTAATTATAGAGGAAACGAGGTGACAAACTGCATTTTGCCACAAATTCAGACCAGTTTATACTTTTTTAAGGTGTTGGGAAAAAGATCATTTCATGACATGTAAAACTTACGTGGAAAATTCATGTAAATTCATAAAGTTATTGAAACACACGTAGTATTTATGGCTGATTCTATACTGTATACCATAGTTGTGGACTTGTGATAGATATTATAGAAAACTGTAAGTCAGGAGGAGAGGCTTTGATTCTAGGTAGAACAACTCAGCAACCTTGGCAAGAGTTGAGGTCTTTGGGCTGGGAAGGTGGCTCAGTGGTAGAGCGCTTGCCTTGCATGCATGAGGCCCTGGGTTCGATTCCTCAGCACCACATAAGAAAAAAGAAAAAAGCCGGAAGTGGCACTGTGGCTCAAGTGGTAGAGTGCTAGCTTTGAGCTGAAGAGCTGAGGGACAGCGCCCAGGCCCAGAGTTCAGGCCCCACGACCCAAAAAGAAAATAAAAAAAAGAAAAAGAGTTGAGGTCTTTTCATTGAAAGTCTTCATGTATGATTTACAGAGATGAGATTCCATAATGCCTAAGGTGACTTAATTTCTCCTGGTTATGAAATTATTTACCTTGACATTTGAGATGATGGTTGGTCCAACAAAATTACCGTTCTCATAGCCTTTGACTTTAATTTTTCGCCCATCTAAAAGGATAGAAGCTCCCTCCTTCGTTCCACTATCAATTAGATTGCAGACTCGTTCTTTGGCCTGTGGAGTAATCAGTGGGCCAAGATCAGCTCCAGGCTGGTCTCCTGTAAAACAACATACAAGTATGTAAGGTGTTTATTAACATAAATTATAACTATTAAGCCATGGCTATGAATTGACATGTACAGTTAGAGATGAAATTGGCAAACACCACTGCTAAAATCAAGGTTAGATGCAGAATCTCAAGTTGCTGAGCAGATGACTGATTTACCTGCATTGACTCTTAGTTTTTTGGCCCGTTCCACTAGCTCTGGCAGCCACTTCTTAGCTTCTCCCACAAGAATTGCTGTTGAAAGAGCCATGCAGCGCTGACCAGCAGCTCCAAATGCTGCCCCAACAAGCTGGTTTAGGGTATTTTCTTTATTGGCATCTGGCATAATTACCCCATGATTTTTAGCTCCCTAAAGAAATAGAGAAAGTGCATGGGTCTTCCTTAGCCAAATACTATTAAACTAAGAAATTAAAGAATCTGAGATCTCAAATAAGAATTTAAAGAAAGGACTAAAGCATTCAACCTTTGAGGAGGAAATTATTTTTACTGTTGCTGACAAGTCAGCAACATAGAACAGATCTGTATATTACTTTTTGCTTTCTACTTGATAAGCTGATAGATGTTACTTAGATCTAAAAAGGAAGACAATCACAACCCAACAGACAGGTTACAAGTACTGCATCCAAGAACCAGAAAAACTTCCCTCTTTTTTCTCAAGTTAGATATTTTCTGCTAGGGTTTCCTGTCAAATGAACAACAATAAAAACAAAGAGCTGCCAGTAATAATGCCAATCGCTGGCTGAGAGAAAATAAGAGACCTTTCTGATATGTAACATGGAGTCTGGGTGCAAAGCTGCATTTATATCTTTTCTGTGTAGGATGAGATGATCTCTTCCACAGATAAATTCCTACACATGACTATAAGTGATGGCATGAACAGATACCATGGCTGCTAGCTTAATCTTGTTGGGAACATTTGGCTTTTTATAGTGTCTTAAATAGACTGGTCTCTCAAAGGTATCTGTACCATTGACATTAATAGTTAGGATTCATATTAAAAGCAGGATTAACAACTAGAAAAAGTGTATAAATGAAGAAAAGGCACAGTAACCGAATTTGGTTATTACTACTCAAGCTCAATGAATCTAAATAACTCCTGAGGAGGAATGTGCCCCCCCCCTTTTTTAAACCAAGATAAGTACTATATGCTAAAAGGTGATTAACAGAACTCATTTTCAGGGCTAATGAATGAGAAGGTATTTAGGATGAAGTGGTAATTAAGAAACACTGGCTTTAGTGAGATGCTGAAGGGCTGTTCCTTGATAATTTAAACACCTGTAACAAAGGAGGAAAAAGAAATTTAAAAATCACCATATTAGCTTGAACCCTCTTGCCGTGTCTTGACCCTCTTTCGAAAATGTACTCTCCTGCCTGGTTGGATCCCACAAAGCTGATTGCTTTGATATCCGGATGATCACAAATAAAATTGACAGCTTTAAGAAGAGAATAAATAATTACCAAAAGAACAGCTGGCAATAGTCTCCTCAGCCTGGCAATGGTTTTTCCAGTGCTATGAATTAGAAATTTTCACTTATCTCTGGCTACACTGAATTTCCATTGCAAAGGTCTCATTTATTTCTCTTAGTTTTTTAAAATTACAAATCCTATTAAGCCTCGTCACACTGTTTATTTTCTATTTCAGAATTTCCACTTACAGTCTAAATGCTATCATTCCTATTTCCCTGTAAGATAACAGCCTTTCAAAACTGGACACATTTTGTCATTTAAGAAATGTATGAGGGCTGGGAAGGTGGCTTAGTGGTATGAGGCCCTAGGTTCAATTCCTCAGCACCACATAAGCAAAAAGAAAAAAGCCGTAAGTGGTGCTGTGGCTCAAGTGGTAGAGCGCTAGCCTTGAGGTGAAGAGCTGAGGGACAGCGCCCAGTCCCAGAGTTCAAGACCCACGACCAAAAAAAAAAAAAATTGTCACACTAAGCCTCTCAATGTATTATATGTGTGTAACTGAGTCTTTTAGTGTATTGATAGGTGATATAGCATACTATTTAAAAGCAAGAACCAGAGTCAGCTCTCCTGGTTATACATATCCTAACTGTTGTGGTTTCTGGTAGTATGACTTAGGGCGAAATAGGATTTTGTTCTGACTTTCTAATCTGTAAGATGGAAAAACAGTACCAGCTTCAAAGGGTTCCTGTAAAGATGCAAAGAGGTGACCAACTTTCTCTTCAATCTCCTCTCTGTACACAGAGAGCAAACAATCATAACCTCCAAATACAGAGGTTCCTTCTTTTTCCCCTTTTTGTCAGTCCTGGGGCTTGAGCTCCAGGCATGGGCACTGTCCCTGAGCTTCTACTTGCTCAAGGCTATCACTCTACCACCTGAGCCACAGTGCCACTTCTGGCCTTTTCTGTTTATGAGGAATCAAACCCAGGGCTTCATGCAAGCCAGGCAAGCATTCTACCACTGAGCCACATTCCTAGCCCCATATATGTTCCGATGGGGAATTCCTTTCCTTCCAACTTCCTTATTTTAGAATACCCAATCACCATTTAATATGTTGACTTTTGTGGGGAGCCAGATTAAGTAGCCACATATAGAAGGGTAGTTACCTTCATGCTGTCCATGGATGATGTTCAGTGTTCCATCAGGGGCACCAGAGTCTTGAAGCAACTTAGCAAGAAGCATGGTTGCTCCAGGGACTCGCTCTGATGGTTTCATCAGGAAAGTATTACCACAAACCATGGCCATGGGAAACATCCACAAGGGGATCATGGCAGGAAAATTAAATGGAGCGATGCCTGCACACACCCCTAGAGGCAGGCGGTAGGAATAAAGGTCCATGTCCTTGGTGATGGATGGCATAGTCTCTCCCAGCATGAGGGATGTCACACTACAGGCGTGCTCAACCACCTCTGGAACAGAGAAGAAGCCAGGCACTGGATGTCCATACTGAGCACTCGTTAGCATTCTAATTCAGCTCTGAGAAAAGAATGTTGCTCAGGCCAATGACAGGAGAGAAACACTAGTTTAGCTTTCTATACAGAGATTATCCAAATTGAAATTCCCTGGGAAAAACATCACAGGATAGCAAAATCTATATAAGGAAATAAGCAATCTTCCCATTCTAGGACCTTTGCCTCCCATTTTCTTTCCTTCTTTTTTTTTGGGGGGGGGTCCGGTTATAGGGCCTGAACTCTGGGCCTGGGCACTGTCCCTCAGCTCTTCAGCTCAAGGCTAGTACTCTACCACTTGAGCCACGGCGCCACTTCCGGCTTTTTTTTCTTTTTGCTTATATGGTGCTGAGGAATTGAACGCAGGGCCTCATGCATGCAAGGCAAGCGCTCTACCACTGAGCCACCTTCCCAGCCCTGCCTCCCATTTTCTTTGCTTTTCCCCCGAAAGTCCCAAGAGTGACTCCCAGCTTACGAAGGCCTCGAAATACATCTCCTTCAGCATCAGCTAGGGTCTTTCCTTGTTCCAATGTGATTAATCTGGCAATTTCTTTCTACAGAGAAAATACACAAATGGAAATGAATGCAAGGATGATCTGTTTTGGGGCTGGGGGGTAGGGGAAGTGCAAGGGATTGAACCTAGGGGTCCTATGCATGCTAAGCATACACTATACCACTGAGCTGTATCCACCCTTAGGTTCCTTTTAATTCTCAAGTGGCCAAGGAAGAGCAAAACTGAGAACTAGAATAAAAGAGTTATGATTCATGTCTTTAAGGTAAAGAGTTGGGAAGGGTACTTGAAAAGCTTTCTGGAAAATAAACAAGCACTCTGTGGGCACTCTATAGGGTGAAATACACTCTTCAGATTTCTTACCAAGTTTTCTTTAATAAGTTGTTGATAGCGGAGAAAGATCTGCTGACGGCTTAATATTGATGTGTCTGCCCATGTGGGAAAAGAACGCTTGCAGGCAGCAACAGCTGCATCCATTTCAGCCTTGGTGGACTGAGGAACGCGACCAATGACCTCATTGGTGGCCTAATGGGGAAGAGAGGATGTCACACTTTGCCAGCGACTCACCTTCTCCACGTTTCATCTTTTCTCTGGCAACACTGTTTCATGACAACAAATACCTAGGTCCCCATCTTCCTACCATATTCCCAGAATTCTAGGCTAGTTGGTATAAATCCCAAAGCAACTGTGCTTACTGGGTTGTGAATGTCAATCCATTTGTCACTTCTGGATTCAACAAATTTCCCATCAATGAAGAGTTTTACAGTTGGCTGGAAAACAAAATAATAAAAACACAAGAATTTTGTATTATTTGTTTTGCTTCTCCCTTTCCCATTCACAAAGAAACTTAGACGGATGACTAAATCTTCTGGTCTCTATCATTAGGAAGGAGATACATATACTAAGGCACTTTTTATTAGCTTACATTAGTTATACAGAGGAGGATTTAATTGTTACATTTCCACGTATTTTACAATATAGTCTAATTAATCTCATTATTTGGGGGGGTGCACTGGGGTTTGAACTGAGGGCTGTGTACTTGCTAGATAGGCATTCTACCACTGAGCCATATCTCCATCCAGAAACATTCAATATTCTTTTTTTTTTTGGCATGGGGGGGGGGGGGGGGGGGTCCGGTTGTGGGGCCTGAACTCTGGACCTGGGTGCTGTCCCTCAGCTCTTCAGCTCAAGGCTAGCACTCTACCACTTGAGCCATAGCGCCACTTCCGGCTTTTTTCTTTTTGCTTATGTGGTGCTGAGGAATCGAACCCAGGGCCTCAGGCATGCAAGGCAAGCGCTCTACCACTGAGCCACCTTCCCAGCCCCACATCACATTCAATATTCTTGTTTACAGTGAATATGATGATGGAGTACAACCTCCTAATACTATGGTCTCTCTGAGAATGGGAAATTTTCTGCTATTCCTCCAGTGAACTTTATGAGAGAACATATCATGAAGAAGCTTATACTAAGATTACAGCCATTCTGTTTTCAAAGACTAGCTATTGTGACTTATTGGTCTGCTGACTTCCTTACATGCTATACACAAATCTTTATGATCTAAAAGTTAAAAAATATTTTCTAACTATGCCTTTTTTTTTGTCAGTTGTGGGGCCTGAACTCTGGGCTGGGCACTGTCCCTCAGCTCTTCAGCTCAAGGCTAGCACTCTACCACTTGAATCACAGCACCACTTCCAGCTTTTTCTGTTTATGTGGTACAGACGAATTGAACCTGGGCCTTATGTATGTGAGGCAAGCACTCTACCATTGAGCCATCT
The DNA here is from genome assembly GCF_000151885.1 of Dipodomys ordii. Lineage (NCBI taxonomy): Eukaryota > Metazoa > Chordata > Mammalia > Rodentia > Heteromyidae > Dipodomys > Dipodomys ordii. The sequence continues at coordinate 23,590,500 of NW_012267218.1, read as the reverse complement.
TCCCAGCCCCTAACTATGCCTTTTTTGAGAAGTAGCTTGTATTCACTACATTATCAATGAGGTGTGGTGCTTTCTTTTATTATAACAAGTACATGAGAGTCGAAAGGAAAGAAGCTTATCCCAGAGTTCTAGAAGCTAAAAGTCTAAGATCCAGCAACCATGTCTAGGACACCTCAGAAAGGCAGGGAAAATGGTTATAGGAGTCATTTTATCTCACCGTAAAGGTGCCACATTCTAATGCCACACAATGGTAATCACATTTCAATATTAATTTTGGCACTGTGGCTCAAGTGGTCGAGTGCTAGCCTTGAGCTGAAGAGCTGAGGGACAGCGCCTAGGCCCAGAGTTCAGGTCCCACGACCGGACCCCACCCCCCAAAAAAAAGTATGAGACTTTGAGTACTGGTAATAATTATTTAAATAAATGACTAGCAACCATGAGGTCCTGGATTCAAAAATCACAATACTGTCATAAAAAATACCCAAATCTATACTAGATTCCTTCTTGAAAGTCAATCTTCAGTGCCCCATTCACTTACCACTGAAGATGAAGAGAAGGAAGATACTGGATACCAGGTGGGGTTTGCTTTGGAAGCAAGCTGTAAAATAAGAATTTCATAAATGAGAGCAGAAAATGATTTAGCTAATAGCTACTAAGATGCTCAACATTATATAACTACAGTACAGATATGAAAAAGGACTTGGTGCTTGCACTCAAAGGTAATTTAGTCTTAAAAAAAAAAAACACATGAGGGCTGGGAAGGTGGCTCAGTGGTAGAGCACTTGCCTTGCATGCCTGAGGCCCTGGGTTTGATTCCTCAGCACCACATAAGCAAAAAGAAAAAAAGCCGGAAGTGGCGCTGTGGCTCAAGTAGTAGAGTGCTAGCCTTGAGCTGAAGAGCTGAGGGACAGCGCCCAGGCCCAGAGTTCAGGCCCCACGACCGGACCCAAAAACAAAAAACAAAAACAAAAAAAAACACATGAGGGCTAGGAAGGTGGCTCAGTAGTAGAGCGCTTGCCTTGCATGCATGAGGCCCTGGGTTCAATTCCTCAGTACCACATAAGTAGAAAAAGCCAGAAGTGGTGCTGTGGCTCAAGTGGTAGAGCTCTAGCCTTGAGCTGAAGAGCTGAGGGACAGCACCCAGACCCAGAGTTCAGGCCCACGACCAGCAAAAAACAAAAACAAAAACAAAAACACATGAGGGCAGGGAAAGTGGCTCAGTGGTTGAGCGCTTGCCTTGCATGCTTGGAGCCTGATTCCTCAGCACCACACAAGCAGAAAAAAAAAAAGCCGGAAGTGGCTCAAGTGGTAGAGTGCTAGCTTTGAGCTGAAGAGCTGAGGGACAGCACCCAGGCCCAGAGTTCAGGCCCCACGACCAGACCAAAAAACAAACAAACACAAAAAAACACACATGAGGGGCTGGGAAGGTGGCTCAGTGGTAGAGCACTTGCTTTGCATGCATGAGGTCCTGGGTTCGATTCCTCCACACCACATAAGCAGAAAAAGCCAGAAGTGATGCTGGGGCTCAAGTAGTAGAGTGCTAGACTTGATCTGAAGAGCTGAGGGACAGCGCCCAGGCCCGGAGTGCAGGCCCCATGACCACCACCACCAACAACAACAACAAAAACTCATAAAACTAGGACACAGGGGAAACTATAAAAAAGAACAATAAATAATGTGATCATGCTCTGAATTTCCACAACAGAGTGGTGTCAAATATTTTGGGGGAATCATTATATTTTCCTCATTTTGGCCTGGAAAATGCAAGAATCTAACAATATGAAAATATTGTTGAAGTATGAAGGTGTTGAAGACAATACATAATAAACACAAATATAATAAACTATAAATAATAGTCAATTTAAGCATAAACTAGTACATATAAAATATAAGAATTATATATATATATATATATATATGTCAATAAAATACTTAAAACAGCTGAATGTCAGTGGCTCACGCTTGTAATCCTAGCTTCTCAGGAGACTGGTATCTGAGGATTGTGGTTTAAAGCAAGCCCAGGGAGTAAAATCCATGAGACTAATATCTCTAATTAGCCACCCAAAAAAGCCAGCAGTGAAACTGTGGCTAGAGTGGTAGAGTGCTAGACTTTAAGGGGAAAAGAAAAAGTTCAGAGACAGCACCAGGTCCTGAGTTCAAGCTCTAGGATTCACACACATGAACAAAAACTACTTAATGTTAGGGAAAGAGCAAGTGTATGAAAGGAGAGAAAGAAGAAAGATGAGAACAGGCTTTAACCATTGCTGCAGAGGGACTCCAACTCTAAGCAGGGTCGGAGAAACAAGGAGCAGGGAAGGAAAGATTGTTCAAGGAAACATGTTGAATTGAGTTAGTGTTGAATGGAGCAGATAGTCACGTTATGAAGAATGCCTAGGTCAAAAGGCCATACTGTCAGCTATTGTGGCTGAAAAGAATGGTTTAAATTTACAGGAGTACGGATGAGGACTTTGCCAAGAACCCAGATCAGAGTTTTAGATGATAAGTCCTGGGGAGTGGGAGGGAACTCAGTGGACCTTGAAAGCAAATTGGGTTATAAAAACAAGGCAGAGTCCTATCACAATACAAATGTTCATAGCAGTTTTAGTTACAATAACCCAAAATTTGGAAATGATCCAAATGTTAGCCACTCTATAAATATGTTATTTTTGTTATTGTTGGTGGTGGTCTTGGGGTTTGAATTCAGGGCCTGAGAGCTGTCCCTGAATTCTTGCTCAAGGCTAGCGCTTTGAGCCACAGTTCCACTCCTGGTTTTCTGGTGGTTAATTGGTGATAAAAATCTCATAACTGGGCTAGGAAGGTGGCTCAATGCTAGAGTGCCTGCCTTGCATGCATGAGGCTCTGTGTTTGATTCTTCAGCACCACATAAGCAGAAATGGCCGGAAGTGGTGCTGGGGCTCAAGTGGTAGAGCGCTAGCCTTAAGCTGAAGAGCTGAGGGACAGCGCCCAGGCCCAGAGTTCAGGCCCCACGACTGACAAAACAAAACAATCTCTTAACTTTCTGCCCAGGTTGACTTGGAACCATGATCCTCAGATTTCAGTCTCCAGAGCACCTGGGTCTTTTAAAAAGATAATACTAGCTGGACGCTGGTGGCTCAGGCCTGTAATTCTAGCTACTCAGGAGGCTGAGATCTGAGGATCCTGTTTCAAAGCCAGGCAAGGCAGGAAAGTCAGTGAGACTCTTATCTCCAATAAACCACTAGAAAACCAGAAGTGTCAGTAGAGCGCTAGCTTTGAGCTGAAGAGCGCAGGGACAGCGCCCACGACTGACCAAAAAAAAAAAAAAAAGATAGCACTAGTCAGAGCACTCCCTTGTTCAAAAGCTTTCTGTGAACCTGTGGATGTATGTAGCTCAGTGGCAGAGTATTTTTCTAGTAAATGCAAGGCCCTAGGTTTCATTTCCTGACAATGGAAAAGACAACACAGCAAAATAAAAGTATACACATTTACACAAAACAATCCAATGGCTTTCTACTACCTTGAGATAAAGATTAATCAACTTGATGTTACTACATGGTAGCCTTGCTTTTCTAGATTCTTAGTTTGCTACTTTTTTCCTTGCTCTCTACTTCAACCATTCTGAACATGTTTTGTGCTCTTGCCCTTGCCCCTGTTAATCCCTCTTGCCTGGCACTGATCACATTTGCTCAGCTACTCCTACTCCTTTGCATTGCCAATCTTAAACTCAAGACTTACTCTAGAAGTCTCAACATCAGGACCAAGTATTTTCCTGGAGAGTCCATAAAGCGGCAGAATTCCTGTTTCTCAGTTCACATTATATAATGATAGTTTAATGATTAAGTTTCTCTCCCCTTAAATCACTAGACCATGTGTCCTCCACCCCTATCATGGTTCCTGGCATAAAGTAATCCCTCATTAATATTTTGCAGAGTAACAGAATGAATACCCACCAAGCAATAATTTGTTACTAACATTGTGTTCTCTCTCTCTCTCACTCGATCGCTCGCTCTCTTGTCATTTACAGGCTTGAATTCATGGCCTGGGTACTGTTCCTGAGCTCTTCTGTTTAAAGCCAGTGCTCTACCACCTGAGCCACAGCTCCACTTCTGGGTTTCTGGTAGTTAAATGGAGATGAGTCTCATGGACTTTTCTTCCCGGGCTGGTTTTGAACTATGATCCTCAGATCTCAACTTCTAGGATTACAAGCGTGAGCCAGTGCACAACTGTGTGTTCTCTCGTCTAGGATAGAAAATGTGGGCTGGGAAGGTGGCTCAGTGGTAGAGTGCTTGCCTTACATGCATGAGGCCCTGGGTTCGATTCCTCAGTACCACATAAGCAGAAAAAGCTGGAAGTGGCACTGTGGCTCAAGTGGTAGAGAGCTAGCCTTGATCTGAAGAGCTGAGGTACAGCGCCCAGGCCCAGAGTTCAGGCCCCATGACCAACAAAAAAAGAAAAGAAAAAGGATAGAAAATGTATTCATCAACCAACATGAGCATTATAGGCCTCTTAAGCTTTTTGTTGGTGGTTGTAGAGCTTGAGCTCAGGGCTTGAGTGCTGTCCCTAGACCTGTTTTACAGAAAGCTAGTACTCTACCACTTTGAGCCACAGCTCTACTTCTGGTTTTGTTGTTGTTGTTGTTTTGTTTTTTGGTTAATTGGAGATAAAAGTCTCACAGACTTTCTTGTCAGGGCTGGCTTCAAACCATGATCTTCAATCTCAGCCTCCTGACTAGCTAGGATTACAGGTATGAGCCACTGACACCTGGCTTCCACTTACACCTTATATATTCACATACATGAATACCCAGTGCTGTCAAGAGGGTAAAATAGGCAGTGTATCAGGTGTAACAGAGTAGTATCATAAATTTTTGCTGGGTTACAACTCAAAATTTCACTTCCTGAAAAATACTCCTTAGCATTGTTGCTGAAGAAACTTTCCTGATTTCTATTCTCATATTTATTTCCTACCTGCTATTTCCTTTAGTAGGAATGCCTTTTTCCTCTTAGCTAATGATCTGCTAGTCTTGCAACACTTCCAGAGTCAACCCTTTATAGAAGCTTTTCTTAAATTGTATAGGTTAAGTTTGGGGCTCTTTCTCTATGTCACAGAGTCTTCTTTCATTATATGACAACACAGGAGCTTTCACTACAAGCCTAGGATGGGATCTGTACATGAAGAGATGCCAAAATGTTAAGTCCTGAATTCTAGGCCGAGTTTCTACTTCGGTGATTACAGGTAACTTAAGTATCAAGTCATTTACTTTATTACAATTTTAAAATTCTAATCTTCATGAACATTTGTAAGGCTAGGAAGTGTAAGAGTTGGATTAGAATTCAGGTATGACTATGCTACCTGCACTTTGTACCACATCAATGAGTAAAGTTTTGTTTGTTTGTTTTTTTTGCAGTGTTTTGGATTTAACTCAGGGGTTCTACCACTTGAGTAGCTCTCCCACCTCCTTTCTGCATTGGTTGGTTTTGAGGTAGCGTCTTGACTTACTCCTGAGCCAGACTGTGCTTCAATCCTACTTGTGCTTCTCCCTCTTGTGCTGAATGACAGGTGCACATCACAACACCGAACCGCTGTGCTTCCACCAGAGCTACAGTAACAGGCATGTGCCACTGTGCCCAGCCACTGGTTGAGATGGAGTCTTAGAAACGTTTATGCCAAAACTGGCTTCAATCTTTTTTTTTTCTTGCCAGTCTTAGGGTTTGAGCTCAGGGCCTAGGTAGCACTGTCCCTAAGATACTTTTTGCTCAAGGATAGCACTCTACCATTTAAGCTATAGCACCATTTCTGTTTAATCTAGTACTGAGGAATGGACCCCAGGGTTTCATGCATGCTAGGCAAGCACTCCACCACTAAGCCATATTCCCAACCCCTGGCTTCAATCTGAAATCCCTGATCTCTGCTTCCCAAGTAGCTAAGATTATACACTTGAGCCAGTGCTACAAGGCTACTGACTTTTTTTGGCCAGTACTAGGCCTTGTTCATGCATGAGGCCCTGGGTTCAATTCCTCAGTACCACATAAACAAAGAATTAATTAAAAAATAAACTAATACTGGGTTATAGTTACAAAAAAGATGGAATATGAAGGATTGAGTCTTGCCTTATTCCCCAGGGCCAAGTAAGCACCAGGTGGGTGCTCATGTGCTAGTCCATAGGCAGGTCATTCTGACCTTGGCCCTCAGGAGACAACAGCCTCCACACCCCAGCATTCCACTGTGGGCCTGGCCAAGGACATTGCCCTTGGTTCCAGGAGACCATAGCCCATTATTTTATTTTCTGCTTCCTTGTTAAACCCTATATGAGCCCACCCCAAAGTCCAGCTGCTTGCACAACCTCCAAACCCACGGGAAGGACTGTGCCCCTTGTTGTTCCTCAATAAATAGTCCTAGCCTGTTGACAATCGAAGTCTGGTCTATTGCTTTTCCCTTCTCCTCCATTTCTGCAACAACCACAAGGAGCAAAAAGAGACTGTAGGTTAAGTTCTAACAGCCTCCATAACAGAGAAGCTAAGCTGAATATCTAAAAGAAATATAAACAGGAACTGCAACCTATTTAAATCTTTTAGACCTCTAATATTCATGGTTGCCAGTTTAGACTCTGTGTGTGTGTGTGTGTGTGTGTGTGTGTGTGTGTGTGTGTGTGTGTGTGTGTGTGTGTGTTTGTTGTGTTTCTGCTACCCAGGTTGGTCTTGAATTCCTGGCCTCCAGTGATTTTTCTGGATTCAGCTTTCCCAGGAGCAGGGATACAAGCAAGTGTCAACAAGCCTGTTTACGCTATTTGTTATCAGTTTCACAATACACTAACGTAAGTAGAAGAGATTCTCCACCTTGATTCAGAAGATAAAATACCTGCTTAAAGATGCACTATAATGGGGGTAGAGGCAAAGAAAAAAAATAGTCAATTTCAGGCTTGACACTGGTGGCTCACGCCTGTAATTCTAGCTACTCATGAGGCTGAGATCTGAGAATTTTGGTTCAAAGCCAGCCCTGGCAGTTAAGTCCCTGAGACTCTTATCTCCAATTAACCACCAGAAACCAGAAATGGCTCTGTAGCTCAGGTGGTAGAGCCTGAGACTGAGGGACAGTGCCCAGGCCCTGAGATCAGTCTTTAGGACTAGCCAGAAAAAAACATCAATATCAGTAAGAGATCTCAAGAAATGGAAAATATATAGTGGAACCTTAGTTTTTCTATTACGGAAGGAAGGAAGGGAGAAAGAAAAAGAAAGAGAAGGAAGGAGGGAAGGTAGGAAGAAAGAAAAAAGAAGGAAGGAAGGAATAGAATGGAAGGAAGGAAGGAAGGGAGGGAGGGAGGTGGGAGAGGAGCACAGCATAAAATATGAGTGAAGTCAGTTCCTCTAATCCCTTCAAGCTCATTCTCTACTTTGCCATTAAAATCATCTTCAAATATGAACCTTTGCTTACTCTGCTGGGAATCTTAGGGATGAATGTTTCTACAGAGGAACACACTGAAACCTGATACTCATATTACATAAAAATGCAACAATATAAAGGAAATTCCCTGGCTCCATGAGAGGGCCATGTTGTACCTTGCAGGTTGTTACTTTCTTAAGTAAATCTTGCTTCAGTTTCATTAAATCCTTGCTAAACTTGGGCCCAGGGGTAGACCTATGCACAGCGCTGGGAGCACAAGCCCCAGGCATGCGTTGGCTCTATCACACAATTGATGGGTGTTAGTACTTGCTGATCTGGTTTCTGGGACAAGAACTTGGAAATTCTTATCTTTGTAGCTCTTATTTTCTGTCACCACTTTGGGAGATGTTTAATTCTTTGGAGCATCGGGACTGGCTCAATGTTTCTTATTTACTTCCAACACGAACTGTTTATAACTTCACTGAAAGTTTAACTGGAAGTCTCAGCAAGAAAGCCCAGAGCTTTCTCTCTCTCTCTATATATATACACAGGGCTATCCTAGTTGGCAAAACAGCTTAGCAAACGGTTGCAGCAGTGTACACTTATAGGATATTCAAAGTCCATTCGCTGACTCTCGTTCCTCTCCTCTCTCGTCCCTTACCTCATATTGAGAACAGAGAAGCTGGGTGGGGGAAAGGAAGCAACGGCAGACCAGAAGGTCGACGATCTTAAGAAAGGTGACCAGAAAGAGGAGTTTCAGGGAGAAAGAAAAGAAAGATGGTTGGTGCAGAGGTGAAAGACAAGTGGGAGGGTCGAGAAAGAGAGAGGAAGCAAGTCACAGCAGCGACGCAACAGGGTTGGAAAGTAGTAGGTCAAGGCCCCAAAAGAAGAGCTCAGAGGTAAAACGCGGGTGGGTACAGAGGGGGTGGAACTGGGCCGCCCTTTCGGGTGGGAACGCGATGATCAGCTAGAGAAGGGGTTCCTTTCGTGCACGGTTCAGAGTGGGCGGAAAGAATCTACGCCTAACTTCGTGGTCCCTCGACGCCAACCCTCACTCGCCTGCAGGATCCGGGCTCGTCCTGCCGCTGCCAACACCAACGCCGCCATGGCTCTCAGCTGTCTCTCCGCGGCTCCACGCGTCACCCGCGGAGCCAGGCCTCCTTAAGAACCCCGCTGCTACACCTCGCCCTCTATCAGAACGGATCCTCTAATTGGTGAAACGACTGTCTTCTCTAGCCAATCATTAGCCACAGCACCGACTCCCAACCCCTTCACTCTAGTCCGGGGAACAGGCGATTGGTTAGGAGCAGAAACGTTCTAGCTCCCACCTATTTTAGCCAATTTTGTTGGCGGAGATAAGGAAACACCCTGACTTGGATACCGAATAGTAAGCAGGAGAAGAAAGACGCCCCCTAATTGGGAATTCTGATTGGACACATGAACGACCTAGGCCACACCCCCTCAGTGAAGAAGGTAAATAAGACTGCGCAACTGGCGTGGCTGCTGTTAGGGGCGGGGTTAGGCAAATATTCCTCTAAGGGGCGGGGGAAGGGGCCCGGCCGCGCACTGGGGAGGATCTAGGGGCGTGGTTTGCGTTTCTTCGCTTTCCCGCCGACGGTTGGTCACGTCACGTGACATGGGCAGGAAGATGGCGTCTCCCACCGATGGTAAGAGCCGGTTTTAGAACTAATTGGCTTACCATCTCCTTCTTGCTTCTACGGGCACCGCTCTTGTCCGTTTGCCTCTTGCACGTATCCGTCTTTCTTGGGCTCCTCTCCTTTCTCGTCCTGCTTTTTCTTGGGTTGTAGGTCCTCGGTCTTCAGCAGCACGGGGTCTGCTGTGCATCAGGCGAGTGAAGAAAGCAGCAGCAAGACTTAATTCTGATGAAGGAATGGGTGTCAGCCCGGCCGTGTGGAGGCCGAGGGCTGTGGAGGAGACAGTGAAGAGGTTCCTGACTGTAGCTTTGTCCAGTCCGAGTGCAGGCTCTGTTCCTTGAGCAGCCCTAGCTGAAGTTGGTGATTGGCCTCACCTTCGGCCGGAATTGCCAAGTAAACCTCCTGCTGCTTTTTTCTCTCTTCTGTTTGGGACTGTTTCCCTAAGGGAACCAGCATCTGGGACTTTCTTCTTAGCTTGGCAATGAGTGCCTGAGGGAGATGAGAATTGAACTTTGTGTGTGTGTGTGTGTGCCCGATCCTAGGGCTTGAACTTCTGGCTTGGTCACAGCCCCTTAACTCGAGGCTGATGCTCTACCACTTGAGCCACAGTTTCACTTCCTGCTTTTTTTTTTTTTTTGGTGTTTAATTGGAGATGAGTCTCAAGGACATCCCTGCCCCGGCTGGCTTGAAACCTCAATCCTTAGATCTCAGCCTTCTGAGTAGCTAAGATTACATGCATGAGCCACTGCCTTTTTAATGGACACATCTCAACCTATCTTGACGTCCACTTTAGTGTTGATTCCTTGGATTGAATGAATGAAAGATTACTTCTATGTTATGCACATACAGGACATCTCAGGTATCAATTGTGTGGTTTGTGTCAGTGATGGAGTCATTTAATTTTTTCCTTTTGCCACTTCCATCCCTATGCTTCTTTCATTCATTGGCAGTTTTCCCCCCTTAAACACATTTTTGGTGTATGGAAGGATCTTGGAAGTTCATTTTGGGAATTGAGCAAACTGAGGCCAAGGAGAGCTATTTTAGGTACTTCACTATATGAAAGGCAAATAGGTGTTTTGGGAGATGCCAAGATGAACCAAACATGTACACTTTTTTTTTTTCAGTTTCAGGTATCGTTTTTTAGATGTTGCCTCCCAAAGACACTTTCCAAGAACACAGTATTTGGAGTTACCCTTTCTACCATTTTATTATTCAGCATATTACCTGTTAACTGTACTCCAGTCAGGTCCAATTATAATTCAAAGTCTAACGTTCATAATTGGATCCCAGAATTTATCACAGTGCCTGACAAGTAGTCAGCCTTCAACTAAAAGAATTGTTAGATTATATGCAGAAATAATGTAATCCCAGGCTGACCCTATCCTCTACCTCCTGAGTGCTGGGATTACAGGTTTGCATTATTGTGCCTGTTCTATTACTAGTAAGCTTTTATTTATTTGTTTATTTATTTATTGTCAGTCATGGGGCTTGAACTCTGGGCCTGAGCGCTGTCCCTCAGCTCCAGCTCAAGGCGAGCACTCTACCACTTGAGCCACAGTGTCACTTCTGGTTTTCTGGTGGTTTATTGGAGATAAGAGTCTTGTGGACCTTCCTGCCCTGGATGGCTTTGAACCACAATCCTCAGATCTCAGCCTCCTGAGTAGCTAGGATTACAGGCGTGAGCCACCAGCGCTCAGCTAAGCTTTTATCTTTTAATCTGAAAATATTCAGCACACTGAGCTTAAATACACTTTCTAAATGTTATATTCAGTTGAGTTTGTGTGTGTGTGTGTGTGTGTACGTGTACGTACCATTTGAACCATGCACCATCCTGGCATTTTGCTGGTTATTAGGAGATGAAGACTCACCAACTTGTTTGCCTGGGCTGTCTTTTAACTTCAATCCCCTCGATCTCAGCCTCTTAGGATTACTGGCATGAGCCAGTGGTGCTCTCTTCTCTTTGCTTCGTTTTCTGTTTAGTGTTTTTTTTTTTTTTTTTGTTAGTCATGGGCCTGAAAGCTGGGCCTGGGTGCTGTCCCTCAACTCTTAATCTTAGGCTAGTGCTCTATCCTTTGAGCCACAACACCACTTCCAGCTTTTTTCTGCTTAAGTGGTGCTGAGGAATTGAACCAAGTACTCATGCATGCAGAGGAAGCACTCTACCACTGAGCCACCTTCCCAGCTCCAGTTTAGTTCTTTATTGTCTCTCTCCCCTCCCACTTCTCTCCTCTTTTTTTTTTTTTTTGCCAGTTCTGGTGCTTGAGCTCAGAGCCTAGGTGCTGTCCCTGAGCTAGCTTCTTTATGCTTAAGGCTAGGGCTCTACCACTTCCAGCTTTTTCTGAGTAGTTTATTGAAGCTAAGAGTCTCATGGACTTTCCTGCTAGGGCTGGCTTGGAATCTTGATCCAGAGATCTCAGCCTCCTGAGTAGCTAGGATTGCAGGTGTGAGCCACTGTGCCTGGCCTCTTTTTTTTTTTTTTTTGCCAGTCCTGTGTTTTAAACTCAGGGCCTGAGCATTGTCTCTGAGTCCTTTTGTGCTCAAGGCAAGTGTTTTATCAATTGAGCCACAGTGCCACTTCTGGCTTTTTTGGAGTGTCATGGGCTTTCTTGCCAGAACTGGCTTCCAATGGAGATCCTCTTGTCTTAGCCTTCTGAGTAGCTAGGATTACAGACGTGAGCCACAAGCACCAGCTTTCTTGTTTACTAAGACTAACCCAGGATGGCTCTTCCCTCCATTTGCTGGAATTATAGACATGTACAGCCATGTTGACCTGACACTCATTTTTCTTCATAGTGCTCTAAAATATTGTTCCTGTTTTATAGATTATAAGAGTGAGGTTTGGTGATTAATTTGCATTATGTATGATCTAGTGCATCAGCAGGTATAGAACTCAGGTCACTAGACTTCCAATTAAATGTTACAGTTTGCGTTCCCCTCCCTCCCTCCCTTCTTCCCTCTCCCCCTCCCTCCCTCTCCCCTCTCTTTTCTTCTCTTCTTTCTCTCTTTCTTTCTTCCTTTCTTTCCTTCCTTTCTTTCTTTCTTCCTCAGTCCTGGGGCTTGAACTCAGGGCCTGGGCACTGTCCCTGAGCTTCTTTTGCTCAAGGCTAGCACTCTACCACTTGAGCCACAGAGCCACTTCAGGCTTTTTCTGTTTTTATGGTACTGAGGAATGGAACCCAGGGCTTCATGTATGCAAGGCAAGCACTCTACACCAAGCCACATTCCCAGCCCATATAGTTTATGTTCTTTAAGATTAAAATGTAATAAAATATAAAGTGTTTCATTGTCTCATAAGAATATTTTGTTCTAGGAACAGATTTGGAAGCATCTTTGCTAAGTTTTGAAAAACTTGATCGTGCTTCACCAGATCTTTGGCCAGAACAATGTAAGTTTTTGCTTTTTTCATATTACAGAGGATGTAGGAGAAAACAGTGCTTCCTTTGGAGCTTTGGTTTGTGTGTGTGTGTGTGTGTGTGTGTTTAAAGTTGTCATGTAACTATGATGATTAAAGTTTTTATTTCAGTTAAATGGTAAGAGCTGATGTTCAATGTTAAGAGCTATTTGGTAATTTTAAATGTTTTAAATAGTTAAATTTTCCAGGACATGATAAAGAGATTTTAAACATTAATCATTTTATTTTGTACTGGTCCTAAGCCTTGAACTCAGGGCTTCATATACTGGAGAACATTTTGCTGGTTAATTAGAAATGGAGTATCACAGACTTTTTTGTCTGGGCTAGCTTCAAAATCTTGATCCTCCAGGTCTTAGTTGTCTGTGTATCTAGGATTACAAGTGTGAGCTGGTGTCCAGCTTAAACTTTTTTTTTTTTTTTTGTGGGGCCTGAACTCTGGGCTGGGCGCTGTCCCTCAGCTCTTCAGCTCAAGGCTAGCACTCTACCACTTGAGCCACAAAAAAAAGCCACTTCCGGCTTTTTTCTTTGTGCTTCTGTGGTGCTGAGGAATCGAACCTAGGGTCTCAGGCATGCAAGGCAAGTGCTCTACTACTGAGCCACCTTTCCAGCCCAGAGCTTAAAACTATTTTTTAAAACTACATTGGGGAGGGAAGGGATTGTAGGAGAAAAACAAACGAGTGGATAACAATGTTCAACAAGAAATATACTCATTACCTTACTCATGTAACTGTAACCCCTGGGTACAGCATCTTTACAATAAAAAAAAAATCACATCAGATTTTCTCATATCCTTTAATCATTCTACTTAACTATAGGAATTTTGTAAATTGGTTGAACTTTTTTTGCTATTATAGATAAGTGAATATAGTTTTTAAATACATAAAAGGTTTTAAAAATATATTATCATTATTGTGTTGAATAGAGGGGTTACCATCTCATAGGTCAAGTAATGAGTACAGTTCCTTTTTTTTTTTGGTCCGGTTGTGGGGCCTGAACTTGGCCTGGGCGCTGTCCCTCAGCTCTTCAGCTCAAGGCTAGTGCTCTACCACTTGAGCCACAGTGCCACTTCCAGCTTTTTTCTTTTTGATTATGTGGTGCTGAGGAATTGAACCCAGGGCCTCAGGCATGCAAGGCAAGCGCTCTACCACTGAGCCACCTTCCCAGCCCATGAGTACAATTTGGACTATATCAGCCCTTCCTTCACCAGAGCTATGCATATGTGGTCTTTTACTTAACATTAAATCCAGCAGTTTTTCTTTTTTTTGGTCTTGGGGCTTGAAATCAGGGCCCTGAGCTGTCCCTGAGCTTTTTTATTCAAGGCTAGCACTCTACCACTTTGAGCCACAGTGCCACTTCCAGCTTTTGAGTGGTTAATTGAAGATAAGATTCTCATGGAGATTTTTCTGGTTTTGAACTTTGTGTCTCAGATCTGAGCCTCCTGAGTAGCTAGGATTACAAGCGTGAGCCACTGGTGCCTGGCACAAGTCTAGCTTTTTTTTCCCCCTTCTGTCATTGGGCTTGAACTCTGGGCTTGGGTGCTATCCATCAGCTCTTCAGCTGAAGGCTAGCACTCTACCACTTGCGCCATAGTACCACTTCCAAAGTCTAGCAATTTTTATGCTACACTACTTGAGTCACAGCACCACTTTTGGCTTTTTTTCTGAGTAGTTTATTAGAGATAAGAGTCTCATGGACTTTCCTGCCCAGGCAGGCTTGGAGCTGTGATTCTCAGATCTCAGTCTGCTAAGTAGCTAGGACTTACAGGCTTCAGCACCAGTGGCAGGTAGCTTCTTCATTCCTTTAAATATATTTCATTGTATACAAGCATTATAGTTGGTATATTAGTGTACTGTTGAAAATCTAAAATATATCAGGGTTTTTAGTTTATTAACAGTTTATTAGTGAATATCTTTGCATATAAATTTTGGTGTACATGGAACAGGATGACTATGAGAGTGTATTTTCTCACATACTAGCTAACATTGGATTTTATGAATCTTTATTATTTTTAGCTTGATTTCTTTATTCATGAGGTTGGACATTATTTTGCTTTTAAATATTTGTGTGTGTGTGTGTGTGTGCGCGCGCGCGAACACTTTCTGGTCCTGGGGCTTGAACTGTGTCCCTGAGCTTTTCTTTTCTTTCTTTTTTTTTCTTGGGGGCGGGGGAGGGGCTGGTCATGGGACTTGAACTCAAGGCCTGGGTGCTGTCCCTGAACTGTTTTGCTCAGGGTTAGTGCCTTACCTCTCTGAACCATAGCTCCACTTCTGGTTTTCTGATGGTAAATTGTAGGTAAGAGTTACACAGACTTCCTTGCCCAGGTTAGCTTTGAACTGTGATCTTAAGATCTCAGCTTCCTGAGAAGCTAGGATTACAGTAGTTAGCCTCCAGTACCATGCTCTGGGCTTTTCTTTTTTTTTTTTGCTTAAGACTAGCATTCTAGATTGGGATGTAGCTCAGTGTTGTCCTGGGTTCCATCCCTAACACCAAAATGAATAAATAAATAGAAAAGAAAATACCAAAAAAAAAAAAAAAGCAGCTAACAATTTGGCCCGGAATGTGCCTTAGTGGTAGAGTGCTTACCTAGCATTCATGAAGCCCATTCTTCAGTACCATATAAACAGAAAAAGCCAGAAGTGGCACTCTGGCTCAAGTGGTAGAGTGCCAACCTTGAGCAGAAGAAGCTCGGGGACAGTGCCCAGGCCCTGAGTTCAAGCTCCAGGACTGGCAAAATAAATAGAGAGAGAGGGTGGGGGTGGGGGGGGGAGGGTTACTGAATTATTTTTTTTTAAAAAAAAGACTAGTATTCTACCACTTGTGAGCCACAGCTTCACTCCCAGTTTTTTGGTGGTTAATGGGAGGTAAGAGTGTAAGGGCTTGAAACCAAGAAGCCTATCATGCCTTTGGGTGGAAGCCCCAGTGTTGCAAAACAAAAAGGACATTGTATCCTACCACTGGTCCAAGGAATTCCTAGTCCTTTAAAGTTTGGTTGAGACATTGTTTTCTCAGAGGAGGTTTTCCCTTGTCCTTATTTTGACTTGATGTCTGGTTTTTGGTCTATTCTCATAGTACCTAACATCATTCTTTTTTTTTTTTGGGTCCGGTCGTGGGCCTGAACTCTGGGCCTGGGTGCTGTCCCTCAGCTCTTCAGCTCAAGGCTAGCGCTCTACCACTTGAGCCACAGTGCCACTTCTGGCTTTTTTTCTTT
>NW_012267218.1:23571423-23574656 GCF_000151885.1 Dipodomys ordii | reverse complement strand
GGGGGGGGTGGGTGGTTCAAGGCTAGCAGTATAAGCTGCAGCTCCACTAGTGTCTTTTCACTGGTTTGGCTAGAGATAAATGGCTCAGTCTTTTCTTCCCCAGCTGTTTTGGAACCAAACTCCTCAGATCTCAGCCTTCTGAATAGCTAGGATTATAGGCGACTGTTTTCTTGTTACTTGAATTCTCTGTACCTGAGCACTCAACTCTTTCTTGAATATTTTTCCTTTTCAGTACCAGGTGTGGCTGAATTTGCAGCTTCCTTCAAAAGTGTAAGTAATAGTGTATTTATCTAATGAAGCTTATGTGAAGTTTTATTGTTCAGCAAACTTGTATCTGCATTTTTAAGTCCAATGTTGTAGCCTTCTAAACATTTTTTTTGGGGGGGTCCAGTCATGGGGCCTGAACTCTGGGCCTGGGCGCTGTCCCTCTGCTCTTCAGCTCAAGGCTAGCGCTGTACTACTTGAGCCACAGCACCACTTCTGGCTTTTTTTTCTTTTTGCTTATGTGATGCTGAGGAATCAAACCCAGGGCCTCATGCATGCCAGACAAGTGCTCTACCACTGAGCCACCTTCCCAGCCCTTTCTAAATATTTTATAACAGCGCCTTAAGTATGTTTACAGTATCATCATGTTATGGATGGCTTCCTCTGTTCAGATGCTCTGTTTTGACATTCTGAATTTGTTAACCTGTTTTCTCAATTTGGAAGTTTTTAAGGTAAGGTATTTGAAGTATTTAGTATAACACTAGTGTTTTTTCCCTCAAGCTATGATTTTTGAAGTGCTCCCTCTCTCTCTTTCTTACTCACTTGTGCTTGCTTTTTTTTTTTTTTGGTGTTTTTTTTGGTAGCTAATTGGAGATAAGCATCTCCTAGGCTTTCCTACCTGGCTGGCTTCAAACTGATCCTCTCTCATCCTCTTAAGTTCCTAGGATTACAGGCATGAGCCCTTGGTGCTTTTTTTATTTATATGATGAATTGTGACCTTAACTGATACCTCCTCAGGATTTGGAATTTTTCTGTCCCATTGGAAACATGAAAGATGTCCATAAGTGCTACAGATTTTTCTACTTCTTGTTCAGCAGACATTTGGCTTGGAGATCTAAAAATGTTCTCATAAATTCCCACAACCAGAAAAATATTTTACTAAACTAGCTAATGCTAACATGGTGCTATTATGCTCCAGTCACTGTTCTAAGTACTTTATGTATGTTAATTTAATCTTCACAAACCACATTGTATGTAAAACTACAATAATGACCAGACAGAGAAAAAGGCATAGACTGGTTCTGGTATATAGGTTACCCAATGTTATAGGCTCCTAAGTGGCAGAATCAGGCGTTGAACATATTCCTCTGATGATTAGCCTCTGTACTCGTAACACTATACAGTAAAATAATTTGAGCCCAATGTTATAAGTACTGAGTTGCATAAGTTGTTATAAGTTGCATAAGTTGTTATAAGTACTGGAACTTGAAAGCTAAGTTACTTGTCTAAGCCCTAGTGTCTCCCCGGGGTTGGTAGGAGTTGGAGGAGGTCTCCTGAGAAGACCTTTGATTTAGCATGATCTTGTCTTTGATCCCAGAACAAGAATTTTAGACATAGACACAGGTGAGGTAATGAACTGACAGTTTATTAGTAAAGCAAAGCAAAAGAACAGTCAGCACATCCCCACTCATGGGCACAGAAACATGAGAAGAGGTTCTCTTGAGTACTGTAATATCAGGGGTCTTAATGATGAAAAGATGGGTTAGGGGTTTGGTTTAAACATGCCTTAGTACTCCCTGTTGTTCTAGACACCTTATATTCTTCAATTATTCTTGCTGATGCGCTGTTTTGATGTTAACAATTGGGACCAAAGAGGCTAAGTTTGTTAAGTTTACTAAATTTAGGTCATTACGACATAGATATTTGTCTGTTCGTTGAACAGAGAAGTATTTGCAAAGAAAACACATCTAAGCTGGGTGCCCATGGCTCATGCCTGTAATCCTAGCTACTTAGGAGGCTGAGATCTGAGGATTGAGGTTCTAAGCTAGCCCAGACAAAAAAGTCCCTGTGAGACTTTTAACACCAATTAATTACTTAAAAACCACAAGTGATGGTGTAGCTTAAGTGGTAGAGTGCTAGCCTTGAGCTTCAGGGACAGCACCCAAGCCCTGAGTTAAAACTTCACAACCAATAATAAAGGAAGGAAGGGAGGGAATGAGGGAGGGAAGAAAGGAAGATAGGAAGATCTACATTGAAAGGAACAAAGGAATATCTGATTAAACCCATTTTTTGTTTAAAGGGATACTTAGAAAAAGATCCCATTCCCCCCCCTCACCTAATGATAAGTGTAATCTTCTGTACAAGATATTCTACTATGTGTTATAGGCCAGTGAGAGAGTATGAGACCAAAGAGAAACGTATGCATGCTCTTAGTCATTATTTATTCATGTAGTATTTTTCTTAGATTCTGGCTTTTGGTTCTCATGCCTCATTTTCCCTAATCTATGCTGTTTCACTAGCAAATGACAGAATAGAAATTGAAACAGGATTCTCGGCTTCTAAAGCTTATGCTCCAACCATACAATTAAGGATGTGATGTAACTCCCACCTTAATATAACCATAGCATTCTCATTTAGAGTAAAATGTGCTGGCTTAAATATTAAAAATTTTTTGTACCTAGGACTTTCATGTTCCATGGCAGTATTTGTTTTAAAGAATCAAACTTTGGGCCGGGCACTGGTGGCTTACGACTGTAATCCTAGCTACTCATAGCTACTCAGGAGGCTGAGATCTAAGGATCGCGGTTCAAAGCCAGCCCGGTCAGGAGAGACTGTGAGACTCCTATCTCCAATAAACCACCAGAAAACCGGAAGTGGCACTGTAGCTCAAGTGGTAGAGCGCTCGCCTTGAGCTGAAGAGCTGAGGGACCAGAGTTCAAGCCCCACAACTGACCAAAAAAAAAAAAAATCAAACTTTGTGACCTCTTTGATTTGTTTAGTATACATATTGACTGGTTGCTGCTCTTTCAGCATCTAATAAGGCCTAAATATAGGGAGTGCAGGTAAAGCTTGCATAGTGGGAGTCAAGACTCACCTGGATTTAAATCTCAACTCTGCAACTATACTTCCTATGATCTGAGCAGATAGTATATGATTAAATGTTCTTCCCTTCTTTTTAAACACTTAACTTTCAGTTCAGTATCTTTGGTTACAACTAAGTATTTTAAGTCATAAACAGAAAAGAGTCC
>NW_012267218.1:23548016-23570868 GCF_000151885.1 Dipodomys ordii | reverse complement strand
CTCAAGGCTAGCGCTCTACCACTTGAGCCACAGCGCCACTTCCGGCTTTTTTCTTTTTGCTTATGTGGTGCTGAGGAATTGAACCCAGGGCCTTAGGCATGCAAGGGAAGCGCTCTACCACTGAGCCACCTTCCCAGCCCTGGTTTCTTAATTTATTAAAATGAGGATTAGGGTTGTTTCAAAATAAATGACATGTTGTAAAGTACTTTCTTTGTTGTATAGTACTGAGTAAAAGTTATTATTATTATTTTTTTTGGTTGGTCATGGGACTTGAACTCTGGGCTTGGGTGCTTTCCCTGCGCTCTTCAGCTCAAGGCAAGCGCTCTACCCCTTGAGCCACAGTGCCACTTCCTGTTTTCTAGTGGTTTATTGGAGATAAGAGTCTCACGGACTTTCCTGCCTGGGCTGGCTTTGAACTGTGATCCTCAGATCTCAGCCTCCTGAGTAGCTAGTATTATAGGCGTGAGCCACCGGCGCCCAGCTAAAATTTAAATTTTTGCAAAGAAGTATTCAAGGCTGAAATAATGTTTCATAATCTCTGTGCCTTGTCTGCATGACAGAACAACTAGAGTACAGCTGTGGAGTTATTGAAGAATATATTTGTCAGTACCCTTGCTCTACTTTTTCCACTGGACACTCCCTTTGGCCCCCTAAATCAGTACATGTGGGGTGTGGTCAAGGCTTAATTGCTTATATATTTGCTGGCATCAACTTGAACTTGCTACATACATAACTGAAGCTGGCCTTGAATTTACAGTCCTCCTACTTGTGACTCTCCATTGCTGAGACCACAGGTCTGAACAACCATACACATTTATATATATATTTTAAGGTTACTTACATGATTCTCATAAGCAATTAGGGAAGAACACTGCTAACTCAATGCTATTCTAAGAGAGCTTTCTTTCATAGTTTTAAGTATATTTGCAGAAATGAGAAGATAAAATTCTACTTTTACTAGTATGATTTTTTTTTTTTTTTGCCAGTTCTGGGGCTTGAACTCAAGGCTTGGGCACTGTCCCTGAACTTCTTTGGCTCAAGGCTAGCACTCTACCTCTTGAGCCACAGCACCACTTCTAGCTTTTTCTGTTTATGTGGTACTGAGGAATGGAACCCAGGGCTTCAAGCACTGTACCACTAAGCCACATTCCCAGCACCAAGTATGAAGTTTCGAGTAATGACCATTTCATTCTTTTCTTACTTAAGTCTTTTTTATTCTTTCTGCCAGAGAACGTTTATGATTATTGTTTCAAGCAATTTAGTTGGAGTTTTGTGTTGTGTTTTTTTTACCTGAATGGAATTTCATATAGTTTAATTGCTATACACACTTTTCGTATGTTAAGTACTGATAGTAGTGTTACCAAGTTCTTCTAAGATCTCTTTGAGATGACTTTTTTTTTCTTTGTGCCAGTCTTGGGTGTGAACTTAGGCCCTGGGCACTGTCCTTAAGCTTTTGTGCCCAAGCCAGTGGTCTATTTTGAGCTATAGCACCATTTCTGACTTTTTGGTAATTAATGTGTCACAGACTTTGCTGCCAGGCTGCCTTTGAACCATGATCCTCAGATATCAGCCTTCTGAGTAGCTAGGGTTACAGGCATGAGCCAATGCCCAGCTTCTGGACTTTTAATGATGAGCAGGATTATCTTATAAGGTGACTGACTATAGCTCATATTTGAACCTGGAAAAAAATTGTGTTTTTGTTTTGTTTTTAATTGTGAAAATACTGTACAAAGGGGTTACAATTACATGGGCAAGACAATGAGTACATTTCTTATCAAGCATTGTAGCCTCCTTTTGTTTCCCCTTCCCATCCCTTCCCATCCTCCCCCCCCATCCTCTCCACTCCCCCCCTTCCCCCTGCGTTTTTGTTTTTGTTTTTTTTTTAATAGTAATTTGCCCATTGTCTTCAAACAATCTGAATGCTGTGTGACAGGCTATATTCCTTTTAAGAAGAAAGGGTTGAATCTCTTTACTCTTTATGTTTTAGAATGTATATATTCTTATTTTTTTGACAGCCTATTACTAACTCTCCACCCAAATGGATGGCCGAAATAGAACGTGATGACATTGACATGTTGAAAGGTAAGTGATGCTAGCTACTGCCCTCTTTGGTAGAGAACTCACTGTGATGCTTGGGCTGCTCTGAAACTAATGAGATCAGTGTTCTCCTGGTTTAGCCTCTCCAATGGAGCTCTAGGCGACCACTATCCCTAGCTTGCCTTCTTTTACTATACTGTCTTCCACAAAGTATCTTTCTAGCTTTTTAAGTTTTTTTTTTTTCTCTCAGTGCTTCTTTACAATATTTATGCCTTCATATTGCCTTCTTCATGTCTGGAGCTCCTTTGTGCATGTACTTTTTCCTTGGGTAGAAATCTTGCCAATTCAGGACCAAATTGCAATAAATTCTTTTGCTAATTCATTTAGTATTTAGTTTTGTATAAAGCCACAGTTAACAACAACAATAACAAAAAATTCACATAAATTTTCTTAATTCTTTCAAAGGTCCTGTTGGTTATATATGCTAACATGCAAAGTTCGGAGGCTAACTGGCCAATTTATTAGCAAGAGTTAAAATTTAAACTCTTGATGCTGTCTCTGAGCCTCTTTGTACTCAAGGCTAGGGCTCTACCACTTGAGCCACAGCAGCACTTGCAGTTTTTGAGTAGTTAATTGCAGATAAGAGTCTCACGGGGAGTTTTCTGCCTCAGTTGGCTTCAACCGTGATCTTCAGATCTCAGCCTTCTGAATAACTAGGATTACAGGTATGAGCCACCCACATCTGGCTTTAACTTCTAATCTTTTTTTGGGGGGGGGTCCAGTAGTGGGGCCTGAACGCTGTCCCTCAGATCTTCAGCTCAAGGCTAGCTCTCTACCACTTGAGCCACAGAGCCACTTCTGGCTTTTTTCTTTTTGCTTATGTGGAGCTGAGGAATCGAACCCAGGACCTCGAGCATGCAAGGCAAGCGCTCTACCACTGAGCCACCTTCCCAGCCCCTTTAACTTCTAATCTTTTAAGTATAGTCTCATTTCACTATTATCAGTATTATTAAATAATAATTTCTTAGTGGGCTAAGACCTTTTATTTCAGTCATATTGATTTCTTCCACAAAGAATTTATAGTTTTTTTTTTTTTTTTGGTTGGTCATGGGGTTTTAACTCGGAGCTTGGGCACTGTCTCTGAGTTCTTCTGCTCAGAGCTACTGTTCTACTACTTTGCGCCATACTGCCAGTTCTGGTTTTCTGACTTTGAACTGTGATCCTCAAATCTCAGCCTCCTGAATAGCTAGGATTACAGGCATGAGCCACCAGTGCTTGGCTGATATGATATTGCTTGATAAATGACTTAGAACTTAATATGAATTTAATATTTGAGTTTTAAACTCAAAATTTAAAATTTATGCTTTTATTCTATTTTAAAATTATCCTTCTGTAGTAAAATTTATGATGGTTGTGAAGTAATAGCTGGAAATTCAAGTAAATTGGAATTCTTTAATTTTTTTTTTTTTTGCCAATTCTGGGTCTTGAACCAAGGGCCTGAGTGAGCACTGTCCCTGAAGTTCTTTTGCTCAAGGCTAGCACTCTATTACTTGAGCCAACATGCCACATCCAGCTTTTTCTGTTTATGTTGTACTGAGGACTGGAACCCCAGGCTTCTTGCATGCTAGTCAAGCACTCTACCACTAAGCCATGTTCCCAGCCCCAAATTTGAAATTCTTGAGCTGAACAGATCAAGAAAGTCTCTACCATTTACAGATAATGAATTCAAAATGATAAATGGAAGAAAGTCATATTTATTTGATTCAGAAGTATTTAATTGCTTTGCATGTTTCAATACAGATTTTCTTCTCCAGCTATGAACAAATAAAGTTTTAAGAGAATTCTGGGTTTGATGTTGTAATATTTGAAACTCATTAATATATTGTGGCCTGTATTTCCTAAGGAAACTTTACATTTTTACTGAGAAGGAGCTGGAGGTGTGGCTCAAATGGGAGAACATGCATGAGGCCCTGAGTTTAATCCCTAGCACCACCATTGTCATTACAAATTAACCTGTGTTTTAAACTTAAAAGGAATTGAGTAAACCAGGCACTGGTGGCTCACACCTATAATCATAGCTACTCAAGAGACCTGTCCAAAATGCTTAATCAATGCTATATCACATCATAAAGCTTCATATTTTAATGGTATATGATAGACAAAATGATAAATGATAGGCAATTTTGTATGATAGACAAAATAATTCCTTAGGATAGATTACTTAATTTGTTGTTTATGCTAACTCCTCTCATTAAGTGGCATTTTGCAGTAGTGAAAAGTTTCACTAGTGTGTGTCTCTATGTGTGTGTGTACAAGAGTGAAGGAGAATAAATATGGGTATTTACTCCTACTTACTCAATAGGAGTTAAACTCAACTTTTTTTTTTTTTTTTGGGTCCAGTCCTGGGGCCTGAACTCTGGGCCTGGGCGCTGTCCCTCAGCTCAAGGCTAGCTCTCTACCACTTGAGCCACAGCGCCACTTCCGGCTTTTTTCTTTTTGCTTATGTGGTGCTGAGGAATCGAACCCAGGGCCTCAGGCATTCAAGGCAAGCGCTCTACCACTGAGCCAACTTCCCAGCCCCTAAACTCAACTTTTTTTCTCTTGTGGTGCTGGAGATCAAATCCAGGACCTTGTGCATGCTACTATACCCCAGACCTGGTTGAAAACTTTTTATTTCCAAGATTCCTAGTGTGAAGAAATGATATTGAAATAAATTATTTCTATTTCAGAACTGGGGAGCCTAACAACAGCTAATTTGATGGAGAAAGTACGCGGCTTACAGAACCTGGCCTATCAGTTGGGGCTGGATGAGTGTGAGTACCCACTACACATTTGTTCATCCCATTAGGAGTTCTAGTTATGTTTAGAAAAATGTATTTTTCCCTTTAATAGAGAAAAAAATGATGTTCTGTCTAAAGTGTGTGTTTATGATAAGTTGTACTAATTACTGGATTTACTAGGTAACATAATTTTTCTCTGTGCATTAAAAGTGTATTGGAACCTCTTCAGTTTTTTAGTGGTAGAACATCAAAACTGCCTTAAGCCAAAGAGACACTGGTAAGTTTGCATTAGTTTACTGAAATTCCAAGGGTAGAAATAGCTTTGAGGATATGTCTAGATCCATGACCCTTGACGTCATTGGGATATACTCTTAATTTTTGCATTAGTCTTTCTTTGCTGCTACAATAGGTTTATCTCAGCATTGGGAAAGTTAGCCAAAAGGAGATTCAGTTTATATAGTTTCTTTGGATTATATAGTGTTCATTGGATTTTCCAAAAGAAAGATGCTGGGGAAGGATTTGACCGCTCTGTGTTGGTTCACATAGTCATCTGTAAGCTAGTCCTTTGTCCACATAGCATGAAGCACTGTGATGGACCCAGGCCTACCTAGATCCTGGCTACAGATACAAAATAGAGAAGTTGGAGTTGGTCTGACCCAAATCATGGAGAATGTGAGAAAAGGATTGATTCCCAAAGGAAGGAATATATGACAAACCAAGAATCTCCTACCAGGAGTAATGCTTTAACATTTTTCACTTATGCCTTTATGCTCTCTAATTTTTTTTTTTTAAATCAGTTCTGGGGCCTGTACTCAACCTGGGTGCTGTCCCTCAGCTAGCGCTCTACCACTTGAGCCACAGCGCCCACTTCTGGCTTTTTCTGCTTATGTGGTGCTGAGGAATCGAACCCAGGGCCTCACGCATGCAAGGCAAGCACTCTACCACTGAGCCACCTTCCCAGCTCTTCTATTATTTTTATTTTATTTTATTTTATTTTTTGTCAGTTGTGGGGCTTGAACTTTGGGCCTAGATGCTGACCCTCACCTCTTCAGTTCAAGGCTAGTGTTCTTCCACTTGAGCTACAGCATCACTTCCAGTTTTCTGGAGTTAATTGGAGATAAGAGTCTCATGGACTTTTCTGCCCAGTCTGGCTTTGAATCGTAATCCTCAGATCTCAGTCTCCTGAGTAGCTAGTATTGTAGGCATGAGCCACAGGCACCCAGATTAAAATTATTTTTATATTTTGTATTTCATACTATATTCACTATAAAACTGGCAAAGAAATGATACAAATTTCTCATTTTGTAATTGAAAGAAAAGATACTCAACATAAATACAGTGGTTAAAACTTTGTTCTCAAGGAGTATACCTGGGACCTTCCTTAAATACATAATCTTGAAAGTTGTGTCCTGATGTTTGGACTCAAGTGGTAGATCACCTGCTCAGCAAGCCCAAGGCCATGAGTTTAACCCCTGAGTAACCCTCAACAATGCAAGTTTTATACTATTTTGGGGCAGTTAAAAAATCATCTTTAGATGTGTTTTTCTCGTTTCTTACAGGGGTAGAAAATCTTACTTTCTGCCAAGGGTCATTTGGATATTTATAACATCATTCAGGATGAGAAGCATATGTATTTGTCCTATCATGTACCAAAGATTTCTTGGTCTTTATTTACCCAACATTCCCTACCCTTGCTAGCGTGTAGAACATAGAGTAGCTTTGTTGACATCATTGATTTAAGTTACTGCTACATTCTTCATTTCACTTTCAAATTTAAATGTATCATTTTGGCCTTTATTTCGTTTCATCAGCATCAGTTAGGTTTTTTGTTTGTTTTGTTGTTGGAGTTTTGTTGTTGTTGTTAGTTTTGTTTTGTTTCATGATGCTTTAGATTGAATCTGGGGCTTGCATATGCTAGACCAGTGCTCTAACATGAAGGTATACACCCAGCCTACAGTTGGATTTGTTTTTCCAATATAATATTCTTTTTTTGTTGTTGTTGGTCATGGGGCTTGAACTCAGTCTGGGCAGTGCCCCTCAGCTCTTCAGCTCAAGGCTAGTGCTCTACCACTTGAGCCACAGTGCCACTTCTGGTTTTCTGAGTGGTTTATTGGAGATAAGAGTTTCACAAGACTTTCCTGCCTAGGCTGGCTTTGAACAGTGATCCTTAGATCTCAGCCTCCTGAGTAGCTAGGATTACAGGCGTGAGCCACCGGTGTCCAGCTAATATAATATTCTTTAATCACCTCATGAATCAAACAGTAGAGGGCAATAAATTACTTGTGGTTTTTGGGTGGTCTGTTAAGTTCATTTGTTGATACCTTGCTTTTCTCTATATCCGGGTAATATATTTCTTCTGACTAGAGTTTATCCTTGGCAAAACTAATAACCAAGTGTGTCATGGGAAACCAAGGTTTAACATGAAAAAGCCGGTTTTAAATTCATGACTGTCAGGCTTGGATAGAATTGCTGGTGGTTAACTGGAGATAAGAATCCTGTGGAGTTTACTGCCTGGGCTGAACCCTGGTCCTCAAATTTGAGCCTCCTTGAGTAGCAATGATTACAGGTGTGACCCTTCAGCACCCAGCTATGCTTGACCAATTTTGATAAGCTTGTTTAATACCGTGAACTAGCCATGTTTCCCTAGTTGAATCATAGAGGACTTTCTACCATTGGTTTGTTTGAACTAGGATCTAAATTAGGGTATTTGATACATGCTGTATTTAATTGATCTCTTAGATCCATTTTAGTCTATTGTCTACTTCCCTTTTAATTTCTCTTATCATTTATTAAACCTCCTCATTTATTTGGTTTCTCAGATTCTAGATTTTTTTTTTTTTTGCCAGTCCTGGGGCTTGACTCAGGGCCTGGGCACTGTCCCTGAGCTTCTTTGCTCAAGGCTAGCACTCTACCACTTGAGCTACAGCAGTGCCACTTCCAGTTTTTCTGTGTATGTGGTACTGAGGAATTGAACCGAGGGCTTCATGCATGCTAGGCAAGCACTCTACCACTAAGCTACATTCTCAGCCCAGATTCTAGATTTTGTTCATTATTTATGTCCATGAGGTTGTGCTTACCATGTTAATCACTTTTTTATTTTCTGATAGATTGAGGAATTTGTATGGATATTGAAAGAAAATCAAATAAAAAAGCATGATTTAAAAAAAATTGTTTTTGGCCAGTCCTCTACCACTTGAGCCACAGCACCACTTCAGGCTTTTTCTGTTTATGTGGTACTGAGGAATCAAACCCAGCGCTTCATGTAAGCACTCTACCTAGACTAAGCCACATTCCCAGCCCCAAAGCATGATTTTTTTTTCGGGGGGTGGCGGGAGGGCAAGAATATTGTACAGGTAGTGTTGTGTATATCACCAGAGGTTATATTAAGTCTTCCTAGCTTCTTTTTGTGTGATATTCAGATTAATAATTGACAAAAATATTGTTAGCCTGTCTATTCATTGTAAAATTCTGCATTAACCTTTAACTCACAATAGCTTTTTTTTTTTTGGTTGGTCATGGGGCTTGAGCGCTGGGCTTGGGAGCTATCCCTCAGCTCTTTAGCTCAAGGCAAGCCCTCTACCGCTTGAGCCACAGCGCCACTTCCCGTTTTCTAGTGGTTTATTGGAGATAAGAGTATCAAGGACTTTTCTTGCTTGGGCAGGCTTTGAACGGTGATCCTCAGATTTCAGCCTCCTGAGCAGCTAGGATTATAGGAGGGAGCCACTGGTGCCCGGCTTCACAGTAGCCTTTGATTACAGTCTAGGCCACTATTTTATTAAAGATTCCTAGGTACTGATATTCTGTCATTCCTTCTTATTGTTTAGAATTTTCTTACTAAGGGCTGTATCTTATCAGCTTTTTGATTTATTTGTAGCTGTTCCTATTGGAATAACAAAACAATTCTTTTTTGTTTTGTTTTCAGAATGAGTCAATTCTGTAACCATCAATAAGTCTGTTTTAAAAACTGCCCACATATTAAGAACATTCTTGTATTTTCTAATGTGTTTTTACTTTGCATTGCTTATAATCTGTAGATTAAAAGCCACTGTTGAGTATTAAATGTTTATATTTCTAGGAATTTAATACATTGGGTGAGGAAGTTTGAAATAACTAAGCTTCCTTAAAGCACTGAACCCAAATTGTACAATAAATGCTTGTTTCTACCATATAGTGCTGAAATGCTTTTAAATTATCTTTGAATGCAGAATTTGGCCTTTTTTCACCTTCTGTAGCTGTACTTTGCAACTGATTGCCATTTTCCTTGACCCATAGTGAATTTAGCTGACATAAGAACATACTTTGAAGAGTTACAATTAGAAATAATTTCATGGATATGTATTGGACTTCTTGGATGCAGCCTCTTTGTTTTATTGTGTTTAGTATATTTGCATAAAAACAAGATCTTTTTTTATCCTTACAGATGATTCATCTACTCTGGGGGTTGGCTTTCATTTGACACCCTAATCTGGTAATGTCTCAATCCTCTTTCCTGCATTAATTGAGAGGATGACATGGATGAAAAATAGGCACTAGGAACTGATGAATCCCCAAGGACCAGAGATCTTGTTTTCATGCAAATATCTGTACTGATAAAGACGAAGGAAAGAAAAAAATGCAAAAAATATTTGTTCTCAAAACATGATTGCTTGTCATTTCCCAGGGGCATTGTTAAATGTTAGTGTAGAGATAATGGGGACCTTCTAGGACTGATAGTAAGTAGATTGTGTCATTTAGAAAATGACCCTACCCTTTGATTTGGTATATGATTACACCTCAGATAACTCTTTCTCGGTGTGTAGATTTGGGAATGCAATAACTTTTGTAATAGGCATTTAATGGCATCCCAGATGATTGGGGCCATTGGCTTAATTGGGCATTTAATTTCTATGAAGTTCCTTTGAAATATATGGAAATACAAAAATGGGAAAATTCTGCTTAGCATTGGGTAAAGAATTGTATTTGTTACTTTCTGCTGAACTTAGTGTCCTTTCTTTCTTTCTTTTTTTTTGGGGGGGGGGAGGTTCTGGTCATTGGGCCTGAACTCTGGGCCTGGGCGCTGTCCCTCAGCTCTTCAGCTCAAGACTAGCGCTCTACCACCTGAGCCACAGTGCCACTTCCGGCTTTTTTCTTTTTGTTTATGTGGTGTTGAGGAATCGAACCCAGGGCCTCATGCATGCAAGGCAAGTGCTCTACCACTGAGTCACCTTCCCAGCCTGTGTCCTTTCTTTTTTACTGGGATTATTACCATTACCTAACTTGTGTCCTTACCTTACTCTAGTCAATCTTTTCTTTTTTTTTTTTTTTGCCGGTCATGGGGCCTGAGCTCTGGGCCTGGGCACTGCCCCTCAGCTCTTCAGTTCAAGGTTAGCACTCTACCACTTGAGCCACAATGCCACTTCTGGCTTTTTCTGCTTATGTGGTGCTGAGGAATTGAACCCAGGGCCTCATGCATGCAAGGCAAGCACTCTACCAGTGAGCCACTTTCCCAGCCCACTCTACTACTGATTACTAGTGCCAGATTAATTTTCCAAAGTTCCATTTGGTTCTTTGTCCTTTGCTCATGAGTCACTGGTAGTATATGAGTCATTGGTGGTACGTGGCTCCTTACTTATAAAATTCAGACAGCATCACATGGAATATCCTGGACATTCCTGTCCCAGTTAATCTCTAGCTTTGATACTTACGTTTCCCCTACTAAAATACCATATACTGTACCTACTTGAAATTCTCTTTTTGGAATACTTCCCCGTCTTTTTAGTTTTGGTCATGCTACTTAATTTTTTTCCCCAAAGATCCTTTTCTCTTCCCTGAGCCTTTTCTTTTCATCCTTAATATAGAAAGTGAGCTCTCTCCTGGTTTCCCATTGGCTTTTAGAGTGGTTTATTTGTTTAGTTTATAAGTTACATTCATCATTCTTGGAGACAGTTTTGGTATTTCTCTTATCCTTCGGATTGAGTATAATTTAAGGTAAGAATCATATATTAAGGCTGCCTTAGTAGCCCATAGAGCTGCTGACATAAAACAAGTATATAGTGTGTATTTGCTGATGGAATGAATAGCCCATTGTTGATATCTTTAGATGAAATGAATTTTTCTAATGAAGTCCATTGGCAGAAAACTGAACAGATGAAAGCTTCTGGAAATTGTTCTCTTTTCTCAATAGTTGATGAGTTTCTTTTATGACAGTGGATAATTACACAGATTATCAGTTGTGTTTTTGGTATTTTTGTTTTGTTTTGGTTTGGTTTTGGGTTTTTGTTGTTGTTGGTTGTGGGGCTTGAACCCAGGGCCTGGGCACTGTCCTTGAGCTTTTTAGTTCAAGGCTAGTGCTTTACCACTTTGAGCCACAGCTCTACTTTTGTTGTTTTGAGTGGTCAATTGGAGATAAGAATCTTTTTTCTTTTCTTTTTTTTGGGGGGAGGAGGGGTCTGGTCATGGGGCCTGAACTCTGGGCCTGGGCGCTGTCCCTCAGCTCTTCAGATCAAGGCTAGCTCTCTACCACTTGAGCCACAGCGCTACTTCCAGCTTTTTTCTTTTTGCTTATGTGGTGCTGAGGAATTGAACCCAGGGCCTCATGCATGCAAGGCAAGCACTCTACCACTGAGCCACCTTCCCAGCCCGGAGATAAGAATCTTATGGATGGACTTTCTTGCCTGGGCTGGCTTTGAACTGTAATACTCAGGTTTCAGCCTCCTGAGTAGCTAGGATTACAGGCCTGAGCCACTGGTACCCAGCTCTAGTTTTGTTTTTAAGACCCAGAAAGTAGTTAATTCAGCAAAACCATTACTGTAACTAGCTCTCCCTCATAACGTTTATGAAAAGTCAAATTCCACTGCTGACCAATTGGCAACTGCATACAGGATTGTCAGAGCCATTCTTAACCTACAGTAGGGACTTCATACACATTCAATGGTGAAGGCAATGGTGGTTTCTGCAAATATACAGAATGTTATAGAACATTATAGATTGCCCTTTACATGAACTGATACAGCCTCTGCCAGTGTCAGGAGTAGAATCACTACTGTGTTTGTCCAAAGGTATTTTAAAAGCAACCACAAACAGTAATTACACTAATCATGTACTCTAGCCCAGTTCATAAAGACAAGCAAGCTTCTGTGATCATATTAATCCAGGCCAGTGGCCATCAGCAGGGACCTTGACCAGTGACAATATTATGTGAGGGCTATGTAGCAGTAACTAGAGGCATTTTTGGTTGCCATGACTAGAGAGGGAAGGTGCTATGTGCATCTTGAAGTAGAGGGAAGGGATGCTACAGAATATCCTACAATGGCCAGCACAGACCCTAGAATGAAAAATACCAATGCTGAGGGGGGGAAACTTGGTCTTTGGGATACATCATGCCCCCATCTCTTCACTGTGATTAGAAATGTGTGCCTTGGCCATGCTCTGTACAGTCTGTCACCTCTGCTCTGCTCCTGATCAATCACCAGGCTGTGTCGTTCACAACCAAGTGCAGTCCTCATCACCTTGCTGACATTGGTAACAAGTAAACCTAATGATTAATACTGGAGAGTCAGTCCCCTGGCATAAAGTACCAAGCCCACCAAGATTTAATTCAAAATTGGAAATTGGATGGTAATAATTCAAAATTACATATCCTAATATTGAAACATGTTGCAAAGTTAGACTTACTCTCCTGTAGGCTCCAGTTCACTGATCTCAAACCAAACCAGAAGATCATACTTGCTCATGCTCTGGCCAAGGCTGGTTTTGCTCAGGGTATTCAACTTGGTAGCTGGAACTTAAAAAAAAATTCTTTTTTTACAAGATGCAATGATCTGACCCAAGTTTACTCAGCAAAAAGCATAAGCTTCTCTAATAGCAGTTTTTAAATCACATTTGAGGAGGGCAGAGAGTCAGAGGATATAGATTTCACTGCAGAAGACCCAGAAAAATGTTATTAACTATGCTAGCACCTTTCACTAAGAGAACAATATGGAGATTTAATATTTTTCCTTCTCAGACCAAAGTTTCCAAAAGTGAGAAAATAGTTTTTTGGTTTTTTTTTTTGGGTCCGGTCATGGGGCCTGAACTCTGGACCTGGGCACTGTTCCTCAGCTCTTTAGCTCAAGGCTAGCGTTCTACCATTTGAGCCATAGCGCCACTTCCGGCTTTTTTCTTTTTGCTTATGTGGTACTGAGGAATCAAACCCAGGGCCTCAGGCGTGCAAGGCAAGCGCTCTACCACTGAGCCACCTTCCCAGCCCCATGACTGGATTTTTTTCTATTCTTTTTTTTTTTTTTGGGTCAGTCATGGGGCTTGAACTCTGGGCCTGGGCACTGTCCCTCAGCTCTTCAGCTTAAGGCAAGTGCTCTACCACTTGAGCCACAGCGCCACTTCTGGTTTTCTGGTGGTTTATGAGAGATAAGTCTCATAGAGTTTCCTGCCCTGGCTGGAGATCTGATCCTCAGATCTCAGCTTCCTGAGTAGCTAGGATTATAGGTGTGAGCCACAGTGCTGGCCTATTCTTTCTTTTGTGATGCTGGGATCAAACCCAGGACCTTGAGCATGTTAGGTAGTGTTCTACTGCTGAACTACATCCCTAGCCCTGGATTCTTTTTTTTGCTATATTTAACCTTGTTGTAACATATTTCAGTGTTTCATACTTTTTATGATTGAATAATATTCAATTGTGTTGCTATATCAAATTATGTTTATCAGTTTTTTTGCAATATTTAACCTTGTTGTAACATATTTCAGTGTTTCATACTTTTTATGATTGAATAATATTCGATTGTGTTGCTATGCCAAATTATGTTTGTCAGTTAAGAGGCATTTGGGTAGTTTGAACTATTTGACTAGTATGAATAAGTGAACAATTATGTATAAGATTTTGTGTGGGTTCATTTTCATTTTCTTGGCTTCATAACTAGGAAGGGAATTTCTGAGTCATTTGCTCACTCTTATTGAACTTTGCTCACTCATATTGAACTTTGAGAAACTATTCAACTGTGTTCTAAAATGGCTGAAGTGTGCCATTCTGACCAGCAGTGTGCTTGATAGTTCCAGTTTTGTCACATCCTTGCTAGTGCTTGTTATTGATTATTGGCCTTTTTAAATGTAATATTTATCTTTAGATACCTTAAATTTTATGTCCACAATTTACAAATTATCCCCTCTACAAATTGTCTCCTTTCCTTTAAGAAGTTGGCAAAAAGCACCACTATCAATCTCACATTACTTCCATAGTTTTGTATTTCTGAATAGCTGCTTAAAGACAATCCTGAATTATAACTTAGTCTGTGTTAGTAAAGAATTAAAAACTATAGTCACTAGTGTATCTGTCATGGTCACTTTAAAAAAAGCATCTGAACTTATATAGATCAACTGTAAAATGTGAGAAGTGTTAAATATTCTTTATTTGACATTTATACATAAGCCACACTAAAATGCCATTCAATAAGTAAAAAGCAGATTTCAGAAACAGGGAATTTTAATTAAATTGGCATAGTCAGGAACAAAATTATAGACATTGCTTCCTCATCTTCAACTATTGTCTTTACCAGGTTAATGATCATAAATTGAAACTAGTTAATTGATACTGAGACAGTGAAGGTATTTCCCCAGTATTTAAAGATGTTCTCAGCTGGGTGCCAGTGGCTCATGCCTGTAATCCTAGCTACTCTGAAGGCTGAGATCTGAGGATTTCGATTCAAAGCCAGCCAGGGCAGGAAAGTCCAAGAAAGACTCTCATCTTGAATTAACCACCAGAAAACCGGAAGTAGGGCTATGGCTCAAAGTGGTAGAGCACTAGCCTTCAGCAAAAGAGCTCTGGGACAGCACCCAGACCCTGAGTCCAAGCCCCATGACCAAAAAAAAATTTTTAAAAAGCTATTTGAGTGGTTATCATTCCATAATTTTCTATAGCTCTTTAAAAACAACATTTTGGTGTAAAAAAGATTAAGATTTTCCCCATTTAAACTTAGTCCTTTATCCCATATCTACATTAATGAAGTTGTCTGTACCTGAAACAATTTAGTGCAACTTATTTGGCGATTCCAAAGAGAAACTTTTCAAGCTTACCTGTTAGTACTCTTCTCTGCCTTTTCTTTAGTCATGCAGATTTGATAAAATGGCTGATTATATTTAGAAAATTACCAATCTAAATAAAATTCTACAGGACAGTTCTATTGCATTCAATTTTAATCTCTAAAGGACAGAGGTGGAGAATAACTGTGATTTTTTGTATTTTTTTATTGTAAAAATACTGTACAGAGGGGTTATAGTTACATGAGGAAGGTAATGAATACATTTCCTATGGACATTGTTGCCTCCTCCTTTGTTTTCCCCCTACCATCCCTTGCCTCCCACCTCCACAACTACCCCCCTCCAATAACTATGACTTGTATTCCCTGGATATTAATTTTTGTGACCTAACTAAAGCTTATTTGTCTGGCTTCCATTATAAGGCCCTTTGGTCTTACCTCCTATAATAAATAGTTAAAGTTTAATTAGCATTCCTTGATTTACAGAGAAAAATTATGTACTCTTTAACCTCTAGATGGCAGCACGAGACCTACTGTGCTTCTAGCTTTTCTTCTGTCCTTATCTTTGGAACTCAATTTTTTATTTGGGTAAAAAACAAAAATCTTGTCTCTCTCTCGCTGCTCTTTTCTAGCTCTCCCTACTCTCTCTGCTTTCTCTCTTCTCTCTCTGCTCTCTCACTGCTCTTTTCTAGCTCTCTCTGTTCTCTCTCTGCTCTTTTCTAGCTCTTTCCTCTCTTTCCCAGCTCTCTCTCATTCCCAGGCCTTTCCCAGCCACGTGGAGTGCAAACCTTGCCTGGTCCCAGCAGGTCTACTGAATAAACCTACCCCTTACCTGAATACCACGTGAGTGCTGCTGTTCTTACTCGGCTACCTCTCTCTCTGCTCTTGTCTAGCTCTTCTCAAGCTCTTTTCTCTCTCTTTCCTCTCTCTCTTTCCCAGTTCTCTCTCTCCTCTCTCTCTTTCCCAGCTCTCTCTTTTTCCTAGGCCTTTCCCAGACGCGTGGAGTGCCAGCCTTGCCTGGGCCCAGCAGGTCTACTGAATAAACCTACCCCTTACCTGAAAAAAAAAAAAAAAATCTTGTGATGCCTTCTTTGACTTTTAGCCTTTTGTTTTCCATTTCATTAGTCCATACTACTTTTTAGCCCATCTCTGAAGCAGTATATTATTTTAAATAAAATAAAATTTTAAAGCTTTTATGATTCAAATCCTTTATTTCTGAAATATCATTTATATGAGATTAAAGAAATTGGTTAAAGTGTTTTTAATGTGGTTTATTTTAGTAGCTTCTATACTTGGATATATAACCTTCAAAATGAGTTCAATTCTCATATCTCAGTCATCTCCCTTGCCAGTGGTTTTTTTTTTTTTTACATCCCTGGACTCTGTTATCATGACATGTCAGAAAGTACCATATTTAATTAAAACAAGAATATTAGCTAATATTGTAATAAACTTGGACTAAATAGTCCTTTACTTTTTTTTTTTTTTCTTTTGGTCGGTCAACTCTGGGCTTGGGCTTTGTCCCTATGCTCTTCAGCTTGAGCCACAGTGTCACTTCTGGTTTTTCTGGAGGTAAGAGTCTCTCAGACTTTCCTGATTGGCTTTGAATCACGATCCTCAGATCTCAGCCTCCTGAGTAGCTAGGATTACAAGCATGAGCCATAGTACCCAGCTTCCTTTACATTTTAAAACATTACTTTAAAGCTTTTAAATATTTACTTATTATGAATGATGAGGTAATAGCAAAAGAATGAAATGCCCTGTTCCTCAGCTATTTGAATGACTACTTCAGAAATACTTGTAAGGAACATGAAATTGAATAAGGCATTATCTTTGCAGACTAAATCTAATAGGGAAGAGAACTAAAACTATTAACCTTCATAGAAAGTTGAAGAGGTAAGCTCTATGAGAGTACAAAGAATTGTACAGGGAGGAGAGGAAAGATAGATTGTGTTAAATTGGTCAGTGAGGATTACATAGGACCATGGACCTGAGGATTTTGAGGAGTCTGGACATAAGGGGAGAAGTGATTTAGTGATATCTGCATGGAAAAGAGAAAATGACATAGTATTTGTTGTTTTTGGAATATTGAAAGTAGACCTTAGAGAAAATGTGATCTTGATGGGTAGAAATGGAAAAAAAGGCCTCAATTATGAGAATAGCCAAGTTAGAAAGCAACAGCTTCGCTTAAGGAACAGTGTAAGTGATAGAATGTAGTCTCTAAGGACCCAGTGTTATAATAGGGGACATAAGGATGAAGACTATAAAGAAGTTAGGGGCCAGATTGAGGAGGACTTTGAACTCCATGAGTTGAGTAGTTAAGATTCAATGGTAATGGGGAAGCCGTGACAATTATATGAATGGTGGGGGTTTTTGTTTCTTTGTCAATACTGGGAATTGAACTCAGGACCTTACACTCTGGCTCAGCTTGCTTGATCACAGCTGGTGCTGTACCACTTGAGCCATGACTCCAGTCTGGCTTTTTGCTAGTTAATTGGGAATGAAGTCTAACAGACTTTTCTTTGAACTAAACAGCCACGATTACAAGTATGAGCCCTGGTGCCCAGTATGTGAATGTTTCTTTCCTTTCCTTTTCCTTCTTTCTTTTTTTAAAATCAGTATTGCAGGTTGAACTCAGAGTCTGGGTGCTGTACATAAGCTTTTTGCTTAAGGCTAGCACTCTACTATTTGAGCCATAGCTCCACTTGAACATTTCTCTACAAAGTATTTTAATGAGTATAACATGTATTCATGATGGCTGTGAAGACATGTGACTAAATGAAACTTTCTACAAGTTAGTATGTTGTAAAATTAAGAAAGTTTTTAAAAAAAATCACTATCAAAGTATGGCCAATAGACACATGAAGAAATGTTCAACATCCCTAGCCTAAAAGAAATGCAAATCAAAACAACATTGAGATATCAGCTCACCCCAGTTAGAACGGCAAAAATCAAGAACTCTAACAACAACAGATGCTGGAGGGGATGTGGACAGAAGGGAACCTTACTTCATTGTTGGTGGGAATGTAAGAAAGCAGTATGGAGGTTCCTCAAAAGACTTCACATAGAACTCCCCTATGACCCAGCAATCCCACTTTTGGGCATTTACCCAAATGTTTACAAACAAGACCACACTAAAGCTACCAGCACAACAATGTTTATTGCAGCATTATTTACCATAGCTAAGATATGGAACCAACCCAGATGCCCCTCAGTAGATGAATGGATCAAGAAAGTGTGGTATATATACACAATGGAATTCTATGCCTCCATCAGAAAGAATGACATTGCCCCATTTGTTAGGAAATGGAAAAACTTGGAAAAAATTATATTAAGTGAAGTAAGCCAGGCCCAAAGAAACATAGGTCCCATGGTTTCCCTTATTTGCAATATCTAGTATATGTATGAGTCAAGCGGAAAAGGTCAGATAATGTGATGTCAGGAAAATGAACCCTTAGATATGTATTTTAATGGTTTTTTCTTTCATGCATGTGTTTCTAACGCATTTATAAGATTATCTCTTTGTTGCTTTGTATGTCCCTCCCCCACAGTATAACCCCTGCTTTCACTATATTTGATGTCATTATAACTTGTGGAGGAGATGGGGGAAAACAGTTGTTTAAGGATACAGGTGGACCTGTTGCAACAATGAGAAGTACAAGTTGTCATGTCCAAAACGAGCTTTACAACGTCGGTTGGGGGGGGGGAAGGAGAAGCTTTGGGATTGGGGGGGAAGGGGGAGGCTGGGAAGGGATGGGAAGGGTAAACAAAGGAGGAGGATGCAATGC
Source organism: Dipodomys ordii (assembly GCF_000151885.1). Classification (NCBI taxonomy): domain Eukaryota; kingdom Metazoa; phylum Chordata; class Mammalia; order Rodentia; family Heteromyidae; genus Dipodomys; species Dipodomys ordii. The sequence goes on along the minus strand of NW_012267218.1, from coordinate 23,552,256 downwards.
TTGGTAAGAAATGTATGCATTATCCTGCCCATGCAATTGTAACCCCTCTGTACAGTATGTTCACAAATAAAACAAAATTAAATTAAAAAAATCACTTTATCAATGTTTACAGATAACTAAACATTTTATTTCCTGCTCTTTTTTTCTCCCTTTATGTATGGCTACATGTGTTTATATTTATACTTCTGCTCATACATATGCACAGATATGCTTTTCTAACATAGCTGAAACTAATGTGTGTATTGTTGCTGTATTGATTGATGGTGGTTTGTTTATATATTTCTGGGAATTAAACCTAGGTCCTTGTACATGCTAGCTAAGTGTGTAACTTGTGCCTTTTTGCTTTTTCTTCTTTCTTTTTTGGTTGGTTGGGCTTGAACTCTGGGCCTGAGCACTGTCTCTGAGACCTCTTCAGCTCAAGATGAGCACTCTACCATTGAGCCACACCACCACTTCTAGTTTTCTGGTGGTTAATTGGAGATAAAAGTCTTACAGAGCAAGGTGCTGGTGGCTCATGCCTGTAATCCTCGCTACTCAGGAGCCTGAGATATGAGGATTGCGGTTCAAAGCCTGCCAGGGCAGGAAAGTCTGTGAGACTCTTAATAAACAGGAAACAGGAAATGGGCTGTGACTCAAGTGGTAGAGTGCTCACCTGAGCTGAAGAACTCAGGGACAGTGCCCAGGCCCAGAGTTCAAGCCCCATGACCAACAACAACAACAAAAAGGAGTCTTACTGACTTTCCTGCCTGGGCTGGCTTTGAATCATAATCCTCATATCTCAGCCTCCTGAGTAGCTAGGATTATAGGCATGATGAGCCACCGGTGCCCAGCTTTTTCTTTATTTCTACTTAAACATTTCTCTCTGTTATTAAAAATGTTACCATTGAAGGTTTTTGAATATGGCAGTCACACACCTATAGGAGGTGTCATTGCACAGGTCATCATGGGATGACTAGCGACACTTTGGGAATGCAAGGTGAAGGATTGAATAGATGATAGCAGTGAGACTGCACTGCCTGTGAATTTTTCAGTTTTGTGATTTTTAGGACTGAGTAAATATGTGGATGGATGTTAGGAGATAAGCTGAAATTAGAGTTTACTAGGCCATTTTGAGCCTGGTTGATGACAGGGAAGTCAGAAGGAGGCCAGCTAGTTGGATAACAACAACAAAAATCATATAATCCTTTAACATTTGAATCTCCATAGATTCTTTCTCTTTCTCTCTCTTTGTTCTTTTCTTCCTTCCCTTCTTCCCTCTGGCCCTCTCCCCCTTTTCTCTTTCTTTCTTTGTTTCATGATGGTCTGGGGCTTGAACTCAGGTTCTTGTGCTCTCACTCAGCTTTTTTATTCACAGCTGACACACTACCACACCTCTAGCTTCTTCCTTTCTGAAATACACCATTTATAAAGGTCAGTGTTCCTAACAGGATGGAAGCAATGTTCTTGTCTAGTTGAGTAATATCACTTAGGCAATATGTAATGTTAAATGTGAATAGTAAATTATTTGATCTAAAGGAAATGAACTTGTAAAATAGGACATCTTAAGTAGATTTGTATATCGGTCTTTGGGAGGGCAGGGGGCATGGAAATGGAGGGACAAAGGGTGAATAAATGTAGCAGTGGTATTCACTAGGCAGTATGTTAAAAATGAACTATGCAACTTGTGAATGGGAACAGGAGGGAAAGAGTGGGAGAGAGCAAGGGAAGGGGTCACACTGTCTATAAAGAAATATACTGGGGCTGGGAAGGTGGCTCCGTGGTAGGGCGCTTGCCTTGCATGCATGAGGCCCTGGGTTCAATTCCTTAGCACCACATAAGCAAAAAGAAAAAAGCCTGAAGTGGTGCTGTGGCTCAAGTGATAGAGCGCAAGTCTTGAGCTGAAGAGCTGAGGGACAGCACCCAGGCCCAGAGTTCAGGCCCCACAACCGTCCACCCCCTCAAAAAAAAAAAAAGAAATGTACTTATTACCTGACTTATTAAAATTATTTAAAAATAATTAAACATTTTTTTAAAGAAGTAGATTTGTGAACTCCCTATATGTATATGTCATTAAACCTTTAAGTTGTATAACTTAATTTTAAATAATTTTATTTCATTTTAGTGCTTTTTCATTTGGGTAGCTATGTAAATCTATTCAGGAAACTTTTGGGGTCTTTGTATGTATAACAAATGTTGCTTACTGAAAAAATTTCAGAATTTTAAATATTGAAGTAATAGTAACTAACCCAAACTGTTTGCTACCCTGCATCTTAATAGCTATATTTGGATTATATATAATACATTGATATATATTTCTGTCTGTCTCTCTCTCTCTATATATATATTTATTTTTTGCTTTCTGTTGGTCATGGGGCTTGAACTCTGGACCTGGGCGCTGTCCCTCAGCTCTTCAGCCAAGGCGAGTGCTCTGCCACTTGAGCTACAACATCACTTCTGGTTTTCTGGTGGTTTATTGGAGATAAGAGTCTCATGGACTTTTCCTGCCCTGGCTGGCTTTGAACCACGCTTCTCAGATCTCAGCCTCCTTAGTAGCTAGGATTACGGGCGTGAGCCACTGGCACCTGGCTTACATATATGTTTTATAACTCAACTTCGAAATGAAGCAGTTGGAAGTTCCAAGTAGTTGGAAGTTTGTGGGACTTTGATTGTTGGGGAAGTACGAAAGAAAGATTATTCTTACCATTTTATCACTGCAAATGCCAAGCATTACAATCTTTTTCATTTTTAACTTGATAAGCAGAATACCTTAATGTCCATTTCTTCATTTGTAAAAGTGAACATTTTTTTTGTTTTTCCATCATATCTGTTGGTAATGGCTGGTAACCAAAAAAAGTATAAATTCAAATTATTTTAACCTAAAAAGGCCAAGGGACTATTGAAATCTGCATTTCTCAAATACATTTAAAACTTAATCTTAATTTGTTTTATGCATTACCATCTTGGTCTTTAGTATGACATTCGTGTTTAGGTGTAATACCACTTTGAAAGGATCCACTTTGAAAGGATCAAGGTTATTTCTCATAATTAGAAATTGTCAATTTAGCCTTAAGTATTTTGTTTTATAATGTATTATGAAACTGGGAAATAAAACATGACATCATTTCTCATTTTTCCATTGGTTAGCAAATTAGGATACACAAATGCTCAAATTACCTTTAAGGCTTATAAGCATTTATATCTTTTATCCATTAGTCAGGTTATTTCATAAACCCAACATTGCCTCTGAAATGGTTTTATACACAAAGAGGATTTTGTCATAAAATGCTTGTAGTGTTTATTCTATTCTGATTTGGAAGGAGGGAGAGGATAGAGGAGAGTAGGTACAGTATAAATTAATTTGAATGGGTTAGTTTTAAAGTACTATTCTGTGTAATTATGTAATATGTATGACAGAGCTGGGTGCTGGTGGCTCATGCCTATAATCCTAGCTCCTCAAGAGGATAATATTTGAGGATAGCAGTTCGAAGCCAGCCTGGATAAGAAAGTGTATCAAACTCTTCTCTCCAGTTAACCATCAAAAAACTGGAAATGGAGCTGTGACTAAAGTGTTAGAGCTCCAGCCCTGAGCATAAAAGCACAGGGACAAGGCCCAAACCAAAGACAAGCTTTTTTTTTTTTCTTAGAAAAACATTGGTTAGTTTTGTAAGCTATATGTTTTCAGTCTCCCCTCCTCCCATGCCCCATAGTTGTAGAACTGAATGGTTGGTACTAATTTGAATTAATCTGAATGTGTATTCATCTTAAATGGATCTGTAGCTGTTGGTCTAAAAGGTAAATCAACAAGTGTTTACAGAAATTATAATAGCAGTCATAAAGTTTCATATCCTTAAGATAGAATGAAAAATTTCACATGGGCTAATCTTTGTCTCACCAGCCCTGAGTTCTAGTTATATTAACCTTACATTTCAAAGGCCCTTTTCCAGACTGCTGTCTCCTCTTGAAAACTCTTCATCTACCTAATAAACTCCTATCCATTCTTCATACCTAAATCTCTCTCTTAGGAGACTCACCCTGCCCTTTTTAACCTCTTTCCACCATGTAGTTGACACAATTTATCAGTAAAAGATTATTGTGTGATGCCTCATCTACTGGAATATTGCTTTACAACATCAGTAACAAATCTCTATCTTATTTACTTTTCTAAGTCCTTGCTGCCTAGCATATCCTAGCATATACCCTAGCAGACCCTAAACATACACGATATATAGGATATACCACAATTTCTTTTTTTTTTTTTTTT
>NW_012267218.1:23527318-23545554 GCF_000151885.1 Dipodomys ordii | reverse complement strand
GAATAAGGTAATGAGTCCATTTCCTATCGAGCATTGTTACCCCCTCCTTTGTTTTTCCCCTACCATCCCATTGCTTCCCCCCCCTCCCGCAAAAGGTGTAAAGTTCATTTTCAACATAGTGTCTTATACATCTCGTTGTTACAATGGGCCGTCCTGTATCCTTATTTCAGCATTTTGTTATTTACCTTCCCCTCCCCAAATTAGAAAAATGTATATACAAGATGCAGGGCACTGGAATCAAATACAGTGAAAACAGGTGTTATACCATGGGGGAAGAACATACAAAAGAAACAACAACAAAAATTGAAAGTTTAAATCTTTATTTAACCATCCAGAAAGGCCAGAAGTGGAACAGTGGCATGAAATGGTAGAAGGCTAACTAGCCTTGAGCAAAAAAGCTTAGGGACAGTACCCAGGTCCTTAGTTCAAATTCCAGTTTCAGGAAACAAACAAACAAACAAAAAAACCAACAAAGATTAAAAAAAGAATAAGAAATGAAAGAAAGAAAAAAGAATAGGCATTGATTTGGGGCAGATTTTCTGACCTACTTTATTGTAACATGGTTGTACATTAATTAACCTTTAAAGAGATTGTAGGAGGATGAACCGTTACTTCAGTCTACTAGTGAAAAGCAAATGGTACCAGAAGTGATTCTTATTCTAGTATCAAGCATAACAGTCCCTTAAAATCTCTTTTGGAATGTTGAAAAGACATCAGATGAAACCTTCAAAATGATTATTTATTGGGGAACAAGAAACCTCCAATTTCATTTACCCATTGTAGCTCCACTTTCTCATTTTAATGCTCAGCTCACAGTGGCAATGGTAAAAGATGTCCTGCACCTATGGAGATGGCAAGGAAAGGGGCATCACCTTTCCATTTATTGCTTGTTGTAATTTGGCCTGTTTACAGGTAGAATTGCTATGTGGGTGCTTCTAGTAGAGATGTAGCAATCAGGATGGCAGCAGGAAAGCAGCACTTTTGCATGACCCATGAATTGGCTAATTTTTAACATGCAGTTAGTTAAGAAATGATTGCATCCTGAGGAGTCATGACCTCAACTTTTCATCAGCTCCCTTGGATTGTGCCTCAGTTTAGAAATGGAGAGGTATGTGGGAAGTTTTAATTGTACCTGTGTGATTTATCCCTAGTCAGCTCTTTAATTTCTTCTGGCTGTCTGAGGTTTCCGACATGCTGTAAATTTCCCCAACTTTTTCATTATCTGCAATTTCTTTATGACTCGTGAATCGGAGTGGAGAGAGAGTGTGGATTTACAGCAGAGATAAACATGTCCATAAAGTCTGTATCTGTGTCAGTAATTGTACTGCTGTCAGTGACTGTCCTGTTTTACAGGTCTCTCTTGGGAAAGGTACAGGCTTTGAGCTACCTAGCTAAGTACCAAAGTGTTTACTTTGATTTGCATTAGCTTGCTGGGAGCTAAGGTAGGGTTAGCAGGGATAGGAATTGATACTTGACCTTAGTCTTGTTTATTTGTTTGTTTATACTCACATGATATCCTAGAATAACTGTTGGAAATACAACATTGGACAGGCAATGTTCACTTTCTAAATGGAAATGCAACTTGTACTGGACATTAGATGTACAAAGGGTCTTTAACTCCATTTTATACCTTTAAGATAACTTCTCTTTCCTATACTTTTGTTAAGTACAGCTGGATCTTTCTTATTTGTGTCTATTTATTATAATTTTCCTTTTCTTAAAACATGGGACTTCTCTTTCAGAATATTAATTTCTTCTCAAGAATGGGTCCAGCTAGAGTTAAGAGGAATAAGATATTGCATGTCTTAATTCTCAACTATTACTAGCTTTTCCCAGCTGTCTAAAGTGGTTTGCAGGTAACCATTAACCATGAACAGGCAGTTGAAAAGACCTGTTTTTAAAAGGCCCTTTAAGACCGCTTTAATTTTTTTTTTTCCTTACAGAAATTTTGAAAGAAACTATTGCTAAGAGAAGCTCTTTGGAAAGAGGCAGGACAAATCATGTGCTAGTGGCTCATGCCTGAAATTCTTGATACTCAGGAGCTAAAATCTGAAGATTGCAGTTCAAAGCGAGCCGGGGAAGGAAAGAAAGATCTTGAGACTTAGCTCCAATTAATCACCAGAAAAGCAGAAGTGGTGCTGTTGCTCAGAATGATAGCACACTAGCCTTGAGTAAAAGAGTTTAGGGACAGTTCCAGGCCTAGAGTTCAAGCCCCATGACTGGTAAAAACAGAACCCCAATAATCAGAAAAAAAGAAAGAAAGAGAGAGGGAGAAAAGAAAGAATGGAAGGAAAGAAGGAAGGAAGGAAGAGACAGAACAGCAAACAGATACTTTCCTTCTAGTACACTTGATACTTAAACAGTTCCCTCAACAGTCAAAACTGACCTTGCATATGCTGAGCCATCTGTGGGGTAGTTTAGAAAGGTAGTAGGTACAGTGCAAACAGAGAATAAGCCACATCATTAATCATAAATATATCATAAATAGGCTGACTTGTAGTCAGCCTATATGTATGTACAAGTCCATATAATACAGAGTTATTTAGTTGATTTTACAATACCTTTAACTTCTTTCTTTGGCTTGCATTCTTCTTTAATGACAAAAAAAAAAGGACAAAGGTATGAGAGTGAAGAGAGTAAAGAAGATATTGTTTCTTCTGGCTTCTTTCCAAAAGCTATGGTGGAAATTTTGGAATTTTAATTTGTATATATCCTTCAGCTTTAGTAGAGTTTGTCCTTACTCAATATTGGGTAAGAGGAATAATCTATTCAGGCACACACCTTCAGAACAAGGGACTGCCCTTTCCCATACACACACTTTTTTTTTTTTAACTTTTTGCCCCCTATTATGCCAGTCTCATACTGTAAGCTTGTGGAATTACGTTGTTACCTAATTCTACTATATGGCTTATTATGTCTCATGTAAGAACCACTCACAGTTACCTGAAAAAGTCAAACAGAATCTCAAGTTATCTTCTTTTTTTTTGTCCGTTGTGGGGCTTGAACCCCGGGCCTGGTCTCTGACCCTCAGCTCTTCAGCTCAAGGCTAGCGCTCTACCACTTGAGCTATAGCACCACTTCCGGTTTTCTGGTGGTTTATTGGAGATAAGAATCTCACAGACTTTCTTGCCCAGGCTGGCTTTGAACCAGGATCCTCAGATCTCAGCCTCCTAAGTAGCTAGGATTACAGGCGTGAGCCACCAGCATTGGGCTCAAGTTATCTTCTTAACTTAGTTCTATAACTCCTTGTTTGGTTTTAGGAATGCCTAATAGTGGAAGAACTTGACATCCATTTTTTTTTCCTTTTTTGAGTATTATGTAATATGATCATAAGCTCAGCAAGTTAGGACCAAATTAATGACTTTTACCTGCATACCTACTCAAGTTAAAAGAAGAGCTGGTTCTGATTATGGAAATAGACGTTCTAATTGCACATAAGTTATCAGTAAAAATAGCTTCCTTCCTCCCCTTTCCCCTTCCCTCTCCCTGCCTTCTCCCCCTCCCCCTCCCACCCCAATACATAGTGTAATAGGTTTTATAGCTGACAGGGAAGCATTTTTCTGTTTTTTTTTTTTTTCTCCAGGTTGAGGGAAAATAGTTTTTGGTTGCTGTTGTCAGCTGTCAAGTTCAGGAAAGATAGGAGTTTAATTAGCCATAGTTTCAGTATTGGATGAAAATGTCATTTACAAGGAGCAACACACCAAGTACAATTGAGTACTAATTTGTATACCAATGAATCTATATTTATTTAATCAGTTGTGAGGCTTGAACTCAGGACCCGGGCTCTGTGTCCTTGAGTTCTTTTGCTCAAAACTGTGCACTACCACTTTGAGCTACAGCACCACTTCATTTTTTGGTGATTAAGTGGAGATAAGAGTCTCACAGACTTTTTTGCCCAGGCTGGCTTTGAACTACGATCCTCATACCTCAGCCTCCTGAGTAGTTAGAATTACAGTTCTAAGCCACCAGCATCCAGCATCCTACTAGTCTTTGAACTGTTCTACAGCAGGTCTTGATAACCTTGTATTAAAAGATTAACAAATAAGGGGTGCTATAGAGAAGGATTTGTCAAGTATCTCCAGATTGAACTAGTACAGGCAGCTTCTTCAACCCTCCTCTATCAGGTAGAGAATGGAAACTTTATAAAGAGCCAGGCTTAAATCTATAGTGAGGGCTGCAGTATTGATCTGCTGACTACTTGTGGAAGGGATGATGCTTAAGTGAAAATCATCATGTGATATTTTTCTTTGTCAGATACCAGGGTTCTCACAATTATAGACTTAAAAACCATTTCAAATGATCAAGTAAATGAATGAATGCCAGTACCACAAATAGGTCAGGAGAGAAGCCCTCTTCACCAACTTAAGACATGCCAATAAGACTGTTCTCTCTGACAATTTGTTATGAAAAAAAAATTAAGTACCCAGTAACTCCTCTTTCTACTGTGTGCATTCATGCAACTGTTATTTTGTTACTCTGTGACCATTGGAAATAACTTTCAGATGTCATGAGACTTTATCCCTAAATATTTTCTTAGAGACAGATTTGGGGGACTGGGCACATGGCTTAAGTGGTAGAGCACCTGTCTAGCAGGTGTAGGGCCTTCAGTCCACATCCCAGCACTGCAGAACAAAGGACAGTTTTCTATGTAATAATAATAATGTCACATCCCAAGACAAATAACAATACTGTTTTAAATATCCTCTCTCAAGACTTGTCTCTAAAGTAACTGATAGAGCTTTTTTGTTTTTTTATTAGAACCAATATTCATCCAGTCAAAGTTCAGGCATTCTAAATGTCATAAAGAGAACGTTAGTGTCCACCATCACTTTCCATTAGTATTTACCACGTTTTTCCTACAGTGAACATAAATTTACTCAATTGACTAATTTTGTTGTAGAATATTGAGCTTCAGCTTTCCCCTGTACAACAAGCCGGCTTTATCATAGTTTCTTCTCCCTTTCTCTCAACCAAATTAGTAGTGAAATTGATCTTTTCTCCAATATCTACTCCATTCTGTAGTTGGAGTAATATTTCTGAAACAAATTGATATGTGATCTCATTCCCTTCCCCTCACAATAGATCAATGGCTTCCCATTGCTCTTAGGAGAAAGCCAAAACCTTTAACTTGGCCTTTTTAGCTCTGCTCTATCTGGCCTTTCTCACACCTTGTTCACCACACAGTATGCTCTCTTGCTGGTCACATGTTTTGCAATTTATTCTTTTTTTTTTTTTCTTTTTTGCCAGTCCTGGGACTTGAAATCAAGGCCTGGGCACTGTCCTGGAGCTTCTTTTGATCAAGGGAGTACTCTACCATTTGAGCCACAGCACCACTTCTGGCTTTTTCTGTGTATGTGGTATTGAGGAATCAAACCCACGGCTTCATGCATGCTAGGCAAGCACTCTACCACTAAGCCACATTCCCAGCCCATGTTTTGCAAATTCTTAAGGAGGAAAAAGTGAGGTAAAGATTTCAGGGAATACCTCTTAGAAGAGATACAACTTGAAGTGGAGTTTGATAGCTAGTATTTGCATGTGGGAGGAATGAATACACTCCAACTGAAAATTTTGTGGGGTATGGATCACTTCGAATACTAAAAAGTATAAGAAAAGTGAAAAGCTAATTATGGAAAGCCTTAAAAAAACAGTTTGAGGAATCATTTCCTGAAACCTGAGGCAGACTCTGGAGAAAATTGAAGGGTATGATAATACAATGTGGTTCCAAGGCTGTGTAGATTATTGAAGTCACTGTGTGAATGCAAAGGGAGTGTGATTGAGATTTGGGGGAGGAGAAATAAATTAAGAAATTAGTATATATTAGAGAAACAAAAAGAGTCAAGATAGCATACAGATTTTAAGCCTCTGTAAATAGGAGAATACAGGAACCTGGGGTATGTGGCTTGAAATACCAGTTTTGTCTGAGTGCCAGTGGCTCACACCTGTAATCCTAGTTACTCAGGAGGCTGAGATCTGAGGATCATGGTTCAAAGCCAGCCTGGGCAGGAAAGTCTGTGAGACTCTTATCTCCAATTAACCACCATAAAACTAGAAATGCCACTGTGGCTCAAGTGGTAGAGTGCTTGCCTTGAGCTGAAGAGCTCAGAGACAATGCCCAGGTCCAGAGTTCAAGCCTCACGATGGACCAAAAAAACAAAACAGAGATGTCAGTTTCGTTTGCTAAGGTGTTGTTCAATCATTCTTGAAATGAATAAACTACAATTAAGGTTATAGGTAAGAAGACTGTGATAAGGTCCATTAGTTGGAAGAAAGTTGGACCTCTGGGGCTGGGAATGTGGCTTAGTGGTAGAGTGGTTGCCTAGCATGCATGAAGCCCTGGCTTAAATTCCTTGGTACCACATTTCAAAAAAACAAAAAAAGGCCGGGAAGTGGTGCTGTGGCTCAAGCAAAAAAGAAGCTCAAGGACAGTGCCCAGGCCCTGAGTTCAAGCCCCAGGACTATCAAAAAGGGGAGGGGGAAGAGAGAAAGAAAGAAAGAAAGAAGGAAAAAAAGAAATAACCTCTAATGGTAGGAAACCCCAAATGCTTATGGCTTAGCTGGTTAGATTCCCTCCTCCTATCTTATAAGAAAGCTAGAAGTAGACAGGCTGAAGTGTATAAAACACCTCTTCAGCATCATCAAGAACTAAGTCATGTCAGTTTACTTTTGTAGTGCATAGCTTAATCCTTATGGATACCGGGGCTGTAGCCAATTGCAGCTGCGTTGTAGGCAAAGAAAAAAAAAAGTGAAATGGGAGAAGAGCAAAGAAAATGATTCTCGGGTATCTGGCTCTTTTTCCTTTATGTAGCCTTTTTTGGAAGCTTTACAAAATCAGTCACCTAGACTGACCTACGAAAGAATATAATCATTTTCTTGAGGTCATAATATTGGCCATAATATTAATAAGAGGGAAAAGGAGAGTGGATATTGAGAAAAATGGCCAGCATTATCTGCAACAATAGGGGATAGAGCTGTGTAAGAGCAGGAGTCAAGCAGAAGTAGAGGATTTGAGGCAGTGACTATGTTGAGAAAGCTTGGAATTAGCTTGTGTAGCCTCAATGTCTGGACTTGGACTAATTTATTTAATTTGTTGATTATCTTGTGTTTTTAAAAAAATATTAAGCATGTTTGGTACTCTATTAATGGCTGAAAGCATGCCCAGTATATTTTGGGTTTTATTTTGTTTTTCAGTCTGTGCTAGGGGTTGAACTCAGGGCCACACTAGGCAAACACTCTCCACTAATTTTTATTTTAAGGAATCTTGCAGGTTTTCTCTTTACTTGTTTCTTTCCTTCCCCTTCTCTTTTCCCTTGACTTTCTCTTCCTCTTCCTCTTCCTTGCCTATTCTCTTCCCCTTCCCATTCCTCTTCCCTTCCCTTTCTTTGCCTTTCTTGCTGTTTCTTCAAGTATATAAGCATTAGAAAGTCTCAGCTCTTTTTAATTTTTAGGAAGCTAAGCCACTCTAGAAACATTCGTCTTTTGAAATTGCTGAATAGAACCTGCCATAGATATTTATAGTATGGAGAAGAGAAACGCCTGTTTTTCTGATTTCTGTATATTTGCCAAAATAAATTTAAGATTTTTTTTTCTTAGGGAGGGGTTATGTAAGTAATATTTTATGCAGCTAGCAAGGATTATTGAATTCAATAGTTAGGCCTTCTTAGTCTGTTTTGCATAGTTTTGACTGTAATAGGTCATTAGTATTATTGGATAAGTGAATTGTCCATGAAGCCCTATAAGAGAGCTTTTGGTGAAATTTAGAAGTTAGAGGCAAATTTCACCGTTTAACATAATCTGAAAAAACTGATTTTGTGACATTATGCACATAATATTTAATATATATCATGTTATATAGTTGACCTAAAGCTCCTTTTTATAGTACTGGGTTTGAATTCAAGACCTTGTGCCCGGTAGGCAGGCACTTTTACCACTTGAGTCATGCCCCCAGCCCAATATAAAGCTATTTTAATCATGAATATTTTAATTGGCAATAAAACTAACTCCCAAGAACACTTCAAAATACATGAAAGTGGGTATTTATTTAAATACCCACTTATTTAAAAACAGTTTTTTTTTCTCTTCTATAACCTATCCCATCTTACATTCATTTATTGGAGGTTTTTATGTTTATTTATTTACTTTTTAAAACAGTTTTGAAAACTTAGCTCAAAATACTAACTGAACCAGTTTATGCTGTTTAAAATGGCAAAAATATCAGCTTTTTACTCAGTCTTTTAAGGCAACCTCTTTTGTAGCACTTTGTATACTGTAGAATGTGCATGATTTTGTTCTACTTACGGTGAATGCATTCTCATCCTCCCAATAGGATCAATATTAAGCCAGCCTTTACCTCCTCGATCCATATTAAACCTGTCTTGGAAAGAGTCTGTTTATTGGATAATATAGCTACACTGGGCTCTATGACAATATCTTTTGCTGCCTCATTAACTCGAGCTTTAGAACAAGATAAAAATACCCTAAAGCCTCTTATCTGATGTCTGGTGTAACCTGCTGAAAGCAGGAGTGCCATTAGTTTGTGTTGGAAATCAAATGGTCCTCTGCAGTGCAGGACTTACTGATTCAACTTGAAGTGTCCCTGGAGGATTCGACAGCTGCCAGAGGGGTGGTGGCTGTCCCTCTCAAAAGGGAAATCTGGGCCAGAGGTCCCAGTGGGGCGGTGCTTTAAGAACTCGCACGTGGCTGCCCCAGCTGTTCTGCTTTGCCTAATGAATTGTTTTACAAGAAGAGGCTGGATATTATCATCACAGGCTGCCTTCCTGAGGGACTGGAACAGGCCAAATAATAAGTAATGTTAGTGATGGTAATTGAAATGCAATGGCTCTCCTGAGATCTTTCTAGCCCTAGAGCTGGTTGGCACTTGTGGATTGTCTTGTCCAAGGTTCTATTTGGAGTGGGCCTTTTTTTCCTCCTTCCAGTTTCATAATGCTGTTGTGTGAATATTTTCTCTCCTGCTCACTATGGCAATTCATTAACAAAAGCAGTCTGTGGAATGTTACAATGGCTTTAAATAATAAAAGAAAACACTTTACTTTTTCATTATGGACAGTATAGTAGCAGAGAAGGGTCTTAGTGTTTTGAGAAGAACAACTGCAGAGATCTTTCTGGGCTATTAAAAAGAATATTTTAAACCTATGCAAATAATACAAGCTCTTTATAACACTTTTAATAATGTGAACGAATATAAAGTGAAAAGTAACCACCAGAAAACTGGAAGTTGTGCTGTGGCTCACGTGGTAGAGCGCTAGCCTTGAGCTGAACGACAGCACCCAGACCCAGAGTTCAAGCTCCATGACCAACAACAACAAAAAGTGAAAAATGAATTTATCAGGGTTCACCACCACTATCTGTTTCTCCATGAACACTCGCAGACATTTTCTCTGTACATTAGTTGTACAAGGGTGGGGGCATCACTGATATATTTCCACTTAGGAATACAAGTTATTCCAATGGATTTCAGCCCTCTGTTGCTCTCCTTACTCCTTTCCTCCCTTTCAAAAACAATTTCAAAAGGTTTTCATGTGACTATTGGACATTACTACACTAAATTGAACATCAGCAAACTATGGCTTAGAACCTGTTTTTGTTTTCCCTTAACCTTAAATATAGTGTCTACATTTCTATAGGGGTGTAAAAAAACAAACATGAAACAGACTGAGCATGGCCTCCAAAGAATAGGCTGTAGAATTAATGTAAAGCATCTGTTCCCTGGAGCTAATACAAGTGGGATGCGCATTGAAAATAGATGAAATGCTTTGTCATATAAATGATCAACTTGCAATAAGCTTTGTGATAATACCTGTAGTTTTAACAGAATATGATCCTGATTTTGGATGCTATTTCCTGCTTTCTAACTACTACTTCTATATCACTCTGAAAAGAAATATAATGAATATAGTGAAAGAAATACAGTGAATCCACTTCAGCAATGTAATTGACCTTTTAACAAAGCAATTACTAACTTGATTTTCACTTTCTCATTGCTCAAGACTAAGGGCCTTTCTAGACTAGGAAAGTACTCTACCCTGAAGCTATATCATAGGCCCTAATTTTTAAAACTCTTCAAATTATATTTTGCTGTCCAGTTATCTCAGTCTCCAAGGAAAAATGAAACAAAAGGACTATTTTGTTGATATGCTTAGCATCGGAGAGATAATATTTTCATGCCAAATGTAACTAACAATTTCTCATTCAAATTTAGGCTTACAGCCAGGCACCGGTGGCTCATGCCTGTAATCTTAGCTACTCAGGAAGCTGAGATCTGAAGATCATGGTTCAAAGCTAGCCTGGGCAGGAAAGTCTGTGACACTTTTATCTCCAATAAAAACTACCAGAAAACTGGAAGTGGCACTGTGGCTCAAGTGGTAGAATGCTAGCCTTGAGCTGATGAGCTGAGGGACAGCGCCCAGGCCTAGAGTTCAAGCCCCACAACTGACCCCCCCCAAAAAACAAAACAAAACAAAACAATTTAGGCTTACAAAATGTGCCTTTAAAGTGAGTATCTGAGCCAGGTGCCGGTGGCTCATGCCTATAATCCTGGTTATTCAAAGAGGCTGAGATCTGAAGATCACAGTTCAAAGCCAGCCCAGGCAGGAAAGTCTGTGAGAATCATCTCAAATTAACTGCCCCCCAAAAAGCTGGAAGTGGAGCTGTGGTCAAATGATGGACTGCTAGTCTTGAGAACAAAAGCTTAGAGACAGCACCCAGGTTCTCATTTCAAGCCCCAGGACCAGCATCAAAAATAAATAAGTAAATAGACTATCTAGAACTTCTGAGTCTACTTGTTCCTTTCAGGGTAGGACCTTTGACATTCATGAGATAAGTTGGTCATAACCCCAAGCATATATTTTTTTCTCTAAAATTCAGGAAAGCCTAGTTGAAAAAAGTTAAATTACCTACTTGGTCTTTTGATGAAAATTATTCCATAATTAGAAGCAACTGAAGTATTTTTCCCATTGAAATAAATGTTACACCACAGCATAGTGCATTATTAACAGAACACTAACTTGAACTTGAGTGAGTTATGTGACTATAATTATGCAAGCAATTATGAGCTGTTGTGGGTCATAAAGTGAACTCAGCCACAGAAAAAGTCACATTTCAAAGTTAGCCTTGGACAATAGGCAAGTAGTGGAGAAAATAGGGAGATAATTGAAAGAGTATTCTGAGAAGGAATCTTAATGAAGTAATAGACTTCCTCTAAAGAACACTACAAAGAATAGCAGTGTTTGTATTGTATTTCCTGGTATAAAATCAGTGCAAATGTGACTTAAAGCTGTCATTGATCATAATTGGTTATAGTATCCATTAGCAGCTTTCCACATTTGAATTTAACATTTTTTAAATCTTCCAGAAATTTGGAATTTTTTTTTTTTGGTCATGGGGCCTGAACTCTGGTCTCTTCAGCTCAAGGCTAGTGCTCTACCATTTGAGCTATAGCGCCCACTTCCAGCTTTTTCTGCTTTTGTGGTGCTGAGGAATCGAACCCAGGGCCTCATGCATACAAGGCAAGCACTCTACTACTGAGCCACCTTCCCAGCCTGGTGCTCTACTACTCAAGTCATATTCCATCCTGAGTTTTATTTATAGACTCTAGTGAATTTTTGTGCCTGGGCTGGCCTTGAACCTTGATCCTCTAGAT
Organism: Dipodomys ordii; assembly: GCF_000151885.1. NCBI lineage: Eukaryota > Metazoa > Chordata > Mammalia > Rodentia > Heteromyidae > Dipodomys > Dipodomys ordii. The sequence continues at coordinate 23,533,898 of NW_012267218.1, read as the reverse complement.
CTCAGCTTCCTGAGTTGTCTAGGATCATAGGCATGAGCTTCCATTACCCAGATAGTTCTTTCATATTGCATTTATGGGTGTTGTCTAAATCTTTGACACTCTCTTATCTTGTCCGTATCAATAACGAACTCCTCTTCACTATCTGTGAAAATGATGTCTTTGAAGTTATGTACTGTCTCCTTCTATAAAGCATGACAATAAGTATCTCTCCTTTTTGACCACCTGGTTTCCAATGTGAGATTCTGAAGTATTTCTTTATGTGATCAAGGATGAATGAACCTCTTATAAAGCTGGTTGTTACCGAGTTTGTTATCTTCATTCATGGCGTTTTATGATACCAGTGAAAGTATGGTATAAGTTCACATGCCTTGAGGCCTTGTGTTTTTTACCCTAGTTGGAAAGTCAGAAGAATTAAAGGGAAGAAATATTACTTCTGGATTTAGAGTTTTAAACTATAGCCATTAAGAATGACTTTTCACTGTTCATGATAGGGAGAATCTGAAACTCAGACTTTTGAGAAATTAGACATTTCTCTAATTCTGGAACAAAGTATTTATGAAACCATTCAGACAAAAACTTGCCCTGGCTAACACAGTGGCACATACTTAGATTCCCAAAGGAGGTTAAGGCAGAAGGCTAGAAAATTTGAGACTACACAGTGAGACTAGCTCAAAAACAAGCAAACAAATAAACATACAATTATAACAATAAAAAGTAAGAGTAGAACACATGCAAGGCCCTAAGTTTAATCCCAGGCACTGCAAATAAAAACAAAACCAAGGCCCAGGACTGGTGGCTCATGTCTATAATCCTAGCTACTCAAGTGGCTGAGATCAGTTCAAAGCCAGCGCAGTCAGAAAAGTCCCCATGAGACTCCTATTGCCAATTAACTATCCAAAAACCAGAAGTGGAGCTGTGACTCCACGTGGTAAAGCACTAGCCTTGAGCAAAAGACCTTAGGGACAGTGCCCAGGCCCTGAGATCAGGTCCACAACCAGAAAGAAAGAAAGAAACAAAAAAAAAAACACACAAAATACTTACCCTGTATCTGACAGTTTTTGTTTTTGTTTGTTTAATTGCCTTGTCACTATTTGGAAAGGCATTCCCTTCCTGTCCTGAGGTACTCAAATCCCTAAGTGTCTCTCAAGACAGGAAAATTAGTGAAAAGATGGTTCACAGTGCAATGTGAGAGCATGTGCTAAAAGCCACTTAAAGCTAGGCATTTGTGGCTCATGTCTATAATCTTAAATAATCAGGAGACAGAAACCTTGAAGACCATGGTTTAAAGCCAGCTTGGCCAGAAAAATTTCCTTATGTCCATCTCTAATTAACCAACAAAATGCTGGACTGGATACATGGCTCAAGTGGTAAAGCCAGGTAAGCATGCTGAATGAGAGGTCAAGTTATGGAACACACACACACACACACACACACACACACTAAACAAACAAACAAACACTGGAGTAGAATAGAAGTTCACGAACATGAGAATTCAGAATAAGCTAATGGTGAATAGAGTGTCTTAAAAAATGATATTTAATGGCCTTCAAAATAAACTGTCAATGCCATTATGGTAGTTTTTGTTTTGTATGATAAATATTTTATATGCTGTTTTCATGAATGCCTTCTTTTTTTGAATTCTGTAGAGTTTTACAACAGAGAAAATAAAACAGTCGAGTATAATGTAAAAAAAATGATATTTAAACTGGAATAAAAGAAACAAATCTTACTCATCATCAGAGTCAGAGGCAAATTGGTTCCTTCCTCATGTTAAAATTTTGTGTGAAATCTAACGGTATGCATAGCGGTTGCTATTGGATTAATGGGTATAAATCCTTTTTCTTAATTATTTTTCTTGTTGGCAGTCCAGTTTGATAGTATAACAATAATTTATTTATTTTTGCCAGTCCTGGGGCTTGAATTCAGGCCTGGGCACTGTTCCTGAGCTGCTTTTGCTCAAGGCTAGTATTCTACCATTTGAGCCATAGCACCACTTCCGGCTTTTTCTGTTTATGTGGTACTGAAGAATTAAACCCAGGGCTTTATGCATGCAAAGCAAGCACTCTACCACTAAGCCACATTTCCAGACCCCCAAAAACATTTTTGTTTATTCTTCCACATCTGGACCAGTAATTATGTATTTAAAGAAGCAAATCCTATGTCTTGATTTGGCCACAAAACCATTCAAAAGACTGTGTAGGCTTAATATGTTACTCGCATAAATGGCAATAAAGAGAGTAGTCCCTGGTCCAGCATGTTGCTCTTGCATGAGTTTGACCTGTACCTTAGCAATGATTTAGATTATTTCTGTGTCTGTGTTGAATGGATTCACTATATACCAGAATATCAAAGACCTTTAATTTAAAATAAAGATTTTCTTAGTCTTTTCATGTTTGTTAAATGTGAACCTCTTGACATGCAATAGTGATTTTTTAATTTCCATTAGACACACTTATGATTGAAGCACTGATGCAGTCGCTACTGTTACAGCTAATTTCTATTTAAAGAAACAAGAATCTTAAAAAAAAAGATTAGCAGAAACAATTTTTAAAATTCATAGCATCTCTGATATATATCAGTTCTGGCTTGGCAGACTTTGACCCAGAGCTGTGCAGTGTTTTATTACCCTGAGCTACATAAGGACACATAGTTACAACACCACTTTTGTAGCAGATATTTTTATATCTCTACAAAATGATTAGACTGACGTAGAGCAATTCTCTAAATTCATGGGTATTAAAATATTCTGGCAGCTGTCTCCTTTTTACCTTTAAGTTGAGACATCATGATGAGATAAGACTACATCAGGCCCGATCAGTATATGAGTGAGGGTAAGACCTGGAATTTTCACCGTTCTGATAAGGGTCTTTGTCACTATAAATAGGAGAAATCTTGAGAGAAGGGTTCCTAGTATAGGAATTCCTGTTCAACTCCTATAATATTCTTGTTTTGGGTTTTTTTTCCCCTGTAAACCTCTACTTCAAAGCACATTTCATGCAGTCAGATTAAAAAAAAGTTGTTGAGATAGGAAAATACCTTTCAGTTCTGATTAAAATATTGTATTGAGAAACGAACTTCCAGTTAGGTACATATATTGTCTCATAATTGTAATCCTGTCACTCTAGAGGCAAAGAAGAAAAGATTGTGAGTTGGAGTTTAGCCAGGGCTAAATAATGAGGTCCATCTCAAAAAGCTAAGGGGTTGAGGGTTGTAGTTCAATTATAGAACACTTACCTATCTTGTGAAAGAACCTGGTTTGATCCTTGGCACTGGGAAACAAAACAAAAATCTCTGTCTAGAAGCTAGAGGATTGATTAGGGTTAAAAGCATGTTAAGAACTTGGAAAGCTGGTCGTGGTGGCTCATGCCTGTAATCCTAGCTACTCAGGAGGCTGTGATCTGAGGATCACATTCAAAGCCAGCCTGGGCAGGAAAGTCTGTGAGACTCTAGTCTCTAATAAACTACTCAGAAAACCAGAAGTGGTACTTTGGATCAAGTGGTAGAGCGCTTGCCTTGAGCTGAAGAGCTGAGGGACAGTACCCAAGCCCAGAGTTCAAGCCCCACAACCGGGGGCGGGGGGGGGCGCGGGGGGAAGAACTTGGATAGAAAAAGCCTGCTTGTAAATTGGGTATGATGACATGGAATATAGATTCTCACTAATACTTGGGCTCAAGGTCATAGTCCTCAAGAGGGGATTGCATCCAAATCTGGGAAGGTCTCCTTATGACCTCAGAAGCTCTTTGACCTTAACTTTCCCCATGTACTTCCTTCCAAGTATCTCAGATTCTCTTAAGGAACAATTTACAGTTGCAGTTGAACTATTATCCCTGAATCAGTTATGTTCTCTGTTTCTATAACAGAATACCCAAGACTGGATAATTTATAAAGAAAAGTTTACAATTCTGGAGGCTGGAAATCTAAAATAGATAGCCAAATTGGGTAAGAGCCTCTTATGGTATCATAATGTGACAGAAAAGTGGAAAGAAAAGTAATCACATATGAAGGAAGTAAAGTATGTGTAGTCTTACTTTATAACAACCCACTTTTACAAGAGCAAGCCCATTCCCATCAGAAAGGTATTAGTCAGCTGAGTATGGTGGTTCAGGTAGGAAGGTCATGGTCTGAGGCTGCACAAAAAGCTGGAGACTCTATCTAAAAAGTAACCTAAATGCAAAAAAGGGGGCTGGGAAGGTGGTAGAGTGCTTACCTTGCATGCATGAGGCCCTGGGTTTGATTCCTCAGCACCACATAAGCAGAAAAAGCTGGAAGGGTGCTGTGGCTCAAGTGGTTGGGCGCTGTGACTCAAGTTGTAGGGTGCTAGCCTTGAGCTGAAGAGCTGAGGGGCAGCGCCTAGGCCCAGAGTTCAAGCCCCATGACCGGCAAAAAAAAAAAAAAAAAAAAGCAAAAAGGGTCAAGTTAGGCAAAAGTACTAATGAGCCTCATTCATGAATGAGTGAATGAAGCCAGACACAAATGGACATATCTTGTACAATTTCATTTATACAAAGTTCAAAAAACAAGCAAAGCCAATCTGTGGTGCTGTAGTCAAAATAATGGTTCCTGGGAGGAACATTAGTGGCTCACTCCTGTAATCCTAACTATTCAAAAGGCTGAGATCTGAGTGTCACAGTTCAAAGCCAGTACAGGCAGGAAGGTCCATGCGACTCTTACCTTCAGTTAACTACCAGAAGATCTGGAGGTGAAGCTGTGGTGCAAGTGGCAGAGAACTAAACTTGAACAAAAGAGCTCAAGCCCCAAAACTGGTACCGAGAAAAAGAATAATAATAATTCCCCTGGGATTATGTTGATGGCTGGGAGGGCTCAGGGAGGAGGAAGTCTTTTGGGGGTACTTGTAATGGGGTAGTGGTTCTCTGTATATTATATGTTACATGAGTATGTGATTTTTGTGAAATATTTGTGTATATTGATGATTTGTTTGTTTGTGTTGGTTCTGGGGCTTGAACTTTGGGTCTGGTCACTGTCCCTAAGCTTTTGTGCTCAAGGCTAGCACTCTACCACTTGAGTTACAGCTTCAGTTCTGGCTTTTTTTTTTCTTTTGCCAGTCGTGGGGCCTGAACTGTGGGCCTGGGCTCTGTCCCTCAGCTCTTCAGCTCAAGGCTAGTGTTCCACCACTTGAGCCACAGTGCCACTTCCAGCTTTTTCTGCTTATGTGGTGCTGAAGAATCAAATCCAGGGCCTCGTGCATGCAAGGCAAGCACTCTACCACTAAGCACCTTCCCAGCCCCAATTCTGTCTTTTTTGTAGTTAATTGGAGATTTGCACAGACTTTCATGCTCAGGCTAGCTTCCAACCATGATCCTCAGATCTCTGCTTCCTGAGTAGCTAGGATCACATATGTGAGCCACCAGTGCCTGGCTGATTTGTATATTTTTATATATGTTATGCTTTAAAAATTAATTTAAAGGATTTTAAAGACTAGTGGCTGAGCCAGGTACCATTGGTTCACGCCTGTAATCCTAGCTACTCAGGAGACTGAGATCTGAGGATCGAGGTTCAAAGCCAGTCCGGGCAGGAAAGACCATAAGACTCCTGTCTCTAATAAACCACCAGAAAACAGAAGTGGTGCTGTAGCTCAGGTGGTAGAGTGCTCGCCTTGAGCTGAAGAGCTGAGGGATAGCACCCAAGCCTGAATTTCAAGCCCCACAACCGACACACACACACACACACACACACACACACACACACACGCACGCACGCACGCACGCACACGCACACTAGTCTAGTCAGCTCTTCAGCTGAAATGTAGCTATGTTAGTTTGTTACTTGGAGCTCCTGGAAGAAGTTTCTCAAGTATCTGTATTTTTCAAACCAGTTAAGAAAAGAGGATGTTAAAGATTAGAAAACCCACCCCACAGTGAGTTTTCAAAACATTTTTTGACCCAGCTTTATGTAATGGGTTATGAATAACAAAAATTGGGGCCTGAAGAATAGTAGAAATTAATTTCTGAAGTGTTTTTATCATTAGTAGCTATTAACATATACAGTATTTTGTGCCTTAAAATTTTGTTTTGTACATAGACACCTTAGTATTAATTTTTTCCTCCAGATCATTATTAAATGAGTTGGCCTGGGATCTAGAAAGGATGGTGATGAATATGATTCAGTAGATGGCAGTGTTCCCCTTTAAAGTGTCTAGTTAAAATGTGGGTACATAAGGGGTGACTCTTGGCACCTTTTTTTTCAGTTGGAGTGAAAAAGAGTCAATGCTAAGTAGATCAGAAAGAACATTTTTCTGTTTTCCACCTTCATTGTTCAATGTCTTAGGATTGTGAATGAACCAACAGAAGTAAAAATCCACAAATACAGAGAACACATTTTCCACATAAAATCCTATAATGATAGTCTATAAGAAGTTTGTTTATGGGGCTGGGAAGGTGGCTCAGTGGTAGTGCGCTTGCCTTGCATGCCTGAGGCCCTGGGTTCGATTCCTCAGCACCACATAAGCAAACAGAAAAAGCCAGAAGTGGCGCTGTGGTTCAAGTGGTAGAGCGCTAGCCTTGAGCTGAAGAGCTGAGGGACAGTGCCCAGGCCCAGAGTTCAGGCCCCATGACCGGACCCA
>NW_012267218.1:23447811-23527268 GCF_000151885.1 Dipodomys ordii | reverse complement strand
GACCCAAAAAAAAAAAAAAGAAGTTTGTTTATGGTATTACTTGGTGGGGGGTGTTTGGGGTAGAATATTTAGGGAGGACTTGAGCTGTGTCATTTTTTTTCCTGTGTTTAGGAATACGTATATGTCAAGACTGCAATCATGATTAACTGCTTGGGACAAAAATGTCAGTGAAATTTATTGATGAGGATATTAGAATGCAGTTGAGCAGAAATTAAAGAAAAATTAAAGTTGACTGATCTGTTTTTTAAAAAATTGTTTCCTTTACCACAAATGAGTGCTATTTTAATTTTTTTAATATTAAAATTATCTTAAAATGATGATACTAGAGGAGAACAATGGTGTTTTTGAAGTTGGTAGCTTATAGGGATTTTATTTGTAAGAATTTCTTTTGTGTGTGTGGGATTGGATTTTGAACTCAAGGCCTCAGACTAGAACTCTACCACTTGAGCTACATCTCCAGCCCTCCTTTTTATATTGGTTATTTTGGCAGTAGAATCTAGTAAACATTGCTGCCTAGGTTGGCCTTGAACCATGGTCTTCGAGATTTCAGCTTCCTGTAGCTAGGTTTACAGGCATGAGCACCCAGTACTCAGCTTGTTGTAAGGAATTTGACATAGTAATATGCTATTGAAGTCAAGACTTATCAGCTAGTCAAAAAACAAAAATGCACTTATTATGCAGAATGGGACCATTTCACAAATTATCATTGGTTGGAATCAGAACTACATTCAAGTCTTGACTTTGCTGTTTATTAACTAGTGACCTTTGGTAAGTAAATCACTTAATGTGCTAAAATTTTCTCTTTTTTAGTATAAGTGGGAAATAATTGTTGTGTACTAAATGGGCACATTATAAGGCATTGTGTTGATGGACTATCTTTCATTTTTATTTAATTTTATATTGTTTTTGTACTATTTAATTATTTCTTCAAATTTTCTGCCTGTAGTTATAGGGTACTTGCTGAGAACCATAGATTATCATAGCTTCATCAGCTATCATTCTGAATCTCTGGTGTATAGTCTATAAAGTCTTACAACAGCTCCATGTGTAGGTTGGACCATTGACCTTACTTTATAGCTGGCAAATTTCTGGACTCATCCAAGAGCGGTGAATCAAATCTAAGGCATTTTATTGTATATCATTCTATCTTCCATGATATGCTTGAGTTTTGGCTTTTCCATATCTAGCATTTTAGAAGCCAAGCCATATATAGTACTTTCATGTATTGGATACTTAAAATGAGGACATTAGGTCTTAAAGGAATAATTTATTATGTTTCACTGTGAAATTATTAACAGAACACCAAATGCAAGTAATTACTAATTTAAGAGTGGAAGGGAATTGATGCTTCTGATTTGAGAATATATTTTGTCTTTAGCCAGGCAAATCATTTGTTGACAGTACTCAAGGAGAGGAATTGAGACAATCTGGTTTGAGAATATGTTGTGATTCTATTCACAGATGCTCTTTTTTGTTATATTTTGTTTTAATATTCAAACTGGCATGACTTCCTTCCTTTGTTCCTTTATCCCTCCTTTACTCTCTCCATCCCTCTTTCCCTTTCCTCCTTTTGCCCTTCCCTCTCTCCCTCCTCTTCTTCCTCCTCCTTTTTCCTTCTCCTCTCCCCTCCTTTCATATATATTTTAGAATGACCTCTCATTTATTGTAACTAGAGTTGACATTGAAATTCAATAGTAACTTTTAGAGAATACGTTTAGAATTGATAACTAAATACATCAATAATGTAGTACATTTATTATATTTCCGGTAGGTAAAAATTTAAAAAATCAACATTTTTTTCTATAAATGTGTTTATCTTCCAGTATTCCAATAAGAATTTTTCAAAAGTAAATCTTGTCAGCTGGGTGCTGGTGGCTCATGCCTATAATCCTAGCTACTCAGGAGGCAGAGATCTAAGGATGCTGGTTTGAAGCCAGCCCAGGCAGGAACGTCAGTGAAACTCTTAATCTCCAAAACATAAGAAATGAAGCTGTGATTCAAAGTGATAGAGCACTATCCTTGAACAGAGAAGCTTAGGGATGGCATCTAGGCTCTGAGTTCAAGCCCCAGGCACAAGGGAACAAAAAAGAAGTAAAATTTCTCATGGAAGTCCATAAAAATAATTTAGTCATTCTTTGATCACCTTCTGATTTTTGTCCATAATAGTCACTAATTGTTTTGTAAGTTATTTTATTTCAGTTTTGGATATACAAGACAACTTTAAAGGGAAGTATTATTATTATTATTATGTGGTACATTTGTTACACTTAATGAACCAATAAAGCCCATACTCAGGTGTTCTTAATGTCCTTTTTCTATTTCAGTTTTCTTCCAGAGTTCCATATTACCACTAGTCATATTTCTTTAACAGTTTCTCATATTTTCCTTGTTTTTGAAGACCTTGACAGTTTTAAAGACTACTGGTCAGTATATGATAGAATGTTCTTCAATCAATTGGGAATTGTCTGATTTTTTTTTCATGATTATGGTTTGTTTGCCTTTCACTGCAGTCACTAGGCTGAGTTTGGAGGCTCCATGAGGAAATCAGATTGGGATTTGAAAATCCCAGTGACCAAAGAGAAGCATTGACAGTATGTTCTTGGTCGGCATTGAAATATTGATTATATTCTTCATATTTTAATACTTCAGGTTTTTTTGTTTTGTTTTGTTTGCCAGTCCTGGGGCTTGAACTTGGGACCTGGGCCCTGAACCTGAGTCTCTTTGTGTGTGCTCAAGGCTAGTGCTTTACCACTTGAACCACAGCGCCACAGACTTTTTCTGCCCTGGCAGAAACCATGATCCTCAGATCTCAGCCCCTGAGTAGCTAGGATTACAGGCATGGGCCACCAGAACCTGGCTCAATGCTTCAGCATTTTTTATAAAATGCCTGTTTAAATTCCAATTAGAAACAAGAGTCTAGGTGATATGATCTATTCATGCCTCTAAAACATTACTTTTCTAATTACATCTATTGGGGCAATTAGGATGGGTTTAAGGTTACTACTAAGAGCTTTATTTAATCTATATTGGCCTTTTAATTAGTAATGGACAATTTGGGGTGGATTGTTAATTGAAGAGAATTGTAGAAATTATACACAATGCTGTTTGTTACTATAGTCTAAAGCAATGTAAGATTAAAACAAGGTCTAGTTTAGTTACTATTCTAAGACAAATGCTTAAAAGTATTATTTTAGTGGTTTGTATTCCACTCTGGTGTTGGTTTTAACTCTGCTAAGAATTATTGTCTTTTAAATCACTGAGGTCCTCAATTCTACTCCATTAAGGGCCACTTTTCTGCCAATCCAAAAGCAGCATTCCTGAGATTGATTTTTGTTACAGTGGTTAGTAATGGATGCCTAGTGACAACATTTCCAACTCTTTATATAAACAGAAAGCAATCAAATAAGTACTAATCCAAGGATTATGTGGACCCAAATCCAGTGGCCACAAGAATCTCTGTAGTGTATGTCCCTGGCTCTTTACTTTCTAGTGCCAAGCAGTGTCTCTTCCTGGAAAGCTTGCTTACTGCATGTGCTGCCTGTTAGATTTCTGTATGCTAAACTAAAACACTCCTTGCATCTCCTGAATGGAATTTAAAAAGACACTTACATTTCCATAAATAAATTAGGAATTCAGTGGTTTCTTCGGGCTAATCAGGGCAGGCTGATAAACCTTGCTAGCTGTTTAATAAATGAATTGTGACTGATTACCTATTAATATGGACGCCTCAGGAATTCACCCTGGGGGAAGCAGAGCAGTGAAATAGAGAGGGGCATGGCCCCTTGGGAAATCAGGGCTTCATGTTTGCAGCTTAAATATCTCTGTGAAGTATCAATAAGGAGGTAATTGAATTTTGAACACAAACATGAGCGCTGGATGGATGAAAGGGGGAGGGGGATCAGATTGTCTCTTCTCTGCCCCTTCATTCTCCCCTCCCCTTTTCCTTAGAGACCACTCTAGTAAAGATAGATGCTAAATCCATTAAATAAAGATTAGACTCTGTCGTAGTAGAAAATGGCAGCTTAGCTAGATCCCTGGGCAAATTGGGGCCTTTTGCAATACAGAAAATTAAAATATACATTTTTAACAAGTATGCTATCTTGCTAGCAATAATCTAGGTTAGCTAGTGGGGTCTGCTCTTCCTTTGGATTTTATTTAGACAGATCACTATCTCCTGTATTAGTGCCAGTCTTTTCTATATTCCTGGAGCAGAAAGGACTAGGTTTATTTATTTATTTTAAAGCTTCTGTTGAAGCCTTTTCTCTAGCATCCTGCTTGCTTGTAATCAGAGGAGTGGGAAGGAGATTAGTGTCCCATGAATTGATGGCAGATAAATGTTCCCTCCCCTTCACTGGTGGGTCCAGAAGAGACCAATCACTTGTATTTCAGGGATGATTGGAGACTGTACAGCTGAGCACAAAAAGAGCTAAAGACTGAAATAAACATTGATGTTTTGAGATGCAATTTTACTTGGCTTTATTTTTTTCTAGATAAGATTACAGATTTGCTTTGTCTTTCTATTTTAAGCCTCATAAAGTCATATTAATGTAGGGAAAGAATTGGTATGATCTGGTTATAGATCATACTTAGCTCATTGTTAGCAATAACAAAAAACAAATATTAAGCCTGAATACTTTTGCTAACTTTATGTGAATTCTCAGTATTTGCTATTTGAACTATTTGTTTATATGTCATCTATAGTTGACCAATTTAATAATAAATATTAAGTTGTTACAGGGTACCGTGGCTCCTACCTATATCCTAGCTACTCAAGAGGCTGAAATCTTGAGGACTGCAATTCAAAGTCAGCTTGGGCAGGAAAGTCTGTGAGATTCTTATCTCCAGTTAACCACCAAAAAGCTGAAAGTGGAGCTGTGACTCAAATGGTAGAGTGCTGTTCTTGAGCACTCAATGGTAGCCTTGCGGGTAGAGGGAAGAAGCTCAGGGACAGCACCTAGATCCTGAGTTCAAGCTCCAGAACTGGCGCACGCACGCGCGCACAAACACACACACACACACACACATGCACACACACATACACACACACACACACACACAAAGTTAAGTGACTTAGTGGTGAAGAAAGTCAATAACTATTCTGCTACCAGAGATACTTATTTAAAACAAAAACAGGCCCTCATGACTCATACCTGTAATCTTAGCTACTCAGAAAACTGAGATCTGAGGATCATAGTTTGAAGCCAGCGTTGGCAGGAAAATCTGTGAATCTCTCATCTCCAATTAAACACTAGAAAATCAGAAGTGGAGTGCCAGTCATGAACACAAAATCTTGGGGACAATGCCTAGGCCCTGAATTCAAGCCCTACAACTTCCCTCTCCCCCCCCCAAAAAAATTTCCCTATTAATCATGTGATCCTGCTTATAAAAGTTCTTTGTAAACTAGGTGTTGGTGGTTCACAACTGTAATCCTAGCTTCTCAAGAGGCTGAGATCTGAGGATTATGATTTGAAGTCAGCTCAGGCAGAGAAATGTTATTCTTACCTCCAGTTAAGCACTAAAAAGCTGAAAATGGAGCTGTGGCTCAAGTAGTAGAGTGTTCTTGAGCAAAAAATCTAAGGGACAGTATCCAGACTATTATACAAGATAAAATTTAAATTCATGAGACATTCACAAAAGGAGCCTCTTAACATTGGTCTTGTGTTTCTCTTCAACTTCTTTTTGAAAACTATTTGTCCTTGAGACACTTTCAAATCAATTTTTGTCATCACTGAAGTGTGAGCTTTCACTGTGTGAGGCCTTGACTGAGGATTTACCATGGAAGAAAAATTATACAACTTCTTGGTCTTTGTAATTAGAACTTTGTGTATCATTTGCCAGATGGTATTTCAGATGTTCCTCATTCTGTTTCAACTTCCAGAGATGTTTTGATGATCAAGTTTTCCATGATTTGGTCTTAGAACATTCTCTTTATAATTTAACTTATACAATGACAAGAAGAAAAATGTACGTGTGCTCTTCATACAATTGTACTGTCTTATTTTTTCTCTATAGAAATCAGGTTTACTTAACATGATTACCACAGTTCATAAATGGCCCTTAATAATTTTGAATGCCATTTCTCAGAGCCAAATAACACAAAATTTCAGAGTCTTTTAATCCTTGTCATGTTGCAAAATTACTTTGATGTATCCAGATGGTTATAGTTTTCTTCCTAAATCTCTGCTTCCACTCATTCTCCTGGGTCTTGGAAGCCCTTCAAACCTTACCAAGGACATAGGTTTGGCATCTAGGAAACAAAGCATTTAAAGTGTCTGTATTCCAGCCTGTATTACGGACTCATTCCTATAATTCTAGCCACTAGGGAGGCTGAGATCTGAGGATCCCAATTTGAAACTAGCCCAGGCAGACAAATCTGAGACTCTAATCTCCAAATAACCAACAGAATGCCAGAAGTGATTATGTAGTTCAAGTGATAGAGTGCCAGCTATGAGCACAAGAGCACAAGGTTCTAAGTTCAAGCCCTAGAACCAGTTTTCTAAAATTCCTAGTGATTGGATCCCAATTATTATAATTACATGTTTTTAAAGCCTTACTTAACATCAATGAATTAGCTAAAATGTATTCAATGAATTAGCTAAAATGTATTTTATTCTTTTCATTAATAAAAATTCAGTATAGATTATCACTTCACTTATAAAATAATTTTAATACAAAAATTCTGATATTAAAATTCTCACTTAGCCAAATGCTTGTGGCTCACACCTGTAATCCTATCTACTCAGAAGGCTGAGAGCTGAGGATCACAGTTTGAAGCCAGCTGGGGCAAGAAAGTCAGTGAGATTTTTACATCCAATAAACCACTAGAAAACCAGAAATTCCGCTGTGGCTCAAGTGGTAGAGTGCTAGCCTTGAGCTGAAGAGCTCAGGGGCAGTGCCCAGGCCCAGAGTTCAAGCCCCATGACCAAAAAAAAAAGATAATTAGATTAAAATAGTCCTAATCCAATGACTGTAGCCTTATATAAAGGAAAAATGTAGACTCAGGCAAGCATAAACAGAGGACAATGTGAAGACATATGGGACTATATATAAGTTGAGGAGAGAGATTTAGAACAGTGAAATCTTTATAGCCCTTGGAAGGAGCCAGCCCTGCTGATGTCTTGATCTTGGACTTCTAGCCTCCAAAACTGTGAGAAAATAAAATTCTTGTGAGAAAATAGAATTCTCTTATTTAAGCTACTCCGTTTATGGAAGTTTGTTGTGGTAACCCTAGCAAATTAACCCAGTTTCTATCAGTTAAGGTACATTTGTCTGTAAATTACAAAAAAAGCTCAATAGGGCTTAATGGAAAAGATGTCCCATGTAACAAGTCCAGAAACAATTCATTTTCAGTATTTGTTAACTCAGTGATGCAATGCTACATTGTAGATCACTGGAAGTTCTCAGCCTTTCTGCTGTGCCAATTCTAGTATGTTCAGTTGCAAACGTAACTCTTAGTTTTTCACATCATGGTACCTCCAGATTCTGCTGCCCTTACTATCCTGAGATAGGAAGGGAATTCATTCCCACAAACTTGGACTAGAGCAAACTCCCAGTTTGAATGTCTATGCCTGCGGAAAGCCATAGCTGACTCTTCTTAGGTCATTCCTGCCTTTCTCCCATCCCATGCTTAGTATATATGCTACACCATCACCATCTACTTCCCCTTACCTAGCCCTGTATTGAAGTTACTGGTTAGAATAGTGTCTCCTTTGCTCTCCTCTGAGATGTCAGTATGACACTATGAAATTGCAGGAGATGAGGAAAAAGGCTAGTCTTTGGGTTCTGTCAGCCTAAGTAATACCTTTACCAAAAAGATAGATTTGGCTGCTGGTGCTACTGCTGCTTTTGCTTTTCTTTTGTCTCTACACGAAGGTATTGGTAAATGTATGAGTCCACATGAAAAGGAAATGTTGGCTGAGTATGGTGGTACATACCTGTAATCTCATCATCAAAGAGGCAGAAGCAGGAGGATTGTGGGTTCAAGGCCAGCTTGAACAAAAGTAGTAAAACATTGTTTAAAAAATAATAATAATAAAGCAAATAAATGCTGGTATTAACTCAGTACATGGTATAGCCATGAACAGAATTGTTTATGGACCTAAATGCCCATCTCTATGACTTTATAATTTCTGTAGACTAAAAGGAGCTATATAGTTTCCATTTACATTTGGACATTTTGAAATCTCTAGGTAAGAACTTTTTGTATTTTTTTTTATAGGAAAGGGAAGGGGGTTAGCTTTTGAAACCTTTTTAAGTATCTTTTTCACTTTCCTAAATCTTTTATACATTAGGCAATATTGTTTTTCATAAACTCTTTCTAGTTCATGTCAACATTAATTAACTTACTCTTTACTTTCCCAAGCACTAATGGAAATACTGGATTATAACCAATCTAATACTCTCTGGACAGTCTACCAGACACTGCTCAGTGTGATTTAACACAGTTTATAATCACTCCTTGCAGTCTTGAGGCCACTTCTCAATTCATGAGACTCATATATCCTGACTAGTTTTAATTAATTTTGCAAGGAAGATGCCAGGAGAAGGAGTATTAAATACTTCCTTAAAATCAAGCTGTTTCATCTATTGGGTCCTTGTCAGCCACTAATATTATAATTTTATCACAACAAAATACAGAAGTTTTCTGACATAGTCTTGTTCTCCAGTGGTTAGTACTCATGGTTTGGGAAAACCTTATGCTAATAATTTTCTTATTCAAAATGAATGGTAGTCAATCAGTTTAACAAAATGTATATCAAGAAGCTGAAATGTGGAGGGTAATGGTGGGGGGAGATAGATGGAGAGAGGAAGGGTGGACAAATTCAGTTATTCAAGGTACATATGTGAAAATAGAACCACATAATTTGAGGATATTGAGTAAGGTTGAGAAAGTTGAGGGAGAAAGATAGTAGTGGTGACATTGATCAAGATGTATTATATTTATTAACCGATTTGCTGAATTGAAACTTCCTGTAAACTACTTAAAGGTAATAAAAAGTGAATGTTAGGGCCAGGTACCAGTGTCTCACACCTATAATCCTAGCTACTTAGCAGGCTGAAATCTGAGGACTGTGGTTTAAAGCCAGCCCTGGCAAGAAAATCCATGAGACTGTGTGTATGCGTGCGTGTGTGTGTGTGTGTGCGCGCGCGCGTGCGCGCGTGCCAGTCCTGGAGCGTGAACTCAGCGCCTGGGCTGGGAGCTGGGCACTGCCCCTGTGCTTCTTTTTGCTCAAGGCTAGCACTGTATCACTTGAGCCACAGTGCCACTTCCGGTTTTGTCTGTGCATGTGGTACTGAGAAATCGGAGACTCTCTTTAACCAGCAAAAATCTGGAAGTGGAATTATGGCTCAAGTGGTAGAATACTAGCCATGAGCAAAAAAGCTCAGGGACAGAATCCATGCCCTGAGTTCAAGCCCCAGGACCAACCCAGAAAGAGAAGAAGAAGAAGGAGAAGAAGAAGAAGAAAGATTATTAGGGAATTTCTGTAGATTTATAACAAATTGTTAGAATTCATACTTCAGCACTAAGATTTGAGGGTTGACTTTAATTGGTATCACACTGTGTTGTGTTTGTTTGGTCTTTTGGGGGTGATTGTATCCTCTGGCACCCAGTCAGGAGTAATTTGAACAGGTTGAAAGGTGTGAAAGAAGAGTCTAAGGTTTAGTGGAGAAGTCTCCACAAGATTCTGCTTATCTGTGCAGAAGATACTCTGTTGTGGGCATAAATGTATTGCCCATTTCCAGGATGTCTCCAGTAGTGTGTTGCAGGAGCAGCCTAACCCCATGGAGCCCCATCACTAAACTGTGCGTGCACCATTACCAAGATGATCACTGCTAGAACCCTACATGCCATCCTGCTTCTCACCCCACAGAAAAACCACACAGTGCCAGAAGGAAAAGTGCCTTCTTACTTCGGCCTGAACATCTCCCTCTAGTGCCCTCTATTGGCAAAGCTTAACATGGAGCCAGCTAGCAAAAAAAAAAAAAAGTAGCTTGCTGATGGGTCCAGCTCTAGGACCAGAGATTTAAGAAAACTTGATTGGGGCATGGAAATGTGGCTCAGTGGTAGAGTGCTTACCTAGTATGCATGAAGCCCTCGGTTCCATTCCTCAGTACCATATAAACACAAAAGGCAGGAAGTGGGCACTGTGGCTCAAGTGGTAGAGTGCTAACTTTGAGCAAAAAAGTTCAGGGACAATGCCCAGGCTGAGTTCAAGCCCAGGACTGGAAAAAAAAGAAAAGAAGAAAGAATTTGGCTAAATGGCTCTTTCCACTTAGGCATGCTTCCTGAGATACTGATTGACTGAGATAAGAATGTCTCTTAAAATATGTGTGGCTACTTTCTCAACAAGTTTAAATAAATGTTATTCAATATCAGGCTTTAGCAAAACTTCAAATTAAAAAAAAACTGATGGTAATTGGAAGACAACAAAACATGAGTGGGGATAAAAGATGGCTCTTGCAATCTCTTAGCCTTCTAACCACTTTATTTTTCAAGGAGTGTTACTCTGCCTACATTCCTATCTTCCTTTAGCACCTTTCTTGTGATCATATAGTTGTTAGGAATGCTTTACTTAAAATTAGGGACCAGGCTTTCCATTACATTTGTGTAGACTAGAACAGTAGTGTGCAAATGCCTGCTGAATAAGGAAATTATTTATAGTCACAAAGCAAGAAATGGAAACATAGCCTCCACAGCAGAGAACAGTTAAGTCTTTACCCATGCTTTTCTCATTACTACTTTTTCAGAAGCTATCAAGAGCAAATTGTCTCTTGCTTGCTACAAGTATAACTGACATTATGGATCTAAACAGAAAACCATTACAGGAAGGGAGTAAGGTGTGGGAAGAGCATTCATCCAGGTAGATGATGGTTTTGGTGCACATGTTTGCTTTTCTTCCCATCCCAAGCCTTACAATTTTTTTTTTTTTTTGGTCGGTCATGGGGCCTGAATTCTGGGCCTGGTCACTATCCCTGACCTCTTCAACTCAAGGCTAGCGCTCTACCACTTGAGCCACAGCACCACTTCCGGCTTTTTCTGCTCATGTGGTGCTGAGGAATCAAACCCAGGGCCTCATAGATGCAAGGCAAGCACTCTACCACTAAGCCACCTTCCCAGCCTACAAAAAATACTTTTAAAATAGCCCAGCGTAGTGGTACACACTTGTAATCCCAACCTCTCATGAATTGGAGGCTAGCTTAGCAAAAGGTAGCATGAAATGCTGTCTCAAAAACAAAAAGATGGTGGGAGTAGGGAACATAGCTTATGTACACATTTATTAAATGGCTTTTGTTTCCCTGTGTATGAACAACCATTAAAAAAATTACTAATGTTGAGGAAAACTCCCGATATTCAAAGAATGACGGCAACAAGCCAGGTACTGTTGGCTCATGCCTGGAATCCTAGCTACTCAGGAGGCCAATCGGCAAAAATCTAGCTATGGCTCAAGTGGTGGAGTGGCATCCCTGAGCAAAAAAGCCAAGCGAGAGCTGAGTTCAATTCCCAGAACCAGCACCCCCCCCCTAAAAGTAACAATGGAAAAAGTCAACTTTGAGAAATAAACTGTGTCTTCAGAAAGAAGAAGGTGAATTGTATGGTGTATCTCAGTATCTTGTAAAGATTTAGACAGTAGGCAGATAGAGATTTCTTGTTGTTTAATTAAATACCACAAAGATGGCTGATAAAGGTGCTCTCGTGTTAGAATGGCAGCTTAGCAAGCATCAGGCCCTGAGCTCAAGCCCTGTATTTAAAAAAATTAAAAGTAAAATAAAAAAAATAGATAGGGGCTGGGAAGGTGGCTCAGTGGTAGAGTGCTTGCCTTGCATGCATGAGGCCCTGGGTTCGATTCCTCAGCACACAAAAGCAAAAAGCCGGAAGTGGCACTGTGGCTCAAGTGGTAGAGTGCTAGCCTTGAGCTGAAGAGCTGAGGGACAGCGCCCAGGCCTAGAGTTCAGGCCCCACGACCAGACCCAAAAAAAAAAAAAAGATAAATGTGGGGGGAGAGGAGGGAGGAGAGAATGGGAAGGGATGGGAAGGGAAACAAAGGAGGAGGCTACAATGCTTGAAAAGAAATGTACTGATTATCTTGCCCATGTAATTGTAACTCCTCTGTACAGTATTTTCACAATTAAAAAAATAGGTAAATGTTACAAAGAAAACCAAGAAAAACTTCAGGAAAATAAAACAAAAATGCCAGAAAGAGACATAATCATAGTTTATTTTACTACATGGTAAAACTATAAATAACGTTTATACAACATAATAATGTAGAAGGTGGCTGTTTGTTAAGAAGTTACTGTTTATGGATGGTCACCTACTGCATAATGACCTTTAGTCAATAACATACCACATATAAACAGTGGTCACATAACACTCTAATGAAAAATTCTTGTTCCTAGCAACTCTATAGCCATCCTCATGTGTATGTGGTAATGTTGCTGTAAACAAACTTCCTCCATTGCAGTTAAGTACAGTACATAATACTTGATCACTTTAATAACTGATTATTACTAGTTTATGTATTTACTAAACTGTTAATCATTATTTGAGGGTGTGCTACTTATTTAAAAGTTTACTGTAATACAGTATGCCCTGTTATGTCAGCAGTACTCTCACATCTCGGGTTTACTGTGTCTCCTGATTGCATCATGCATGACGCAATTCATGTTATTTTATTCTTCATGGTCCTAGAAGCAGCAAGCTTTTGGTTACATGGTTTAATGTAATCTAGGTATGAATCAATCTGTATACCTTTGGAGTTGTAGAGATACTATGATTTTAATACAAAGACTAAATCTCTAATGAAACACTTGTCAGAATGTGTATGTGATGTGGAATGACACATGGCTGTAGAACTCTGAGTCTAGCAGTAGGGTGCTTGTATGTGTGTCATGAGGAAGTAAGGCAGGAGGGTGGGTAGAGAAAAGAGCTAAATCATCACTTTCTGATGCCTTAAGTTGCAAAAATCCAAACAGTAATTCAGATATATTATTTAGTTATTTAGAAAAATAAAGATAATATAAAATCAGCTGACCAGGGTAAAAGTGGTTGCCATTGGAAAAGAGTTAATGGCAACCATGTTTTTTTCTTAATAACTGTAGAATTATTTAGTGTTTGCAATATGCATACATACAACTTTTTGTTTTCAAAACAGGTTTAAACTCAGGGCTTTCACTTAATTGGCAGACATTCTACCACTTGAGTTCCACCTCTAATTAATTATTAAAATAAGTGAAATAGGTAATAAGGACAGAGACTGTATGTTCTAAAATTTAAGACAGATTAAATAATGCTTGCTAGCAAGATAAATAGAAACCAAAATAGGCAAAATGTATATAAACAAGTCAAAACTAGAAAGTATAGGTATGGCTCAAGTGATAGAAGATCAGCCTTGGGTGGGTAGGGAAGGATATTTACTTCTCTTTATATAAAAGGAATCTAATTATTTTGAATTAAAATGTGATTGCTAGCCAGAAGCTAGTGGCTATGCCTGTAATCCTAGCCATTCAGGTGGCTGAGATCTGAGGACTGTGATTCAAAGCCAGCAGAAGCAGGAAAGTCTGTGAGATTCTTATCTCCAGTTAACCACCAGAAAATGGAAGTTGCACTGTGGCTCAATGTGGTAAAATGCTAACCTTGAGCAAAAGAGCTCAGGGATAGCTCCTAGGCTCTGAGTTCAAGCCCTGTGACCACCACCACCACCACAGCAACAAAGTGATTGCTTATGTTTTCATATATTTCTGTATAATACAAATAATAAATCCATAGTTTCTAGATGAGAAGCAACTGTGTTTCCATCCAATGATGGAAAATAGCAAGTGACTAGCAATATGTAGTAACAAATTTGATTAAGAAATTGTGCTTCTTCTATCTTCCCTGCCTTCATGTATCACTTACAGTAGTTAACTGGATTACAATTTATTTGGAAAAAATTCACTTCTATGGCGATTTCCATTATTAGAGTCTTTTAAATATTGATCTTTGGTAACTGATATGTTTTTTGGATGGTATTTTCTTTTTTAATATAGCATTGAATTGTACATTTAATATTAGGTCTTGGGTGACATCTCTGGGGAGAGTCGAATTGATGGGTCCTTTTTCTGCCAGTCCCAGGTGGCCTGTCAGGAGAGCAGGTGTTACTGGAATGGGGCATACATTCAAGAGTCATAGTGCAAATCTGATCAAGGCATATATTCCCCAAACCACTCAGGCTAGTGTCTCTCCTGGGGAAGAGACCAGCATCGGCCTCCTGCTGTGCTTGCTTTCTTCTCCTTTTTTTTTTTTTTTTTTAAGGAAAGAAAAAAAAAACTAATTATCATCTTACAGTAAATGTCATTCAAGTAAAGTCCCTGAAGGATAAAGGCATAGGTGACAAATGTTCCTGGAGAGAGTGTTGAGCCATCACTTGTCTTTTTAATGAATCATCCATGTGTGGGTACAAAGTCACATGCTATTTCTGCTATTGTGCATTTCCTCTGAAGAAATACTGATTATCTGTAAGCATAAAAAGAATTGTACCATTTTTATAAACCTTTTGGATTTGAGCAGACTTCTAGTGTCAAGGATAACAAGGGATTGGTTAATTGCTCTTAGAGCGTTCAGGGAATGGCTGTTGACTTCACCTATTTTTATCTCATTTTTGACTAGGCTTGTTGCATCTCATTTTGACTGCCTTGACTATAACGCAACATTAATCTCTGTCCTGTTCTAGAAGGCAGAGTTAGGAATAATGGGGAGAAATTAGAGGAGTAGATATTTACTTACTTATTAAGGAAGAACTTAAAGAAGGCATTAAAGAACTTTCCTAATGTCTAGAAATTAAGTGAGCCCTCAAAAAATTTCAAATTTGCTAGGTACTAGTAGCTCACACCTACAATCCCAATTATTTAGTAAGGAGGCAGATATTAAAAGGATCATGGTTTGAGGCCAGCCTGGGCAAAAATAGTTCAAAAGAGCTATCTTAACCAATAGCTAGGCATGGTGGCACATGTCATCCCAGTGAGATAAGAGGCTGATACTGAAAGAATCACAGTTCTAGGCTACCCAGACAAACAGGAGACTCTGTCTCAGTAGAAAAAGCTAAGCATGATAGTTGCCTGTCATTCCAGCTAAAGTAGGAAGCATAAACAGGAAGATCACAATCTGAACTGGCCCAGGCAAAAAGCAAGACTTGTCTCAAAAATAACCCATGAAAAAAGCTAGAGCTGTGATTCAAGCAGAACAGTTGTCTAGCAAGCTCAAAGCCCTGAGTTCAAACCCTACTACCACAAAAAAGTACCAAATTTCTCATGAATGAGAAATTCTTCAACCTCTTTGTAGGAATTAGGAGCACAGATTACTTAATCTAACATACTCTTCTGATTTTCAAGAATTAAGGAATCTATTCAAATAGATTGTTCTCAAATTGATTTTCAAATAAACATCAAGCCTTTGAATTGAATTGTACCATTTTTCCTAAAGTTCTGTTTGTTTCTAATCATAATAGTCCTCTCTGTTATAGTAGTTGTTAATGGGGCAGTAGTGCTGGTAGGTTTTTTTTTTGTTTTGTTTTGTTTTTGTCAGTTGTGGGCTTGAACTCTGGGCTTGGGCGCTGTCCCTCAGCTCTTCAGCTCAAGGCAAGCGCTCTACCGCTTGAGCCACAGCGCCACTTCCAGTTTTCTAGTGGTTTATTGGAGATAAGAGTCTCACGGACTTTCCTGCCTGGGCTGGCTTTGAACCGTGATCCTCAGATCTCAGCCTCCTGAGTAGCTAGGATTACAGGCATGAGCCACCAGCACCCGGCTGTGCTGGTAGTTCTTGCTCGGAGTTAATAATGATTCTGGTAGGAAAATTAATGCATTTTAAAACCCTTTTCAGAATAAAATAGAAATGCTTAATCTGAAGCCTGAATGAATTGGACAACAAGAAACATTTCATGGAAGTGTGTGTGTGTGTGTGTGTGTGTGTGTGTGTGTTCATTATTGATCATGGAGCTTGAACTCAGGGTCTGGGTACTGTCCCTGAGTTCTTTTTTGCTCAAGGCTACTGCTCTACCACTTCAAGCCACAGCTTCACTTCCACTTTTGGGGTGGTTAATTGGAGATAAGTCTTACAGACTTTCCTGCCCAGGCTGGCTTTGAACTGCAATATTCATAACTCAGTCTCCTGAGTAGTTAGAATTACAGATATGAGCCACCAGCACCCAACAAATCACTGGTTTTGTAGCCCTTTGAACATAACTTTTTTAATTAAATGTTTCTTGAGAGAAAGAGGATCTTGCTTTGTTGCCTAGGCCAGACTTGCCCTCCTTCCTTCCTCTGCCTCCTGAGTAGCTGGGACTACAGGCTATACTACTTCTCAGACAAAAGTTCTGAAATCCTTATCACCTGTGCTTTTTTACGATTTTTACAGATGGCCCCAATATATGTATATATGTTAGCCTGACATTCATTTTTGCTTTTCACAGGGGCTTTCATGCACTAGAAAACTTGCTGCTCTATTGTGAAAAGTATGGCAATACTGCCAATTACCATTGCTAACTTAAGTGGTTTTCACCCCAATTCCACTAAGAGGGATCCTTTTCACACTATTAGGATGTATATCTTCTACAAATTCTCAAGCTTTGGCTGGGAAGGTAGCTCAGTGGTAGAGCGCTTGCTTTGCATGCGTGAGGCCCTGGGTTCGATTCCTCAGCACCACATAAAGCAGAAAAAGCCGGAAGTGGCGCTGTAGCTTTGAGCTGAAATGCTGAGGGACAGCGCCCAGGCCCAGAGTTCAGGCCCATGACTGACAAAAAACAAAAACAAATTCTCAAGTTTTGTTTTTTTTTCAGTCGGTTTTGGGTGCTAAATGTTCAACGTTAAAACAAAACAAAATAAGAATATTTGTTGGTGAACTCTCTACAATATCTTCCTTAACTCTTAGAGGTTACTTTAGGATTTCAATGTTCCATTTTCTCTCTGGTTAAAATAAAAAAGGTTGAATGAAAAGTTACTATTTTTCTATTCAATCTGTTGCTTCATAATAAATATTTAATGCTGAGTAACTCATACTATATCCTCCCCTTCCTTCCCCCCAAAATTGGTTTTCTTTTTATGAAGACTTTATTTATTTATTTATTTCAGTCATGGGGTTTGAACTCTGGGCTTGGGCGCTGTCCCTGGGCTCACTCTACTGCTTGAGCCACAGTGGCACTTCTAGTTTTCTAGTGGAGATAAGAGCCTCAAGGACTTTCCTGCTTGGGATGGCTTTGAACTATGATCCTCAGATCTCAGCCTTCTGACTATCTAGGATTACAGGTGTGAGCCACCAGCACCCAGCATGAAGATTGATCTTTGATCTCTTTTGTTTCTGAAAAAAAAATCACTTTTTCTGTTACAAATCATTAAAATCTAAATGGTATACAAAAGTTCAAACCAGAACTTTAATTTGAAAATTAATTAGGCTGGGGTGCAGGTGACTCACACCTATAATCCTACCTCCTCTGGAGTTTGAGATCTGAGGATCATAGTTTGAAGCCAGTCTGGACAGGAAAGTCTGTGAGTCTATAGAGTCTTATCTAATTAATCACCAAAAAACTGGAAGTAGGGCTGTGGGTCAAGTGGTAGAGCATTAATCTTGAGCAAACGAGCTCAGGAATAGCACCCAGGCCCTAAGTTCAAGCCCCAGGATCAACACACAAAAGAATTAATTAGATGGGCAGAAACTGTATGAACAAATAAACATCCAAAATGAAACACCAGAAATAATATTAAAAACTAAATTAACAGAGCCTCAATGGAATAGTATAGTCACAAAAAAAATGAAGAAATAAATAGTGCAAATCTGATAAAGAAGGCCAGTATATCCAGATCTGAAGAAAACTATACAAAGATACCTTATAATGAAAATGTTGTGAACTGATGAGAAAGAGAAAATCTTAACACAACCAAAGGGGAAAAACATATGGGGGAAAACAAAGTAAATCAGATTACTGTTAGAAAGTATGCAAGCCAAAGATAATGGGATAAAACCTTAAAATACTGAAATATCTGGTTGTGCACAACTATAGTTCCAGCACTTAGGAGGCTGAGTCTGAGATTCAGCCCAATCTAGGCTACATATTGAGAACATTTCTCAAAAAAAGAAAAAAAGGAGACAGCCTATGGGATAGTCATAGATTTCTCAAATAGCACAAACCTAAGAGTCAAGATGAAGTTTTACATATTAGAAACAAAAAATTGGTAAGAGATTTTTTAAAGCACTATAATTAGTAATAACATAACCATAAAATTCTTAGGAATAAATTAAGTACATGTAAGATGTACATTGAAACCTATAAAGAATTGCCAAGAAAAATGGAAGCTCTAAGTAGCAGCAGATATATACCATGTTTATGGATGATGGCCAAATATTGTTCACATTTTCTCCCTGGATTTATCTCTATATTCAATGCAATTCTTTTTTTGGGGGGGTCCGGTTGTGGGGCCTGAACTCTGGGCCTCGGCACTGTCCCTCAGCTTTTCAGCTCAAGGCTAGCACTCTACGACTTGAGCCACAGCGCCACTTCTGGCTTTTTTTCTTTTTGCTTATGTGGTGCTGAGGAATCGAACCCAGGGCCTCATACATGCAAGGCAAGCATTCTACCACAGAGCCACCTTCCCAGCCCCCTATTCAATGCAATTCTAATCAAAGTCCTAGTAGACTTTCTTGAGAAACTTGAGCAATAGTGAAAAAGAGCAAAATATTGGAGGATTTACATAATCTTGATTTCAAGACTTACAGTAAACCTACCCTTATTGAGAGAATATTGTTTTTGATGGGATAAACAGAACAAAATAAAGAGTCCAGAAATAGACTTGTATATAGACAGTCCATTATTGTTGTTGTGTATTTTAGCAAAAAAAAAAAAAAAGAAAGCCAAAATAATTCAAGGATGATCTAGTCTTTTTAGCAAATAGCACTGAAACAACTGAATCATCTGGGAGGAAGACCTTGGATTTATATATTACAACATAAAAGTAACTCAGAAATTCATGAATATAAATGTAAAAGATGAATGTCTTAAGCCATGTACATTGCAGTGGCTCATGCCTGTAATCGTACTCAGGAGGCTAAGATCTGAGGATCGAAGTTCAAAGCCAGTACAGGCAGAAACGTCCCCATGACAATCTTATCTCCAGTTAACCACTCAAAAACTGGAAGTGGTGCTGTGGCTCAAAGTGGTAGAGTGCTAGCCTTAACTAAAGAGCTCAGGGACAGAACACAGGCCCTGAGTTCAAGCCCCACAACTGGCCAAAAACAAAAGAAAACCTCTTATGATAGAAAGCCTTATAGAAAAATCACTGCACCCTTAGGATAGCCATAGACTTCTTAGCTAGCATGAAGCATAAAAGAAAAACATAATAAATTATACTTCAGAATGTAAAACTTCTGCTCTTTTGAAAACACTGTTAAGCAAAGGAAAAGACCAGTCTGGGAAGGTGGCTTCGTCGTAGATTGCTTGCCTAGCTTGCATGAAACCCAGGGTTTGATTCCTCAGTACCACATAAACAGGAAAAACAGGAAGTGACAATGTGGCTTAAGTGGTGGAGTGCTAGCTTTGAGCAAAAGAAGCTCGGGGACAGTGCCCAGGCTCCTGAGTTCAAGCCCCAGGACTGGCCAAAAAAAAAAAAGAAAAGACATCACAACTTAGGAAAAATACCTGTAATATATGTGTAGTTAAATTTTATTAATAGGTTCTGAAGTTGCAGATTTGCCTACTTGATATTTATTACCCCAAAACCAACATTCATAGTGCCTTTACAACCATTGGTGGACATTCAAGTGATGTCATAAACACTTAATGACCCAACATAAATGCTACCAGGTGAAATGAACTGATGCAATGTTCTGCTCTCTTGTTTTAGCGCTCATACAGAAAACAACTATCCTACTGTGACTTCTATGGTACTATTTGTTAAACATATTGTTGCTCCTTTCATTGGTGGTTTTGCTGTTTAGAATGGCTCCCAAAGCATAATGCTGAGGTTCTGTACTCTGTTCCTAAGTGCAAAAGGCTATGATATACTTTATGGAGAAAATAAATGTTTTAGATAGGCTTCATCCAGGCATGAGTTATAGTGCTATTTGTTGAGTTTAATGTTAATGAACCAACAATATATACTAAATAAGATATCTTTATAGACCATAAGTACTACAAATAACAAGAACCAAACTGTACCTGATATAGACTATATCTAGAATACATGACAAAAACAAAAAAAAACCAACCCTCTTAGAGCTAGGTACCAATGACTCTCACCTGTAATCCTAATTACTCAAGAGGCTGAAAGATTGGGAGAATCACAGTTTGGAAGCAGCCTGGGCAGAAAAGTTTATCAAGCCTGTCATTCTAAGCTAGATGAGGGGATCTCTGTTCCAGAAAAGTCCACAAGACTCCTCAGTGGAGGGAAACCAGATGCAGTGGAGCTCACCTGTCATCCCATCCATGATGAGGAGCCTAATATAGGCAGCTGATGGTTTAGGAATCCCTCTGGGCAAGAAACCAGACTTTATCTAAAAAAAAAAAAAAAGGCCAATAGAAAGCATAGCTGGAGACATACTTTAATGATGTGGGGCCTGAAATCTGGGACTGGGTGCTGTTCCTCAGCTCTTCAGCTCAAGGCTAAAGCTCTACCACTTGAGCCACAGCGCCGACTTTTTCTGCTTAATGTGGTGCTGAGGGCTTGAACCCAGAGCCTCATTCATGCAAGGCAAGCACTCTACCACTGAGCCACCTTGCCAGCCTCTAAAAGAGCAATGAAGTCTGTCTGTCTGCCTGTCTCTCTCCTTCCTTCCTTCCTTCCTTCCTTCCTTCCTTCCTTCCTTCCTTCCTTCCTTCCTCCTTCCTTCCTTCCTCCCCCCCCCCTCTCTTTTTCTTTCTTTCGTCATGGTACCTGAACTCTGGGCCTGGGTGCTGTCCCTCAGCTCTTCAGCTCAAGGCTAGCGCTCTACCACTTGAGCCACAGTACCACTTCCGGCTTTTTCTGCTTATGTGGTGCTGAGAAATCAAACCCAGGGCCTCATGCATGCAAGGCAAGCACTCTACCACCGAACCAACTTCCAGTGCCCATGATACCTTGCTGATAGTTTTCAAAGGGATAAAATATTTGAACTGACACATCACATGAGAAATAAATGGTCAATGAGCATGTAAAAATGTCCAGAACTGGTACTGTGGCCCACAGTTCAAGACCCAGGACCAACAAACACACACACACACACACAAAATGTCCTTAACATTATTAACCATCAGTGAAATAATTCTTGCAAATTAAAATCACAGTGTGATATTGCTAAGTAAATATATACCCATTAAAAGAGCAAAAATTGAGGATGATCAATAGCAAGTGTTAGATTGTGGGGCAAATGGAACTAACAGATTACTGATAGGAATTTAAAACATTGAAGGCTATTTATGAAAAGGTTGACAATTCTTTTAAACTTAAACAACCACATAACACAATTCTATTTGTGATATTTTTTGCTTGTTATGAAAAATCCTATACAGAGACAGATAAAATGTTCATAGCAGTTTTATACATAATCATAAATTGAAAACATCGCAAAAGTCTATCAGTAGATAAATGAATAATCAAATATGTTGCGTTAGATCCGACAATAGAATGTGCTAAGAAGCAACCAAGTACTGATACATTCAATAAAATGGAGTAATATTCAAAATGTTTTGCTGAAGAGTATGTGCTATATTATTTTATTATATAAAATTCTAGAAAAGATGAAGCTAACTTGTAGTAACAAAGTAGATCAGGACCATGGGTGATGCTGAGATTGATTGCAAAGGAGCACCGAAGAGTGATTTGGATTGTTAGGCATAATTCAGGACCTTAGCAGTTTATGTAATGTGGCATATAGAGCAGGATACAACTTGATTTGGATAAGACATAAGAAACATAATATGAAGCCAGCACAAAGAAACAATAGCATTTATTAAAACAAATAAGAACTTTGCCTCATAAATATATTAAGAATGTAAGAATGTGTTCAGATCAGTTAGCGGTCAGCCTGGTTTCATAGACACCAAAAATGTCATGAGTGCAAAAACAATTCATAACTCTCAGTCCTGTATTGTGTTCAGTAAATACATTTCAGGGCATAGTTCAGTGACTCACCACTTGCCTTTCATATCTGAAGCCCTGGGTTCAATCCCAGCAATGTAAATAAATAAGCGTGCACACGCACACGTGCACGCGCGCACACACACACAAATGCACACACACATATTGAATAAACCAACTAGTGTAGCACAATAATGAATACATGGGAAGTTCACAACTAAATACTTCTTGTATAAATGAAGTTATCTATATTGTTCATAATTTGGGTAAAGATTGCTAGATCAGCTATTACATTTAACCAATTATTTGCCATACTGAGGATTACGTAGATTTCATAGCAATATTAATCTTTCATTTCAAGGATTTTGGTATGTTTAAGTATATGGCATTTTAAAATGTTTTTTAATGTAATGCATTTGCACTAACCTAATCTGCTTATATTAAATTTAATTGCATCCTGACTTTCCAGGATGAGTAGTCCTTAAAAAAAGGATTTTTTTCAAGTTATTATTCATTATATCTAAATGATTTAAGTACAGTACTCACTTTAATTCAAAATATTCTTTGTGTTTTGTACTTTTTAGATTTTTGCTTTTTTAAATGCTTTTTCTTTAAAGTAGCACATCTTTTTTTTTTTTTGGTCATGGGGCCTGAACTCAAGGCTAGCACTCTACCACTTGAGCCACAGCGCCACTTCTGACTTTTTCTGCTTAATGTGGTGCTGAGGGCTTGAACCCAGGGCCTCATGCATACAAGGCAAGCATTCTACCACTGAGCCACCTTCCCAGCCCCTAAAGTAGTACATCTTAAGGCCAAATTCAGATGTAATTTAAATTTAAACAAAATTGTAATTATCAAGAATGTTCTTTATTGAAGCATATGACAGTAAGGTCCCAATGCCTATGATTTTTCTCAAGAAGATTGGTTAGATTTTCTGTCACTATTTTAGCAACAAGAAAGTCAGAAGGAAAGGGTGAGCTGTGCTTCAGATAGAGGTATAAACTGGTGCCTGTGTCTTTGGTGGAGAGACTTGCCTTCTGTGGCCGTGAAGTCCCCTGATCAGGAGTTTGACAAATCCAGAGAGCTTTTTACATCTAATTTTTGTAGCTAATTTTTGCTTAGCTGTACATACCACTTATTTTAAAATTTAAAGTAACTTTATTGAAACATCTTCCACATAAAATTCACCCACTTAAAGTATACACATAAATGGATTTTTAGTATAGTCATAGAATTTTGCTACTGTCACCATAGTCTAATTTTGGAATATATACAAAGAAAATCCATGCTTATTCACAGTCACTGCCTATTCTGGATCCCCCACCCTACCCTGCCAACCCTAGGAACTACTAGCCTATTTTCTGTCTGTAGATTATATCCATTTATTTGTGTGGGAGGGGAGGTGTTTTATAGTTTATTGGAGATAAGAATCTCATGTAAACTGGGTGACAGTGGCTCATGCCTGTAATCCTAGCTACTCAGGAGGCTGAGAGCTGAGGATGTCGGGTCAAAGCCAGCTTGGGCAGGAAAATCTATGAGACTCTTATCTCCAGTGAGCCACCAGAAAACCAGAAGTGGTGCTGTGGCTCAAGTGGTAGTGCGCTTGCCTTGAGCTGAAGAGCGCAGGGACAGTGCCCAGGCCTAGAGTTCAAGCCCCATGACTGACAGAAAAAAAAAAAAATCTCATGAAAGTTGGGAGTGGTACTGTGGCTCAAGTGGTAGAGCACTAGCCTTGAACACAGAGGCCTAGGGACAATGTCCAAGCCCTGAATTCAAGCCCCAGGACCAGCAAAATAATAATAATAATAATATCTCACAACTTTACTCTCTAGGCTGGCTTCAAGACGTGAGCCACCAGCACCCAGTGATTATATTTCTTTTTGTTACTAAATAATATTACGTCATATGTATATACTCCATTTTTATCCATTCATAGCTGATGAACATTTGAATTGTTTCTTCTTTAGGACTAATGTGAATAATATGTCTGTGGACATTTGTGTACCATTTTTTATATTATTTTTAATCTTTTTCTGATGTGGGGTTATGTTCCTATACCATGCCATCCCATTTGCATTAGAATACCTCAGGGACAGTCTTAATATGAGTTTAACATGTATTATCCAAGGATCTACATAGTAAACTGATTGGTCACTCAGCTGTTGATTAGTCTCTCCTTTGCCTTTCTAAATCATTTAGAAACTGTGACTAGGTAAACAGATATACAGCCCTTTACTTTCGTCAACATTCAGTATTAGATTCCATTTCAAATGTTTTCTATCTTGAACTAGAATGGAGAAGAATGGTATACTGTGAATTTGTCTTTAGTGGATTGGCTATCTTGGAACATGAATGACAATGGGTCATCCTCTGTTTTTATTGTTTTTAAATCACAGTTAATTCTTGTGTGTGTGTGTGTGTGTGTGTGTATGTGTGTGCATGTGTGCGCTCGCGTGCACCCACCCCCCCACACACACACACAAGCAAACAAAAAAGAGAGTCATATAGCATGAACTCAGGGCCTAGGCTCTGTCCCTGAGCTTTTGTGCTCAAGGCTAACACTTTACCACTTTGAGCCACAGCTCCACTTCCAGTGGAGCTTCTGGTTGTTAATTGGAGGTAAAATTCTCACAAACTTTTCTGCCCAGCTAGCTTCAAACTGTGATCCTCAGATCTCAGCCTCCTGAGTAGCTAGGATTAAAGGCATGAACCACTAGCATGCCCAGCTCAATGAAAGGAATCTTTTTTTTTTTTTTGGTCTGGTCCTGGGGTCTGAACTCTGGACCTGGGCGCTGTCTCTCAGCCCTCCACCTCAAGGCTAGCGCTCTACCACTTGAGCCAGACTGTTGAGTCAACTCTGAATCTTAGAAGTACAATCCTTTAATCAAATTAGAGCTAGCTTAACTATGAAAACTAGCTTTTGTAATTTTTCTGTCCTTAAATTTTTTTATAAGTATATTAGTTTTTTGCACTCAAATAATGAAGCCTCAAGATTATAACCTCTTTCTTTTTTTTTAATTTTTTATTGTAAAGATACTATACAGAGGGTTACAGTTACATGAGTGAGGTAATGAGTACACTTCCTCTTGAACATTGTTAGCCCCTCCATTGTTTTCCCCCTACCATCCCCTCCCTCCCTCCCTTCCCCGAAGTTCTTTTTTTTTTATTGTGATTAAGTGATTACATAATTTCTAAGTCACAAGTTCATTCTAACTTTCCTAGAGCAAATTGTCTATCACAGTCTGTAATATATAACAGTGTTCACATGTTATACACCATACATGTGATCAGCAGCATGGGGATATTTAGTAGTGGTTCAACCAGATGAGCAGGAGTTCTTTGTTTCTTAAGTCCTGTTAGTTTTGTCGTATCACCTAACATTTTGGATTTATCATCCACTTATCAGGGAGACCATGTACCGTTTGTCTCTTCACTCTTGGCTTACCTCGCTCAACATGATTCCTTCTAGCTCCATCCATTTCCCTGCAAATGCCATTATTTTGTCATTTCTAATGGCTGCATAATATTCCATTGTGTATAGATACCACAATTTTTGGATCCATTCATCTGTCGTGGGGCATCTGGGTTGTTTCCATATCCTAGCTATTGTGAACAGTGCTGCAATAAACATGGAGGTGCACGTGTCCTTGTATATTGGTTCCTGTTGTTCAGGGTAGATGCCTAGAAGTGGTATGACTGGGTCGTAAGGGAGGTCAATCTTTAGCTTTCTAAGGACCCTCCAGACTGCTTTCCAAAGTGGTTGTATAAGTGTACATTCCCACCAGCAGTGTAATAGGGTTCCTCTTTCTCCACATCCCCTCCAGCATTTGTCGTTGGCTGATTTGTGGATGTGGGACATTCTGACTGGGGTAAGGTGGTATCTCAGGGTTGTCTTTATTTGCATTTCCTTCACCACCAGGGATGATGAACATTTCCTCATGTGTTTCTTTGCCATTTTTATTTCTTCATTTGAGAAGTCCCTCTTTAGTTCCCTTGCCCATTTAGTAATTGGTTTGTTAGGTTTGGGAGGGATTAGTTTCTTGAGTTCCCTGTATAATCAGGATATTAACCCCTTGTCTGATATATTGCTGGTAAATATTTTTTCCCAATTAGTTGGTTGTCTTTCTAGCTTAGTTGCGATAGATTTAGCTGTGCAGAAGCTTTTTATTTTAAGGTAGTCCCATTTGTCGAGTCTCTCTCCAACTTGTTGTGACCCTGGGACTCTGTTCAGGAAGTTCTGTCTTTAAATTTTAAAAAAGACTTTTAGGGGAGCTAGGAGTAGAGCTTAGTGGCAGAATGCTTACCTGGTAAGTCAAAGACCCTGGGCTTGATCCATAGAACTTCTAGCAAAAACAAACCAACAAAAAGATTTAGTCTGATATGTTTGGTTATAAGAATGCAAGTTTAAAACTAGGGAGGGGGTAATAATGTTGGACAAGAAATGTACTCATGGGCTGGGAGGTGGATTAGTGGTAGTGCTTGCCTAGCATGTATGAAACCCAGGGTTCAATTCCTCAGTACCACATAAACAGAAAAAGCTGGAAGTAGGGTAGTGGCTCAAGTAGTAGGGTGCTAGCCTTGAGCAAAAGTTCAGGGACATGTCCAGGCCCTGAGTTCAAGCCCCAGGACTGTCAAATAAATAAATAAAATAAGAAATATTTTTAAAGAAATGTACTCATTACTTTATATATGTAACACCTCTGTACATCACCCTGACAATAAAATTAAATTAAAAAAATAAAAGAATACAAGTTTATTAAAACCAACATAAATATAAAAGGAAAGACTTACTCTGAGATTTGGTTGGTTATTTCATGAAATTTTGTCAGGTTGATTTTATAAGCACAATAACTTTTAAATTTTTTATTGTTTTTATAAAGGTGATATACAGAGGTGTTAACAGTTACATAAGCCAGGTAAAGAGTACATTCCTTTTTGAACAATGCCAGCCTTACCTTGCTCTCTTCTAGCACAATATAATTTTTTATTTCTATTATTTATTTATTTATTTTTATAAATTTTGAGATTAAATGATTACATAAATTTCCACAAATTTCAGAGTATTTTACCTTCACAAGGCAAATTGTCATTATCTTAGTCTACAAAGTTTGTGAATTCTAAAAAATTTGACAATACAGTTATTTCTTCCGTGTTGGGTGATCTGTACACTTCTTTCCTTTTGCTTAGTGTGAGCTGTCCCCTCTTTCCCTCTCAGTCCCTCCCTCCCAGCGCTGCCCTTGAGTGGCTTAGTTTGTTTTCATCAATGCCCAGTGTAGCTGATGGGCCCCTCTGTCGTATTTTTTCCTGATTCCCTCTGATTCTGTGATTCTGTGCCCTACTCTTAGCTTCCCTCAGATGTGCATGCATATATGGTCAAGAACATGGAGTCATTTAGAAATTATATGACAAATTAAGTAGATGTCCTTTGTTTCTTGAGTCCTGCTTACTTTGTCATATCTCCTTGCATTTTGGATTTAACTTCCACATATCAGGGAGACCATGCTATCACAATAATTTTCAACTCTGCCACTGGCATCTGACAAAAGTAAAAAGTTTTAATTATTAAGAATTATAATTGCAGCCAGGTGGGCACCAGTAGCTCACACCTATAAACCTAGCTACTCCGGAGGCTGAGAACTGATGGCGGTCAGAGAGCTAACCTTGAGCAAAAAAAGGTCAGGGACAGCACCCAAGCCCTGAGTTCAAACCCCATGACTGGCACACACAGACACATATGCACAGATACACAGATATGTATACAATTATACATATATATATACACATATATAATTAATCTAATTAACCATCCATCTTATCATACTGATTAACCACAAGTTATTTTTTAAATCCTAAATTATGGTCAGTACTATAATCGAAAGAGTATTTTTCACTCAGTATATATTTATTGTACATTAACTTCTAATTCATGAAACATCAAAATAACACTTCCATATGACTTTATAAGTAGACATATGCAACCAAATTCCTACCTGGTTGCCATGTGATTTTAAAACAAATTCATAAGCACATGAAAACTGAAATTGTTATACCTTTATGTTGCCACATAACTTTTTGTGCTTCATAGTTTTAGAGAGAATAATTTTTTAAAATTAAGGCTTACTGGATGGCTACTGTATATTGCACATTTTATCCAAATCCATCCAGAGATGGAGATGTAATTCAGTGGTAGAATGCTAGCCTAGCATGCACAAGCCTTGGGTTCAATCCCCAGTGTTGCGAGGAAACAAAAATATCGTTCATCAGTAAGTTTACTGGTTAAGAAGATGAACCATATATATGTGGAAACATAGTACAGGTAATTCAAAATCAAATTACTTTCTGTGTGTAAGTGGCACATACCATAACCCCAGCTATTCAGATGGTGGAGATCAAGAAGATCAAAGCTCAAGACAGTCCTGGCAAAAGTTAGCAAGACTCCATCTCAACAGACAAGCCAAGTATACTAGTACATTCCATAGTCCCAGCTACTTGGGAGGTATAGGCAGAAGGATCAAGTCTGAGTTTGGCCCAAAAACTATGAAATGCTGCCTGAAGAATAAAGCAAAGATGAGCTTGGGAATGGCATAAATGGTAAAACCTTGCATAACAAGCATAACAAGCATAGGCCTTGAGTTCAAACCCTAGTACCACAAAAAAAAAAAAAGATCAAATTATCATCTGAAACAAGTAATTTGTTTTCAATTGGATAAATCAGCAGCTTTGAAGTAAAAAAATGATGGAAATAAAGTAGGATTATTAAGGTACTACAAATATAGCTATTGGTAGTATGACAGCAAATTGTTGAAATTTACTTTGATGAGTGATTAAACTTTTCCTTTTTATAACTTCCTACCTCCCAGCCTGGCCTTGTCTTTAAAGTTAGCCTTGTGGAGCTGGGAAGATGGCTCAGTGGTAGAGCCTTGCATGCATGAGACCCTGGGTTCGATTCCTCAGCACCACATAAGCAGGAAAAAAAAAAAAAAGCTACAAGTTGCATTGTGGCTCAAGAAGGAAAAAAAAAATAATAGAAGTTGAATTTGCGGATGGGTACCTGGAGAAAATTATGCTTTAGTTTATCCTTGAAGTTTTTGAAAACAAAAAACAAACCTCATCAAATGTGTCTCTGGAAAGATAGCCTTTTCTCTTTATCACTATACATGATATGTATATATGATATAATTCCTATCACAGTGTAGTTGTGGGAGCTACATGAATGAGTACTCAGAGAAGAGTAGACCAGGGAACAGAGATAGGAATCATTAACTGTTCAGAGGTCTCAGGAATGGTTGGACAAGAAAAGTTTTAGAAGGGATAACTTTTCATGTCATAAAAGTTTATTTCCATTATTCTTTGGATGAGAAATTACACACGATCAGCAATCAAAAAATTCCTTTTTTTTTTTAGATTTTTTTTTTGCTTATGTGGTGCTGAGGAATTGAACCCAGGGCCTCATGCATGCAAGGCAAGTGCATACAAGCACTCTACCACCGAGCCACCTTCCCAGCTCCTGTTGTTCTTACTTTATCTGTACCTCTACATTTCTGTACTTTTGTTGTTCACTGGAATGTTTTTTTTTAGTCCTAAATGTTTTGCCATTTCATCTATAAACACTTAAGTATATACTTTAACCAAAAGCCCCCTTTTAAAATAACACATGATTATCACACTGAGCAAAATAATTCAAGAATAATTCCTTTACAGTGACTACTATAGTCCATCACCGTGTAACTCAGAATTGGTTGGGTTTTTTTAGAATTGGTTTCTTTGAATCAGAACCCAAAGCCCACGTAGTTGGTGTTCTATTTAATCTTCCTGCGACTGCAGGACGTACACAGCCTGTGTGTGTGTTCCAGTTGGGTCAGGTCATGCACATTTGGATGGGCAGCTCTAATCCTTTTCATCATCGTTGTTATTATTAGTACTAGCTGTTCAGTCACCAGCTAGGTGTCCAGCAAGTAATGGCGGGAAACATGTCACATTTTCCCTCTTTTACTTATCAGTTTTCAGAATGAGTTGAAATGACTAAAAGGTTTATTTGCTTGTTTGTGTTTAATATGTAGGTGCTGTTTTTTTATTTTATTTTTTTCCTTTTTCCTCTTTTGTCAGCCATGGGGCTTGAACTCAAGGCCTGGGCACTGTTCCTGAGCTCTTTGAGCCACAGCTCCACTTTCTGTTTTTTGGTGGTTAATTGGAGATAACAGTCTCACGGACTGGCTTCAAACTTTGATTCTCAGATCTCACCCGCCTGAGTAGTTATGATTACAGGCACGAACCACTGGCGTCTGGCCCTTTTAATGTTCTTTTTTTTGGGGGGAGGGGTTGCTGCTATTGTTGTTTTGTTGGTCATGGGGCTTGGACTCTGGGCCTGGATGCTGTCCATGTGCTCCTCAGCTCAAGGTGAGTGCTCTGCCACTTGAGCCACAGAGCCACTTCCGGTTTTCTAGTGGTTAATTGGAGATAAGAGTCTCACAGACATTCCTGCTCGGGCTGGCTTTGAACCGAGATCCTCAGATCTCAGCCTCCTGTAGCTAGTACCTGGCCTTTTTATATGCTTTGATCTGTTGAAATCATTACCCTTTTCTGCTTCCAAACAGTGCCATCTGTAGTGGATGCCCCTTACAGTAGTTGCCTATGCATTTTGACATGGCCGTAGTAAGTGTTGATGATTTCCTTGTTTTCAGGCATATCAGAATACCCCTTGTTCATTTATTTCTCCAGATGTGAAATCACATTCATTTCTCCAAGGAAATCTGGTTCTTTTTTGTTAGAAATCTAAACACTAATAGTACTCATTGTTATTGTACAGTCATTATTTCCAGACCTTCTTCATGAAGAGATGATTTTTAGTTCTTGGTTTGGTTTGGGGTTTTTCTGAGACAGGGTCTTGCTATATAATCCAGGCTGACTTGAACTCATTAGGAAGTCTAGGCTGACCTTCCAACTCATGATCCTCCTGTCTTGGCCTCTAGAGTGCTGGGGTTACAGGCGTGTGTGACCACATGTGACATGAATTTTTTTTATTTTATAAAGGTATGTACAGAGGAGTTACAGTTACATAATTTAGGTATTTCTTTGTGACATAAAATTTTTTAAAAAGAGGAAATGAGATTAAATGTTCCTATCAATAATGTATTAATATATCTAGTTTAAGTTAAAGATGGTAAATTGATTTTATTTAATGTATTTGATTTTGTGGGGGGGGTGTGCATGTGTGCTGGTTTAGAACTTCCTCCTTCAAGGCTGATACTCTACCAATTGAGCCATACTTTCACTTCTAGCTTTTTGCTGGTTAGAGATAAGAGTCTCATAGACTCTTGGGTTATCTTTGAGGAAAAAAATCATTTTTAAGCATAGTAATCATTGATAATTCCTTTTTTTCTCTTTTGAGTTAAAAATGTGTTTTTTATCCTTGTAACTGGTAGAAGTATGTATTTGTTTCTTCTTTTAAAGCTCTGCTGACATTATTGAGTGATTACAAATTCAAAATATATATACTTAATTTATTTGGAAATAATTGTATAATAAAATAGAGAAACATACCTTTTGTCCAGGCTAAAAAGCAATTTTAAGCTGGAAATGTTGGTGCGTATCTCTAATCCCAGCATATAGCATAGGAGGCTGAAAAAGGAAGATCTTGAATGTAGCAACTCCAAGGCTACCCTTGGCTACATACCCCCATCCATCCATCCATCCATCCATCCATCCATCCATAAATCAATGCAATTTCAGCATCTCTTTAATTGTTTTTTATTTATTAACAAGAGCACTGTCTTTAAAATACCCTAGTAGAACTATCCTAGGAAATGCTCGTCTTTAAAAATGATTTAGCTTCTAAATGTTCTATTTCACAAATATTTACTAAATTTCATATGCAATATATGCTGACTAAACATTGATTTAAATCAAGCTGGATGCTGGTGGCTCATACCTATAAATGAGGATTGTGGTTCTAAGCTAGCCCAAGCAGGAGAATTCATGAGACTTCTCTCTAATCAGAAGCTGACTGGGCACCCATAGCTCACGCCTGTCATCCTAGCTACTCAGGAGGCTGAGATCTGAGGATCACAGCTTGAAGCCAGCCTAGACAGGAAAGCCTATACGACTCTTATCTCCAATTAACCACTAAAAAACTGGAAGTGGCGCTGTGGCTCAAGTAGTAGAGCGCTTGCCTTGAGCTGAAGAGCTGAGGGACAGCACCTAGGCCCAGAGTTCAAGCCCCACGACCGACCAAAAAAAAAAAAAGTTCAGAGATAGCATCTCTACCCTGAGTTTAAGCCCCAAGACCAGCCCTCCCACCCCCAAAAATCGTTTATATCAAACAAGAAGATAGCTTCTAGACTCTTCCTTATCCATAATATTGTCCAGTGAACCACATGTGACGATATATAGACATTTTCTTTGATGTCTTAAACTAGAACTAGCGACAGTTAAGCCCAGATTCTAATTTTACAAACAAAGTTACCTCTAACAAAATTAAAATGGAATTATATTATTCATTGGTTTAAAGAAAAATTCTCCAGTAACTATAGGAATGCTTGTGGTGTGAAGACACCATCTTAAATCTCTCTATGTAAGTCATAAACAAAATGTTATTTTGATGAAAAAAATAGTGGTGTGAATAATACCTGCTCAC
Organism: Dipodomys ordii; assembly: GCF_000151885.1. Classification (NCBI taxonomy): domain Eukaryota; kingdom Metazoa; phylum Chordata; class Mammalia; order Rodentia; family Heteromyidae; genus Dipodomys; species Dipodomys ordii. The sequence continues at coordinate 23,494,558 of NW_012267218.1, read as the reverse complement.
AGCCCAAGACATTTGATGTATCTTAGCCTCTGTGTTTGCTGGATTTTGCATTTTCATAAGCAAGATTTGTATTTTTTTTAAGTTCTGTATTTCTGTGCTTTCTACTTGATGTCACATCTGCATTCTTAGGTTGTAGGGTTCCATTAAAAGGAATAAATAATCTCAGCCCCTCCTTCCTCCACCCCCCACCCCCAACACACTCATTTTGTATAATATGGTAATGATATCACCGTAGCAGTAATTACGGGTCATCTTCATTTCTTTCATCTCTGCCTGTTCTGATGGCTTCATTCCTTTGACGAAAAGATTTGGCTCTCGGTGCTATGATTATTTTGTTAAGCATTATTCGAATAGACAGGAGTGAGAGAAATTAATCAATCCAAATGCAATTAGCATCATGTTTAACCCAGTGATGGACGTCTCAAGGTGAAACAGCCAGGGGAGTTTCAGACATTATTATTCAATCCAGTGGTTCTTATCTAAATTATAATCAAGATAGGTTTTTATTGGCTTCTCAGTGTGAAGATGTAACTGTTTCCCTGCCCTGGGGGGCCAAGAAGACTGGACCTTCATTTTTCCTTACACTTCAGCTGCTAGAAGTGGGTGAACCAAGAAGGAATCCAAGGCATCTGGAATGATTTGTACTGTGCTCTCAGTCTAGAGTTCAGCATATGAATAAGCTATACTGTTTCTAACTTGGAGCAAAATGTTTGGTGCCCCAGTCGAATCACTCTGACTAGTTCTATCTTAACCTAACATGATAGATTATTACTATGATTCTCACTTTATGGATGAGGATATTAAAGGAGTGTGAGGTTACTAGCCTTTGGTCATAGGAAGTGTTTCACCAGGATGTATTACTATGTAAAAAACCTTGAAGCATGTATGCCCTCTACAAATTAATAATAAGTTCTAGCCCCCAAAGTATTTATCCATTGCTTTGATCTCACTGCCTTTTCACTCAGAGGGAACCCAGCGAAACTCTAAAATAGATCTGTGAGGCCCTCCACAAAGGAAACTCAATACAAATAAGTTGTTGTTTGTTAGCTCTGATTTCCAGAACACAAATCTTTGAAGGGACTTTGCTATTTGGTTTGCTAGGAGAAAGGATGATAAGAAAGACTGCATATTTGAAATCCAATTCTGTTTGCTCTTAAAAGAAGTCAGAGCAAGGAGAGTTGATGGAGAAACATAGGTTTTCTTTCATCTGAATACATTTTTCAAATGTCTGACAATTTAGATTCTTCTACTTCTGCCTTCAATCTTCAGGCATCATAGCTGACACTTCCCATATTTTATGTTCCTGCTTTATGTTTTAGATTCTGAAAATAAATCTGTTGGCTGGAAATTTCTGTTTCTTTAGCCCCCATGTGAAAAGCCACTAAAAGTATTCCCCATATTGGAACTGTCCAAATTTGTTTACTTACACATTAAGTCCTGCCTTTTCTTTCTCATATTACTTCTTGGATAAAACATTCTCTTGAAATGAGCCTTACTGTGAGTTGAAGAGAAAAGGGGCTGATACAAAATGACCTTTCTCGAAAGCCCCTGGAGGAGACTCCATGAAACATGGAAGGAAAGAGAGCCAAAATACCCAATGGAAAAAGAATCTAGAAAGTATGCTCCTAGTAAGAACTTTGAGAATCCTAATGGTGAAAACTTTTGATAGTTTGTGATCATTTGGTCATGAATATAACATCAAGGCCACTCTTATCAGATACAGTCTTTTTGCTTATATCCAGAGAACTTTAGGCAAAAACCTCAAGTCTGTTCTATCCTTCAAAGTCACATATTTTAGGGGAGAAAAGTGAGATTTCCAACAAAGACTGATTTGTTGATACTTGTCCACAGGATTTGATTGAGAATGGACAACAGACCTGCTGAAAGACACCAAGTGTCCCAGTGTACTGGGACTTCAAAACCCCTCCTCATCCATTGACTTGTTCAACTCCTGCTCTTAACGGGCACCAGCACTAGGTGTTATGCAACTAGGCATTAAAAAGTGTTTAGTCCTCTCCTTGGATTATTGATCGCCTTTTGTGGCCCTTTCAGTGTAGAGATCTGACACTTGGTAAAGAATCTCAGTCTAGCTGGCTGCCTTGGGACGGCTCTGCTGCATGACAACTCTGTTCCTACAGTTAGAAAACAGCATTAAAGTCACATTGGTTTCTTTCTGTTCTGCTTCAGTGAACCAAAATACATGTTAATCACTTTAGCTCCATTGCAATGAGGGACTGCTTTGAGAATAGTCTTGTGTATGTGTATGTATATACTGGGACTTGAACTCAGGGCCTAGGCTCTGTCCTTGAGCTTTTTTGCTCCAGGCTGCTGATCTGCCATTTGAACCACAGTTCAACTTCTAGCTTTTTGGTGGTTAATTGGAAATAAGGCTTTCATGGGCTTCTCTGCCTGGGCTACCTTCAGACCAAGGTCCTCAGGTACTGAGGACACTGGCACTCTACAGGCCATTGGAGCTCAGCGAATAGTCTTTTTTTTATCAGAAAGTATTTTAATCTTCCTAAAGTAAAAAACCATAATTATAGTAAATGGTTTCCCTTCTACAGAACACCTTCTGTAAAGCTAATAAACTTTTTTTTTCAGTCATGGGGCTTGAACTCTGGGCCTGGGTGCTGTCCCTCGGCTCTTCAGCTCAAGGTGAGTGCTCTACCACTTGAGCCACAGTGCCACTTCCAGTTTTCTGGTGGTTTATTGGAACTAAGAGTCTCACAGACTTTCCTGCCCTGACTGGCTTTGAACCATGATCCTCTCAACTCTCAGCCTCCTGAGAGGCTAGGATTACATGCGTGAGCTACCAGCATCCAGCAGCTAATAAGCTTTTTAACACAGCAGTAAACAAACTAACTAGGTTTTTATATATTCCTTCCTGTTACAAATAACTTCAGCCAGTTTTTTTTTAATATTTCCACATGTTTATTTATTTTTACCACTTTTTTTGTGCTGGTCCTGGTGCTTGAACTCAGGACCTTGGCAGTCCCTGAACTCTACCACTTGAGCAATGGCTTTTTGCTGGTTAATTAGAGATAAGAATCTCATGGACTTGCTTGCCTGGGCTGGCTTTGAACTGTGATCCTCAGGATCTCAGCCTCCTAAGTAGCTAGGATTACAGGCTTGAACCACCGGTGCCCAGCTTTTACCACATTTTATATTAGCTGTATGAGGTGCAGGGGGCAGGGGTAATTCTGACATTTCCATATAGACATACAGTATTTCTTGATTACACTCATCCCCATCACTTTTATACCTTCTGCCCCTTCTCAAAAGAATCTCAATCTGTATTGTTTAGTTAGTTTATGATAGCAGATGTGGAAGCCAGATACTGACAGATAAATGATGTCTGTCAATAGGGAGCCTGTCAATAGGGAGTGCTGGCACACTCTTGAATTTTATGTAGTTACCAAATGGACCCAAAAGTCTAGCTGAGCCCTCCCCTTCAGGATGATTGGAATTGCCCTCAAGCCCTTGCTGAGGTTGTCAGCAGCACTCTACTTAGAGCTTGACTTACTGGCTCTTCGGAAGGGGTCAGTCCACCAACGTACATGTGCTACCTAGCTGTAAGACATTAATGTCACCATTTGTTTTACATTTGAAGATCTTTTTTTAAAAAAAGCTTCTTTTACAGTTCCTCATGCTGCATATTTTTGCTTACTTAACACACATCTGGGGTCCTCGTGAAAGGGGTATGTAATGAGACTTCATGGCTCCCATGGCTAGCCCAAAGCACAAGAAAGGAATCCAGACCGAGTTTAAACGCAGGATAGCTCTGTGGGGCAGTTTAAGATGGAGGTATACCACTAAGTAAACTAATGAAAGGCCTATTGTGAACAATAAGGCTTGAAAACAGAACAGATCACATTCTAGTTTGATGGCGTCAACCAAAGAGACAGACAAATCTGTGCAGTCAGAAATGAGCTTGAAGGTACAAAGAGTGAGTTCCAGCAGCAGACAGGAGGTGTCTGCTAGAAAGAGAACCTGCTGTTTACTCCAGAGCTCTGTTCCCATACTCCAGGAACATTCTCAATTAGAAAACTACAGCTTGAACACACAGTATCTTTTCAGTGTGGATTTCTCTATTCTTTCATTTCTCTCCCTCTCCCTCAGTTGTACATAAAATAACAGATATACAGTTGCAAGTATATTGCCTGTAAAAAAGGGGGAGGAACTAGGTGCTGGTGGCACACACCTGTAATCCTAGCTACTCAGGAGGCTGAGATCTGAGGATTCCAGTTCACAGCCAGCCCAGGCAGGAAAGTCTGTGAGACTCTTATCTCCAATAAACCACCAGAAAACCAGAAGTGGTGCTGTGGCTCAAGTGCTTGTGCTAAGCTGAAGAGCTGAGGGACAGTGCCCAGGCCCAGATTTCAAGCCCTACAACCGACCAAAAAGAAAGGTTGGGTGCTGGAGGAATAGGGCTGGGAGGGAAGAAAATGATGAAAAGAATGACATTGATCAGGATGCATTGTATTAGGATGCATTTTACTTAAAACTGCTTTGAATGGCAACTTCTTTGAAAAACTAAAGATAATAAAAACCAAAATAATTAAGATACATACAAAAATTTTAAAAATAACCAATGAATGGTATGTTTGAATGAATATCAGATGAAAGTAGAATGAAGGAAATACCAATTCTATGAAAACACCCCCTTTGTTCATTAGCAGCATGCTTATTTAGTTATCTTTGTTTCATTAAGTTATTTTGGTTTGTTGGTAGTGGTTTTGGTTTTTTTCTTTTTTTGGTGCCAGTACTAGGGCTTGAATTCGGGGCCTAGGTACTGATCCTTCCTGTTTTCTATCACTTGAGCCACAAATCTACTAACTTTGGGGTAGTTAATTGCAGATAAGAATCTCTTATACTTTCCTGCCCAGGCTGGCTTTGAACTGTGAATTTCATATCTCAGCAGCCTGAGTAGCTAGGATTACAATCATGAGCCAGCATAAATTATGACATGCATAAATTATTTTTTTAATTCTTGAATACCTTTTTCCATCAGAGAATTTTTGCATTTTTCATTATCACTATAAAAATCAAGGATAATTTTTTAACTTTTTTTTTTGTCAGTTGTAGGGCTTGAACTCTGGGCCTGTGCACTGTCCTCGAGCTCTTCAGCTCAAGGCGTGCGCTCTGCCACTTGAGCAACAGTGCTTTTTCTTTTTATATGGTGCTGAGGAATTGAACCGAGGGCCTCATACATGCAAGGCAAGCACTCTACCACTGAACCACATTCCCAGCCCATGCAGCATGTCTTTATTAATAAATTCCTCTAAAAGAAATTAAGAAACTCCTTTACAGTGAGAGAAAAACACAGCAACAATAACTAGCACTTATGAATGCCTTTGTGACCTCTGTGTTAATTCTACCTTGAACAGACGAAGAAACTGACATTGTAAGAGATAATCAGAGGACTTGCTCATGTTGGGCCCAGGATAGAAGTTGAAATTCAAATACAAACTAGTTCAGTGCTTAAAGTCCTACCCCTGGCATAACATTGTGCTGTCTTCTTTATTTCTTGACTACTTATAGAAGAGTATCCTAAGAGCATCCTGGTTGTGGCTCTTCTAGATAAAAGAAAAAGCAGTGGCAAATATTTTAATTAAATTACAGCACAAAATTTTAAAGTAGGTAGAAAATGAAAAGTAAATATTATATGAATTCCTTCTATTTTGTTAAAAAGTTACTTAAGCTTTATATTGTTCCATATATAAAAGTCAAGCAGAATTTTAGCAGGCAATTGCCTCAAAGTTATAATCTGTAAAATCTTTCTGTAATGAAACCCATATGTCATGGACGAAAGGTACAAAGCTGTGGCAGAGAGGGCTGGTCTCCAGAGAGAGCCTGCACCCAATCTCGTTAACCAGGGGCCTCTGGTGATCCCTCATCCCCTCCACAGTGAGAAATCAATCTGAACTAGTGAATTTTTTCACCCAGCCACCAGAAAATTTACTGCAAAAAAAGGCAGTTTGGGGCTAGTCATTGTGAAAAGGGAGCCAAAGGCAAGGCTAAATGGAGGATGGAGGAATTAGAGGGTCTGAAGCGATGATATTGAATGCCATGCCACCCTCAGAACAAGCACGATGGAATCCTCCTTTCAGCCCTGACCTCTCTAAGTATACCTAGGTATTTACAGCTGCCATGAACCTGACAGTTCCAGAGAAACTACGAAAAGGAAAACAGAAGCAGCATAAACCTGGAAGTTGATTGCAGTTTAGCCATTTGCTGTCTTTCAGCATAGCATACATGAGATCTAAGATCTCCACAGCTACTCACATGTTAACCCTAGGGTGACAGTACGGTGGCTTTCTAAATTTGTGGTCTATATGCTATATAGGAGGACCTGTAAATCATGACTTGAAATATGCTTCTCATCTGCACAATGCATGATGGTAGCTAATGAACAACGGACCCACCCTGGCATAGTTATTAGAATGGTAGCATTGTGGTCACCGAATTCAACCTGGTGTTCCTGGACAATAAAATCAGAAGCAAAAGTAGCTACCAGATTTTAACAACTTTGGATAAAACTATTTGACCATCTTGTTTTCTCTGAGTAACCCAGGGCTTTGTGGGTGCTAAGTAAACCCTTGAACCTCTGAGCTACATCTGCAGCCCCTAGCATTGTTTTCTGGAGAGAAGGGTGGAAAGAAAGCATGCAGGAACTAGAAGTGCCAAACTCAAGAACAGAGGATCTTATTGTGGCCATTTATGCCAGAATAAACTAAGCTTTAACTACTGGGAAAAGGAAGGGATAGAAGTAGGCAAAGCCATTCTTTCTCAGCTATAAGAGTTGAAGGATTTCCCCAGGAAGATCTGAAAGCTCTAATGTGAGTTATTATAGTAAAAAACACATACAAAACACCTACTAGGAGAAAGAGAGAGTGTGTGTGTCTGTGTGTGCACATGCATACCTGTGCATGCACGCACACACACATATGCTTGTGTGCACAGGAATACAGAACAGCAGCAGAAGGCTGTCTTCCTGCTTCTAATGGGATTTTGTAGCAGCATTTGCGAGTTTGTTTTAGAAGTCAAAAATGAACAGATGTTGGTATTAAATTACCTCTGTGTCTGATGTCTTGCAAATTAAAAGCGCGGTTGGCATCGCTAAACAATTTCACTAGGTTTGGGGGTGGGGGGGGGTGTCTAGCGGGCAATGATTACTATACCAGGTCGGGAAGGATCATCACACTGCAGCAGAGCAAGAGAGCAAGGATAGAGAAATCAAGAATAAAATAAGGGCTATACGAATTAATCAGAAATGTTAACATCCCTGATGACAAGTGAACAGGAGGGCACGTGCTCTTGAGCAGCCCCTGGCCTGCAGCAATTTCTCTGTGCACAAAAAAGGGGTTGGTGCTTATGATCTGATTTATAAGGCACAGCCCTCTTTTAGGGAGCGGCTGTGTCACACATTCGTATATCTCCTATATGGGACTGGCAAGAAGGGAAACTTTCTCCCCTCCCATTCAGGAGATGATGTCTTTTGAATTACTTCTACTTTTACAGTGGTTTCCTACAGCTCTGTATACTTGGATTAGGTTGAAGGGGGAGGAATGATTGAGTGGAAAGGGGGTTGTTAAAAGGGATTGGTTAAATGCAAGAAGAGCTTACTTACCACTTTTTATTTTTCCTTTTCAGCCTTTGAGTTTCAAATAGCTGAGTCTTAAAAATAGAACTCTTTAAATATTCTAAGTTTCTCTCCTATTTTGGAGCAAACAGTATTGGGAGGTTTGAAGGGCAGTGGGCAGAAATCACCAGTGAGATCTGTGCCTTCCTCTTAAGCCCAGAGTTTAGGACCAAGGCTCTCTTCTCTCCTGCAGAGTTCTGTGTCAAACATGTCTGCTTTCTAGAGAACCGTGTAGTAGGATCACTTGATAATCTATATGTTATAAGAAATAGGTAGGTAATCCATTCAGCAGAAGTAACTGATGAAACCCACTCACTGTACAAAAGTGTGAGTAAACCAATCGGCTAACTCTCAGGAGTTGGAGGCAGGAAAATCTGGAAATCAAGGGCAGCCTGGACTATACAGTATGACCTTGTCTCAGAACTGCAAAGCTAAATAGATAAACAAAAGTATAAATTCCTATAGGATCAGACTGATACTGAGAATAAGAGAACTGCTTACTTACCTACTCTGTAAAGGGTTATGTTAATGAGGGCCACTGTTGCCAAGAATAGTGATTGCAAATATCCAAGTGAAAAGCAGGACAGAAAACATTAACATGTTATTTTGCAGATGAAGAAGGTGAGGTTCAGAGGTATTGTCCAGCTACAAATTGCTATAGCTGGAAGTAAAAACTGAATTTAAATCCTGTATTCTCTGAAAGAAGTCCTTGCTGCCTCTTCATGGGCAAGAAAGTACTTGATTGGATTTCCTCTAGAGTGGTTAGCCCTTGACCCCTAATCTCCCCATTAATTTGGAATTACTTCCATCAAGAGAAATGACTTTTCTTGCTAAATAAGTTACATTAAAAAGACTCCTACAATGTAGACAATAGAGCACCAAGTGCCACTAACTAGTCTTGTATTTTTTTTTTAAAAAAAGGAAACTAACATATGTATATTCCCACTTAGTTCTAGTTCTTTTGTTTCTTAACATTTTAGTGAAGGAAGAAAGCCAAGTTTGTAAACAAATAATTGCATGCAAGTCTTACAGAAACCTTGAATATACCAAGTTTGGTATATATCCACCAAGAAAGGAATAGTCAGTTGGATTTAGGATGGGGTAAAATTATGAGTATTGAGACAAGACCCAGGCCTGGGGCTTCTATTCCTAGTGAATGGAATTTCCTTTCCCTTGTTGGAACTCAGAAGTGAGAGAGAACTGGGAAATGTATGGATGAAAATTACCAAAAGCCTTCCTGTGATGATAGTTTATATAGTCTTCATTATTGTACTGATAAGCAAAGAACTGGTAAGCTAGGGAAAAGGGGTGGAGGGGCTATTCCTGTTGCATCATTTGCTTGGGAAAAGGCAACCACAAGGCAAAGGCCCTTCTTACTCCTGCCAATAACTCCTAGGCCACCTCCCTTTTTTAGCAAGTATCATGACATGTTCTTGGGAAACCATAGGACACAACCTCCCCTGTGCCCACTGCATGGTACCAGAAAAATTCTGACCTTCTAACACCTTCTAACACAGTTCAATCTGTTAAAAAAAAAAATAACCTTGTGAGATAAGTATGGAGGGGTTATGCTTAGAAAACGTGTCTAGAATTTGCTTGATAAAGCTAAAAATGGGTTGGGGGGAGGCTCTTATAATTGAGAATGTTTTACTTTGGAGCTATATATATATATATATATATATATATATATATAAAGTAGCTGTATAAACTCCCTGGTAACTACAACATTCAAAGATTGATGGTTCTGAAAGTCAGAAAAAGACACATAAACCTTACCTGGATATATTAAGTACCTAAGGACTGACAATGCTAAGAGAGAGAAGACCAAAGCTCTATAAACTCTACTTTATTACCCCATCCACAGATCAACTGCACTGAGGGAATATAAACCCTGTTATATTACAGCATGCCGGGGCTACTACCACTAAGAGATGGGGTACATGATCCCTGATTTTGATTGGGGATCATAAATGTACAGAGCCCAACAACCAAGAGAACACTAATCTTGGTTGGTTTTTAGCCTCTAAGAGTAAACTTTGTGAAAAAGATGTCTAAAAGGAATTCCCTGGTGATTTTTGTGAGGATAGATGCTGAAGTCTTTCCCGTTGCCTGTACTTCATAGCAGTAGCCAACTTTAGAATCACTTTGTGCAGTTTTAGCTGTCAATAATCATTTGCCCCTTTTCAGTTAGTGATGGCTGAATCTGTTGTGAAGCAATTTAATCAATCTGCGTTTTTTTTTTTAAGTTGAACCTTCCTGTGATCTCCCCCCCCCACCCCCCATTTCAGGTTCTCATTGATCTTTTGTTGCTTTGTCATTCCAGCCAGAGAGATGACACGGGGGAAATTTCTCAACATTCTAGAGAAGCCCAAGAAGTAGCAGCTGCTTGTGGACAAGTATCCTGGAAACGGAAACAAGCTCCTTTCCCAGTGCAGCTCTGCACACTTCACGCTTCCTCAGGAGAGGCCAGAGACTGACCCTCAGGACCGCCTGCTCCCCTGCTCCTGGCACTCTTGTGCCTCTGAGGACAGTCAGTGGCAAGAGAAGAATCTGCTCTACCCAAGGATCGTTACCTTTACTCAGTTAGCTGTGTAGCCTGAGGTATTGGTAATGCTGGAGGTTTCATCACTCTTAAGGCCAACATCGTACTCCTGTGTCTGGAAGTGATTCAGGATCTTCCAGTCAATTTGATTCCACAGTGGCAGAATCCGTGGTGACATGCTGATTGGATGGGTTCTTTTGAGTTGTATTTGGCTTCTTAGGAAGTGTTTATGATGTGAAGAGACTATGTCCTGACCTTGAGCTTTCTAGTATGTAAAAGGTTCCACGACTCTACAGCTGGAGAAAACAGACTCTTCTCGAAATGTCTGATGCTTTTTATATTCTGCACCTCTCGCCACTCCCACCCTCATCAATTCCCACCTCCCAGTCCCACCTTCTGATCTAACTCCAGGCAAAGGACCCCTGAGGAGTTGAGTCCCTTCTGGAGTTTGCTTATCAAGGCACAGGCCCAGGCTAGGTCACATTGGGTTCTAGAGCTCAAGACCAATAGGAAGGTAACAAAAAGGACTTTTAGTTCTAGTTAATTTGTTAGGGATTGAAGCAAAAGAGTCATTGTGGCCTGCTAGAGCAAAGGGCATAGCTCAGGGAGGGGAGACTGTTCCCAGTTGGTTGAAAATTTCACCAAGCATGTGCTATGGGATGGTGGCAATGTTTTGTTTCACCTTTTCTCCTCACAACATGTATCTGATATCCCCCCTCCCCCCCCCTCACACACACACAAGAGAAATAGAATTTCCTGACCTAAATATAGATTCCATAGGTAAAATTAATTACACCTGTTTTCTCATGTTTTGAGAAGTACATAGATTTTCATAAACTTTATGGAAAGAATCGCCCTGTGACAGTAGTCCAGTGGGACACAGGAAGTTACAGTCAAGTTTGTGCTCTGAGTCTGGGCTAGAGCATCGTACTCTGTCATGTACATCTGTGCCTGTTTCTCATAGTTGACTTCATGTTGGGCTTTCTCCTCAATTGTGTTACTTGACTATAAACACAATCTTATTTTTTGAAAGGAAAATCACTTAAGCACATGACACACAAGATGAGTATGAGAAAGGAAGGAAGATGCAGCTGGGGTGTACCCCGGAGGGGTAAGTTGTAGAGGCACTGCTTTTAAGTTAAACATGTGATCACCATTTCTTGGCTAAATGCAATTGAAGTATGTGTGTGCATGTGGCCAGAGAATAGTGTCATAATGTCAGATTATTTCTTTGCCCTGTTTTCAAGAGTTGATGACATCAGGTACCTTTAAATTATTTGGGGAAATGGAGAAGTAAGCAAAGAATACTTGGTCACTGCCCCCAAACCAGTTTAAGTCAACAACCAGAAGCCAGATGTGCTTTGGCTCCTTTTACTGTCATCTTATCCACCAGCACTTAATGTAGGTAGATATTTTAGGATTGTGATATTTATTGGGCTTGTATTTGTCCTTAGAAATGTTAATGATGTATTTTTATATTGATAATATAAATTTATGTACAGTATATATGTGTGTATGTATTTTGGGATGTTAGAAGATTGTATTTTGTATGTGGTGTTTTCTGTGTCTTCATAATAAACCTGTATCTTGTACAGGAAAGTGAGTTTTTCTTTTTTCTTTTAATTTAATTTAATTTTATTTGTGAACATACTGTACAGAGGGGTTACAATTGCATGGGCAGGATAATGCGTACATTTCTTACCAAGCATTGCAGCCCCCTCCTTTGTTTACCCTTCCCATCCCTTCCCAGCCTCCCCCCTCCCCCCAGTGAGTTTTTCTTTAAAGGGTGAAGTTGTATTATTTAAAAGATGGGTCCTGCCAGGTGTTGGTGGCTCATTCCTATAATCTTAACTACTTAGAAGGCTGAGATCTGAGGACCGTGGTTCAAAGCCAGCCCAGGCAGCAAATTCCATGAGATTTTGCATGTCATTCTTCCACAGGGGCCAGGCTAATCTCTGAATCATTCTGATTTTAGTATATGTGCTGCCAAAGTGAGCACTTGTGAGACTCTTCTGCCCAATTAACCACCAGAAAACTGGAAGTGGTGCTGTGTCTCAAAGTGTAGAGCACTAGCCTTGAGCAAAGAGCTGAGGGACAGCACTCAGGCCCTGAGTTCAAGATAAATAAATAAAACCATAGATCTCATCAAAAAGTACAACTATAGTGACAAGTTACCTACTATCTTCCCCCTTAATATCCAGGTAGATGGTTTAAGGCGTAAAGTCTCTTACTTAGTCTTCTAGCCTGCAGTCTATCCTACCAGCCATATTGCTCATTACTGCTTATTACCCCAAGTCTTGATAGGGGCTTTTAGAGACCTTGGATACTCCCTGGGTCTACTGATAACCCCCAGATCTTCTCTGGCATTTTAAGTCTATTCATGTAACTCCTAACTGACTTCCAGTTAGTTTCCTTCCTCTCCTGTATATGAAGTCTCTGTTCCAGTTACTCTGAACAATTTGCAGTTCCTTACCTGAGTACCTTTGCCTGAACTATTGAATTCCCAGAAAGCCATATTCCCTTTTGTACCTATCACACCTGTTCTTCTGATAAATTCCTAATGACACAGCTAGAAATGACTCTTCCTCCCACATGCCTACAGCATATAGGTGTACCATCCCTATGATTCGCCACACCTTACCTCAGACATAAGTACTGATCTGGGTCCAGAGCTTATTGTACCACACAGTCACAAGTTTCTCAAAGTTACTGCTCTCTCTCATACATCTAGTTCTTTGGTGCCTTCTATCTGTTTGCAAACTTCAATTAAACATGATGGATTAAAAACTGCCACCTACTAAATCCTTGATGTGAGTTCCTTTTCATCTCTGTGCCAGACATAGAGAAGAGGAAACACTCATTAGTGCCCCTGCCACCACCCACTGATGCTTGACCATGCTCTAGCCAGAGCATGGCCTTCTAGAGAAAATGGTCCATTATAAGGAAAACAAGTGTCTAGTTAGCTCACAAAAAAGTTTATGAGATACAAATTGTGTATTAAAACGCCACTTTTTCTTTCTTACCCTAAAAGATTTTTTAATAATTTTTTTCATATTTTGTGTGTATATGTGCCAGTCCTGGAGCTTGAACTCAGGGCTTGGGCACTGTCCCTGAGCTTTTTTTGCTCAATGCTAGCACTCTAACCACTTGAACCACAGTTCCATGTCTAGCTTCTTCTGGTAGTTAATTGGAGATAGGAGTCTCACAGTCTTTCCTGCCCAGGCTGGCTTAGAACCTCAATCCTCAGATCTCAGCCTCCTGAGTAGCTAGCACTACAGGCAAGAGCCACCAACACACAGCTATATCATAATTTTTAACATTTTAAATTTTTTTTGGGGGGGTCCGGTCGTGGAGCCTGAACTCTGGGCCTGGGCGCTGTCCCTCAGCTCTTCAGCTCAAGGCTAGCGCTCTACCACTTGAGCCACAGCGCCACTTCCGGCTTTTTTTTTTCTTTGCTTATGTGGTACTGAGGAATCGAACCCAGGGCCTCAGGCATGCGAGGCAAGCGCTCTACCACTGAGCCACCTTCGCAGCCTAACATTTTAAATTTAAAGGACACTTGCTGACGGCTTCTTGGTATTTCTCAAGCTTCTTATTTATTACAGATCTAGAATCATCCGAATCGACAGTGAAAATGCAACTGGTAAATTGATTTCGTTGTCCTTGCGGCTTCAGAAGTGTGTTTGGACTTCTGTAAGAGCTTTGTAATAAAGGCCAAAAAAAAAAAAAAAAAAGATTTCCTTTGGGACTAGGGCGTCACAGAAAAATGAATGAAACAGGACATAAAATAGGAAGACAGGCCAGGGTAGATGGTCCAAATTAACGTAATTTCTTGGCAGCTCTCAACTTTGCCTTATTCCATCTTCAAGCATTTGGTTATATTCTCCATTTTCTGTTTTTCTTTGTGATTGCCAAGATTCCCAGATTTCCACTTGGGCTTCATTTCACCAGTGAATCTTACCAGGAAGGCTGACCAACCTATAACTGGGTAATTTAGACTTTTTGGGCCCTTTAGTAATATGTCCTTAGGCATATTACTGAAGAGGTCACCAGCTATGCCAGGCACTAGTGGCTAGCTCTTCAGGTGGCTAGATCTGAAGATCATGGTTCAAAGCCAGCCCAGGACATGAAAGTCTGAACTCTTATCTCTAATAAACCACCAAAAAGCTGGATGTGGAGCTGTGGCTCAAATGGTAGAGTGCTAGCCTTGAGCAAAAAAGCTCAGGGACAGCTCAGGGCCTGAGTTCAACAAGCCCCAAAACCAGCACAAAGTGAAGGAGGGGGGGGGGAAGGAGGAGGAGGAAGAAGGAGAAAGGAGAAGAAGAGGAGGAAGAGGAGGAGTCTATCACTCTTCCTACTCTTTGGCATTGTCTTCTAGACACGAGGATATTTGGGGATTTGAGGTGGCACTACATGCAACTGTGAGACCACTGGTTGGCATGGCAGAGCCTGTTAATTAGCACAGGAACACCCTGATGCTCCATTAGCCAGGCCAGGCATTCGGAACTCTCCCCTCCTTGGGGCCCCTTGTTCCTAATGAGAGCTGGAGAAGGGCCTCACAAAACATTGCCTCAGAATAATATTCCGCTTTGTCTCTACCAGTAACCAGGGCTGACAGGATCACTCTGTCCATTTCTCTCCTAATTAGCACAATTCCAGCACGGCCTGAGCCAGCAAATGGAGAAAAGCGATCAAAAGCGATCGGACAACCGTACCGAATCACAAACACAAAGAGGGCCGTTCCCTGTAATTAGGTGAGACAATTCCTCAGTCTTTTCTCAGCTGGAGCTTGCTGCTAAGACTCTGGTTGTTTGGGTCCCAGAAACCCAAGTTACAGGTCTCCCTAGGACACTAATAAGCCCCAAATTGTCTTCCGCTTCACACAACCCTAACCAGAGGACAGATGCAGGAGTGGGGGGGGGGGAAGCAGTGAGGCACTGGGGCCAGGGTCTCTTCAACAAGCAGCCACCATGAAGTTCCCCAACTCCAAGAGGCAGACACTGGTTTTCCCCAACTCCAAGGGGCAGATACAGGCTGTGAGCAGAAAGAAGAGAGTTTGTTCCAGAGGAAAACTGCACTGGAATCTGAAACACTGGGACTTTTGACCTTCTGGAAAGGTCACGCTGCTATTTGCTTTGCCTTGCCTTGTTCTTTCACCGCCTTTCTCTTCAAAGTCTCCTTACTGGTCCACACTGGTGCACTGAAGTTCTGTGCATTTGGACTCTATTCTCCAAGAGTTTATAACCTGTAGAGGGCACCTTAATTTATAGCCCCTATCACTTTGGGTACAATTCTCCAACCCTCACCTACCTCCTGAATCTCGTGATCCCTCTCTGCTTTTTAAAATAGAGAAGTGGCCAGCCACAGCCAGGAAGAAGCCACAAAGGGCCTCATTCCATGTGGCTTAAGAGTTTGGCCCTTCGCAAAGAAGGATCCCCCAGAATCATAGCCCATTATAGGGATCACTTTGGGTCCTGTAGTAATAATGATTAACTCAGTCATAGCCAGCAATAAAAGAATGCAGGGGAGAGGGGCAATGGGAACCTCAAGCAAAATCTCTGAGCAGAAATGGCTCGCACAGATTTTCATCTGAATTATGCGCTCTATTTTCTGACTTGATCTATACCTGATGCTTTTGAAAGTGATTTCCAGTAACTAGAAAACTCAATTATGTGAAACCTAAGGAACTAAGATTCTCATGTAATCCAAGTTGTGTTGCTGTTTTTCCACCTTCCCTGTCTGAGACAGAGAGGTAGGACAAAACTTAACTATTTTATTTCGTGCCATTAATGGGGATTAGACTCCACTTGAGTGCTGTCCCTTAAAGGCATTCTACCACTTGAGCCACATCTTCACTTCTGGCATTTTGATGAGTAATTATTTTAAAATAAAGATAAGGGGCTGGGAATGTGACTTATGTGGTAAAGTGCCTGCCTAGCATGCATGAAGCCCTGGGTTCGATTCCTCAGTACCACATACACAGAAAAGGCCAAAAGTGGCTCTGTGGCTCAAGTGGTAGAGTACTAGCCTTGAGCAAAAGAAGCTCAGGGACAGTGCCAGGCCCTGAGTTCAAGCTCCAGGACTGGCAAAAAAGATAAAATAAAGATAAGAGTCTCTTGATCTTTCCTTCCTGGACTGGCTTTGAAGCACAATCCTCAAATCTCAGGCTCCTGCATAGCTAGGATTAGCTAGGTTTGAGCCACTGGTGAAACAACTTTTGGGAGATATAAAAAGAATGGGTCCAAATCTGTCCAGTCTCCTAACTTTCTAGCCCAGTGTAATGATAGGCACACAGAAACTAATGTCAAGCTGCCAAAATCCACTAGCTATGTTAACTTAGGTAAATTGTTTAATCTTGTGCCTTGGTCTGCCCGTTTATGAAATGGGCCCAATGGGTGCAAAGTGTGAGAATAGTACGTACCAGAAGAATCTTTATCATGTTGGACTCAATGTAGTCTTTTTTTTAATGGCAGGACTGGAGTTTAAACTGAAGGCCTTGCATTTGCTAGGTAAGCATTCTGCCATGTGAGCCATTGCCCAAGTCCTTTTTGCTTTAGTTATTTCTCAGATGGAGGTCTTGTGTGTCTTCCAGGCCTGTGATCCTCCTACCTATTCCTGCCGTGTGGCTGGAGTAACAGACATATGCTACCACACCTAACTTTAGTCTTTTATTTTTCATTATGCTCACATTTGTTAAAAATTGATAACACCACTGGGCAACAGTGGCTCACACCTGTATTTCTAGCTACTCAGGAGGCTCAGATCTGAGAATCCTGGTTTAAAGCCAGCCCAGGTAGGAAAATCAGTGAGACTCTTACCTCCAATTAACTACAAAAAAAAAAAAAAAATCAGAGTTGAGCTGTGGCTCAAGTGGTAGAACAGTAGTCTTGAGCACAAAATCCAAGGGACAGCACCCAGGCACTGAATTCAAGAACAGGACTGGCACACACACACACACGCACACACACGCACGCAAGCACACATACACACACACACACACACACACACACACACACACTAATATACTCTACAGGAAAAACATGGTAACTGGAATATGAGTTAAGAAAGCAGCATTTCCCTACCTCTTCAGGAGAGACCACAGACTCCTACTTCTCCTACCCTGATCCTACCACGCTGAGGCCACCCAGAGCCAGCTTGCGCACCATTGTTGGCTCTGCAGGCAGGGGCACTAAAGACCATTGTGGATAATGGATGGAGGGAAAGATATTCTTAGCACCATTGGTAGGTTTCTGAGCCTGACAGTGGACTTATCAAGAACCCCTGATTTGTGTGCTTTGGTGGTTTTGGGGGTCCTGGTACTTTCTCAGCACTCCATGCCATTGCTGTCACTGCATAGGAACACATTTCCCTGCGTTATTCTACCTTGATGCTGGCCTCCCCCCACCCCAACCCATTCCTAAATCCCTCCACCCTACCTTTCCTCCCAATGCTTTTCTACAGTGTGACACTCTTCTTGCAGCCTCTGCTGGGTTTTTGCCTTGTCTGAGAACGCATGCTGACTACAGCCTGAGACCTCAGGGTCAAGGGAGGTTGAAGGTCACATCCTGGGGCCTTGCTGGATATAGCTAAGCCCCAGGAGCCAAGCTGACCTGAGCCAGCAGTTCCACACAAAGGAGCAGCTGAGAAGAGTCAAGTTAGAAAAGTCAGTGACTTGAGACTGAGTGGAAATGAGACGTGCTGGCTGCCATTGAACATGGAGACTTAGGTAGGGACATGAGGGGATGCACTGTGCCCAGCCAAACATAGTCTCTGGCCATGGGCTTGGGAAGACAAACTCCAGAGAACTGTTTTGCCTTGGCCTCCATCTGTCTCTGCTGTGCTACCCATCTCCCACTTACCTCCTCACACCCACAGCAACTGGCCCAAAGCCCCTTCAGACATGCAGCTATTGAGGAAAGTATGATACATTTACATACTGGACTATCATGTAACCATTAAGTTGGTTTCCAAAGATGATATGATATTAGGAAAGATATAATCTCGGGCTGGGAAGGTGGCTCAGTGGTAGAGTGCTTGCCTTGCATGCCTGAAGCCCTGGGTTCGATTCCTCAGCACCACATAAGCAAAAAGGAAACCGCCGGAAGTGACACTGTGGCTCAAGTGGTAGAGTGCTAGCCTTGAGCTGAAGAGCTGAGGGACAGCACCCAGGCCCAGAGTTCAAGGCCCCATGACGGACCCAAAAAAAAAAAAAGATATAATCTTATCACAGGGGTAAGTAAAAATAACACATTATAAAAAATTTAAGTAGGGGCTAGGAAGGTGGCTCAGTGGTATAGAGTGCTTGCCTTGCATGCATGAGGCCCTGGGTTTCAATTCCTCAGCACAACATAAGCAGAAAAAAGCCAGAAGTGGTACTGGCTCAAGTGGTAGAGCACTAGCCTTGAGCTGAAGAGCTGAGGGACAGCGCCCAGGCCCAGAGTTCAGCCCCCGTGCCCGACAAAAACAAACAGAAAATTTAAATACAGTATGATCTCCAATAGGTGAGAAAAAAATTGGAAGGAATCAGTCCAAGGTCATATAGTGTGTGCTACCTAAGAGGATTTTGAGAAATTTCCATTTCCTCTACAGTTCCAAAATCCTTACAGAAGCTTGGTTTGCTTTATGAGAGAGAAGGAAGCCTCTGGAGCTGGTATACAGATATATAGGACTGAAGATGCTCTGTCCATCCACCTAACCTATGAGCCTGCACATACATAGGTGCATCAGTGGCCTCAGAATAGGATGGTGGCAATGTTTTTGTATGCAAGCATCTGTCTACTACGCCCCCATCCCTGCCCTAGGCTCTCTATCCCATATAATGTGGAGATAAATGTCTTGTTCTTTAGTCATACCTGTACCACCACTGTGTGCACAGGGCCTTTGCCCTGGATCTCAAGAATGTTTGGTCACAAAATTGATTCATCCATACACTCTTGCCATATTTTGCAATAGAATCTTAGAGTTGCTTTTCCCTTCCTCCTAAGCACACAAAACGTTGCTTTAAATAAGTTTGTGGGGGCTGGGAATGTGGCTTAATGGTAGAGTGCTTCCCTGGCATTCGTGAAGCCTTGGGTTCGATTCCTCAGTACCACATACACAGAAAAAGCTGGATGTGGCGCTGTGGAGAGTGCTAGCCTTGAGCAAAAGAAGCTCAGGGACTGTACAGGACTGGCAAAAAAAGAAAAGTTTGTTTTTTTTTTTTTAAAAAAAGCAAAAGCTCCAGGGCAGTGCCCAGGCGCTGAATTCAAGCTCCACAACCGACCAAAAAGAAAAAAATTGTGGGTTTCCCTATTTTCTTCCTGTTCACCCTCCTCTTTCCAATAGGAGAGGAGAAAAGGGTGAGTTAGAGGTCAGGCTGGGAAAGTCTGGAAGTATAGCTTGCCAATCAGAGGCACGAAAGGGAGTGGAGTACATTCCATCCCAGCGAGATCTGAAGGACACAGGTGTGCAGGAAGTGGTCTTGCCTTCATTGAAAAACAATGTCTTCAAAGTCCATTTCCCAAGCCTGGCACTGGTGGCTCACACTTGTAATCCTAGCTACTCAGATCTGGGATCTTGGTTCTAAACCAGCCTAGGCAGACAGACCAATCTGAGAGGCTCTTTTATTCTTTTTTCTTTTCTTTTTTTTTGGTGGGTCATGGGGCTTGAACTCTATGTCTGAGCGCTGTCCCTTAGCAATTCAGCTCAAAGCTAGCACTCTACCACTTGAGCCACAGCGCCACTTCTGGTTTTCTGGTGGTTTATTGGCCATAAGAGTTTCATGGACGTTCCTGCCGGGGTTGGCTTTGAACCACAATCCTCAGATCTCAGCCTCCTGAGTAGCTAGGATTATAGGCATGAACAACCGGCGCTCGGCTTTTGAGAGGCTCTCATCTCCAATTAACCAGCAAAAAGCTGGAAGTGGAGGTATAGCTCAAGTGGAAGAGTACCATCCTTGAGGGGGAAAAATGCCAAGTGAGAGCATGAGACCCGAGTTCAAGTCCTGGTACCAACACACACACGCACACACACACACACAATTTCTTTTCAGTAGATGAGACATGTTTAGAAATGACAGAAAAGCACCAGAGATGGCATAAAATAACAGAAAAGAGTGGAGCTT
The DNA here is from genome assembly GCF_000151885.1 of Dipodomys ordii. Lineage (NCBI taxonomy): Eukaryota > Metazoa > Chordata > Mammalia > Rodentia > Heteromyidae > Dipodomys > Dipodomys ordii. The sequence continues at coordinate 23,474,272 of NW_012267218.1, read as the reverse complement.
GTTCTGAGAAGTGTGACTGCCACAACAACCCCAGTGCTGCAGCATCAAGCCCAAGCACCTGCCTAGGCTTTGAAGGATCAAAATTCCATGCCGGCCTCACCGGCTCCATCCTCCACCAATAGGTACATTTGTTTGTCCTGTTTTCTAGAGGAGCACTACTACCTCTCAGCTCAGGGTAGCAGAACAAAGGGAACATGACAGTCCTTTGCAGGCCAGAGTTGTGCCTAGCCTTTCCGGTCAGCTCCATGAACTGGGACAGCCAGATCTGCTCAGCCCTCCAGAGGAGACCAGAACAATCCAGAACTACAGCTGAAGCAGTCATCACTATAGGAGGATTGCAGCCCGGGAGACACTTCCCAACATCACCAAAGATTGATGCAAATTGGTTTGGTTCTGACCCTGTCACACCAGGAAGGATAATGATTCCAGCATGCCAGGCATGGGAGGGGCACGCGGTGGGGGCTGTGAGGATCAGAGTCTCACTGCACATCTTCATTAATGATCTGAAAGACAGGGGTAAACAGCATGCTAATGAAACCTGCAGATGATTGGTGTTACAAACCCCAGAGAGGAGAGAGAAATAGCCCAGTGTGACTCAGAGAGCTTAGAAATATGGGCTGGAGATTGTCAGAGGAGATTCATCCTAGGAAAATGAAAGCCAACATGTCACGGAGGAATGATGGAGGTGCCTCTGGGTAGAGGTCTGCAGACCTGGAAAGCGGAGCTGGGCCACAGGTCATGAGGCTGAGTGAGGGGACAGGTTTGGAACACGAAGAAGGAAGACAGAACTGCCTTGAGAATCCGGGAACACATAGCCTGTGTCATTCTAGCCAGGACTAACAGGAGCCAGCTCTGCATCTAAGCAGGCTACATTGGCCTGCTGTCCTATATCTGTTTCTGGACTCCTTGCAAGGATGAGCCTTGTTTTCTTGTGTTTTGCTTTTGCTTTTTTTTTTTTTTTTGTCAGTCATGGGGGCTGAACTCAGGGCCGAGGCACTGACCTTGAGCATTTGTTTGCTCAAGGCTAGTACTCTACCACTTTGAGCCACAGCTCGACCACCTGTTTTCTGGCATTGAAGTGGAGATGAGTCTCATGGGGCTGGGAATGTGGCTTAGTGGTAGAGTGCTAGCCTTGAGCAAAAGAAGCTCAGGGACAGTGCCCAGGCCCTGAGTTCAAGCTCCAGGACTGGCAGCAAAAAACAAACAAAAAGAAAACAGTCTCACAGACTTTCCTGCCCACATTAGCTTTGACCCATGATCCTCAGATCTCAGCCTCTTAAGTAGTCACCTATGTTCAGCTGAAAAGGCATGTTTATATTTATATTCACAATTATCAGATTCGTTGCGTGCTGGTGACTCATGCCTGTAATCCTAGCTACTCAGGAGGCTAAGATTTGAGGATTGTTGTTTGAAGCCAGCCCAGGCAGGAAAGTCCATGAGACTCTTATCTCCAATAAACTATTCAAAAAGAGCTGGAAGTGGCACTGTGGCTCAAGTGGTAGAGTTCTTTTTTTTTTTTTTTGGGTCCAGTCTTGGGGCCTGAACTCTGGGCCTGGGCGCTGTCCCTCAGCTCTTCAGCTCAAGGCTAGCGCTCTACCACTTGAGCCACAGCACCACTTCCGGCTTTTTTCTTTTTGCTTATGTGGTGCTGAGGAATTGAACCCAGGGCCTCATGCATGCAAGGCAAGTGCTCTACCACTGAGCCACCTTCCCAGCCCAGTGGTAGAGTTCTTAACTTGAGCAAAAGAAGCTCAGGGACAGAACTCAGGCCCAGATTTCAAGCCCCAGGAATGGAGGGGGGAAAGGTGAGGTGGGGGTGGAGATCTGATTGTGAAAAATGTATCTCCTTCCTATCCCCTAGGCCTCAAGCTTTGGGCTGCTTGTAGGAGCTACATATTGTTCTATATTTGGCTTTTTCTGCCCTATTTAATGTATCTTGGATATTGTTCATCTTGGTACATATAGATTTAACAGCTATATACTATTTCACTGTATGGACATACCACAAATTATTTAACCAGTCCCTGTGAAAGACCTTTCAGTTGTTTCCAGCCTTCTGCCACTGCAGACTATATTTGTGGTGAACAAATATTCTCTAAGTCTTTGTGCATATACAAATATAGCTAATAAATATGTCACTAATGGGGAACTTTCTGGGTCAGAAGCCAGGTGCAATTTTATTTTAATATAGTTTGGTAAATTGCTCCCTAAAGAGGTTGCAAAGATGAGGTCTTCCTCAACCCTACCACTGTGGTCGGGCACACAGGCTTCCTGTAGGGTAATAAGAGGGACTTCCATGGCCTCCCACAGCCCTCATGCCCATTCTGTCCACGTAGCCTCCCTTCTTCCTGTTTCTAAGGACAGCCAAATTTAATGGAACACTCACGCGGTCCCTGGGTATTGACCAGAACCTTTCACTCCAGTGGCTCTTGGACCCTTCAGGTCCATGAGATTTCTTTTACTACTAGGTATATTATCATTTCCACTCGACAGCCGAGAGGCCCAGGTTTAGAGATTAAGTAACTCATTTGTGGTTGCCTAGCTTTAGGAGCAGAGCTGAGATTGGACCCCAGGTCTCCCTTTCTCCAGAATCTATACCTTTACCCCCATACCTGCTTCTACTCATTCCTCCTTCCCCATGGACACCAGTCTCTCCCTGCCTCTATTAGGAGCCCCTGCCACTTGGGCACCTTTGCTCCAGTGTATTAAGCCCCCCAGTCCTGCTTGTTTTCCCACCTAGGGCCAAGACAGACACTTCCATCCAGAACCCCTCCTCCTTGACGGCCTTCCTGTGCTCTTGACCTTGAGACGCCCTACCTGCACCCCAGGGTTGGCCCCCAGGTGATGCCCAGCCTGCAGGACTGAGAGAGCAACGGCTTCCATCACCTGACCCTACTCAGCCAATTCAGGAAGACAAGATGTCAAGTTAATGAGCCTGTGGGCCTCTAATTAGCTGTCAATTACCTCAAATTAATCAACTCCTCGCCTAATTAAGCATTATCGGCAGGTGGGCACAAAGCAGACCATTGTGTGGGAGCCATGAGAAAAGCCGGCCTGGCAAACTTGGTTAGGATCAGCACTGTGCACTGCGCCTGCCTCCCCACAGGGCTCAGCTACAGCCCAACTGAGAGGCACCAGGGTCCTCCACCCACCATGCCCCCCCCCCCCGCGCCGGGGTCCCTGGGGACCTCCTGGGTAGCTGAGAGGACGGGAGGTGCAGAGTTTAGAGAAGGTAGGACAGCTTTAGAGATGTGGGCAGCAAGAGCCGAAAGACCCTGGAAGACTGGCTTCAAGTCCTCGTGACCTGTCCTGGCACGTAAGAGAGGAGCTGGGCTCGGAATGGGCAAGGAGTAGGCTCGGTCATAGTTGGGGACTTCAGGCTTGCATGGGCAGAGCTGGCTTCTTATCTTGGCCCAGCCAGAAAGCTCTGTAGACAAGAAAGCAACGTTTTCTATCTTAAAAAAAAAATAAGAAGAATAGTCTGCTATCCGTGGCTCACACCTGTAATCCTAACTACTCAAAAGGCTGAGATCTGAGAATTGTGATTCAAAGCCAACCTGGCCAGGAAAGTCCATGAGACTCTTATCTCCAGTTAACCACCAAAAACACCAGAAGTGGAGCTCTGACTCGAGTGGAAGAGTGCCAGCCTTGAGCAAAAAAGTTCAGGGATAACACCCAGGCCCTGACTTCAAGCCCCAGGACTGGCACGCGCGCGCGCACACACACACACACACACACACACACTTTTTAAATGTATGTCATTTTTATTATCTTTATTTATTTTTTTGCCAGTCCTGGGCAAAAAACTTTGGATCTAGGCAATGTCCCTGAGCTTCGGTTTTGCTCAAGGCCAGTGCTCTACCACTTGAGCCACAGCGCCACTTCCTGGTTTTTTGTTGTTTTTTGTTTTTTAGTTTATTGGAGATAAGAGTCTCATGGAGTTTCCTGCCCAGGTTGGCTTTGAATCACAATTCTCAGGTTTTAAACCATGATTCTCAGATCTCAGCCTCCTGAGTAGTGTAGGGTTATAGGCGTGAGCCACTAGTGCCCAACTTTTATTATCTTTATGCATTTGTTTGTACAAAGAACTTTTCAATTTAACCCATCAGTTTTTCAGTACAATACAGCGTGATCAATGGCACTCTTTCCATCATTCTCCCCCGTTTCCCCCAACCAAGCACCACCTTTAAGACCTACCTGTGTCTTTGTTATAGGACCCAGTGAGAGTCAGTATGTGGATTTGCCTGTCCCATGAGGCATGGCAGTGGAGTGGCTCCAGATTCAAGAGCGCTTTGCCTAGGAACTGCCCAAGTTGTAGCGTATCTCCATATTCTGAATCCCTCTAGCTTTCAGTGCATCTGTGAAAAAAATGTGAGTGGACTCTAGAAGATGCCAGGTGCTGGGGGCGGGAGTGGTCTAGCTACCACCTCTCACTCATCCCCAGCACCTTCAAGGACTTGGAGCTCAGCTGACTCTACTCACAAGCACCCCCAGCTGTCACGTCTCAGCCTGACAGCTGAGGTACACATAGATCTCCTCCTAAAGAGCAGAAAGAGGGGGACAAATGAGGTTCTTCTTCCTTTGGGTCTTGGGGCTGCAGACACGAAGGTGAACAGGGCTCCAGACAGCTCTTGGACACTGAATTTATGCCCTTGCTCATAGTCCTGACAGCTGAGTGGAATCCCCATTCTTGGCACAAGGCTGGGCAAGACTGGGGCCCAATCTCTATGACCCAGTAGTGGTCAAATGCCACCACATCCATGCCAGTTCCACTCTCATTCCACTGCAATCACTGCTCAACGCTGGCACAGGACACCTTTCTATCCTGAGCATTGGAGGCACCTCAGCCTCACCCCTGTGAAAGCTTGGATGTCACTCATTCAACAACCATCCATTGTGCCTACTGATTAAAACTCACCGTGCAAAGGGGAGATAGTTAAGCTGGGTGCCGGTGGCTCATGCCTGTAATCCTAGCTATTCAGGAGGTTGAGATCTGAGGATCACTGTTCAAAGCCACTGTTTCAAAGCCAGCCCAGACAGGAAAGTCTGTGAGACTCTTATCTCCAATAAACCACCAGAAAATTGGAAGTGGCTCTGTGGCTCAAGTGGTAGAGCACTTGTCTTAAACAGAAGAGCTGAGGGACAGCGCCCAGGCCGAGTTCAAGCCCATAGACTGAAAAGAAAAAAAAGTGTGGGGGGGAGGGGGAGAGGAGATGGTTGGGAAAACACAAATCACTCATGCATGCTCCAGAGAAGGAAAAGAAGAATTAACCCTTATCAAGGCTATAGACTATATACACATTGTCTTTAATGATTCAAAAGGAAATAGAATAAAACATGGTCTTCCTTCACACTTCTGTTACCCAGCCATCTGATTTCTTTCCTATAACCACACCTTTACATGTATATATGTATATTTATATACATACATACATGGGAAGGTGCATATATACATATATATGTATATATGTCTTCCTTTTTTAAACTATATTATATTGCCTTGGAGATTGTGCCAGAATGTGTTTATAGTAATAGAGCCCAGTGGGGCTGGGAAGGTGGCTCAGTGGTAGAGCACTTGCCTTGCATGCCTAAGGCCCTGAGTTCGATTCCTCAGCACCACATAAACAAAAAGAAAAAAGCCGGAAGTGGTGCTGTGGCTCAAGTGGTAGAGCGCTAGCCTTGAGCTGAAGAGCTGAGAGATAGCGCCCAGGCCCAGAGTTCAGGCCCCATGACCGGACCCCCCCCCCAAAAAATAATAGAGCCCAGTATTTCTTTCCTCCATAGATGTGTGCCTTTTCTTTCCAGATTTAACCACCAAAAAGCTGGAAGTGAAGTGTGTCTCAAGTACTAAAATGCGCCGGGCGCTGGTGGCACACGCCTGTAATCCTAGCTACTCAGGAGGCTGAGATCTGAGGATCGCGGTTACCGTGAGACTCCTATCTCCAATAAACTACCAGAAAACTGGAAGTGGCGCTGTAGCTCAAGTGGTAGAGCGCTCGCCTTGAGCTGAAGAGCTGAGGGACAGCGCCCATGCCCAGAGTTCAAGCCCCACGACCGATAAAAAAAAAAAAAGTACTAAAATGCTAGCCTTGAGCAAAATAAAATAAAATCTCAGGCCTTCAGTTCAAGCCCAGGACCAGAATAAACAAAAAAAGTATGAACTCAACGTAGCCAAGAGGAGCCTAAAGAGTCCCAATAATTAGATGTGACTCTGGGTGTCATCTTAGGACAGAAAAAGGAAAAATTAAGTAAAAATTAAAAGTTTGAATAATAAAATATGGACTTTAGTTACCTCATTAATTACAACAAATTCACCAAATATGACACAACAAGTATGGTGGTGCATGCCTGTAACCCCAGCACTTGAGACAGGAGGATTGGAAGTTCAAGACCAGAGTAGGCTACAGAGCAAGATGCTGTTTAAAAACAAAAATGAATTACAACCAAGGAACCACAGTATCAGATCCTAACAGTGGAAACTGAGTGCCAGTTCATAATTTTTCCATATAGGTGAAACTTCTAAAACTGAAGTTTGCTTTTTAAGTATAATGTAAAAAACGTGTACAGATGTTGAGATCACTGAAGTATGGCTTCACAGAAAATCACTAGAACTTTGAAGGCTCTTGAGTCAAATGTATGGGAAAGGAGGAGTCCTGTCATGGGAGTCTGTGGATTTGTGTACAGTTAAAGGCCTTCCTCCGATTGAAGGGTGGACCCTTATGTAGTCCACCCTGCCTAATTGGCCATGAGGAACTTGAGGCTGGTTATAAAAAGGAACAGACTCCTCCATGGTGTCTCCCAGATGCCTTGAGCACGCAGCTGATTGGCGTTGGCTGTCCACACCGGGCAGATGCTCCCGCAGACCCTCCTGGTCATCTGGGCTCTGGGGCTGTGGGGTAACAATAGCCTGATGGCTTGTTCTTCCTGAGAGCTATTGTAATTTCGACATTTAGCTGATGCCTAGGGTAAAGGAAAGATGCTCTCCTAACTGTCCAGGCTACTCCAACTGGTAGGGTTGGTTAAGGAGGGAAGCCTCTTGGGACCCCTGACATCCCTCCTCTCCTCTGGGATGTCTTGAAGAAGGCAGGCAGTGGGGACGGCGGCCCTGGCCCTGGCGCTGGCGCTGGCCCTGGCCCTGGCCTCTCAGCCTGTGCGGGTGGCCCAGCCCGCGCTATCCGCTCCATCGCCGCTAGAGGGAGCTGCGAGCGGCCCTTCCCGAGGCTGCCCTCCATCCTCCCGCCAGGCTAGTAGTCTTTTGGTCTCTGCCTTTCGGCCCAGGCCAGCTGCCCTCTCCAATCTGGTCCCCAAGCCCACGCTGCGCCTCCCTGTTCAGCCCTCTCGTGCAAGCATCCTGGCGTCTCCCCCACTTTGGGAATCAGGACACAGAGTAACACTGTGTGACCAGGATCACACAGCGAACGCAGGCTCAGGCGACCTGGCGTCGGGCCGCCATCCCTCGGACGCTGTCCCTCAGAGCGTTTTGAGCCGTCACAGGGGGAGAACCTTCTAGCCAAAGGAAAACTGAGGCACGGGGCACCGCTTGAGCACAGTGTGTGGGTGGCCCCATCTGTCAAGGGCAGGCAGGAGGCTGAGTCCAGGAGGCCAGCCCCTTGACAGATGACCACAGCGGGAAAGCATGTGGGGGGCAGAGGGTGCCAGCCTGCCTGGAGAGGCTGCCCCAGGAATGGGGGACAGCTGCAGCCTTGGGTGGGAGGACAGAGGCCCCACAGGATAATAACTTTCACTCACTGCAATAGGCCTAATCCTATTACTTTGCATGGACCCTGGGGACCACCCTTCCCACCCCTCCATAATCCCCTGACTCCCATTGGGAACTGTCCAGGGGCCTCCCCACCAGCCCCTGCCAGGCCCTGCCAGCCTTTGCCTGCCCCATCGTCTTGCCCTTTAGTGCTCTTAGACCACCTATGCCTGATTCTCTGAACCCTAAAGGGACTGAACTCTTAAAGGGAGTGTGGAAGATCAATTGGCTAAACCTTGAACTTGAACCTACCTGGCAGGTATGTCGGTCATGGGGCCTGAACTCGGGGCCTGGGCGCTGTCCCTCAGCTCTTCAGCTCAAGGCTAGCCCTCTACCACTTGAGCCATAGTGCCACTTCTGGCTTTTTCTGCTTATAGGGTGCAGAGGAATCGAGCCCAGGGCCTCATGCATGCAAGGCAAGCGCTCTACCACTGAGCCACCTTCCCAGCCTTTCCTAGGCAGCTTCAGGAGCTTGTCTTCATTTGGGTTGCAGGACTTGCCAGCAGAGCCTCTTCCATGGTATATTTATGTGTAAAACAGACCATGGTGCTGGTTTTATGTGGTTATTCTATACAACAAATGCCCAGGGCCTGGCACCGAGGCGCCCTCCGGGGCCTCCAGTGTGATTATTACCAAGGTTGACTTCCCAGAGGCCCAGGAAGCTCCGTGGCCCAGGACAGGAGTGAAAGAGTCTGCTGTGGACTCTGTCATTATCTGCAGTTATTCCTCAGCTGCGGAATCCAGGGCTCATAGATAACCATGCTAAGATGCAGCTGAAATCAACACAAGGCAGACTCCAGTATTTTCCAGAGCATTCTTCTGCGGCTCAGGATCTACATTTTTTTTGGGGGGGGGTCTGGTCATGGGACCTGAACTCTGGGCCTGGGCGCTGTCCCTCAGCTCTTCAGCTCAAGGCTAGTGCTCTACCACTTGAGCCACAGCCCCACTTCTGGCTTTTTTCTTTTTGCTTATGTGGTGCTGAGGAATCGAACCCAGGGCCTCAGGCATGCAAGGCAAGCGCTCTACCACTGAGCCACCTACCCAGCCCTCAGGATCTACTTTTATTTAAAAAAAAAAAAAAGGGAAGGGGTGGTGGCTGAGAATGTGGCTTAGTGGTAACGTGCTTGCCTAGCATGCATGAAGCCCTGGGTTTGATTCCTCAGTACCACATACACAGAAAACGCTGGAAGTGGCACTGTGGCTCAAGTGGTAGAGCGCTAGCCTTGAGCAAAAGAAGCTCAGGGACAGTGCCCAGATCCCAAGTCAAGTCCCAGGACAGGCAAAAAGAAAGAAAGAAAGAGAGAGAGACAGAGAAGGAAGGAAGGAAAGACCTGGCCCCTCCCACCCCCCCCCCGAAGTAGTGAGTTCCTCACTTCTCAGAGGGATCGAGGTTGATGCTGAGGAGCATCCTGCCAGAAGCCCTGAGGTCCGATTGCAGTCCCTAAAGCCCAGCATCCCTGGCCTGGGCACAGACACTGTCCTCTCTCAGGCAGGGTGCTCAGGAGAGGCCTCTTTGGGCCTGGCCTCCCTCTCCCCCACCTTCTGCTGCTCCTCATTTACATAAATTATCTCTCCCCAATTATCCATCCAGCTGTCTCAACGGTGATCTGTGAATGAATTAAAAACGGAATATAATTTAATAATGGCTGATTAGAAGGAGATTAGTTGTTATATAAAAAGGAAAAGCCAAGAGCCAGCTAGTTGCCCTTAATCTGAGCCAATACCATCGTTATTCAGGAAAAGCTACCCTGGCCACCACCAGGCAAGGCAGACATGGGGAGAAGGGAGGGGGACAGCCCAGGTGGGGCCAGACCACCCCAAGAGGAAATGAGACACCAGGAGCCTAGTGTTGGGGTCCTATCTCAGCTGTGGGACCTGGGCAGCTCCGGCAGCTCCCTTCTAAGTAGGTTTGAATGATTTCTGGGGTCTCCTCTTGTTCCAAATTCTAGACACCCTTGAACCAAACTGCTGGGTTCTCTCTGGGTAGCCTCAACATACAAGAGCCCCTGCTCAGCCCCTGAGCATCACGGGATGCATAGGAGTTTGGTGCTCCCCAGAACATAGAAAGTACAAGAGGATCTCTCTGTTTGAGGTAAGTAGTTAGAAAAAGGATTGAAGTTGGTGGCCTTAGAAGGTACCATAAAAGAGAGACAATTGAGTGCATGCTCAGCCAGCCCCTACAACCTCATCTTAGGACTGGGCCCGGTGGAGGCCATTCAACCAGGAGAGTTTCATTCATTCTTGAAGTCTCAGCTCAAATGCACCTCCTCCAGGAAGCCTCCCCTGATCTCCCTGGCATGGAAGTCTCCCCTGCTATCCTACACTTGTCCATTAGTGCACTCAGCACAACTGCTTAGGATTTCTTGAGGACAAGGAGTGTGGCTTTGTCACATCTGCACCACTGAGTGTTGAGCACAGTACTGCGCAAATAAGATGCTGGGCCCTAAGGCACCTGGTGTGAACACACCTTTCTGTGCTCCAAAACCACTGGGACAACACCCTCAGAATAAGTCTAGTCCTTGTTGTGTGGCCTCTCTGTCTCTGTCTAGAGAAACATTCCGGATAAGGATGAGTGGGCTTGCTGAGTGCTGTGGCTCACGCCTGTAACCCTAGCTACTCCAGAGGTTGAGATCTGAGGCTCTTGGTTCCAAGTCAACTTAGCCAGGAAAGTTCATGAGACTCATCTCCAATAACCGCCAGGAAACTGGAAGTGGTGCTGTGGCTCAAAGTGGTAGATTAGTAGCCTGGGACAGCACCTAGCCTCCACTTTCAAGCCCCACAACCAACCAAAAAAAAAAAAAAAAAGTATTGTTAATGAGCCTCACTTCAAAGCTGTGAGGCCTTGGATTTAAGAGAGGGTGCTGAGCCAAACAAAAAAAAAAAAGGAAAGAAAGAAAGAAAAAAGAGGTGAAGAGGACGGACAAGCTGGTGTAAAGCTGCCTGTGTGAGCACAGTCCGTCACCTGCTACTGTGTGGCCTGGTATACATTGCTAACCTCCCTAAAATGGGGGTTTGTAATGATAACCCTCCCTTGTAGGGTTTTGGAGGATTAGATGGGAGAACCAAGGAAAAGCACTCAGAACTAAACAGAGGTAGTTGGGTGCTTAAGCACAGTGCTTGTCACACTGCTGCTTGGGCGCTGGGCCCTTTCCTCCAGGCTTCCTGTCCTTGGCAGAGGACAGGTGCGGATTGGCAGACAGGCCTGAATGGGGCTCTCTCAAGGTTCCAGGCTGTGACCAAGGGGCCAAGAGTATCAGAACGATCATGGGCCTCCCCAAAGAGGCACTCAGGATTGTGGTATGCCCAGGAGAGGGGTCATGACCCACTGGGCCGTGTGTCCCAGGTGTTCAACATGATAGTACAACTTCCTGGCCTGAGCGTGGGGTGGGCCAGAGGGCAGCTTGCAGAGGAAATGGGCCTGTGTCCAGGAAGGCGAAGGCTGAAGAGACCACAGCTGCTATGCTTTAGGTGTCTGGAGCCCTCGTGGACCAGTCTGCCCTGCCAGAGGCTGGGAAGGAGTGGGGTAGAAACCAGGGGGCCTTTTTCCCTACACTATGAGGTGACACAAAAAGTATGCACAGTGTTTGTTGACGGGCTAACTGAACTTGCTCTAGATTTTTCCAAATTTTCTTTGTGTTTGTTTTGAAGGGAGCAAGGCAATGGGGGAGAGAAGAGGGGGGAGGCTGGACAGGCACGATGGCACAAGCCTGTAATTCCAGCACTTGGGAAGTAGAGTAAGAGGCAAGATCATGAGTTTGAGGATAGTCTGGATTGTATGGTGAAATTGTATCCATAATAGTAATAATTATTATAATTATCATTATATTTTTCTTATGTTTGGGGGGGCTGGCATCCTTGGGGGATTGGTTCCAGGACACACTCCTCTACTGAATCTGTGGATGCTCACACCCCTGACACAAATGGCATCATGTGTGCATAGAGTCTACACATACTCTCATGTATACTTTAAATCACCTCTACATGACTTACAATAGCTAGTGCAAGGGAAATGCTATGTAAATGGTTCTTATACTGTACACCTTAGGGAATGATGAAAGAAAAAAGTCTGTCCATGCTCAGCACAGATGTAATTTTTTTCCTGAATGGTTTCTGCCTGTAGTTGATGAAATTCACAAAGATGGAACCCATGGATCCAGGAGATGACATATTTGACAAGGGCCAGTCTAGGGAACAGGAAGTTCCACCCACACCATCCTATGTCTCAGGGCTGGGACCTGCAGTACCCTCTGGGAACAAGGACTAACTGGTGACCTGCACCTTCCCCAGGACCCTCTGATCTCCATCCGCATCCTTCTACTCTGCCCAACCCCGGCCCATCAACATAGGCAAGTGCTCCGTGGAACCAAGGAAGCCTGTCCATTATTGCCACAGGGGAGGTCTCCCTGGCCTCCCAGGCTGCGGGATAATTTGATATTCAAATCTGGCAGAGACCTGCTTCAAATTGCTACAAATTAAGCTGATTTTCCCCCTCTGGATGAGGGATTTGCTCCTGTGGATCAGCCTTCCCTGGACTTGATGAGGTCAGGATTAGAGAAGGAGGGACAGAGGAAGAGGGAGAGGCAGCTAGGCTGGAGGGCTGGAGGGCAGAAGGGAGGGCCCAGCCCCAACCCCGGAGTTGGAGCAGGTTCCCAGAGCCTCAACAACCAGCTCTAACCAGGCATGGCAGAGTCTCTGGGCCCCAAATGGGTCAGCCCCCTCTCAGTACCTCAGGGAGAGCCCTGTATGGTTCACAAAGGCTTTATATATGTGGATCTCAGTTAATATAGCCAAGCCTCTGTGAGTCTGGGCAGAGCAGAGCACCCCCATTTTACTGATGAGCAAATATAGGTTCTCAGTGGTGAAATGGGGCTCTACCAGCCAAAGACAAATCGGACCCAACCATTGCTACTGACTTTCTGTGTCAACTTAAGCCTGTGACCTCTCTGAGCCTCTTTGTAAGGTTTCCTGGCAAGGCACACACAGTGCCAGGCACACACAGCAAGGGCTCCATAAACACTGGCAAAGCTTGAGGCAGAGCAGTCATGAGAACCTGGACTCGCCAGGCTTCCCTTGTTGGAGGGACAATTGTCCCTGCCCTTCTCCTGACTCTGTCTCCTCACCCTGCCAGGACCCCCTCCCCCCGCCTGCTTCCCCCCGTAGCTTCATTTCCGTCTGTTTGATCAAGGTCTGTACTGTATATTGCAGCAATTTCAAATTGCACCATTAAAGATTTTATGCTGGAGACGTTAAAATTAAAAAGATCTATGTGCAAAGAGTCACAACGAATTTAATCAACTTGATTTAATAGAAAACAGCAAATGGAATTTATGATGCTCCAAAAGACAAGGGAAGTTTTTTTTTTCCACAAAAAATAATAAAAAAGCACTTTGTGGAAAACAGAAAGCGGAATGGGGTGAGGGGTGGGTCGGGCTCCGCATCTGAGACTTTATCAGACCTAATCCTCAGCAAACAACCCCAGTTGGGGCTGTTTACCCGCTAATCCCAGCTGCCATTAAAATATTAAAGATAAATCTAATCGTCTCTTTATCCAAAATAAGCGACTTTTGTGTGGGGAGAAAAACGTCTAACCCTTTGAGAGAAGAATTAGTCCTAATGCATCAAATGGAATTCGGTCCAGGCTGGGGAGAAATAGGGTTTAGAGGCAAATGAGACGGTAATAGAAATAAAACCCGGAATAACAAATTAAAAACCCTCATTTACACGAATTAAAACGGCTCACAAAAGGGCTCGAGGCCCAACCCTGCCCTCCTCGGCCCCCCAGGTCTCCTGGCCCCGCCCATGGTGTCATCACCAGCTCAGTGTCACCCAAGGCATGACCTCATCCTGTCCACCTCTGCTGTCCCCTGCAGATTCCAAGCCCAGGCCTGGGCCGAGCTTCTGGGAGCCTTGGCTGGGGCATCAGGCTTCTCTCAGCCCCTGTGTGGACTTAGGGGTTCCAACTCTGCTCCAGCATGAGTGCCATCCCTTTACCAGAGGTCCTGGTTTAGTGTCTTAAACTCCTAGAATCCCTGTTGGCTGGGGAAAATGGGCAAGACAGGGTCTCTGTGTGGTCTCACACCTCCCCTGGCCCAGCCTTGACCCCCTCATCCCTGAGCTGCTCCGGGGTATGGCTCCACTGAACTCCACACGGCAACATGTGGAAAGGCACATAGAGGGGTCCATCCATGGCTCCCAGCATGCTTTCATTTCTGGCTCCCCCTTAAGACTTCTCAAACAGATCACACACTAAGGGACCCTAAAAGACCCCGGGGAAGCCAGGCTCTGTGCCCAGCACTGCGCCAGCCAGCGGGGCAGAGGAGGCAGCCCGCAGCCAGGGTTCTCATGGGCCGCCCCACTGGGTTGCCATTCATGGGGGCTGAGGCTGCACTGGCTATTCAGGATTTTCCCAAGGTGACCTCTAGGTTTCCCAAGGTTGGCCCTGGGGCTCCTGAGGACATCTCACACACACCTTCTGACCAAGGTCTGAGTCCCCTCACATTAAGACCACACTCTTTGCCTGTGGGCCCAGATGGGTCTCAAAGGAGACAAGTGTCAGGGGCCCCTCCATGAGCCACGGCAGGCTTGAGGAGCCGGGCTACAGACCAGGGTACGATTCCTTTCCTAACGTGTCTATGGACTGTAGAGGGAGAGAGTGGGAGAAAGTATTCCTTCCTCTCCCTAGGAAGCCCCTGGGACCTCTCCCAGTCTCTACAAATCCATTATACAGGAAACTCATGTTGACAGCTCTGTATTATGGGATATTAAGGGGAATTGGATTGTGAGGCTGGAACCTCTCCCTCTCTCTCAATCTCTCTCTCCCTCTCCTCGATTTCTTCCTCTTCCTCATCCTTTTCTCTCTTGCTCTTGTTTTTTGAGATTGGTCTCCCTGTATAACCAGGCAGGCCTTGAACTCTCAGTCTTCCTGCTTCAGCCTCCTAAGTACTGGAATTACAGGCATGTCCCTCTGCACCAGGCTCTCTGGCTGAGTTTCTGTATTCAGTTGGCCTCGCCTCAGTGCCTACCACACTTGGCTTTCTGCTCAGTTGCCTCTCATTGCCTTCAAATTCTTCCCTCCAATGACCCCCAATTCTTGGTTATAACAAGTAAAGATTCTAGGCCAAGAGAAAACTGGGACAAGTAGAGTACCTATGGCTCCTAGGGAGTGAGTGACCTTCTATCCAGGATGACTGAGGTAAGTATTGGGTGATGAACATATAATAAGGCACTGGATCCAGGAACCAGTGGCTCAGGCCTGTAATCTTAGCTACTCAGGAGGCTGAGATCTGAGCCTTGTGGTTCGAAGCCAGCCAGGGCAGGAAAATCCATGAAAATCT
The DNA here is from genome assembly GCF_000151885.1 of Dipodomys ordii. Classification (NCBI taxonomy): domain Eukaryota; kingdom Metazoa; phylum Chordata; class Mammalia; order Rodentia; family Heteromyidae; genus Dipodomys; species Dipodomys ordii. The sequence goes on along the minus strand of NW_012267218.1, from coordinate 23,459,179 downwards.
TATCTCCAATTAACCACCAGAAAACCAGAAGTGGTACTGTGGCTTAAAGTGATAAAGTACTAGCCTAGAGCAAAAAAAGCTCAGGGAGTGGCTGGGAAGGTGGCTCAGTGGTAGAATGCTTGTCTTACATGCATGAGGCCCTGGGTTCGATTCCTCTGCACCACGTAAGCAGAAAAGCTGCACTGTGGCTCAAGTGGTAGGGTGCTAGCCTTGAGTTGAAGAGCTGAGGGACAGTGCCCAGGCCCAGAGTTCAGGCCCCATGACACAGAGGGGTGGGGGGAGATGGAGAGGGAGAGAGAAGGTATTGAGTGGAATAAGGGCAAAGCGTTTGGATGAGCCTCCAAAAAGTTCTGAATGGATTTTCTTTCTAAGCCAGCACAGCACCTGGGCTCTGCAATGTATGCAGGTTGGCAGGTGGACCTTGTCTGCTTGAAACAAGTCAAGTCTGCTTCAAGGAGTAGCCATAGAAAGGAAAATAGAGTACTGTTCAGAAAAGGTGTGAAATCGTATCTATATGCATGTTTGTGGTCTATTATGATGTAGTCTTGGAGGAAGAATGTTTAAAAAACATACAGTATACAGTATACAGTACAGTATACAAGTACTAGCAAAGTATAGTTGCACACTCTTGTAACCTCAGCACTGGGGAGGCTGAGGCAGGAGATTATGCATTCAAGACCAACCTGGGCTACAGAGTAAGACCTTGTCTGGAAAACAAACAAATGAAACCCAACAAAATACAAGGGCATGCAAGGTTAAAATGTAGCTAAATGGGCAGGTGTCAGTGGCTCACGCCTGTAATCCTAGCTACTCAAGAGGCTGAGATCTGAGGATCACAGTTCAAAGCCAGCCCTGGTAGGAAAGACCGTGAGGTGCTTATCTCCAATAAACCACTAGAAAACTGGAAGTGGTGCTGTGGTGCAAGTGGTAGAGCGCTCGCCTTGAGCTGAAGAGCTGAGGGGCAGCGCCCAGGCCCAGAGTTCAAGCCCCACGACCAACAAAAAAAAAAAAAAGTAGCTAAACCAGACAGAGGAAGAAGGAGGGAGGAAAGGAAGGAGGCAGAGAGGAAAGGAGGGAAGGAGGGTAAAGAAGTGTGTGGTTACAACCACACAGCAATTTATAGTCACCTCATCCATGAAGAGGAGGTAATAGAGCACCCACCCCATCGGTAGTCTGTGAGTATTAAGTAAGAGACCCCATGTCCACACTGAGCCAAATGGCTGGCACCTAGGGAGCACTCAGTGAACACGAGATTACCAATGGTAGTTGTAAACTGCACCAGATAAATGCAGGCTATATGTAAATGCTAGGTAGTAAAATACCAAGTCAACAGGAATAAATCTCAGGTAGATCTTTACAAGACTAGAGAGTGAGAAAGGGAGACAGATGAGTTGCAATCGTGGACAACTAGAGAGAGAGAGAAAAAAAGAACTAAAGCCTGCAAATGAAATGCAATGGCCCATCTATTCTGAGTCATTGTTTGCAGTCTAGAAATAGAGGATACAGTATGAGTATGTCCTGTGTCGGAGATCCTTTTCTCCATTGAAGGTTCTGGATGTATCTTCAAGTAAACAAGGACGGGACTGGGAATGTAGCTTATGGTAGAGTGCTTACCTAGCATGCTTGAAGCCCTGGGTTTGATTCCTCAATACCACAGAAACAGAAAAAGCTAGAAGCGGTGCTGTGGCTAAAGTAGTAGAGCGCTAGCCTTGAGCACAGAGAGGCTTAGGGACTGTGCTGAGTTCAAGCCCCAGGATTGGCAAAAAAGAAAAAAGAAAACAAGGATATAGGAGGTCACATCTATAATCCCACTTATCAGGAGGCAAAGATTAGGAGGGTTGAAGTTTATGGCCAGCCTGGGGAAAAAAGTAATGAGATTGAATCTCAAAAAGCAAGTTTGGTATGCTGAGTCACTCCTAAAAATCCCAGGTCCAAGCTGTCCCAAGGCAAAAACTGGAAACCCAATCTGAAACTTAATCTAAGAGAAAAAAAAAAAAAAAGGATTGGGCCAGCACCAGAGGCTCATACCTGTAATCCCAGCTATTCATGAGGCTGAGGTCTGAGGATCACAGTTCAAAGCCAGCCTGGGCAGGAAAATCTGTGACTCTTATCTCCAATTAACCACCAGAAAAACGAAGTGGCACTGTGGCTCAAGTGGTTCAGTACTTGCTTTGAACAGAAGAACTCAGGAACAGCTCCCAGGCTCAGAGTTCAAGCCCCACAACTGACCAAAAAAAAAAAAAAGAGAGAGAGAGAGAAAGAAAGGATTGGGGGCATGTCTCAAGTGCTTAGCAAGTGTGAGACACTGAGTTCACCAGTACCACCAGAGACAGACAGACAGACAGACAGACAGAAAGACAGGCAGGCAGGCAGAGAGAGAAGAAAGCAGAAACGCAGTAGAATCAGACTCCAGCTTAGCTCTTGAAAGCTGTATGCTCTTTTTTAGATGGAGGGCTGTCCTCCAGATCTCAATCCCTTAAGTGTCTAGAATTAAAGGCAGGAGCCATCCATGCCTGTCCTCCTTCATTATTTGAAAAATGATACACATTTTTCGAGGTAGTTAAGAGGATTCATTGAGACAAAGCCAAGAAGTCCAGAACTTAATAAATGTTCAGTGGGTGTAAACTACATGTGAACCAAAATCCCTCTTGAAGAGGCTTGAGGTGTAGCTCAGTGACAGTGCATTCACTTGCCTAACGTGTGCATGGCCCTGAGTTCGATCCTAGCATTACAGAAATAAAATGCCTGTTAGCATAAGCGTCTTTACTGAACAAATGAAATCGAATGCCTGGTCCAATGCCAGATGACCAGAGGAGGAGCCCTCAGGGCCTTGGGCCGGGTTATCCTGAGGCTGTCTAGGGAGAACCATCCAGAACAATGAGAGATGAAATTCAGTCCCCCATGGGTTAGCCCAACATTCACCAGAGCATTTAAAAAAAAGTGAAACACAGTTATAGTGACAGACTAATAATGGGATTATTGATTTAAGCACAGACCCTTTCTCTTCCCCATATTTCCTAGTCCCTCCCCTCAAAGAAAAAAAAAAAAGAACAACATTGTTGTCAGTTGCTAGGTGGAGACTTGGGAAGACAGAAGCTGGGAAGAATGATTCAGCTGCTGTTGGAGCTAAAAATGACCAGAACTGAAGCAAATAAGAGAAATGGTATCCTCTTCCTCCTGTTCTCCTTCCCCAGCTTTACTGTCTTATTTGTAACAAGGGGACAACTCCTGATCTCTCAGAGAAGTTTGAGTGGATTAAATGTGATAAAGAACCTGGTAGTCATTAATAAGAGTATTAAGAGTCTGAGCATAGTGATACATACCTGTAATCCCAGCATTTTGGGAGGCAGCCTAGTTACATAACTCTTAGCAGGATCTTACAGTTTCCAGCACTGCAGATTTCTAATCTTCATGACCATTTAGAGGGACTGCTACTATTATTGTCCCCATTTTATAGAGGAGTGAGGAAACTGAGGCTGGACAGCTTGCCCCAAGTTATCAAGCAATTGCTAGAGAAGGAACCTGAAGCTGAACCTCTAACCTCTGTGCTGATTCTGGGGCTCAGGAGATGCTCGCAGCTCTGGGGCAGGCTGTTTGAGAAGCCATCAAAGCTGAGGGAGAAGTTAAACAATGGGCTCAAAGCAGAGCCAGGATTTGGATCCAGTGTGAGCAAGCTTAATGCCTCTGAAAAGGGTAGATTTTACTTCCTCCCAGCCCAAACTTTGGGGGTCATCTTTCCTTAGGGCTCCCATACTGCACACATATCTTGAGTCTGGATCCAGACCCAGCTGGGCAGCTGCGGAGCAGGAGCAAGTACTGTGCCCAGTCAAGGCAGCACCAAGCCCCACCCGCATGGCCAGGAGTAAGTCAGGGCCAGGCATCCAGGTCCCAGGTCCCAGGGTAGCACCGGTGTTAGACTCTCCCTCCACCCACAGCCTCTGGCTGTCTCCTTGGGACGGACCTGGCAGCTTCACTCACATGGGGATCAGTCATGAGATTTTTCATCCTCATCTCCTGCAAGAGCTGAGTTCATCACTCACACACTGGTTGCCATCACTCACGCCCTTGCCCATCGGCTGGCATCTGGCTCATCGTGGTTGCCTCACGATCAGTCAGCGACATGACAGATGCCATTAACACAACATCCCCCATCCATTGTCCCTGGGTAAGCTGGCACGGAGCGGAGCGAGGGCTGGAGTCAAAAGAGAGCAGCTGTGACATCAGACAGTTCAGGTCGGCTCTGCTGCTCACTTGCTGGGCAACTTTTCTTCTCTTGGATTTGTCTGCCCAGGCTAGCTTTGAACTGTGATCCTCAGATTTCAGCTTCCTGAGTAGCTGGGATTATAGGCATGAGCCACCAGCACCTGGCTGGTGAGATTCTTATCCTCAATTAACCACTAAAAAGCTGGACGTAGAGGTATGGTTCAAATGGCAGAGCAACCAGTCTTAATTGAAAATGCTAAGGGACAGGGCCCAGGCCCTGAGTTCAAACCCCAGTGTGGACATCACACACACAAACACACACACACACACACACACCCCAAGGAGAAATTCTGGCAGGTAAGGACAGCGTTGCTGTCTCCAGGGCCCTGTTTACATTGTTGCTGTGTGGGTGGAACCACAGAACTCAGCTCCAGAGAATACAACGTGAAGTGTGCCTTGAGATTGCAGATCCCTGCACCTGCACCTGCAAGTGAGACTTGTTGAGCCAACTCTCATGTAGAAGTGAGGTGCTAATGAATAGGACTGTTGGGAGGACCAGAAGACATGTCATTCAAACAAGAATGGCCACACTTCTCCCGGTAACGCCTGCCCTGGGAGATCCCTGGTTAAATCCCGCTCTCACATCCACCATACCTGAGCTGGTAAGAGGCACAGAGACCCCCCCCACCCCCATCATAGCCCTGTTAACAAGATAAGTTCCACACCCTGTAGGGTCTCTTTTACTTTTCAGTCTAGCCTGATGGCAGCCACAGAGAATGCCAGACACCTTGGTAATGGACCAGGGATAGAGAATTTCCTTCTAGTTAGGGGTTTGCAGCTGACTGGCCAAAAAGTTCTGAATGGATTCTCTTTTTTTTTTTTTCTTTTGTCTGTCGTGGGGCTTGAACTCTGAGCCTGGGCGCTATCACTCAGCTCTTCAGCTCAAGGTGAGCGCTCTATCACTTGAGCTACAGTGCCACTTCTGGTTTTCTGGTGGTTTATTGGAGATAGGAGTCTCACAGTCTCTCCTGCCCGGGCTGGCTAAGAACTGAGATCCTCAGATCTCAGCCTCCTGAGTAGCTAGGATTACAGGCGTGAGCCACCAGCGCCCGGCTTGGATTCTCTTTCTAACCTGGTTTGCTAATTGCTGCCCAAAGCCACTGAGCCTGTGTCTCTGTCTCCCCTCAAAGGGTGTCTTTGAAAAAAATATTGACTAAAACCTGCTGTCTGCTAGGCACAGTGGAAAAAGGATTCCCAAGATAGATCCGACTCTTCTCATTTCAGTTCCCAGGAGGACTAGTTGAGGTGTAGGAGTACAAGGGTACTGGGGTTCAGGGCCGCTCTCCTTTGCTCTGTCTGGACCCTCAAGCAGGAACAATATGGAGAAACAAGTACTCCATGAAACATTTTCAGAACTTAGGAATCACTTTCCTGGTGGAGGTCCCACCCTGCACAAAGTAGTGTCCAGTTGCTTCTGGCTGCTTTTTGTTCCCTTTTTTCTTTTTTTTTTTTTTTGCCAGTTCTGGGGTTTGAACTCAGGGCCTGGGCACTGTCCCTCAGCTCTTCAGCTCAAGGCTAGCACTCTACCACTTAAGCCACAGCACCACTTCCGGTTTTCTAGTGGCTCATTGGAAATAAGAGTCTCACGGACTTTCTAGCTCAGGCTGGCTTTGAACCGAGATCCTCAGATCTCAGCCTCCTGAGCAGCTAGGATTACAGGCGTGAGCCACCGGCACCCAGCGACTTCTGGCTTTTTTGTGTATGTGGTACTGAGGAATGGAACCTAGGGCTTCATACATCCTAGGCAAGTACTCGGCCACTAAGCCACATTCCCAGCCCGCTGGCTGCTTTTCAGCTGGCCCCACTGTGTCCTTCCTTCTCCAACAGGAAGGACAGTCAGTGATCAAAGGGTCCCCATCACATGGGGAAAGTGACTCATACCCCTCCCTCCTCCTTTTCTCTCCACAGCAAGCCCCCCGCCTCTTTATTCCATTTTCTCAATAAACTCTGAAATCCCTTTACTGTGGAACCTTAGGGCCTACCCATTTGTTGTTCAATTCACATTACTTGAATAATTGGATGGCAACATAAATAGCGTTCTTCGGTGAAAGCTGAGCATACCTCATGTTTACTCTAGCAAGATGTTGGGAAGTCCAAGGCTGGCAAGGTGTGGTGATATAGGCCTGTAGTTCCAGCACTAGGGGTTGACTGGCAGGATGGTGGTGGGTTTGATACCAACCTGGACTACCTAGTGAGACTCTGAGCCATAACACCCCCCCCCAAAAAAAAAAGGAGGAGGAGGGGAGAAGGAAAAGAAGTCATGGGGCTTTATTTCTGATCATGTATTCATTGGTTGAGCTACTGTTTGTTTGCTTTTTTTTTTTTAATTGTTGTTGCTGGTACCAGGGCTTGGACACAGAACTTTGTGATCTGGTTTGACTTTCTCTCCCTCAAGGCTGGTGCTCTAGCCACTTGAACCACTCCTCCACTTCTGGCTTTCTGCTGGTGAGTTGTAGATAAAAGTCTCACAGACTTTTTCTGCTCAGGCTGGCTTTGACTTTGAGCAGAGATCCTTAGATCTCGGCCTCCGCAGTAGCTAGGATTACAGGTAGCAATGCTTGGATTGGTTGGGCTAGTTTTTATTAAGCAGATCGACTGAACTGAGCATTGCATTTTGTGCTGGAGAGACATGCCCACTCCCACCTCTGCCTCTTTGGCCCTTTTACTCTATCCCTACAGCCACCACAAACACTGCTCAGGGCTCTCCCGTTTCCATGTTCCCTCTATACAGATCCTGTAGGTAGGCCTCTTTGAAACTGCTGACCAGTGTAAGAGTTATGGGAGGGAGGAGATCTCTCTCATTCTCTAGCCTCCCCTCTTAGCCCATGGTCCCACCCCAGGGACCTTTCTGGGCCAATCCAGGGACAGGGTCAGGTGAGGCCCTATCCATTTTGCCTCCTAGAACAAACCTGGAACCTGGTTGTTTCGCCTGCGCCGGGGGAGGGGTCCCGGCTCCAGGGCGTCCTGCAGAGAGAGGCCGGTGGCACGGGTCCCGCAGCGCCCAGGCCCCTGCGCGCTGCCTGCCTGCGGACGGCCGAGCTGCCAGCTTTTTTGGAATTCCTAATCGCTCCTGGCCCTGGTGATTGGCTGTTCGGCTCTGACCCCACTTGGGCTGCCGCCTGGTTGGATAAAAAGGGAATCTCCTTGGGGCTCCAGAGCTTTAGACACCGGAGGGGGCACCTGGGACCAACTTCGCGGAGCGGGGAGCCCGGCGGGGGGGTGGGGGAGCCAAAGACCTGCGGCCTCAGCCCCTCCGAAGAACCGGGAGATGACGGGCAAAGCGGGAGAAGCGCTGAGCAAGCCCAAGTCCGAGACAGTGGCCAAGAGCACCTCGGGGGTCGCCCCGGCCAGGTGCACGGGGTTCGGCATCCAGGAGATCCTGGGCTTGAACAAGGAGCCCCCCAGCTCCCATCCGCGGGCCGCCCTCGACGGCCTGGCCCCTGGGCACTTGCTGGCAGCGCGCTCGGTGCTCAGCCCCGCAGGAGTGGGCGGCATGGGGCTGCTGGGGCCCGGGGGGCTCCCCGGCTTCTACGCGCAGCCCACCTTTCTGGAAGTGCTGTCCGATCCGCAAAGCGTCCACCTGCAGCCGCTGGGCAGAGCATCGGGGCCGCTGGACGCCAACCAGACGGCCAGCTCGGGTAAGGTGAGGGCGAGGCAGCTGGGCTGCGGGGCGCGCGCGCGGGGAGCCCCCACGCCTGTCGGCTCTCGCCACCCCCGGGAGAAAAAGTTAGTGCAGGCCCAGGGTCAGCCAGCAGATCCAGGGTGCGGGACCCGGGATCGCACCGCTGCTGCTCGGTTCCACGAGCCTGCGGCCCGGCTTTGGCCCAGGCGCCCCGTGGGGAGGGGGGGCTTCCCTCTGCTTGCCAGGCTCGGGGTGTCCGAGACCTGACAGGGGTGTCATGCAGGCTGGAGGATCCCCGACTTCACTTGCTCCCCACACTCCCCGACCCCAGCGTTCTGCACGCGGGTGCCTCAGGAAGCGGGTGTCGACGCTGGCCCCGCGCTCCGTATTCAACTTTGGACACACCGCTGCATTGCTCAGCTGGGGTTCATTTCTCACCCCATGATCTCGGGGTGTGTGTGTGTGGGACGGAGGAGAATAGGCCGCCACTCGAGCCTACAAAGAGCCTTACTATATCGGGCCGGATCGGATCTTTCCAGGGTTCGGGGACCCTGGCTGACTTTGCGGCCCCCAGCCGGGACCCCTTTCCGCGGCAGTGCGTCCGTCCGGGGCCCGCTCGGCCCGCCGGCCCTGTGAGCTCCCGGCATTTCCCCTACTTTTGGTTTCTTCTTCTTCATCATCATTATCGTTGTCGTCGTCATCATCATCATCAATTATTGTTATATTGGTTTAGAAGGGCAACTGGCCCATCACAGCCTCTCCGACCTCGGGCGGGACTCATTGGGGGTGCTCCACGACAGGGTCATCGACCCGGCTGCTCCCACGCCTGTCCACAGCCCATCTCCTGGGCCAGCCCTCGGACCTGAGACTCAGAGCTCCGGGGCAGGACGGCTGCGGGGTTCCTGACACGCCAGGGGTCTCCCACCACCCCGCGCCTCCGAGCGCGCCGGGGCCTTGGCCTCTCTTGCAACGAAATCTGTTTGAAGCGGGCGGATCCCCGCGCTGCCGCGGGTGGGGCGGCCCAGGCCGCCGGGGTTCCGGGGGCTGGGGGCTTCCGGGGAGACTGCAGGCCCGTGGGGTCACCGGGGCGGGGACCGGTGGGGGCCCCCGCGGGATTAGGGCGCCTCGGAGCGCACGCCCCATCCTCTCGCATGCCCCCCCACCCCGGCCCGCTTTTCAGATTCCGAAGATGTTTCTTCCAGTGATCGAAAAATGTCCAAATCGGCTTTAAACCAGACCAAGAAAAGGAAGAAGCGGCGACACCGGTAAGGCCCCCTCCGATGCTGTTGCCACGGATCTCAGGTGTGAGGTCCGGGGCCGCAGCACAGCGCACCGGGGCGTAGCGTTGTTTGCGGGAATCTGTGTCCGGCGCGGGCGTGCAGCCGCCCCGGGGCGAGGAGGAGGAGGAGGAGGAGGAGGAGGAGGGCCGAGGGCCGCGGGAGACGGGAAAGGCGGCGATCAGAGATCTGGGGGTGGGGGGCCGTCCCCGGGTCCCTGCTTTAGCACGTGCAAGAACCAAGCAGACCCCGCGGGCCGCCGGATAGGCTCCGGCCCCAGCCCGTTCCTCAGTTCCCCAACGCCCGTTCCTCTCGTCCCGGGGTCCCCGGAGTCCCGGGGTTCTCTCTGTTTCTGCTTCCAAAGCTTCCCTCCCCCGCTCCTCCCGCCCAGCGGGATCCGAGCTCCTGCAATTATTTCCCCTCGGCTTCTACTCTTTCGTAGCGAATCGCTACCTATCCGCGAGCCTCAGTTTCCTCTTCTGTGAAACGCAGATGGGGGGAGCACTGATGGCCCCACCAGCTCCATCCAGCTGGGGTGGGGGCTGAATTAGAGACAGTGCCAGGGAGTTGAGGTTAAAGAGGGAGTGTTTGAAATAGAATTAGGGATGACTTGCACAAAGTTAACATTTAAGAGGCCTTGAAAAAGGTGAGGTCTTGAAAAGCCACGGGGGAGGGGGGTCCTCCCAGCACCCCCAGATCTCCATCCATTCCCCCCACACAGTGCCACTGCAGTCCCCTCGGTGGCAATTCGTGAGGTTTTTAAGACCCAAGGGGAAAGAGAAGCAAAAATCTGCCTGTGATTCTGTGGGTGCTGCTTTCGGGTGCGGCCCCTGCGCTCCCCCCGTGGGACGCATCTTTGTGCTTAGGTGGGGGGGTAGAGGTGGGGTGGAGAGTGTGGGGGGGTGCTTTCTGTCTTCCAGCCCGAACGAATCCTCTTCTAGCTCCCCAAATTGTCCTACACGCGTTTGCACCCATTCGCTCTGTGATTTTCCAGTGCCCGACTCTTCCTTAGCCCTCAGAAACACAATTGGCCCCCACCTTTACAAACGCCCACCCTGGCATCTCTGGCCCCACAAGGTCTCGCTTGGGTTTGAGGGCCTTTGCTCATTGCCTTCACACAATTTGTTTGCTTTCGTTCGGTTTGTTTCGTTTCAAATGAAACTTTTTTTCATTAGTCGCGTTCCTGGTCTTTTTTCCCCCCGCATTCGTTTATTCACTGAACAAATGTTCACGAAAATGCCCCTTCCCCTTTTTTGAGCCCCTTTCTCAAACTGGTCCTGGATGGGTCAGCCTGTCAGCCTTGGGAGCTGGTGACAGTGTTGGAAGAGGTAGCAGAGAGCTTTCCCTACACTAGCATGGAGAACGCTGAGAAAAGCACCCCAAAACTGGGGGTGCTGGAATAGCATCAACTATTTTACTCTGTGCGCTGGAGAGATAGATGACTATTCCCGTCCCTCAGCTCCCAGTCCAGGCTTGAGGTCCCTTTCCTTTATGCTGCCACGCTGTGCACCCAGGAACAGTGGGGGGGGGGAGCTTTGGTGGATGAAGAGGGGACTAGAAAGCAATTCACCACAGCGGGAAGATTTACCACCTTGGGTTTCTGTCCTTTTTTTTTTTCCTGGTGAGTGAAGGGAGCAGATGATTGGAAAGGAGAATGGCTCCTGACTGCTGGTCCAGAGGTTTTTCATGAGTAAAAACAGCTGTTTCCCTGGGCTTCTCTCATCTGGAGATTTGAGTATGAAACCCCAGGATCCAGAGTGAGAAATGGGGCTTGTTAGCACCCAGTTCAGGGCATCTGGGGGTGCAGTGGGGATGGAGCAGCGATGGTGGCATCCTCTGAGATTTTGCACTGTTCAGAAGCTCAGTTTGAGATGAGATGGCAGGCGCCTGAGAAGTTTGGGGCTCTGCTTCAGCCAGGAGTAGGTGGCCCTGGATGGAGACAGAGCATATCATTAGCATGCGGGCCACCTCTGTACTGGAAATAGGGGATGTTTGGGAGATCTGAGCTTCCTTTTATAGGTTTTACTGTTTTGGGTTTGGGTTTTCATAGTCATCTTTACTCTTCCTCCTCCTCCTCCTCCTCCTCCTCTTCTTCTTGTTTTCCTTCCTTCCTTCCTTTCTCCTCCTCCTCCTCTTCTTCTTCCTTCTTCTTCTTCTTCTTTTCCTTCCTTCCTTCCTTCCTTTCTCCTCCTCCTCCTCCTCCTCC
>NW_012267218.1:23439727-23446301 GCF_000151885.1 Dipodomys ordii | reverse complement strand
TGAACTCTGGGCCTGGGTGCTGTCCCTCAGCTCTTCAGCTCAAGGCTAGAGCTCTACCACTTGAGCCACAGCGCCACTTCCGGCTTTTTTCTTATGTGGTGTTGAGGAATCAAACCCAGGGCCTCAGGCATGCAAGGCAAGCACTCTACCACTGAGCCACCTTCCCAGCCCCCTTCTTCTCTTCCTCTCTCTCTCTCTTTTCTTTCTTTATGTGTGTGTGTGTGTGTGTGTGTGTGTGTGTGTGTGTGTGTGTCAGTCCTTAGGTTTGAACTCAGGGCCTCTGTCATCCCTAAGATTTTTTTGCTCAAGGTCAACATTTTATACTTTGAGCCACAGCTCATTTCTGGCTTTTTGGTGGTTAATTGGAGATAAGAGTCTCAGACTTTCCTGCCTGTGCTCGTTTTGAACCCAAATTCTCAGATCTCAGCCTCCTGAATAGTAAAACTTCTTTCTTAGCACCTTTTCCCTAGAATACTTCCAGAAAAAAAATCCCAATAGGAAAATGTCACTGAGGACTGAAAAATGCCCCTCTAACTAGAGGAATATGTTAGATCAACCCTTCATAGAACCAAGTTCTGTGTGTGTGGGTGTGGGTGTGGGTGTGTGTGTGTGTGTGTGTGTGTATAGAGAGAGAGACAGACAGACAGAGAGACAGAGCAGGGAAGAAAGAAAGAGAAAAAGAGAAAGAGGAGTGAGGCAGGGAGGCAGGGAGGCAGGGATGGAGGGAGACAAAGATGGATTGTATTTATGTCCTAAGTCTGAGTTGGGTTCTGTCCTTCCCAAGGCAGGCTCATTTGGTTTCCAAGGCCCTGAATGTCTGATCTTGCTCCCCCTCAGGACAATCTTTACTTCCTATCAGCTAGAGGAGCTGGAGAAGGCATTCAACGAGGCTCACTACCCAGATGTCTACGCCCGGGAGATGCTGGCCATGAAAACAGAGCTGCCAGAAGACAGAATACAGGTAACCCTGAGCCCTCCTGAGACATCTCTGTCTCTAGGGTCCCAGAAACCCATGAGGCTGCCTCCTATACCTGCTATGGACAAGAATTTGTCCATGATCATGTCCTCAGGAAGGTTGGTTTATTTTAAGCTGACAGGTGTCTGCAGGTGTCTGCTGCCCACCTTTGGAGTAAGGTGGAAAGGACAAGAGGCTTAGCAGATGCCTGGCCGGCTGGTCCAGCCTAGCTTCTGGAGGAGTATATCACACAAACCCTGAGAGGCCTGGTGAGGAAAGATGGAGCTCTGGGGAGGGGGCGGGGGGTGAGGCCGGAGCAGGGTCTCTGCCACTGTAGGTACCTGTTCTAAGGTAAGAGGTAGCCTCAGGGTGCTCTGAGTGTCTGTGAAGGGGAATGAGGCTTCTTTCCCTGACTAGGCCTATTTCCCTTTCCTCCTCTTCCCTCCCCTCTCCTCAGCTTCTACCCCATGCAGCTGCCTTGCATCTCTTTGCTCCCCTCAGAAGGCTGCTGCTGCTCCTGTCCTGAGCTTTTCTCCCTGGCTTCTCCCTGGTCTGGCCTAGGATGGGGCGAAGTGTCTGGGAGTGGGCTCACCAAGGCCCTCCTCTTCTCCTGGTTCTGTGTCCTAACAAACCATTGGCCTGGACTGCCATGTTGTTGCTGTGGGTGACGCAGCAGCAGCAGGGCCTTTCCCACACTAGAAGCCTCTAGTTGAGCTAGAGAAGCATGCCCATCCCTGCCCAGAGAGAGGAATCTGATAGCTTCAAAGCAACACTTCCATGGAGCAGAAGAAGAGAGTGGGAGGGAGGAACTTTTCCAGAAGAGCTAGAGTAGTTTGAGAGCTCCAGGGGCTAGATCCCCCCATCTCTGCTGGGACTGGGAGTGCAGGGTGGGGTCCTAACTGCGGGGCACTCTAGGGCTTCTTTATCCTCTCCATGTGATGCATGCTGGGTGGGGCAGGAAGGACTGTAGCTACAGAGGGAACTAAAGAAGGTATGTGGATTGCTTCCTACTCTCACTGAAGGACCAGAGAATAGAAAATAGAGCTGTGAGCTGCTTTCTCAAAAGGGCCTTCCTCTTCCTGAAAAATCTATTAGGAATTGCAACTCACAGCTTTAGACATTGACACTAACAATAAGCTCAATTATTCATAAGCAGATTACATTCGGTGCATTTACCACAGTGGCTGGAACCATCCTCCCTCACCCAGTTGGGCGCCGGGGGTTGATAATGAATTGTGTGTGCGCACATGCGCGTGCACACACAGGCGTACACACACATGCACAATGCACATGTACATATGTGCACCTGTGTGCAGGGAGGAGGGGCCTGTGGGTTGTAAACCAGAGGCTGTAAATATATGGCAGTAACCTCTGCCTTCCATTCAGTAGCACTGAGTTGGCCACTGCAAGTGGCTGTGGGGCCCCCATTAACAGGCCCACACTGGCACTATTGATTATAAAAAGGAACCTCTGGTAAGCCCAGCTCAGAGAGACAAATGGTGCAGTTTTCTCTCATATGCAGAAGCTAGATCTGAAATACACTGAGACGTGATAAAATATATAGGACTCTAGGCATTCATACACAGTGAGACCAAAGGAAGATACTCAGGGGAAGAACACAAAGGCTCAATGCCTAGGTGTATCTGATCCTATACAATAATATTTATTGAAATGAACTCCAGGAAATGGAAATGAGAGGGGTTTTTTTCTTGGTTACTGTTTAAAAAAGAAGAAGAAGAGCCAGGTACTGGTGGCTCAGCCTGTAATCTCAGCTACTCAGGAGGCTGAGATCTGAGGATAACAGTTCAAAGCCAGCCTAGGCAAAAAAGTCCCTGTGAGACTCTCATCTCCAATTAAACATTCAAAAACCAGAAGTGGCGCTGTGGCTCAAGTGGTAGAGTGCTAGCCTTGAGCACAAAGAGACTCAGGGACAACCCCCAGGCCCTGAGTTCAAGGTCCACAACCACCCCCACCAGCAACAACAACAAAAAGAATAAGAAGAATAAGAAACCCCTAGTCCCTTGTTTCTGGCGGGGGGAAGTCTAAAAGCAGGCTGTGGTGGTGGGTGTGTGAAGGCTGCTGGGCTCAGCATTGGGGAAAGGCTGTCCTTTCCTATACCTGCATGGCCACAAATGCTCCAGCAGGCCTGAGCTGGGCTTCATTATGTTGCCTCGAAATAATTTGTAGGAAGTGCTGGAAGCCGGTCAGGACCAGCAGAGCTGGGTGGAGTAAGGGATGTTGATTCACCTGGGGCTGTGAGGGAGGGTGACAGACTTGCAGATATGGGAGAAACAGACCAAGAGACTCTCAGACTCTTCCAGATCATGTGGCTATTAAGTGCTGCCCTTTTTGTTGTTGGTGGTGGTGGTTGTGGGGCTTGAACTCTTGGCCTGGGTGCTGTCCCTGAGCTCTTCAGCTCAAGGCTAGCTCTCTACCTCTAGAGCCACAGCTCCACTTCCGGTTTTCTAGTGGTTTATTGGAGATAAGAGTCTCAAGAATTTTCTTGCCCTGGCTGGCTTTGAACCATGATCCTCAGATCTCAGCCTCTTGAGTAGCTAGGATTACAGAAGTGAGCCACAGGCGCCCAGCCTTAAGTGCTAGCCTCTTGAAGGGGTTGGGGAATGCTCAGCTGGCCCTGCCCAGATTCAGTTTACCTAGTGGCCTGGGAAAGGTCATAGTATGCATGAGGAACAATCCCAGCTATAATTTCCAAAGCGTGTGCCAGGTGTTCTAAGCATACCACGGTCACAGGAAAGGCACGGTGCTATGGTTTTGGGGAACACTGGTCCTGGGTTCACAGCTGGGCATCCACCCCTGCTAGTCCTCATGGGCTCAATGGGAAAGAGTAGCACCTCACAGAGATAAAAAGTGAACTGTGAGTGAACTGTGTCCTGAGCAGTGCAGGCTCAATCAGGTTCCGCCCTGACTCCTTAAATCCTAGTGACAGCAGATGGAGACCGGGCCTCCGTTAGAACTGAGGGAGTAGAGCCCAGCAGCCTGCCCAAGGTTGTATAGCTACTAAGCGAGGGACACAGACTGGAATCAAGGCTGAATCTGAAGCCCATCCTTCCACCACTGGCCTTGTGGGTTTGAAGCCTGGCTTTGACAGGAAGCTGGAAGGAGAGAAGTGGATGGAAGTCAGGAAAGGGTCCTCCTTCACAGTGTCTTTATCACAATGGTCAAGGCTAACAGAGTTTTGGGCACTGTGGGGGAAAAAAAGGAAAGGAAAGGAAAGGAAAGGGGAAAAAGAAGAAAAGAAAAATGCTCATAGGCTAGGGATGTAGCTCAGTGGTAGAGTGTTCGCATAGCTGTACAAGGCCCTGGGATTTGATTTCCAGCAATAAATAAATAAATAACACCCAAGTTCACTTGTAGCCAAACTTCTATGTTTTTGCCTCTTAAGTGGCTTTTTTTTTTTTTTTTTTGGTACTGGAGCTTTAACTCTGGGCCTAGATGTTGTCCCTTAGAGTTTTTGCTCAAGGCTAGTGCTCTACCACTTAAACATAGCTCCACTTTTGACAGGTTCATTGGAGATAAGAGTCTCTTGGATTTTCCTACCTGAGCTGGCTTTGAATCGCCACCCTCAGACCTCAGCCCCCTGAGTAGTTAGAATTAAAGGTATGCCTGGCCAAAGCTATTTTTTTTCCAATGGGCAAATTTATGTACATGAGTGAAAACTGAATCCTGCCCCTCAGCAGCCCATCAGTGACTTTTTTTTGTCTGTCATGGAGCTGAACTCTGGGCCTGGGCGCTGTCCCTCAGCTCTTCAGCTCAAGGCTAGCACTCTACCACTTGAGCCACAGCGCCACTTCTGGCTTTTTCTGCTTATGTGTTGCTGAGGAATTGAACCCAGGGCCTCATGCATGCAAGGCAAGCACTCTACATCTGAGCCATCTCCCCAGCCCTCCTAATCAGTGACTTTTGTGTCCTTCTAGAACTAGTTCAGGGACACTCAGCAGAGCTCTGGGAACACAGGATGTAGGAACTATTCCTCCCAAGTTACAGAGATGCACCTGTGGCAGAGGCTTCTGTTGGACGTGCTCTGAGTGCTCCTTGCTCATCAACATTTCCCCTCAGCATGGAACCAATGCATCTTCAAGTGGACAGCTACCATTCCAGTGCCTGTTGCCAGCTTGCCTGCCCCAGATTTTGGGTCAGAAATATGCATGTGTGTGGCTTGTGTGTGTTGAGATGGAAAAGAGGAATCATTAGTGGTGGTGAAATGGAAAGGTTGTTTTGTGTTTTTGTAGTACTGGGGATTGAACCAGGTCCTCTCCCATGCCTGGTAACTGCTCTACCATGGAGCTGCACTGGAATCATGATTGGATGGGATCTCAAGGAAGTGAATCTGAGATCTACATTTGGCCTGAGATCATGAATGTGGCAGGAGTCCGGCCATTTCTCATGTCTGGGCCTAAAGAAAGGCAGAATGGACTTTATAAGGTCACCTCACCAGGCCCAGCCTGGGGCTGCCATTGTTGGAATGGGGTAAAGGTCAGGTGGAGTTTAACCACACTGAGCCACATAGCCATGCTAGGCCAAGCCAAGCCTTGGAATCCTCTAGGTATAACTGAGGCCTGCTTTCCCAAGACTAAGGACCACTCACAGTGATTACATGAAGGCCAGCCACACCTACTTCCCAGCTTTGTTTCACAGCCAGGGAATCAAATTGAACCCTTAGTGACTCATTTGTAAAAGAATAATAATAATAATAGTAACAACAACAACATTATTTTTCTGAATTGCTAACTTTATAAAGGTATTATAAGCTAGGCACTCATGATTCCCACCTGCAATCTCCAACTGACCACCCAAAAAATAAAAATGGAGCGGTGTGGCTCCAATGGTAGAGGGCTAGCCTTGAGTGAAAAGCACGCAAGAACATACACAATAACTAAAAAGTTATTGTGAGAACTATCCCAGGTACCAGCTGCCTTCCAACTAGACAGGCCTTAATCTCATGCCCATATTTTTGGATAAGGAAACTAAGGAGTTGAGAGGCGAAGTGAGTAACAGACCAGGATTCAGACTTAGTTTCCCACTCTCATGTGAGATCCCATGACATGTTAATAAATGAATATGGCAGTGACAAGGAGCCAGGCCTTGCTCTGTTGCTCTCTGGGCTGAGAGGAGAAGGGTGTGCTCTAGGGTACAAGGATTCCAAGCCCCCATGAGAGACCTGAGCACAGTCCTCTTTAAGGAGCGAATTCTGGCTATCAGCTGTGGGAGACAGGAAATGGGTTTCCAGGTGGGTTTTATTTCCTCTGTGGAATCACTTGTTACTACAATTGTGAGACTAGGGTATATACCTGTATTTCCTTATTTGTATTTTTCCTGGTCAAAGTCTTGCTGGTTATAAAAATGCAAAGGTGAACAGAGCTCTGGATGTGTAATGTGAACAGAGTCCACATCTCGCCTCTTGTCCCCTTTGTGTGCAGGAAAAGTTAAGACTTAGATCCTCTGGCATTGTTCCACTTTGCCTGTTTCTAAGTTTTCCTGCTGAGAGCAAGGATGAAAGTGTCAGAACTTGGGCTGGGAAGTTGGCTCAGTGGTAGAGCGCTTGCCTTGCATGCCTGAGGCCCTGGGTTCGATTCCTCAGCACCACATAAGCAAAAAGAA
>NW_012267218.1:23435943-23439337 GCF_000151885.1 Dipodomys ordii | reverse complement strand
GCTCTTCAGCTCAAGGCTAGCACTCTACCACTTGAGCCACAGCGCCACTTCCGGCTTTTTTTTTTCTGTTTATGTGTTGCTGAGGAATCGAACCCAGGGCCTCATGCATGCAAGGCAAGCGCTCTACCACTGAGCCACCTTCCCAGCCCCCATAGTTAGATTTTTAGATGAGTCAATGTGAGTGAGAGAAAATGGAGTCTGGATAGTAAGGTTGGGGTGAGGAAGGAAACCATTTGTCAGGGATGCCTGGAAAGATGCTTCTTGGAGCTGTGTGGAAATGTGGGCAGAGCTGCCCCCTGGTGGACATCAGAGGCTACAGCCAGGTCCTGCTTCTCTGAATCTCAAGCTAGGTAGGAAGGGGCCTGCTGAAAGTCAGAAGTGCTGGGTGGCTGTGAGGTATTGCATCATGCCAATCAGGAGCTCAGATTTATTAGCTTTCAACCAGAGGAGAGGAATGGGGCTGTGTGAATATGATGGATGCTGCTATGTACCTGATAGAGCCAGGTCAGGTGAAAGCTGGGCATGCTGGTATGTACTTTTTTATTTCTTTTTTTTTTTTTTGAGGGGGGGGTCCGGTCGTGGGGCCTGAACTCTGGGCCTGGGCACTGTCCCTCAGCTCTTCAGCTCAAGGCTAGAGCTCTACCACTTGAGCCACAGCACCACTTCCAGCTTTTTTTCCCCCTGCTTATGTGGTGCTGAGGAATCGAACCCAGGGCCTCATGCATGCAAGGCAAGCGCTCTACCGCTGAGCCACCTTCCCAGCCCGACTGGTATGTACTTGTAATCCCAGTGTATGGGAGGTGGAGACAGGAGGATTTTGAGTCATACTGAGACCATGTCTCAAAAAGAGAAGATTGGCTGGGTGCCAGTGGATCGTGCCTGTAATCCTAGCTACTCAGGAAACTGAGATCTGAGGATTGAGGTTCAAAGCCAGACCAGACAGGAAAGCGGAGAGGCTCTTATCTCCAATTAACTACCACAAAAGCTGAAAGTGGAGCTGTAGCTCAAGATGGAAAGCACTGGTCTTGAGCCAAAGAAGCTCAGAGAGAGTGCCCAGGCCCTGAGTTCAAGCCTCAGGACTGACACACAAGGAGGCGGAGACTGAGACAGAGAAATACAGAGAGACAGACACAGAGAGAGGGAGAAAGGGAGAGAGACAGAGAGACAGATAGAGAGACAGAGAGGGACAGAGACAGAGACAGACAGACAGACAGACAGAGACAGAGACAGAATTGTAAGGCAAAGCTATAGTAGCAAAATAACCACCAGAATGGGAAAATGGCATCTATCATGTCAGATGTCTACTTTAGGGAGGATGATCCTAAAAAGAGACTAAAAGGTCTCCTGGCAGTGCTTTGAGAGTAGCCCTGGGCATGTTGTCCTGTGGTAGTGCTAGGAGGATGGGGGCCCACATTGGGACACAGTGGGGGGCGCTGTGGAGCATGGCCCTGGCCACACCTCCTGGCCACCCACATAGTTACAGGCCTGGGCTCTGGTAGCTCATGCCTGTAGCTACACAAGAGGCTGAGATTTCAGGGTTGCAGTGCAAAGCCAGCCCAAGCAGGAAAGTCCATTGAGCCTCTTACCTCCAATTAATCACAAAAAGCCAGAAGCAGAGCAGTGACTCAAGAGAGCCTTGAGTGAAAAAGCTAATGAGCAGCATCCGGGCCTTGAGTTCAAGCCCCTTATTGGCACCAAAAACATAGTGAGAGGAAGAGCTGGCAGGGTGGCCTGGACTATTATCTATGTGCCTAGCAGCAGAAGATCATCTCTATGAAAAGAATTCCTTCCCTGCCCAAACCAGAAGAGCCTCCCAGCTTGCCTTTGCCTGGAACTCCATACCTGAGGAGCCTTGGTGTCACTTTGGCAACTTTCTCAAGTACTGGGAGCCCTGATTCATGTTAAGGTAGAGTTCTGATCCTGGCTGGCAGCAGATTCTCAAGACAGGTACTTGGAGACAGTGAGCCATCAGGAGAGCAGGAGAGGGCCCCAAGGAAAATCTCAAGAACTTCTCAGAACCAAAAACCCAAATAGAAAAGGGGTCTACAAGTACTCTCCAAAATGGGTTAAAGGGGGGGGTCCTGGTTTAGCAAGAGATGCTAGAAAGCAAGACTCTATGGCACTTTAGTCCACCGAATTCATCAGGCATCATTCATCTAGCTCTTACTACATGCCAAGTATTTTTAGTACTGGGATTTGAACTCAGGGCCTGACACTCAGGTTTGCCTCATTCACTGAAGTCTGGAGCTCTACCACTTGAGCCACACCTCCACTTTTGGATTTTTGCTGGTTAATTGGAATATCTCATAGACTTTTCTGCCCAGACTGGTTTTGAACCAGAATCATGAGATCTCCACCTGCTAAGTAATTATAAGCATGAGCCATCAGTGCCCCCACACTATTTTATTTCACTTTCCCTACAAATCTGCCTGGAAGTGGTGCCACAGGGCAGATGAGGAGTGGGAAACCTCGTCCCATAACTGCAGAATCAGATCTGGTCCCAGGACAGGCTGTGCAGGGGTTTGCTGGTGTGTGAGCCTTGAGGGTCTGGGCTATGCTACAAAGGTGTGTGAGTCACAGGAGAATCTGCTTTTAAACCTGAAAACTGGGGTGTGTGTGGCTCAGTGGGAAAGTGCTCGCCTTGTGTGTGTAAGGACCCAGGTTTGTTCTCCAGCAATAGAAAAAAAAAATGAAAGCCTGAAATTTAACTCTGTTCTTTCCCTTTGTCGTGGACTGGCTGCCATTATCATTGCCAGGCCAGCCTGCTCAAAACACATGGAGGAGGCCCGAGGGGCAGCGAAGTCTGCTGTTGATGAACCTGCCGCCTGGGCTGACTCCTCTTCTGCGCCTCCATTGAAGTAAGAATAGCATTTATTGAGCACCTTCTGTATGAAAAGCACCGATTTTAGGTGCTTTCACATACTTCACGTAGTCTTCAGACATTTTTCAAATGTAGACACAGTTGTCCCTCAGCCTCTGAGGGGCTCCGTCCAGCCTCCCTGTGAGCCTCCCTTTACAGAAAATGGCACCGAGTGGGTGATGTAGCTCAGGGGCACAGTGCTTGCTCAATATGTGTGAAGCCCTGGGTTTAAGGCCATGAAACTCCATTTCCGAAATAACCAGAAAAAAGCCAGACTGGAGATTCGGCTCAAGGGTTAAGAGCATTAGTCAAAGCAAGTGCAGGAAGTGGCGCTGTAGCTCAAGTGGTAGAGTGCTCACCTTGAGCTAAAGAGCTGAGGGACAGCGCCCAGGCCGAGAGTTCAAGCCCCACGACCGACCAAAATAAAAAAAGAATTTGGGCTGGGAAGGTGGCTCAGTGGTAGAGTGCTTGCCTTGCAAGCATGAGGCCCTGAGTTTGATTCCTCAGCACCACATAAGCAAAAAGAAAAAAGCC
>NW_012267218.1:23433978-23434953 GCF_000151885.1 Dipodomys ordii | reverse complement strand
AAAAAAAAAAAAAAGCACTGTCCCTGAGCTTTTTTGCTCAAGGCTAGCACTCTACTACTTGAGCCACAGTGCCACATGTGGTTTTCTGGTGGTTTATTGGAGAAGATTCTCACGGACTTTCCTGCCCAAGCTGGCTTTGAACCATGCTCCTCAGATCTCAGCCTTTTGAGTAGATAGGATTACACGTGTGAGCCACTGACACCCAGATCTGAGTATTTTCTTAATTTTGGTTTGAAGAGCCTAAGACAGAAGAGTCAAATAATGTGTCTAAGCTCACATGGCACTTTTTGTGAGCTTGTAAACTCCAGTTCAGAACCAGCTAAATTCAATGCTGTTAGTTGTTTCCAGGAAGGAGAGATAGGGAAATAGGAAGACCAGATAAAGTTCAGTCTAATTCCTTGTCCACTTCCCTCCAAGGCAATCATGGTTTCCTTGCCAAATGTCCTGAAACGAAATGTTTTTGGCTATCCAGGTTTCCCCCATCAATTGGAGCAGCATCTGGTCTTCACAGAGAGCCAGGCATTCCAGGAGCCCATAATGCGGGGTCCGGATGCCTCCTGGATTGAGCAACCAGCTGGCACCAGCTCCCCTGAGAGAGTGTCTGTGGGCAAAGACTGATCTACAAACCAGTGATTCATATGCTCGAATTAGCAGACCCAGAAAAATGGCTGCTTATAGACCCTAGGATAGAGTTCCAAGACCACCCCTTCTCTAGCTTCCTGAAATGCTGTTTCCATGTTACAGCCTACCCCATCTTCAACTGGACTAGCCAGAACACCTTCCCAAACATCCACAGCGGGTATACAGGCCAGGTGAGTGTGTGTGTGTGTGTGTGTGTGTGTGTGTGTGTGTGTGTGTAGTACATACATATGTATGTACATATATTCATATATTTGTATGTACATATGTATGCCAGTACTGGGGCTTGAATTCAGGGCACTCTATCAACTTTTTCTCTTGGTTTTTTTTTTTTTT
>NW_012267218.1:23397050-23433258 GCF_000151885.1 Dipodomys ordii | reverse complement strand
TCAAGTGGTAGAGCACTAGCCTTGAGCTGAAGAGCTGAGGGACAGCGCCCAGGCCCAGAGTTCAGGCCCCACGACCAGACCCCCCAAAAAAGAGATACTTTTCTATTCACAAAAAAAAAAAAAAGATACTTTTCTACCTCAACTGGCTTTAAATTACAACCCTCAAATCTCAGCCTCCTGAGTAGCTAGGATTACAGGCGTGAGCCTGGCTATTTCTATAGTGTGTGTGTGTGTGTGTGTGTGTGTGTGTGCATGCGCACACACACACGTGTGCACGTGTGCATGCACACTGGTACTGGGGCTTGAACTCAGGGCCAGGGCACTGTTCCTTAGCTTATTTGCTCAAAGCTAGTGCTCTACCACTTGAGTTACATCTCTACTTCCAGTTTTTTGGTGGTTAATTGGAGACAAGTCTCATAGACTTTCCTGCCCAAGCTGGTATTGAACCATGATCCTCAGACCTCAGATTTCTTGAGTAAGTAGGATTATAGGTGTAACCACCAATGCTGAGCATTTCTGTAGCAGTACTAGTACTAGTAGTAGTAGTAGTAGTATTGCTAGTCCTGGGGCTTGAACTCTGGCTTAGGCACTGTCCCTGAGGGTTGGTTTTTTTTTTTTTCTCTCAAGGCTAGTGCTCTACCACGTTGAGCCACAGGGCCACTTCTGTTTTTTTGTGGTTAAAAGTTTTTTGTGGATAAAAGTCTAATGGACTACCCTGCCCAGGCTGGCTTTGAACCATGATCCTCAGGTCTCAGCCTCCTGAGTAGCCTAGGATTATAGGAATGAGCCACCAGCATCAGGCTATTTTCTGGTTGTTTTTTTGTTTTGTTTTGTCGGTTGTGGGACCTGAACTCTGTCCCTGGGCTCTGTCAGCTCTTCAGCTCAAGGCTAGAGCTCTACCACTTGAGTCACGGTGCCACTTCAAGCCTTTTCTGCTTATGTGGTGCTGAGGAATTGAACCCAGGGCCTTGTGCATGCAAGGCAAGCACTCTAACACTGAGCCACCTTCCCAGGCCCCAGGCTATTTTCTGTACTTTTTTTTTGCCAGTCCTGGGGCTTGAACTCAGGGCCTGGACACTGTCCCTGAGCTGCTCTGTATGTGTGTGTGTCTGTGTGTATGTGTCTGTATGTTTTGCTAGTCCTGGGGCTTGAACTCAAGGCCTGGGCACTGTCCCTGAACTTCTTTTGCTCAAGGCTAGCACTCTATCACTTGAGCCACAGCGCCACTTCTGGCTTTTTCTGTGTATGTGGGACTGAGGAATCAAACCCAGGGTTTCATGCATGTTAGGCAAGCACTCTACCATTAAACCACATTCCTAGCCCTATTTTTTTTTCTATTTTCTGTATTTTTATACTCCACAATCAGCACCTTCTTCAGGATTCCTAAATCCAAACTGCATGGAAAATGTTTTTGTTTTGTTTTGTTTTGTTTTGCTGGTTGTGAGGCCTGAACTCTAGGCCTGGGCACTGTCCCTCAGCTCTTTAGCTTAAGGCTAGCACTCTACCACTTGAGCCACAGTGCCACTTATGGCTTTTTCTGCTTATGTGGTGTTAAGGACCTCATGTATGCAAGGCAAGCACTCTACCATTGTGCCACTTTCCCAGACTGGAAAATGTTTTCTTAAATATGGCTGAAAATTCATATGGTGGCAAAAGTCAGACCAGACCATGTGCAATTTAGTTAGCTCTCTTAGTGTATGTATATGTTTTGTTAAAGGGTGTGATTATAAGAGGCTGCTGCTGTTCCAGGCCATGTACCATGTAGTATATGTATCATAGGCGTTTCTAAAACCAGAGACATCTTCCTATCTTGCCCCAGGGATTGTTGGTAAGAGGCTGTCACTTTGATGTGCTACTATGCACTGTAGTCAAGCTTGACACGCTTTTGCATAACTAGGGAGCAGGTGGCTTGGTTATATTCATATTCTTGGTATCTGGAATTCCATAGGAGGCATTCTAATCTATATAACGGATGCCCTTGTATATGGATGGATCCTTTTAGATTTTGCCTCTGGGAGAAAGCAACTTGAAGCAAGTGTAGAGGGGGACCAAATGCTAACAGGATGGAAATGGAACAAGACAGCGGTCCCAGACTAACCACGTGTCCTAGGTAGGGCAGATAGTGGACATTCACCCTGTAGACCTCATAGGCGGCCCTGGGATCACTTAAACGCCTGGGAGGACCAGGCCAAGATGAAGACCGAGAAGGCTGTCCACTCCATAGTGTATGGAGGGCAGCCATCTAGTGGCCTTCAGATTATAAAAGCCTTATCCTTGGCAGGGTCAGGCTTCCCAGCATCTTGGTTCTATGAGCCATCTTGGACCTGCAGGTGCCAAAGTGGCAAACGCTTTCTAACAGCGCTGGCCACTGTGCAGGCAGAGAGGCCCCGGGAGTCCGATGCAGTGTCAGTTCCATTTTTAGGAATAAATGCCAAACCAGGGATACCGACATTTGGGTCAAGTTAAGGATGTGCGTGGACTGGCCAGTCTTTCTGTGCTGGGCCCCGAGCAAGCGTCCCTGTGGCCGCTTGGCTGCTTAGGGGGCCTCCCCGGGGCGCCCCCTACCGGACGTGGCTGGCCTTGCTCGGCCGCCGACTCCAGTGGCCGTGGGGCACCTGGCGTTCGCTGCGCCACCTGGCGGCGGCGGCGGGAACCGCATGGATGGCGCCGCCCTCCCTCTCCCGACCCCCCCCACCCCGCCCGGGGAACTCCAGTTTAGGCTGCCCGGCAGCAAAGGGTTAAGCTGTCAGCAGCGCGATGTTAAACAGGTGTCAAAGGCGCCCCATATATCTGCAGATTGAAATCAAATTCTTTGCCGTATAAAAAGATAAATTACCCAGGCGCTGCCGCGCGTCCCACTCATCACGCCAGCGCCAGACGGCGAGCAATTTTTTTTTTTTAATGTGCTAACGACCTAATCAAGCAATCAAGTCGGAGAAGATTGCAGTGACCGGGGCAGCCATCTGCCAGCGAGCCCCGCATTCATTTCCGCGCCCCCGGTGCGGGGGCCGGGGTGGGGGAGGGGGAGGGAGCTGCGGGGGGGGGAGGGGAGGAAAAATCCTAAACAAATTAACACCCAATTTTCCCCGTCTAATTAGTTAAATGAGAAGTGTTTGGGGTCCCCCGGGGAGGGGGAGGCGGCTCGCGGCGGGGCGAGCGCGGCCGCCCCAGCATTAATTAGTGCGGGTCAATGCCGCGGCTCCCGGGAGAGCGGCCGCTTTAATTTCCCGTGATATTTCAGTGCCTGAGGCCCATCGATTCAAACTGAAATTAACTTATTTTTCAATCAGCCCAGGGCTGCCCCTGGGGGTGACTCTTCTTTTGCCGCCTCCTGAATAGAGCTGGAGCAATTTTTCATCAAAAGCTGATACCTCGGCTGAGCTGCGCCGGGCTGGGGAGGGGCCTGGAGGGAGGGGGGCCCCTGGAGAGAAAGGGGGGCCCTGAGGGAAAGGGGGGCCGCAGGGATGGAAAATCACCCAGGAAAGGGATGGCTTTTCCCCAGCCCCGCCTCTTTCTGATCCCCCAACCTCACCCCATCCCCCAGGAGGCTTTGTCCTCTGGTCTCCTTGGACCTGAAGAGACAAGGACCTGGGGTTCCTTCCCTTCTGAGAGACCAGGAAATTCCCTGTCTGTCAGATGCTGAAGTCTCAGGAAAACTGCTTCTGGAGATCAGGAAATCTTCCTTACGCAAACCAATCTTGAGATCTCTTCCAAGAAACACAGACCTGCCCCCTCCCTGCGACCCGAGGCTCGTTCTGACTCTGAACTCATCAGCTCAGCACCCTCCCCTTTCCCCCCTCCCCTCCCCCCCAGTATTCCCCAGGGTATTGCCTATCTCTCCCACCCCACCCCCACCCCTCCAAGGTCCTCCTTCTCCTTTGCACCTAATGCCTGGAGAAGTTCGGCTTCCTTCCGTGACTGCCGGAACATGGAGGCAAAGCAGCTGGGCAGGACGCAGCTGGAACAGGAGGGGATGAGAAAGGAGGCTGATTCTGGCCTCCAGGAAAAGGTTCTCCTCCCTACTCCCTGGCCCCAAGAATGTCCACTGCCAGGAGCTTCCCGGTTCCCCAAGCTTTCCTGGACGCCTCTGAAAAGAAGGAGCCTGAGCTAGACGCACTGCCAGACAGGGACTCCGGCATTTGTCTTTTTTTAAATCTGTATCACCTTCAGTTTACACTCAGGAGGTGTGAGTATCTGCAAGCTGTCAGGCTCAGGTTTCCCAGCTGTAAGCTTAGAACCACTAAGCTGTAAGCTTAGAACCACTCCCGGAAGGACGGAAGGACGTCCTGTCCCAGCCGCTTCCCCCAGCCCAACTCCCTAGATCTGCTTTGATTATAAACAAAAAAGAGACCCATTTTTTTGTTTTGGTTTGGTTTTGTGCCAGTGCTGGGGTTTGAACTCAGAGCTAACATTCTACCACTTGAGCTACAGCTGCACCTCTGGCTTTTTGCCGGTTAACTGGAATCCCACAGACTTTCCTGCGGAGGCTGACTTTGAACTGGGACCCACAAATCTCAGCCTCCTGAGTAGGGAGGATTACAGGCACAGGATACCAGCACCCAGCTTGCTCACTGTATTCTTACAGGACTTGATATCCTCGTAGATACTCCCTGAACTTGAGGAGCGTTGGGGACACCAGGGATGGGGAAGCTAGGCTTAGGACATCTTAGACCACTAGGAAAGGATCTCCCTCCATCCCAGAGCTTCTCAGAGCCCAGCCCTGCCCCTTGACCCCTGACCCCTGACCCACTCCTCTGCACTGGCAGGTCTGGTTCCAGAACCGCAGAGCCAAGTGGAGGAAGAGAGAGAAATGCTGGGGCCGGAGCAGTGTCATGGCAGAATACGGGCTGTACGGGGCCATGGTGCGGCACTCCATCCCCCTGCCCGAGTCCATCCTCAAGTCAGCCAAGGATGGCATCATGGACTCCTGTGCCCCGTGGCTACTGGGTAAGAGCCGGCACCCTCCTTGGGGGCCTGCCCCTGCAGTGAGGAGAGTGGGATCCCTGCAGGTGGGGACAGACCTGGAGTCTGGGCTAGGAGACCTGGCCGCAGCAGCCTAGGACTCTCCACGTGGGCCTCCCTTCTCCCCTGAGGACGCAGGCAGGGTGTCTGTCCCTCACACCTCCTTCCTGTGTACCAAGAACTCATCCTGGACAGGACTCTGAATCCTGTGAGGCGGGTGTGGCTGTGGCTCTAGAATCCTCACCTCCATTCTCCTTGGCCCTTGGGGGTTTATAGTGAATGAAACAGCCCACCTTCAAGGTTGAGGGGACCTAAAGGTCCCTTTGGCCACCACTTTAGCTCTGCCCAAACGACTCTTTCTCCCCATTCTCTTCCCTTGCCATCTTCCCCTACCTGCCATCTGGGCTTATGTCTAAGAGTTGCAGCCTCCTGGGGTGGGGGTAGGGGGGGTTAAGGTCTAGAATCCCAGCCCAGAAGGGTGGAGAATATGTTCTGTGCTCTGAAGGGATAACAGGCTGGAGCCTGGGGAAGGTACCCAAGGGTTTTGTATTCTTCAGGCCTGGTTCTGGCTCTTGGCCTTCAACCTCAGCCCTCTCAGCCATCCTCCCTTGCTCCCTGACCCCAGCCCAGCCCTGGGACTCGTGTGACTGTAGGATGTGACCTAAGGCTTTCTGCTCGTCCTTAATTCTGGCCTCTCTCTATCTTTGCTGTTTTCAGTTCAAGATGGCTTTCCCAGGCGCTTTTCTAAACCCGAATACCAACAATTCTTTTTAGGGATGCACAAAAAGTCGCTGGAGGCAGCAGCTGAGTCGGGGAGGAAACCCGAGGTGGAACGCCAGGCCCTGCCCAAGCTTGACAAGATGGAGCAGGAGGAGCGGGGCCCCGACGTCCAGGTGGCCATCTCCCAGGAGGAACTGAGGGAAAACAGCATCGCGGCACTCCGAGCCAAAGCTCAGGAGCACAGCACCAAGGTGCTGGGGACTGTGCCTGGGCCAGACAGCCTGGTCCGGAACACCGAGAAGCCAGAGGAAGAGGAAGCCATGGATGAAGATAGGCCAGCTGAGAAGCTCGATCCACCGCAGCTGGAGGACATGGCTTAGATCAAAGGGGCACAAAGGGGCTCTGGAGCCCCAAGACTCTGTTCCTCCTGGGACCTGTGGTGCCCAGTTTGCTCCAGGCAGGACCAGGCCTGGCTTCTGCCATACTACCCTGTCCTACAGGCCTTCCATGACCCCTGTCCATTCTAGGTACAGGTCAGTTCTGGCTGGAGCTTTGGGCCATACTGAGATGTCCTGGACCTAGTCCTGACGCTCAAGCATGCCCCTCCTCCTCCCAGCATCACACCTCGGAAGCCTTCTTGCTTCCCAACCATCTCCTCAAGTCCCTGGCACCCAACCCCTTAGCCACTCTCGCTGCTCCAGTCCACCCCTGATGCTGTGCTCTGGCTCTAGAGAACCCTCCTTCCCAATCCACTTGGGGTCATGTCCAAAGCCTGTAGCAAACACACGGCCTGCTACAGCCCTTGACACCAATTGAGGACCTGCGCTCAGGTTCCAATGTCCCGAGCACCTCAGTTCTCAGCCAGTCTTCCCCGACCCTTGGCCTACCCTTCCCGCCGACCTGGGTCTGGGTACCTGCTTCAAGAATATAGTGCTTTACAGACCCACACACAACTTGTGCAACCTCTGCCCTGCCCTGTTGGCATCCAGATTAAATTTGCCAAGTCTCAGGCTGGCCCCCCTGGACTCCTGTCTCATGCCAAGCCCTTGGGAACCTGCCCTCTCTATGTCCAGCTTGCCTGTGGCTCTTCCCCAGTCCAGATGTCAACAACACATGTGGGCCAGTCCCCATGCCCTGCATGGAGGGGCACATCTTACTACTGCTCTGGCTCAATGCACTGCTTGGTGGGGGAAGGGAGGGCCTCTATCTGGAGTCCTTGGGACCCTAGGCCTCCCTGACCCTGTGCTGCCTGTGACCTTGACTTGCTGTGCAAAGTCCCCTTCCATCAGAGTTTCTTGTACACGACTGGTTTGCATGTACCTGCCACTGCAGCCAGGAAGTCACACGTCTAGCTTCAACTTGACCCAGGCATCCCTGAGAAGCCAGCTCTGCAGTGGGCCTGGGCTATAATCTTCATCAAAGGAAAAGCACAAGTTGGGTATAGGAAAAGGCTCAAAAGAAAGCAAGTCTCTCTACACCATGGTGGCTCAGCTACTCAGGAGGATGCGAACTGAGAATTGTGGTTCTAAGCCAGTCTGGGCAGAAAAGCTCATGAGACTTATCTCCAATTAACCACCAAAAAGCCAGAAGTATGTTTCCAGTGGTGGAGTGCCAGACTTGAGCAAAAAAGCTAAGGGACAGTGCCCAGGCCCTGAGTTCAAGCCCCAGTATGGGAGTGATAAATGAATAACAAGGCAGGAGGTCAGCACTAAATCCACACAGTAAGCTGGAGGTACTTCTCCATGGCAGGTGAATACTGAGAGCATGCCACTACCACAAGACATCCTCAGGAGCTAAGAAAGTAGGACTTGTCTATTTTAGAGTGGGCCTGTCCGTGCCAATAGCTTCTCTGCAGCTGCCCTTCCACTTGTCTCTACCTTTTGTGTAACGGACACAGGTAGCGTTATGGAACCTGGGGGATCTGTAATCCCAGGCCTCATGCCCATTCTGCCATTCCATCTATGTTTGTAGGGAATACCACACAAGAGAAAGGCCAGAAACAATGAGTTGCAGTTTTCATTCTGTATTGAAAGTTGATTTCTTCTTCATTCCATCATGGAGTCCCTTCCCCCAAGGTCTTGTCTTTTTCCTCTGTTGGTTTGAAATGTTAGACTGTAGCCTTTGTGTGTAAATAATGTACATAGAGTGAGAAGAAACTTGATATTAAGGTGTTTGAAATATGGAACTTCTAGGTATTCTAAATCTGTGATCTCTGTGCCATTTTCTGTAAAGATACAAGTGAAAATAAAATTGATGTAAAAACAGCTGGGAGGATGTTTGATTAGGTAGCATACTGAGTAAAGCCACAGGCTGGGTGTACATGCCTGTAATCCCAACCCTTGGGAGGCTGAGGAAGGAAGATTACCTGGCAATCTGGATTATATAATGAGACCCAACTCAAATAACAACAACAAAAAAGGCCAGATGCCAGTGGTTCATGCCTATAATCCTAGTTACTCAGGAGGCTGAGATCTGAGGATCATGGTTCGAAGCCAATTCAGGCAAGAAAAATTCATGAAACTCTTAACTCCAATAAATCACAGAAAAAGCCAAAAGTGGTGCAGTGGCTTATATGATACAATGCTAGCCTTGAGCAAAAAGAAGTCCAGGGACAGCACCCATGCCCAGAGTTCAAGCCCCATGACCGGCAAAACAAAAACAAAATCACTCAAAAGCCAATGCTCATGCCTGTAATCCTAGCTATTGAGATCTGAGAATCACAATTCAAAGTCAGCTCAGGCAGAAAAGACTTTTGAGATTCCTAATCTCCAATAAACTACCAAAAAAGCCCAAAATGTAACTGTGGCTCAAATGGTAGACCCTTTGGGCAAAAGAAGCTCAGGGACCAGGTCCTGTGTTCAAGCACTAGGGCCAGCAAAAAAAAAAAAAAAAAAAAAAATCAAGCTGGGTGCTGGTGGCTCACCCTTGTAATCCTAGCTACTTAGGAGGCCAAGATCTAAGGATCACAGTTCCAAGCCAGCCGGGGGAAGGAACGTCACATCTGTGAAACTCATCTCCAATTAACCACCAGAAAACTGGAAGTGGCGCTGTGGTTCAAGTGGTAGAGCGCTCACCTTGAGCTGAAGAGCTCAGGGACAGCACCCAAGCCCAGAGTTCAAGATCCTCCACTGACAAAAACAACAACAACAACAAAACAATAAAAACCCCACCCCCAGTAACAACAAAACCAACCCTCAATAAAGTAAGTCCACAGGGGCTGGGAAGGTGGCTCAGTGGTAGAGTGCTTGCCTTGCATGCATGAGGCCCTGGGTTCGATTCCTCAACACCACATAAGCAGAAAAAGCTAGAAGTAGTAATGTGGCTCCAGTGGTAGAGCGCTAGCCTTGAGCTGAAGAGCTGAGGAAAGCGCCCAGACCCAGAGTTCAGGCCCCATGACTGACAAAAATAAATAAATATAAGAAATAAAAAAAAATAAAGTAAGTCCACAAAGAGGTCAAAACTAGGTTCTTCTTTTAAAAGTATTCCAAATGCTGAAGAACCAACAGCCTACCTCACTTGGCCGAACTGATGTCACCTTTTCATGGCATCTGTCACTTCCAACGAAGGTCCAACAAAACCCTCCCAGACACAAAACCCAAGCGTCGCCCAGTAGATTACATTAACCTTTCTCTCTGATACTTCCTTACCATCAACGCTGCTTACTCCATACCTCTCACGAAGCCAACAGCTCACCTTGGCACACCTTACCTTCCATCAAATTAACAACACCCAGGCAAGGTGACCCTGTCTGGAACTGACAGTCAGATTATGCTAAATCCCTGTCAGAGAGGGAAAGAGAGCTTGAGGAAGGCTGTGTGAAATTGTCTTCAGACAGCTGTGAGCATGGCTTGATGATGTGTTGGCTGGAATTGCAAGATGAGAGAGTCAGTGAGAAGGCTGGATAGGTTGAATGTGAGCTTCTAGGTCAAAAAAAAAAAGAAAGAAAAGAAAGAAAAAAGAAATCTAAAATGGTTTCAAATAGGCTCAGCTGTGGCCTCCCTGGCAGAGAGGTTTCTAGCCGCCAATCAAGGAGATTGACAGGAGGTCTGCAGTGTCCTGTGTGCACCTGGGAGCCGAGGGTCACATATGGAGACTCTAGTCCCTGGTAGTAACAGGACAAGATTCAACCTGTCTGCAAGGGTTGCCTGAGTGTGCCAGGCCCCTTCAGGGCTCAGGTAAGCTCACCCCTGCTCACCCAGCCCCTTCAAGAAACAAAAATGTCCTTCCTGTAGGAAGGAGTGTGTGTGTGTGTGTGTGTGTGTGTGTGTGTGTGTGTTCCTGTACTGAGGTTTGAACTCAGAGCTTATTAGTTGGGCTTACTTGCTGGGCTGGTACTCTACCACTTGAACCATGCCCCTAACTCTACAAGAAGTATTTTGGGGGCTGGGAATGTGACTTAGTGGTAGAGTGCTTGCCTAGCATGCATGAAGTCCTCATTTCGATTCCTCTGTATCACATAAACCGAAAAATCCAGAAGTGGTGCTGTGGCTTAAGTGGTAGAGTGCTAGCCTTGAGGAAAAAAGCAGCTCAGGGACAGTGCCCAGGCTCTGAGTTCAAGCCCCAGGACTGTCACAAAAAAAAAGTGTTTCATTTTCATTTTCTCCACAAGATCAATTTCTTTGAAGGTGGGTTTATATCATATAACCCTTTAGGATGCATCAAAGGGCCTGCTATTCAGCCCGTGTTGAATGTTCTGTCTATAATTTACCTAACTACTCAACAATTTTAACATTTACCAAACATTTAACATATAATTTTTTTTCAGTACTGGGGTTTGAACTCAGAGCTTCTACAACTGGAGCTATGCTTCCAGCCCATGTATGAAATCTGGTATATAAATACTGGCACGGAATTCCTATCTCTGAGGTCCGGCAGTGGGGAAGATTGTAGTAGGCAGAGCAACTTCAGTTCTTTTTGTCCTGGAACTTAGAGACTGGGGGAAGAGACAGAATTCTGGTTACTACACAAATAAAATAGAAAATTTCAAGGGCATGATATAAGGGACAAAGAGAACATCTAATATGGTAATTGCTAATAGGGTAATCTATTACATCCCTGGGACTTAGTTCCAAATACTGAATTTTGGAGCCTTTTTCTCCAGCCTCCTAAATTTTGTTTGGCTGTTTGTGCCAGTAATGAGGCTTGAACTCAGGACCTACTCTTACTCATCTTTTTCTGCTCATAGCTGGTGTTCTACCATTTGAGCCATACTTCCACTTCTGGCCTTTTTTCTTGCTTTTTTTTTTTTTCTTTCTGAGCCCTTCTTAGGGCTTGAATTGTTCCTGTCTCTGATCTTTTTTTGCTCAAGGCTAGCAAGGCTAGCACTCTACCACTTGAGCCACAGCACCAGTTCCAGCTTTTTGGTGGTTAACTGGCAATAAGAGTCTCATGGACTTTCCTGTCTGGTCTGGCTTTGAACCACGATCCTCAGATCTCAACCTCCTGAATATCTAGGATTACAGGGGTGAGCCACTGGCACCTGGCTCTGCCATTCTCAATGCCAGAAGAAAGAAAGGACACAGAGAAAGGCAGCATTAGACACAAAGGAAGATGCTATGCCAAAGCAGGCTCTTTAGGTCCAAGGGTGCAGCTAGCCCAGGCCCAGGTGGATCTAGGGAACAACTAGGGACACTTAGAAACTTGAGAGATGCTAGAAATTCTTCCCCCAGAGGAAGAAACAGCTATTGTCTACTGTCTGTGGAGGGCAATGCACACAGACCACAGTCAAGCCAAGAGACTGGACTAGACAGGAAGGGAAGGCCTGAACAGCTAGGAATCAGGGCAGAACAAAGAGAAATCCTGTGTAGTTGGTGAGGCAACCACATGTGGATTCTGCTTGTCTCTCAAACTCTGGAATGTAATGCCCCTTGGAAAGGGATTACATTCCAGGCTGCAGATGCCTAGGGCTGCCTGTAGATGGCTGTCTACACCAGGAAGAGCAAGGGAGACATAGGCGGGCAGGGAGGGCTGATTGACTCAGGCTACCAGAGCTGCTGTGCAGGCCTGGCAGGGATAGATAAGGCCAGCTAGGGTGGAAGAGTGGCAAGTGGAGGTGATGATGGAGGGGACGTCCAACCCCTGCCAAACAGGGACTTGGCACGATTGCTAGAACCTATTCCCCGCTCCCTGCTGGCCTCTGCAGCCGCCCATGGTTCTTTTTTGTGTTTTGGGGTTTTTTTTTGCCGGCATGGGGGCTGAACTCTGGGCCTGGGCGCTGTCCCTCAGCTCTTCAGCTCAAGGCTAGTGCTCTTACCACTAGAGCCACAGCGCCACTTCTGGATTTTTTCTACTTTACGTGGTGCTGAGGAAACGAACCAGGGCCTCATGCATGCAAGGCAAGCGAGCACTCTACCACTGAACTACGTTCCCAGCCCCACCTAAGTTAATTGTACCCCCAGCTTACCGTCATCTGGGAGTGTTTTCCTGCTCCCAGGGGAGCTGTTGGGCCCTAGCTCAACTCCCCTGCAGGTGAGGCACAGGCTGAGATCTGAGGATCGGGGAAATCATCATGGGCAGACAAATCTGAGATTTTTCTGTGCTGGTTCTGAGGCTTGCACTCACTACCTTGTGCTCTTCCTTAGGGTTTTTTTCTTTGTGTTGCTCAAGGCTGGCTCTCTACCACTAAAGCTACCTGCCTCCACTTCCAGCTTTTCTTTACTAGTTCATTGGAGAGAAGAGTCTACAGATTGTCTGCATTAGTAGACTTTGAACTGGGATTCTCAGGCTTCAGCTGAGGAATCAAACCCAGGGCCTCATGCATGCAAGGCAAGTGCTCTACCACTGAGCCACCTTCCCAGCCCTCAAACATATATTTTTAATAAAAAAATGTTAATTTATGTTATAGTTTCTGTTTTCTGGCCCAGGCTTCCTAGATTCAGTTGGCTGGACTCACCTGATCCTTCAGCTTTCCGGGTAGCTGGGACTACAGGCAAACACTGTGTCTGAGTTAGCGGTTTTTGTTGTTTGCTGTGTTTTGCTTTTAATATTAGGTAAATCCAGTTTAAGCAGTGTAGAAATCTAGCAAAAATCATGAAAGTGATACAGACAACTATAATTTGGGAACCCTGTTTTAGAATAAGGACTCTGGGCTCAAAAACCTACTTCATGGTTTTGTGATTTCTGGGGTTTTCCCATTTAATTTTGGAGACATGGTCTTGCTACATGGCCCATGCTGGCCTCAATCTCCTAATCCTTCTGCTTCAGTCTCCAGAGTACAGGGATTATAGGTATGAATCACAGTCACTTAATTTATAGTTGTTCTTCCTTAATACAGATTATTTTTTGCGAAGTCCAAATCTTTTAGCTGGTCTAGGAAAGAGGATTTTCAGCTGTGTTAAGATAGCAACCAGAGGACAGGGTCATGGCTCAAGTGGTAAAGCACCTGCTTAGCAAGTGCAAAACCCTGAGTTCCAACCCCAGCATGGCAAATAAATGAAAGAAATAATAAAGAAGGAAGGAAAGAAAGACAGACAGACACAAGGGGCCCTACAGGTTATTGGATCCAGTATTGATTCATGGAAGGGGAGACATGTACAGAGTGTAAAACTGAATTAGGTCCCAGGGCAGTGAAAGGCAGCTCTCCTCTCCACAGTGCTGGACATGGTGGCAAATGCCTGTAATCCCAACACTAAGGAAGCTGAGACAGAAGGATCCAAGAAGGATCAAGGGTTGAGATGGGCCTGGGCTATATACAGGAGAAAAGAGGAGGTAACGCTATAGTAGAGAAAATAAGGAGCAAAAGTTGCAAAAAAACACTTTTAATGTTTAACTTTTCTTTCTAGAAAAAGTTATAAAATTTAAATGGTCAGTTAATTATAAAGTTAAAAATCTATCATCATAAAATTTAACTGGCTGTCTTCACTCCAGGTCCATGGCCCTTCCCGCCTTGACCCCTCATGTCTTACACTGGGTACACTCAGGTATTTCTCAGCCATCATGATCTGAATTCATTTGTAAGCAATCAGCACTTCCAGCAGAGGCCCTGCTGGCGCCACAGAAGCAGCCCTGTGGAGACAGACTCCCGTGTTCCCCGTAGGGCCCCCCCTGGGCTGAGCCAGCTGCTGCCAGGGCTCCAGCACAGGACCCATGAGGCAAACCTGGGGCTCTTCCTGGTCTCCCCTGGGGGGCTGCTGGTCTGCCCAGAGTTCGGCTCTCCTCTGGTGTCCATCCCCGCCTTTGACTTCATTCCACTTTGATTCTAGTCAGTTCCCATCTTCCTCCTCCATAGAGTTTCAGAACCCAGGAGTGAAACTACGAGAGACCACCACACAGGGATCAGGAGGCTTCCTCTGCCACCCTCTCCTCAGGGAAAGGGGCCTCTGGCTCTGGCCAGGCCTAGACTTTAGGCTCTTCTCCCTCCTCAGGCCATGCTTGTACCTTCTCCAGGTTGGGTCGATGTCCCACGCTGATGAATGTCATCCCTAGCTGCTGGCCAATTCGGTAGAGCTCACTCTCCACCTCCTCTGTCAGGGCGCTGGTAGCTTCATCCAGCACTGAGGGAAGGGATAAAATCAAGGTCCTGCCCTTGATCCCAGCAGTTGTTGCTGTCCTGCCACCACAATCACCCTCCACCCGGGCCCCAGAAGAGGCTACCGCTGCTCTGACTTATAAGAACCTGGCACGGGGATATGGGCCAAGGGAGCTGAGAGTATGTATCTTTGAGCACCAGCCCAAGATTCTCAGCTTCCTAGTTACTAAGTGCCACAGCTCCCTGGGTCTGTGAAATTCAGGTAGCTCCCCAAAGATGTGTCCCGGGAAGAGCCCACACCTGCTACCCTGCAGCCAGGCACGGCCACTCATTTGATGGCAGAGCTTGAGGAGCTACAATCATAGTCCTTCAACTAAGGCTTGCTCCCCACTCCAGCTGTGCCTTGGCAAGAAGCTTATGAAATGGTGTGACACCCCTAGGTCTGCCCTGAACTGTGAGGCACTGTTCTTTACAGGAGGAGGGCACAGAGATGCTCAGACATACCCAGAAAGGCCTACATGCTGTGAACACACACTGCTGTACCTGGTATGTGTCTGTGGGGCAGACCTCACCTGCATACTTTGGCTGCAGGTAGAAGAGCCGTGCAAAGGAAAGCCTCTGCATCTCCCCTGGGGACAGGACATCATACCTAGGAAAGGAAACGAGAGAACCCTGAAAGGAGGTGACAGCTTGGCTTTTGCCAAGAATGGGTTTGGGCAGGGAGCTGTTTTCTGCAGGGGCCCAGGACAGAGGCGCCTTCTCACTCACAGCCCTACTATCCACACCAAATCCCACTCCTAAGGCACAGAAGATGGCCTAGCCAAACATCTGGCCATCAGGAGCCATTCTACCCCTTCACGGGATCCCTGCACTGATGGCTGTCGTGGAGGGAGCTGGTTGGAGAACCTCCAACTCCATTCTTACCAGTTCCAATCCACCTGCTGGTCCAGACCCTCTGTCCTTGCCACCAAGCTGGACTGTAACAGACCCAGAGAGCAAGAGGTCCATGACAATGCGCATTGCTGCTTCCTGCCATCCAGTCTCCACAATGTAAGCGTTTCTCACTATCGCAGCACATCAAGGTGGGGCTGCCAACTACAGTGCTGAGACTATCACACCATGACAGAAAAAGCAGACTGGTTCAGTCAGGGCGTGCGTGAGTACGTGCGTGTGCGTGTGTGTGTCTTTTTGTTTGCGAGTCCTAGGGCTTGAACTCAGGGCCTGGACACTGTCCCTGAGCTTCTTTTGCTCAAGGCTAGTACTCTACCATTTGAGCCACAGTGCCACTTCTGGCTTTTTCTGTTTATGTGATACTGAGGAATCAAACCCAGGGCTCTATGCGTGCTAAGCAAGCACTCTAACACTTAGCCACACGTCTAACCCAGTCAGTTTTGTTTTAAATTCTCTTCTTTCCTGTGTCTGCCTCCCTGTCAATTTGTACTCCCATTCTTTGCCCCTGTCCTGGATCCAGAGATGGCAGGGCCTTGCTGTTGGGCCAGTACCTCACTGTGGGCTGGGTCTTCAGGGGCTCTGTCCCACTTACCAGGCCTGCCAGCTCCAAGAACCTCATGATCCTCTCATCATCAGCAGAACCTGAAAAACAGAGGCTTCTTCAGCCCATCAGTTCTTCTGGCTGGCTGGAATAGATTTGGACATGCTGGCAGGCTAGATACACCAGTATGCTGGGCTGGCTGACAGGTAGGCGTAAATAACAGGGAAGTTAGTAAAAGAAGCCACCAGCAGCTCTCACTTGCAATCCTAGCTACTCAGCAGGCTAAAATCTGAGGATCACAGCTTGAAGAAGCCTGGGCAGAAAAGTATGTGAGACTCTTGTATCCAATTATCCAGCAAAAAGTGAGAAGTGGGTATATGGCTCAAGTGGCTGAGATCAGCCTTGATCAAAACAAGCTAAGGGAGAGTGGCCAGGACCTGAGTTCAAGCTCCAGGACAGACAGATGGACAGGTGGACGACAGATACACACATACATACCAAAAACCAATCATTTCCCTTCCTCCAACAAGTGTCTCTATTCAGGAAGGGAAGTCAGAACAAATGGATCATAGGTCAGTCCCCCAAACAGTGAACAATTAACAGAGGAGACCCGATATGAAGCAAGCAGCCTGGCTGGAGCCTCTTCCACAGGCACAGGTGAGGCCACAGGCTGGCAGAGCAAGGACAACTGAGATGTCATGACCTGAGGAGTCCCAGCTCACCTGAGTCAGGGTAGATCTCCTTCAGGGGATATATCACCTGAAAACAAAATCCAAACTGGTCTAGAAGGCTGAGACAGGTGTACACAGCTTCCTCCCCCTCAGACACTGCCCAAAGAAGCAGGCTCCTCTCCACTGGCCCATGGTTCCATTGTCACATGTCCATGACTATGATCCATGAATGTAGCATACAACCATGAATGTAGCATACAATGGTCTTAAACCCAGGAGTCCCAGGCATGGCCCCTTCATTACCCCTAGGGCCTGAGGCCTGTCACACTGCTAGGGGGCCCAGGTGGGGGGTGGGGGGTGTGTGGAGGTGAGAAAGGAGGACTGAGCCTTGTACTACTGACCTGCTCCCGAAGCGTCCCATCAGTGAAGAAGGGCTTCTGAGGCAGGAACAGCACCCCGTGGGGCCCAAAGTCGGTCAGCATCTGCACAGAGCCTGCAAAGCCCACACAAGCTCCATTCTGAGACCTCACAGAGACTGTAACTGCCTCTCCCCTCTGCCTCTCATCCTCTTTCCTGGGCCAAGAAAGGCCAGAGTTCACATTACCCACCCACTCCTGGCAAGGCTGGGCCACAGGCAGGGAGGACCTAGCTCTCACCCTTTGTGCTGTCCCACAGGCCGCCCAGAACCCGCAGCAAGGAAGTCTTGCCAGTGCCCGTGTTGCCCATGATGAGGAGGCTCTGCCCCTCACAGATCTTCAGGCTGAGGTCCTTGACTAGGGGCTTGTCAGAGGAGGGAGCACAGATAGAGACTCGCTCAAGGAGAAAAGCTGTGTCTGCTGGCTCAGCTGCTGGCCATCCACAGGCCCTGGGGCAGAGAAGAGAGGGTGGGCAGTGTGAGCAGTGGCCTGGAGAAATCATCTGCACTGGGAGTTTTAGGGCCCAACTGTCCCTCTCCCCCAGTCTGTATGCTGACACTCCATGCCGGGAAACCTCACCGTACAATCACATGTGGACCCAAGGTCTTTAGAGGAGTACTGGTTTCCAGGCACCAGTGGCCAACACCTGTAATGACAACTACTCGGGAAGCTGAGATCTGAGGATCTGGATGGGGTCTAAGCCAGTCTGGTGAGTAAAGTCCATGAAACTCTTTTCTCCAATTAGCCATCAAAAAAGCTGGAAGTGGAGCTGCGGCTTAAGTGATAGAGCACCAGCCTTGAGTGAAAAAGCTAAGGGACAGTGCCCAGGCCCTGATTTCAAACCCTAGTACCGGCACATTCCCAAGAAATAATAACAATAAGAATAATGATAATAAGCCCGAAGCTGGTGGCTCATGCTTGTAATCCTAGGCTGAGATCTGAGGATCTCGGTTCAAAGCCAGCCTGGGCAAGGAAAGTCTGTGAGACTCTTATCTCCAATAAACCACCAGAAAACCGGAAGTGGTGCTGTGGCTCAAGCGGTAGAGCACTTGCCTTGAGCTGAAGAGCTGAGGAACAGCGCCTAAGCCCAGAGTTCAAGCCCCATGACCAACAAAAAAAATAAAAAAATAAAAAATAATGATGATGATGATGCAATGTTAAGATGATGCTGGTAGGATGGCCCTTAGGGACAGAGCATGAGGACAAGGAAGAAGGTAGCCATCTGCAAGCAAGGAGAGAAGCCTCTAGGGAAATCCACCTGCCCATAACTTGACCATGTGCTTCTAACATCCAGACTGTGAAAAATAATTTCTGTGTTTGAGCCACACAGCCTGAGCCCACTGACACAGGAAGGACATGGACACCTTACTCTGGGACTCATCAATGAATGATCTTTATCATTTTCAATGTTTATAAATAGAAAAAATTCGAGCTGGGAAGGTGGCTCAGTGGTAGAGTGCTTGCCTTGCATGCATGAGGCCCTGGGTTCAATTCCTCAGCACCACATAAGCAAAAAGCAAAAAAAGCCGGAAGTGGTGCTGTGGCTCAAGTGGTAGAGCACTAGCCTTGAACTGAAGAGCTGAGGGATAGTGCCCAGGCCCAGAGTTCAGGCCCCAGACCAGACCCAAAAAAAAAAAAAAAAAGAAAAGAAAAAATTCTCCCCAGATGAGGAAATCCAGTCAAGTAGCTGAGTAACTTGCCCAGGGTTGCTGAGCTGACTCTTCTAATTCTAGGGTTGGTGGGTTTTCCAGGTGGCACAGGTGACTAGGATAATCATAGTAAGATGGAAGTGGTTACTATTCGACAGCTCTGGAGCTCTTGGTTCTCCATGGATGCCTGACTCCATGCACCCCATCCCCCCGGCCTTTGGTGGCATTTTCAACAGGGTAACTATTAAAGCATTTGTTACTAAGAAGAGAGAGTTGAGCATAGGCTCTGGAATTCAGACTGTTTCCATTTTTGAAAGCTTACCATGTGGCCACTGTCCAAGTACTTTTCAAGGACTGAGATCTAATCCTCAAAGCACACAGAAGAAAGGTTTCACTAATTCCTCTTTTTTAATTTTTTTTGGGGGGGGGTCTGGTTGTGGGGCCTGAACTCTGGGCCTGGGCGCTGTCCCTCAGCTCCTCAGCTCAAGGCTAATGCTCTACCACTTGAGCCACAGCACCACTTCTGGCTTTTTTCTTTTTGCTTATGTGGTGCTGAGGAATCGAACCCAGGGCCTCATGCATGCAAGGCAAGTGCTCTACCACTGAGCCACCTTCCCAGCACCACTAATTCCTCTTTTTTAGCAACAAATAAACCAAGACCCAGAACAACAGCTAAGTAATTTCCCCAAATTCTGAATGCAGAGGAAGATCAGAAATATTCCTGGTCCGGGGCTGGGAAGGTGGCTCAGTGGTAGAACATTTGCCTTGCATGCCTGAGGCCCTGGGTTCGATTCCTCAGCACCACATAAGCAAAAAGAAAAAAGCCGGAAGTGTCCCTGTGGCTCAAGGGGTAGAGCACTAGCCTTGAGCTGAAGAGCTGAGGGACAGCGCCCAGGCCCAGAGTGCAGGCCCCACAACCGGACCCCCCCCCCAAAAAAAAAGAAAAAAGAAATATTCCTGGTCCGCAAAGGTGTATGAATAAAGACAACTGTGGATCTGAGTGTGGCACACGGAACACAGGACACACACAGGAAGGGGCAAGCAGCAGAGCTTCACGCGAAGGAGGAAGGAGAAGGGCACTACCCAGATTGTGTTACTATTTATCGTTTGGGTTCTTTGAGGGACAATCTTGCTATATAGCATAGGCCGGCCTGGAACTGCCCTCAGACTCCAGAGCACTGGGATTACAGGTATGTGACACCATGCCTAGCTCAGGCTTTTGTTTGGTGATGAGGCAGGTGTGTGCCCTCTGTTGCCATCACCTGGGGTAGAATATAAATCAGAGCAATGGGTGCCATAGAGATGGCAACAGAGACACTTATGCTTAGCATAAGATGGCCACTGCTTTTATTCATTCCCCATGGGTCTGCTACCCAGCTGCAAGGGCCATCACCCAGAGGAACGCCGCCAGGCCTGTCGTTCAGTCTGGATTCCTGTGTTACATGCAGCCCAGTACTCACTTGTCCAAGCCCCACTCGGTCTCTCTCAGGGTCTCGCAGTCCTGTGACTTCTGAGACATGTCCAGCAGGGCCTCCTGAAGCTCCCCGATCCTGGTAAGAAGTGAGAACCTGAGGCACGGTGTGGGGCTCCTGATGAAGGTGACACTCCTTCCTACCTCCCACCCGCTGGCACTGTTCCCCATTCAGCTTCTTCCAACAACTCACGCTGCTCAGGAAGCAGCCGCAGGGGCGGAGCCTCACCGGTGCGTGTAACCAGCCACATCTGAGAATGTGGTGGAGAGGTCGATGAGGCGGGTGAAGCAGTTGATGAGGTACATGCACACAAAGGCATTCTGGATAGGATGGAGGGCAGTCAGTATGGGCTTCAACTCCAAGACCTCGGTCACTGGGCACAAGGGCAGTGGGGACAGCATGAGGGGTGGCCAGGAGAGACTCTCACCTTGCTGACCAGCGTGCTAAGCTCTGTGGGGCTCAGGTCTCCATAGACCCCACTGAAGATGGGGATTGCGATGACAACATAACTCAGGATGCTGCCCAGATAGTCAAAGGTGTTGACACCGACTGTAGAACAGACAGACTGCATGAGGCCCAGGAGACACCTATGAGCTCTGTAGGGAACTTGGCCCTCAGGATGGAGAGCAGGAGGCCAAGCAGGGTTATACTTCCCCTATGTCCTCATTTTGAGGACAGCCCTGGCAAAGGCAGTGGTTCCGCTGGCTCATCTGGGCAGGCAGAAAGTAGGGAGGTGTGGGAAGGAAGCAAGCAACCCGATCCATGGTTCCCAACTCCCGGGGCCCCTCTGCCTACTGTACAGCCAGAGCTCCTTGGACATCAGCTCCCTCTGGGTCTGAAGGAGTCTCTGCAGCCTGCGGTCTGTCCTCATGTGTTCCACATGCCCGGCTCTAACAGGAAAGGCTGGGATGTCCACAGGCCTGGGGAGCTGAGCCAGGCTGGGGCACCCTAAAACTCTCACAGCCTCCATTAGGCGCCCAGCCCATCCAAGTGTCTTGGTTTTAGAACCCTCCTGTCACTATCACCCATCATCCCTTACTTGTATTCCTTGTGATCTTATCAGAAAAGAACTCTAGACTTAGCCAGACCCGGTTCGAATCCAGACTCTAGTTTCTTCATAGGTGACATGGGCAGGCTGTATAAAGCCTTTGCCTTACCTTCTCTCACTTGTTAAGATAAAATATTATGTTAGGATAAAATAAGAATTAAAGAGTTTCTGGGGCTGGGAAGGTGGCTCAGTGGTAGAGTGCTTGCCTCACATGTATGAGGCCTTGAGTTCGATTCCTCACAGAAAAAGCAGGAAATGGTGCTGTGGCTCAAGCGGTAGAGTGCTAGTCTTGAGCTGAAGAGCTCAGGGACAGCACCCAGGCCCAGAGTTCAAGACTCACGTCCCGCCCACACACACACACAAGATTCTGAATGCAGCTGGGTGCCGGTGGCTCATGCCTGTAATCCTAGGTACTCAGGAGGCTGAGATCTGAGGATCCCCGTTCAAAGCCAGACCAGGCAGCAAAGTTCATGAGACTTTTATCTCCAATTAACTACCCAAAAATTAAAAGTGTCGCTGTGGCTCAAGTGGTAGAGCGCTTGCCTTGAGCTGAAGAGCTGAGGGACAGCGCAGGCCCATAGTTCAAGCCCCAGGGCTGACCAAAAAAAAAAAAAAAAGTTTCTGAATGCAAAATATAAGACATGAGGGGCACTCAATAACTAAGAGCTGCTGGGGACCAAATAAAATGGCACAGTCCAGGCTCAGGACCAGTCAGCGAGTGAAGTGGAGAAGTGGACAAGAAAGAGCCCTCCTCCTTGAGGAGCTCCCGGGCCAGGGGACAGAAAGCCACACCACACTCTTTGCCTGGACAATGGAGTGTCACATGTGACTAAGATAACAAACAAACCCAACCTTGAGGGAAGTTCGGGAAAACTCAAAGATATGGGGCTTCAAGGACAGGCAGAAATTCCAGGCCGAAAAGGTAGAGGGAGTAAAGGGGACCATTTCAGATTTATCCACATTTTCAGAAGCTACAAAGAACTTATCTGGAACTCTAAAAACAAATCTGCCTTCCCCAGAACTAAATGAGAAGCTGCAGAATCCACATGTACTGTCACCAGCAGCCCAGCCCTACCTACCTCACTACCACTGCAAGTTGTGGTAGAGACTGACAAAGGAGAAAGGACCTTGGGCTATTCCATCCACCCTAAGAACAGGTGATACGCCGGGCCGGGCGCTGGTGGCTCACACCTGTAATCCTAGCTACTCAGGAGGCTGAGATCTGAGGATCGCGGTTCAAAGCCAGCCCGGGGAAGGAGAGACTGTGAGACTCCTATCTCCAATAAACCACCAGAAAACCGGAAGTGGCGCTGTAGCTCAAGTGGTAGAGCGCTCGCCTTGAGCTGAAGAGCTGAAGGACAGCGCCCAGGCCCAAAGTTCAAGCCCCACGACCGACAAAAAAAAAGAACAGGTGATACAAGGAAAAGCGCCTCCCCCCCCTTTTTTTTTTCTTTTTGTACTAGTAGTGGAGTCTAAACTTGGGAGCTCATGCTTTTGTTTGACTTCTTCACTCAAGGCTGGTACTCTACCACTTGAGCCACTGGCTTTTTGGTGGTTAACTGGAGACATGAATCTCACAGGCTTTTCTGCCCAAGCTGGCTTTCAACCTTAATCCTCAGATCTCAGCCTCCTGAGTAGCTAAGATTACAGGCGTGA
Source organism: Dipodomys ordii (assembly GCF_000151885.1). NCBI lineage: Eukaryota > Metazoa > Chordata > Mammalia > Rodentia > Heteromyidae > Dipodomys > Dipodomys ordii. Next base: position 23,410,705 of record NW_012267218.1, on the reverse strand, counting down.
GCCACCAGTACACAGTTATCTAGACCAACTGCTTAAACATAAACCAAATATTGGTCTTGGAAGCCTCCCACGTGGCAGAGCACAGGGGCCTGCCCAGGAGGAAAGGAAGACCACAACACTGCCGAGTGCCTGAATACTAGGACACCAGACACGGGAGCAGGCACTTGTGGGGGAGTCTGATTTTCAGAGGGGTTCCCATTCTCTCCCATGCTACAAAGGACCAGCCATGTGTATTGGGCACTGGCAAGAAAACTACTTCATTCAGGAAAACAGTAGAGGTGATGCCTTATAGTCATCAGGTTGAAGCAGCACCTACTCTACTCATTTTATTCTCTGGTTATTTCATACTTCATATTAGGCCACTAAGACTAAAGCTGTCTACTGTACAAGGCTACCAGCTTCAGAAGCAATCTCTAGACCTAAGGACAAGGCAGTTAATGACAGTGTGGACAGGGAGAGTGGCAGCCAAGCATGAGAATGCTCAGTAAAAGCTCCACGGTAGCAAGAGGCCTGCGGACTTATCTTTTCATAGTAGAGGACTATCTCTGCCACACTCACCTGTAGAAAGCAGCAGGCTCAGCGTTCACCCGAATCTGCATGTGCTTGAACCTGGGCAGACCAAAGAGGAATGTGTACTGACAACGGGGAGACCTGGATCAAGACCAACACCTCTCACCCCAACAATGTGGAACCCAGTTCCACCTCAACACTATGGCTGCTTCCACTGAACTTTCCATGGACTGGAAGTCTCAGGGCCTGTGCAAAGTCGGGGTTGCCCTCTACTTTCTGTGCTCCTACCTCTAGCACCTCCTTCCCCCACACCTCCTTCCTAAGCCCCAGCCTGAAGGAAGATGCTAAGGGGAGCTGCCAGGCCCAAGAGAAAGGGTGGTTAGAGAAGCATGTGAGAAAGCCCAGGGACCATGATGTTGGTGATGGCCAATGAGACACTGTTCTCAATGCTCCTCAATTCTCTCAGTAGGCAACCACAGCATCCACTTTAGAAAGGAAAACACTTTCACCTTGGAGAGGTGAAAGGCTTTGCACAAGATCACTCAGCTAGAAACTGGCACTTCTTGGATGCAAACTAAGGAAGGCTTACCCTGGATCACACCTGTTAGCTTTAGCAAAAGAGACACACCTAAAATCCCCCTCCAGCTTCTCTTGCTGCACCAGCTTCGCCACGATAGGGCCCATCAGGGTTTTGTTCACCATGGTTCCCAGGATGAAATACCCGAAGATGCTCACCGGCCCAAGCCAGCCTGTGCTGAGGGACAGAGTGACAGAGAGGGCGAGGGATGGCATGGAGGCCACACAGCACCATGGACTTCAGCCCTGCCCCCTGCTCCCAGTCCCTGCTCAGTCTCAGCAGCTCCATGGGGTCTCCATGTGGAGGTGATGCCCTGGAGTACAGGTAGGGGAGAAAGACCAGCCTCTCCAGGACCCTGAGAGACTTAGGGGGACATGAGGCCAGGGAGGAGGAGGAGGAGGAGGAAGCCCAGGAGGGGAAAGGCTGCACCTTTGGAAGCACTGGTATGTGTAATAGACGAGTGTGAAGGGGGAGACAATTAGTTTGCTCGCCATGCTGCTGAGCTGCCGGCAGAATCGCTCCACATCCTGGCTGATACGCTGATCCCTGCAGCCAACAACACGGAGCAGTTGAACCAAGTTAGCTGGGCTCCAGGATGATAATAGTCAGAACTTACACCTTTTCTCGATGGGAACATTCTAGGACTTAGAAAAGTCATCTTTAGGACCTCTACACAAGACTCCAGACAGCTGCTTCTTATGGTGCCTCACTCATCCCCCAGAAAAGGTGGAATCAAAAGATCCAGTACTTGTGGCTTAAGTCAGTTCTGTATAGAACCAAAGGGACACTTGAAGGTCGAAGAGCTTCCTTTCAGCCAGGCATCAGTGGCTCACGCCTGTAATCCTAGCTACTCAGAAGGCTGAGATCTGAGGATCAAGGTTCAAACCCAACCAAGCAGACAAATCTGAGACTTTTTTTTTTTGGTTGGTCATGGGGCTTGAACTCTAGGACTAGGCACCGTCCCTCAGCTCTTCAGCTCAAGGTGAGCATTCTACCACTTGAGCCACAGTGCCACTTCCAGTTTTCTAGTGGTCAACTGGAGATGAGAGTCTCACGAACTTGCTTGCCCAGGTTGGCTTTGAACCTCAATCCTCGATCTCAGCCTCCTGAGCTCAGAGACTCTTATTTTCAATTAACCAGAAAAAAGCCAGAAGTAAAAGTATGGTTCAACTGGTAGAGCCATAGTAGAAAAAACTAAGGGACAGTGCCCAGGCTCTGAGTTAAAGCTCTAGTATTGGTGCGTGCATGCATGTGCATATGTGTGTGTGCACGCGCACACACAGACACAGACACACACACACAGAGATAGCTCAAATTTGTGATCCTCTTGCCCCAGCCTCCCGAATGCTGGTATTACAAACATGTGCAACTATGCTTGGCTCCTGGCTTCTTCTTTTCTGCTTTCTACTCTCAGGCACACAGCCTCTCTAGAGATTTTCTTGGAGCACCCTTCTCCCATGGTTTGGCAATAACACTGGCCTACTAGATATGACCTCCATGGAATCTGAGGCCAGGACTCTCTGGGGCTAAGCTAGGTGAATGGGGCACACAGGGGTCAGGTATGAGGGTGCCTACGGGTTATCGATGCCATCCTGAAGCACATTGAGGGTGTAGTACACACGGGCCCGAAAGTAGAGGCGGTGCAGGTGCTCAGTGAGGTCCTTCCTCCAGCTCACATACAGCAGGTTGCAGGTGAACTGGTCAAAACTCTTCAGCTGTGCAGCACAGGAGGCAAGGGGAAGGGAGGAGAGAGAAGCTTCCTGTAAGTCTCAGGTCAAAGCTCAAGGCTGACAGATGTCTCTGCTGACTCAGCCTAGCCTATTCTGATCACTCAGCACTTTTCTCTCTTAACAAAAGCTTCAAATCACAGGATTTCCCTTCCCCATTTTTTTTTTGTGTTTATCCTTACAAAAACCTGAAAGGCTTACTAAAGGCAAAAGCTTTGCCTCTTTTTGTATCAGAGATCTTTTTTTTTTATTTTTTTGGTCGTGGGGCCTGAACTCTGGGCCTGGGCACTGTCTCTCAGCTCTTCAGCTGTAGATTAGCACTCTACTGCTTGAGCCTCAGCCCCACTTCCAGCTTTTTCTGCTTATGTGGTGCTGAGGAATCAAACCAAGGGCCCCATGCATGCAACACAAGCACTCTACCACTGAGCCACCTTCCCAGCACCTGTATCATAGGTCTTAACTGAATACAGAGAAGGGGGGAAGCTTATCATGTGTTTCATTTATGGGGTATTTTTTGTTTTTATTTGCCAGTATTGGGACCTGAACTCAGAGCATGGGCACTGTCCTTGAGCTTCTTTTGCTCAAGGCTAGCACTCTACCTCTTGAGTCATAGCGTTATTTCTGGCTTTTTTTTTTTTTGTCAGTTGTGGGGCTTGAACTCTGGGCCTGGGTGCTGTCCTTGAGCTCTTCAACTCAAGGCTAGCACTCTACCACTTGAGCCACAGTGCCACTTCTGACATTTTCTCTTTATGTGGTGCTGAGGAATTGAACTCAGGGCCTCATGCATGCAAAGCAAGCGCTCTACCACTGAGCCACCTTCCCAGCCCCCCCTCACTTATGTTTTTACTCTTCTGTCTCCCAAGCCTGGAAAAGGGCTCTATATATTTAGGGCTCACTGACTGAAAGTCCACCAAAAGTAGCAACAGTATGACAAGAAGTGGTTCTATAGAAAACAGCTAGTCCAGCCTGAGAGACAATAGGCTGGGTTCTAGCAGAGCCCTGACTCACAATCTGCCTTTTTTTTTTTTGCAGGTTGTGGGGCCTGAACTCTGGGCCTGGGCGCTGCCCCTCAGCTCTTCAGCTCAAGGCTAGCGCTCTACGACTTGAGCCACAGCGCCACTTCTGGCTTTTTCTGCTTATGTGGTACTGAGGAATCGAGCCCAGGGCCTCATGCATGCAAGGCAAGCACTCTACCACTGAGCCACCTTCCCAGCCTCACAATCTACCATTTCTGAAGCAACCTCTTTCCTAGGCACTTAAATAACAGTCTAGCTAAGGAGCAGACAATGAAAATGAGTGTCAGGAGATAGACAACAGAATGCAAGTACAAAATAGGATTGAGTTAGGTGGAGGAAATGTGCAGCAGAGAGTTGAGGACCTGAAAGAGTGGACAAGGAAGACTCTTGAAAACAATATGCAGGATTTAGCCAACTAACAAAGGGTAAAGAAAAGAGGTTATTCAGCAAGAAAGCAGCAGATGTTGAAAGCTGGAGGTGTGACACAATGCTAAGTTGAGTTACAGCCTCAGCTGCCAGAGGAACAGCAACAGCTCTGGCTGTCAATCCTGGTTTTATTTATTTTTAAATAAGTTTTTATTGTGAAAATACTGTACAGAGGGGTTGCAATTACATGTCAATCCTGGTTTTAGCCTACTCTAAGCTCCCAGAAGCAAGAGTTCTAGGAAGCGAAGGGACAGTATCCATTTCTGCGAAATGAAGCCAGAATCGTGCAGCCTAGTCCTAACGAGTTTGAAATACATGAGAAATCTGTCCCAAGTGGGCCAATAGCAAGATCAATGCCCTGCTCAAAGTTCTGATGTCCAGGGTCACCATCCCAATTCCTTGGAAAAGGAAGGAACACCCACGAAAGCCTGGTTCTTGCTTCTTGAAGACTAAGTTCCAAAAGTTATTTATTCCACTCACACCAGATAAGGAAGAGACACAGAGAAAAAGGAAGCCCTTACTGTGGAGTTGAGAACGATGAACACAACAGCCAGGAATGTCAGTGCCTTAAACCCATCCAAGTCTTTGTTTCCCAGGACCCCATAGTACTGACTGGGGATCACGCCAACCTGGTATATCACCAGTTGTTCTGTAGGGAGGGAGGAGTCAGAAATCATTGATGAGGGAATAAAAGGTAGGGGCTTCCTGAGTTCCTGTCTCTCCTATCTCAGAGAGAAGGGGACTCCAAACTAGTGCTTTCCCCTGTGCCCCACCAAGCCCCAACTTAGGCACTCACCCAGTAGAGTCACAAACAAGAGAGTCAGGAACATCAAGACATTCTGTGATGACCAGGAAGGAAACAAAACCTTCTGTATTCTCAGGAACCGCTGGAGAAATTGCAGATCTAACCTAGGCCTGAAGAAAAGTCAGGAATAGAGAGAAGCCCCAGAGAACAGTTAAGTGCTAGACAACAGTGACCCAGCTTATCCACATTGGTCTGGAGAGGGGCCAGGCTTTGAAGAAAGAATGGTTTATAAATACTGACAATGACAGACCAGGACTAGATCTCAGGGCAAAATGTGACAGTAGCTGGGTGGCGGTGGCTCATGCCTGTAATCCTAGCTACTCAGGAGGCTGAGATCCGAGGATCCCAGTTCAAAGCCAGCATGGGCAGGAAAGTCTGTGAGACTCTTATTTCCAATAAAGTATCAGAAAACCAGAAGTGGCACTGTGGCTCAAGTGGTAGAGTACTTGCCTTGAGCTGAAGAGCTGAAGGACAGTGCCCAGGCCCAGAGTTCAAGCCCCATGACTGGCAAAAAAAAAAAAAAGTAACAGAAAGAAATGTAGAAAAACATTTAAAGATGATTTAATGGCCTTAAAATGGGAAGGCATTCCTCAATAAGAGACCAAACCCACAAACTGTAAAGGAGAAAACAGATTTCACTTAATTAGAATAAACTCTTTCTGCTTAGTACATTACAATAGATTTTAGTTTAAAAAGATAGAGAAAGCATCTGTAGAGCTCACAACTGTAATCCTAGCTACTCAAGAGGCTGAGATCTGAGAATCACAGTTCAAAGCCAGCCCAGGCAGGAAAGTCTGTGAGACTCTTATCTCCAATAAACCACTAGAAAACTGGAAGTGGTGCTGTGGCTCAAATGGTAGAGTGCTCGCCTTGAGCTGAAGAGTGCAAGGACAGAGCCCATGCTCAGAGTTCAAACACTAGGAAAGCGGTGAAGGGGGTGGGGGGTTAAAACCAATAAGTAAAAACCAATTAAGGATGAAAAAAACCAAAGCACAGAAGTCAGAAATTCAGGAAATACACAGAAAAGTGAAGGATATAAACAGACATCCCCAGGAGGGGAAACCCATAGGCCTAGTAAATGTATTCAAATGAACACAATGGGTAGCATCTTACACCCATGACATTGACAGACATGAGAAAAAAACTAAACAATACCAAATCATGAGAGGCTATGGGAAAACAGGGACCTATCATCCTGCTGTTGAGGAGAATAATCTGGGGTGACCTACCAAAATTAAGCTGGGCACTGACTTATGTCTGTAATCCTAGCTACTCAGGAGACTGTGATCTGAGAATCCAAAGCCAGCCCAGGCAGGAAAGTCCTTGAGACTCTTATCTCCAATTATCCACCAGAAAAAAATTGGAAGTGGTGCTATGGCAAAGTGGTAGAATGCTAGCCTTGAATTTAAAATCTCAGGGACAATGCCCAGGCCGAGTTCAAGCCCCACAATCTACCAAATAATAATTAATAATAATAACCTAACCAAAGTTTCCAGGACCTAGCCTCCTACTCTGGGGTGGATCACCTAAATCACTGATATCCACCTGGAGACAACTGCCAGAATATTTGAACACAGTAGACTTTGTAGTGGTTAAGATACTGGAAGCAATCTAGGGACCCATCACTAGGGTGAAAACTGAGGCTGGATGAGCTCAAAAACTAAGTTTTTTAAGTCTTTAAAAAAAATCACAGCGTATGACTTATACAAATTCAAAACCGCTATATATATTTAAGGTGACACAATTTATGCAAGGTGGCTTGTGAAAATACTAGACCCAGAGTGATCTGGGGTGTCCCAAGGATGAAATGGTATTGAGGATCGGAATGAAGAGGGAAAAGTGGCACAAGAGGGCCCCACGTGGTGCCAGGACCCGAGAAGGACCACAGCGTGCACTGTGAGGGGCTGACACCAGCAAACAAACCAAAAAGGCCTTGGGGAGGTAAAGGGAGGGGACGGCAGCCGACGCGGGGGGCTCGGGACCGGCCGAGGGGGGACGCTCCTTCCCGTCAGACCTCACTGGGATCAGGAGCGGAGGAGCCCCTTCCCCACCGTCCCAGGCGGGACGCCCTGCGCCACCCCGGCCCTCCTCCCCAGCTGCTCTGCTCACCTAGCGCCAGCTCCGGGCGCGGGCCCCGGGACCGCCATGACCCGGGATCCGACCGACTCGGGAGCCCCACAGCACCGCGGCGGCGCTGGGCAGAGTCCGCGGGGCTCGGGCAGCCGGGGAGGGGCGGGGCTGCGGCGACCACTGAGACGGCCGGATAGAGAGGCCGCTCCCGGAAGCGCAGGCTTCTCGGAAAATACCAACGAGTGTGCAGGGTTGCTTCGGCTGGCCCGACGGCTAGAGAGTCCCCTCTGGACACGGAAGGTTCCCCTCTCCCCCGCATCCCTCCCGCTTTGACAGCCTGTACACCAGAAATGTAACTCTTTCTTTTTCTTTTTGGTCGGTCGTGGGGCTTGAACTCTAGGCCTGGGTGCTGTCCCTCAGCTCTTCAGCTCAAGGTGAGCACTCTACCACTTGAGCCACAGCGCCACTTCCGGTTTCCTGGTGGTTAATTGGAGATAGTCTTTTCCGGGCTGGCCTTGAACCATGATCCTCAGATCTCAGTCTCCTGAGTAGCTAGGATTACAAGGGTGAGCCACTGGCGCCCGAGTGTTAACATTTTTCTTAACAAGTCTTTGTCTCAGTAGGTATTTTATACGTTGTCTCAGAGAAGCCAGGGTGGTCTTCCCCAGCGGGCCCCTCTCCCCCCCCCCCATTCTGGGGCTTGAACTCAGGGCACTGTCCCTGAGCTTCCTTTGTTCGAGGTTAGTGCTCTAGCCCTTGAACCAGAGCTCCACTTCCAGCTTTTTCGAATTGTTTACTGAAGCTGAATCTCACACTTTAGTGCCTAGGCTGGCTTCGACTCGCAATCCTTAGATCGCAACCTCTGGACTAGCTAGGGTCACAGGCATGAGCCACCAGCATCCGGCTAATTATTTTCCTATGCATTGTAGGAAGCTTAGCAGTAGCCCAGGCCTCTACCTGTTAGAACTCCCCACCCCATCTATGTCAAATACAAGTATCTAGGCATTGTAAAATGTCCCTTGGAAGAGAGAGGCTTTGAACTGGGCAAGTGCTTCAAAGACCAGTGCCATTTCCCTGAGTGAGATCAGCCAGCTTATCTCCAGACAGGAGGGCAGAGCAGGAGAGGTACAGTGTCAGCTAAGCTGCCCCTGGGGTTAGCATGCCCTCCATCTCAGGTCCTCAGCTCCTCCCTCAAAGCCAGTCGATCTGGCCAGGCCTAACTGAAGCTGGCCTTCAGCTCTGGCCGCTCCTCCCCCTTTACTTCCCAGAGTTGCATCAGGGAATGAGGCCTAACTGTGAACTGTTGCCTTTAGAAAACCCCTCCCCAGCTATGTACCATCAGAAGACTTCCCATCTTCCCTCCCCTAGCCCCCCTAAATATAAATTTGACCCTGAACAAAGGACAGGCGCCATGTTTCCCTCTCTGGTGGGAGAGGTAGCCTTGTCAGCTCAGGCTGGCAATAAACTGTAACTCTGTCAGTGGGTGTGTCCATGTGGTTTTCTGGAAGGGGGCTTATACCTGCTATAGTGTCTTTTTTTTTTTTAGGTCCAAGACCAGGACTCAAACTTGTTACCTGATGCTTTCACTCATCAACTAACACTCTACCAACATCTCCAATCCCTATCATTTCTTCTAGATTGGGAGCCAAGTAGGTCTGTTTCCACCCCAGAAATAAGCCACTTGGAGAAGACTGTGCTCCCTGGGCTATAAATTGGTTTAAAAACTTGGAACTCTGTGGCTCAAGTGGTAGAGTGCTCGCCTTGAGCTGAAGAGCCTAGGGACAGCGCCCAAGCCCAAAGTTCAAGCCCCATGACACCCCCCCCCAAAAAAAAATGTTGATCTTTTGCAGAGGACAAGTGGTTCATACCTGTAATCCTAGCTACTCAGGAGGCTGAGATCTGAGGTTTGTGAATCAAAGCCAGCAGGGACAGGAAAGTCGGTGACACTCATCTCCAATTAATCATAGAAAAAACTAGAAGTAGAGCTGTGGCTTAAGTGGTAGAGTACTAAGCCTTTAGCAAAGGAGTTCAGTATCCAGGCTCAGAGTTCAAGTTCCAGGACTTATAAAAATAAAATTTCTTAAATTTATTTTTTATTTTTTTGTCGGTCATGGGGCATGAACTCTGGGCCTGGGCACTATGCCTCAGCTCTTCAGCTCAAGGCTAGTGCTTAGCACTACCACTTGAGCCATAGCACCACTTCCAGATTTTTTTTTTCTGTTTATGTGGTGCTGAGGAATAGAACCCAGGGCCTCATGCATGCAAGGCAAGCACTCTACCACTGAGCCACCTTCCCAGCCCATACATGTTTTTTAAATGTTGGAACCTAAGCCTGGGTGCCCGTGCTCATGCCTGTAATCCTAGCTATTCAAGAGACTGAGATCTGAGGATCCTGGTTCAAGGCTAGCCCAGGCAAGGAAAGTCCATGAGACTATCTCCAATTAACCACCAGGAAACCGGAGGTGGCGCTGTGGCTCAAATGGTAGAGCACTCGCCTTGATCTGAGGAACAGCACCCAGGCCCAGAGTTCAAGCCCTATGACCAACCAAAAAAAAAAAAAAAAGAATCACCTGAGGGCCCTAGGCATAATGACCGACATCTGTCATCCAGCTTCTTGGCAGGCAGAAGTGGGAGTGTAGTTTAAGGCCCACCAAGGCAAAAAAAAAAAAAAAAGAGCTTATCTCAAAGAACAGGCCTGGTGTGGTGGTTCATGTCTGTAATCCCAGCTATTTGGGAAGCTGAGATAGAAGGATTAGTTCCCTGGCAGCCTGAGCAAGAAAGTTAGTAAATTAGTAAGACCCTATCTCAAGAATTTCAAGTAAGAGATGATAATCCTTGGGACTGTAGAATGATAGCTGTGCACTGGGAAGGTGGCTCAGTGGTAGAGCACTTACCTTGCATGCCTGAGGCCCTGGGTTCGATTCCTCAGCACCACATAAGCAAAAAGAAAAAAAGCAGGAAGTAGCGCTGTGGCTCAAGTGGTAGAGCGCTAGCCTTGAGCTGAAGAGCTGAGGGACAGCGCCCAGGCCCAGAGTTCAAGCCCCCCTACCGACAAAAAAAAAAAAAAAAAAAAAGCAGGTTCCATGGAGAAAGTTCAGGGGTAGGGGAGACTAAATGGGGAACTTGGAGAATTCTCTCATAGTTGTCATAAGAAACACTTATGACACTTATTGTGTAAGTAGGTAGAGGAGGATATGTGGGTCAAAGATGGAGCTATTTACAATATATATGATATAAATATAATAAATATATAACATATATACATCATATGATAATATTATATATCATTAAATAGTGTATATATGATAAATAATATGTTATATAATATGAAATACATTTTATCATATGGTATAACAACATACTTATAAACCCTAGGGAAGACTTGCCAGAGAAAAAAAGTTACCCTTTACTGAAGACTAACGAAATCTCAGAAGCTGTGTTAGGTATTGTATTATTTATCTATCTATTTATTTTTGATGCCAGTCCTGGGGCTTGTCCCTGAGCTTGTGTTCAAGGCTAGTGCTCTACCACTTTGAGCCACAGCTCCAATTCCAATTTTCTGGTGGTTAATTGTAGGTAAGAGTCTCATAGGCTGGAAATGTAGCTTAATGGTAGAGTACTTGTCTAGCATCCATGAAGCCCTGTGTTCAATTCCTCAGTACCACATAAGCCGAAAAAAAAAAAAATCCCTAAGTGGCATGGTGACTCAAGTGGTAGAGTGCTAGACTTGAGCACAGAGAGGCTCAGGGACAGAGCCCAGCCCTGAGTACAAGCCCCAGGACCGGCAAAAAAAAAAAAAAAAAAGCTGGTGCTGGTGGCTCAAGCCTGTAATCCTAGCTACTCAGGAGGCTGAGATCTAAGGATCATGGTTCAAAGCCAGCCCCAGCAGGAAAGTCCGTGAGACTCTTATCTCCAATTAACTACCAGAAAACTGGAAGTGGCACCGTGGCTCAAGTGTTAAGAGTGCTATCCTTGTGCTGAAGAGCTGAGAGACAGCGCCCAGGCCCAGAGTGCAAGCCCCATGATTGACTTTCTTGCCAACACTGGCTTTGAATTGTGATTCTCGGATCTCAGCCTCCTGAGTATCTAGGATTACAGGTGTGAGCCACTGGAGCCTTGCTTATGTCAGGTGCTTTATATAGATAACCTGAATACCCAACAAAGAAGGCAAGTAACATTTTAAAATCCCATTTCACAGAAGGCAAAACTGAGGTATGGAAAGGATTGGTTTTATGACCACCATCATGCAGCCAGTGAGGGAGGGAATTTGAGTGTAATCAGGATGTCTAGCGTCAGAGCCAGATGATCTTATTGTCCCTTTCACTGAATTCACTCCTTACACATTCAACTACCAGCTGGAATTTCTTTCTTTCTTTTTTTTTTTTGGGGGGGGTCTGGTTGTGGGCCTGAACTCTGGGCCTGGGCGCTGTCCCTCAGCTCTTCAGCTCAAGGCTAGCGCTCTACCACTTGAGCCACAGCGCCACTTCCGGCTTTTTTCTTTTTGCTTATGTGGTGCTGAGGAATCAAACCCAGGGCCTCATGCATGCAAGTCAACTGCTCTACCCTGAGCCACCTTCCCAGCCCTCTCCCCCCACCCCCACCCCCGCTGGAATTTCTATTATTATGTGTCCTCCCTTGGTAAGAAAACAAAACTCTAGACTCTAATCTGCAGGAATTTGTACCTGACTGTTCCTCGCCCTGCCCCCTCTGTCTTTGGAACAAAGCCCTATCACGCTGTTCAGTCCAGCACCATAGTGTATGTTTACTTGTCAGTCTGGTCAGTGGAGCAGACACTTCTGAAGGGCTGAGGCTGCACCTATTTCATTTTCTGTCTCTGTTTGCCAGGACAGACTCTTAGACAAATATTTGTCCAAGAGTTTAATAGATGGATGATTGGATGAGTGTAAAGAGTTTACAGTTGTCCCTACTATATTTGAGGTTCTACATCTAAGGGTTTAACTAAGTATGAGCCAAAAACATTAGGAATAAAATTGTATCTGTCCCAAACATGTACAGACATCTTTCCCTGTCATTACTCCCTAAATAATACAGAAAAAGAACAATTTGTATAGCACCTATCTTGTATTACACATTAGAAGTAATCTCAAGATGATTGGCATCTTTCGGAGGATGTGTGTTGGTTCTATGCAAATGCTATGCCATTTTATATAAGGTACCTGAGATCCAGAAAGAGGAGTGTTCTGGAACCCATCCCTTGCAGATACCAAGGGATGAAGACTGAATTAGGGATATAAAAACCTTAAGATAGTTGAATATAGGCAGCTACATTTATAAGTTGGATATAAACAAAAGTACTCTCAAAATTGAGTGCAAAGGAACTCATGGGAAATGGTGGGGTTTGAGGATGATAGTGCTTGTTTAAAAAGTACTAATTCTGTGAGCCACTGGCTCACGCTTGTAATGCTAGCTACTCAGGAGGCTGAGATTCTGAGGATCACAGTTTGAAGCCAGCCTGGGTAGGAAAGTCTATGAGGTTCTAATCTGCAATTAAAAAGCTAAAAGTAGAACTATGATTCAAGTGGAAGAATGCCAGCCCTGAGTGAAAAAACTAAGGGACAGTGTTCAAAGCCCTGAGTTCAAGCCCTAGTACTGGCACACACACAAAAAAAGGAATAAATTCTTGGAAGGACAGGGCCTGGGTTTTATCCCCAGCAACACACACACACACACACACACACACACACACACACACACACACACACACACACACACACACACACAAACAACACTTCAAATTCCTGAGTTTGGCCCCTAAATTTATTTATTTATTTTAGTATTTCTGAAGTGGAGTCTCAGTACAAATATCTTTGCAATAGAATTATTCTGAAGGTACTCTGGTTCTGCTACTAAGAGGCTAAGCAATCATAAGACTTCAATTCTCATACACATACTGCCATTCGCCAGTTGGATAGGGCTGGCCCTAGATAAAATGTACATCCACACTAAAAAATTTATTGTTTGGTTGGAAGCAGTGCTCAAGTTGTAGAATGCCGGCTTAGCAAGCTTGAGGTCCTGAGTTTAATCACCATTACGGAGAAATTGTAACTTCCCTTATTGTGATGATGAAGGAGTAAGATCTTCATGTAAAGTGCTTATCTCAGTAAATGGCACATGTAAATGCCCAGGAAAGGAGCTATTAGAATTTGTACTTTGTTTTAATTTCAGTATCTGCTAGAGCATTAAATTATAATCTAATTATAAATTAGATGTGCACCAGTGTCTCAGAAATGCATCAGTTAACAGTTAATGTGAGTCTGGACTGGCAGGCAGCTGGCTGGCATGATGAGGTAGGGAGAACTTGAGACAGCCTTGAACTCCAAAGATAGGATTAGTCACATGTTTTTCAGTCAGATCTTGTCATTTTCTTTTTTTTTTGGGGGGGGGTCCGGTCGTGGGGCCTGAACTCTGGGCCTGGGCGCTATCCCTCAGCTCTTCAGCTCAAGGCTAGCGCTCTACCACTTGAACCACTTCCGGCTTCTTTTCTTTTTGCTTATGTGGTGCTG
>NW_012267218.1:23362204-23396730 GCF_000151885.1 Dipodomys ordii | reverse complement strand
AGCTCAAGGCTAGCGCTCTACCACTTGAGCCACAGCGCCACTTCCGGCTTTTTTCTTTTTGCTTATGTGGTGCTGAGGAATCGAACCCAGGTCCTTAGGCATGCAAGGCAAACACTTTACCACTGAGCCACCTTCCCAGCCCCTCTTGTCATTTCCTTAGGTGGCAAATCAATATGTAAGGAAAAATAAAATAAAAGTGTGCTTCTCCAAGTAATCAGTAGGGGGAGCATGTGCAATTTGGGACTAAACTGGAAACACTGCATCTAGCCTAACAGCAGGCTCCAGGCTTCTCCCATTCTAAGAACAAAGGAGGTCTTTAGGAATCCCTGAGGAAACAGAGCTAGAATCTGTGCAAGACCTCAAAAGGCCAAGAAAGTCAGCCTATATAGAAGCAGCCCAGAGGATGGTGTGAGAAAGGAGAAACCAAATACAGATGTGAGTACATACATACCATGTAGAAGGAAAACAGAGACATTGAAAGACACCCCTCTCCCCCAAAAAAGTGACAAACCAAGAGAAAAATGCTGTATATTCCATAATTACAGATGTCCTGACAATCATTAAAACAATCACCAATAAATAAAAAGATGACAGAGGGCAGGGGATGTGGCTCAGTGATAGAGCACTAGTCTAGTAGGTAAGGTCCCAGGTTCAATCCCAAGCATTACAAATTATGATTGTGATTAATAATAATAATAATAATAATAAAGCCAAGCATGGTTGTATATGTCTGCAATCCCGGGGCGGGGGGTTGGGGGAAAGCTAGGGCAGTGGGATTGTGATTTGAAGGTCAGCTTTACCTACATAGGGTAGGCAAAGCCCCCACCCCCAACTCCACCAAGGCTGGAGAGGTAGCTCAGGTATAAAGCTCTGGTTTAGCATTTACAAAGTTCTGGGTTTGTTCCCTAGTATTATTATTATTATTTGATATAATAAATAAAAGAGCTGGATGCAGGTGGCTCATGCCTGTAAATCCTAGCTATGCAGAGGCTATGCAGATGTGAGGATCAGTTTGAAGCCAGGCTGGACAGACAAATCTGACTCTTATCTTCAACTAACCAGCAAAAAGCCAGATGTAGGACTGTGGCTCAATTGATTAGAATACCAGCCTTGAGCAGAGAAAGCTAAGGGGCAATGCCTTGGGCCTGAATTCCAGTGCCAGTACTGGAAAACAAAAATATAACATATGAACAGACAATTTACATTAAAAATACCAATCAAAAATAAACATATCAGATGTGTGGCTCAAGTAATGAAGTGCCAGCCTTGAGTGGAAAAACCGAGAGAGAGGAAGAAGTTCAAGTCTCAGTGCCAGCAAAAAAAAAAAAAAAAAAGGAAATATATTTCAAAAGATGAGCATTTTTAAACAACAAGGAAATACAAATTAAAACAACATGGGGGTAGGGTGGGAGAATCTTCCTTATCATTATTTCGTGAACTAATATTCATTGAATACCTATTCTGGGCCAGGCATTGATAGCTTTTTAAACATTAACTTAGATTTTAATCAGCAGGAAACCTTTAGGAAGTAGGAACAAACATTAGCCCCATTTTGCTTAGAGAGAAGTATGGCTCCAAACAGCTATTGACTGGCTTGGGGTTCACTTAGCTGGGAAGCCAGGGCAGGAAGTATGGATCCAGACCCAAGTCTCTTCTCCCAAGTCTCAGCAGTGTCCAGTGCCATTGGGGAAGGTCCTGGAAGTATCTCAAACAGGCAAGAGAGTCACTGAAAAGTTAAAACAACCTGTCAACATTCTGAAAATCCATCTGCCTTAGAAGACAGAGGAGTCAGTGTGTTTAGAAAAAAAATATATATATATACATATATATGTGTGTGTGTTTATATGTGTGTGTGTGTGTGTGTGTGTGTGAAATTTAGGGATAGGCAGATAGAGCTTGGAATGACAATTGAGCACTGGAGGAAGAAGTTTGTAACTACATCCTAAGCAGGATGGGGTCTGGCTGGTCTGAAGGTTCACAGCCTGAGAGGCTGAAAGCTGGGGAATCTGTTTGTCCGGTCCACTGCCTGCTGAGTCGCCATTCTCATTTCTAAACCTTCCAAGCCAGAGTCACAACTCCCTCCCCCATTGTCACACCTGCTGGCAGCAGGGGCTCCAATGAATGGACAATTTCCAAGAATTCTTGTCCCTTCCCCCACCTTTTACATAGCCAAGCCCAGGGACAAAAGGCGCCCGGGGTCTGGAGCTTCTTCCTCCAGCTCCTGCCAGCTCCAGGGAGTGCCAGACAACTGGAGCCGGGCTCCACCGCACCATTTACATTTTTAACAGCCTCCCCACCCTACTCCCCTCTCCACACCCATGGCCAAGGCCACACATCTACAGGACCCAGGTCCCTTCAGAGTCCCTTGGAGGCTGAAGGTAGTTGCAGTGGAATGCAGGTGGGGAGGCACAAGTATGGGGATGGGGGGTTCTTATCTTAGACTCCAGGGCTGAGGGTACAGATCTTTTGTGCAGGACACCATGTCCCAGCAGCTCCAAATTGGCCTGTCACTCAGTGTTGATTCCTGCCTTACATGGAGGCTGTCCTATGAGATGCAGATGTTCTTTTTTTTTTTTTTTTATATATGCTGCATGGTTCCTTTAGCCACTGATGGGTGCAACCTGTTCACGGAGCTCCTACTATGTGCTAAGTGCTTCACATCCGCTCTCTTCTTGGAACTTCACAACCTGAAGTAAGCAAGGACCCAATTTCTAGATGAGGAAATTAATTTCCCTGGGGTCCCCTCAAGGGCAAGCGGTAGCAAACACCCCCAAGTCTGGGGCAACGCTTTCCTCTTCACATCTCCCAAATGGTAGCATTGTCCTGCCCTTTGCTGATCCTCAGGGCTGGCCCTGCCTGGGCTGGGCTTCCCTGGCCCTCAGAGGCAGCCTCCTGCCAAAGTCCACATTTTGTTCCCAATGTTAGCTTTGTAGGGCAGACCGGGGGAGGGGACAGTTACTCTTCACTCAAGGAAGAAGCTGCATCAGGACCCAGGCTTGGCTTGGATCCTAGTGGACTGGGCTGATCATCAGACCATATGAGGCTGGTTGATTCCAACATTTCCACTGCTCCTGAGAGCCTCGAAGAATGGGGACCGGCACATCAAAGGGCAGCCTGCAGGGCAGCAGGGAAGACTGTAGTTTTCATCTTTATACATTCGAACATGTTGAATTTCTTCCCTCCCTCCCTCCTTCCCTTCCTTTCTTCCTGCCCCGCCCCCCTTCTTGGCAGGGTACTATCCCTGAGCTTCTTTTGCTCAAGGCTAGCCCTCTACTACTTGACACATCTGGCCTTTTCTGTGTATGTAGTACTGAGCAATTGAACCCAGGGTTTTATGCATGCTAGGCAAGCACTCTACCACTAAGCTACATTCCCAGCCCTCCCTCCACATTTTTTTTTGGTCCAGTCCTGGGGCCTGAACTCTGGGCCTGGGCGCTGTCCCTCAGCTCTTCAGCACAAGGCTAGCGCCCTACCACTTGAGCCACAGCGCCACTCCCAGCTTTTTTCTTTTTGCTTATGTGGTGCTGAGGAATCGAACCCAGGGCCTCATGCATGCAAGGCAAGCGCTCTACCACTGAGCCACCTTCCCAGCCCTGTCCCTGAGATTTTATGCTCCAGGCTAGCACTCTACCATTTGAGCCACAGCTCCACTTCTGGCTTTTTTTTTTGGTAGTTTATTGAAGAGTCTCACTGACTTTCCTGCCTAGGCTGGCTTTGAACCCTAAGCCTCAAATCTCAGACTCTGAAGTAGCTAGGATTACAGGCATGAGCCACCAGCACAGGGATCTACTTCTTTCTTTCTTTCTTTCTTTCTTTCTTTCTTTCTTTCTTTCTTTCTTTCTTTCTTTCTTTCTTTCCTTTCTTCCTTTCTCTCTCTCCTCCTCCTCTTCCTCCTCCTCCTTCTTTCTTTTTTAGAAGTACTGGGGTTTGAACTCAGGGCCTCACACTCGCTTAGCAGGTATCTTCCAACCCTTAGACATGCAATTGTAACAGTTATTCCCTGTCTTGTCCTTTAGAAAGAGAAATGTCTGGGGTGGTTTTGAATGATGACTGGATTTAGGTAAGCCTGGATTAGTGAAGAGTGGCCCTTGATGATGTCAAACTCCGAGTGCACCTGAGGCATTCTGAAAGCATCAGGAGATGCTTGACTGTAGGAGAGCAGGTCATCCAGAGCAAAGAGAAGGAAAGCCCACCATGAGGCTGCCTCATTCGGGAGGATAAGGATCCTAGTTCCTCACAGAAGAGGACCATAAGGAAAGCCCTGGGGACCATACATGACTTGGACTGGGGTTCAATAACCAGGAGCTTTGTCCTCTCTAGGGATAGAGGCACATGGAGCTGCACATGTCCTTACTGAGTGCCATACATGGGCTGTGCACATTAGCTTGTGTGTCCTCTGAGTCAGATGACAACCACATTTTATACCCAAGGAAATCTGTGGCTTACCTGAGTTAGTAACTTAAAAGCTGCCTGTGGTAGCACATTCCAGTAATCTGGGAAACTTGGGAGGCTGAGGCTTGATTGTGAGTTTGGGGTTAGACTGGGCTATGTACATAGTGTGAGTGACTCTGCCCAACCCTCTCCTGATGCTCCAAAAAGCCAGTTCTGTCCAACTCCATGTTCTATACTGTGCTGACTGAACTGTCGGCCCTTGGGGTAGGGAACCAATGGCATCTAGGCTCCTCATTTTCCCTCTCACTCTTCACCTACTTCCAAAGGAAGGGAGCAGGATACTAGGCTCAAGTTATTTGCCAAGGAGACATATATTCCACATTTGTAATCGAAAAGTTCCTCCAGGAGAAAATCCACCACATGAAAGCTAAATTATGATGAATCACAAACTCAGATAAAGTATTTTAAATTCTTATCACAGATCAAGGGCTACCTGTCTTAAGATATACGAAATTGTCCCAAATCTTTTTTTTTCTTTTTAAAGAAAAGGGCTATCCAGGGAATGTCTGTAATCCTAGCACTCATTTAGCTATTTTTTTTTTTTTTTGGATGGGGGGGTCTGGTCATGGGGCCTGAACTCTGGGCCTGGGCGCTGTCTATCAGCTCCTCAGCTCAAGGCTAGCGCTCTACCACTTGAACCATAGCGCCACTTCCGGCATTTTTTTTCTTTTTACTTATGTGGTACTGAGGAATCGAACCCAGGGCCTCAGGCATGCAAGGGAAGCGCTCTACCACTGAGCCACCTTCCCAGCCCCGATCCTAGCACTCAGGAGGATGAGGCAAGAGACTGTCATATGCACAGACAAAAAAGCCCAACTGAATAGCAAACCACAAATTAGGCACAAGGTGTTCACAGAAAAGATTAACTGGAGTGTGTGTGTGTGTGTGTGTGTGTGTGTGTGTGAAAAATATTCATCTTTCCTTTCATTCATAACGAAAGAATACAAATTAAAACTGCACTGAGGTAAAAAAAAAAAATTCACCTATTACATTAGCAATGGTACAAAAAAAATTGTTGGATGTAGTGCTCATAATGCCAGCACTCAGGGGACCGAGGCAGGAGGAAGGATAGCAAATCTGAAGCTAGCTTTTGTTGTTGTTGTTGTTTAAATAAATACTGTATTGACCAGAATAGAGAAACGGCATTTTCTTCTTTTTTTCTAAAGGTGGGTGGGTGAAACAGGGTGTTCCTATGTAGCCTAGCATGGCCACAACTCTCAATCCTCCTGACTCAGCCTACCGAATGCTGGGATTACAGGCATATACTCCCATGCCCAACATTTTGTGATTTTGTGCCAATACACTCAGCTACACTTTCATACTTTATTTTATTTATTTATTTATTTATTTTTTTGCCAGTCCTGGGGCTGGAACTCAGGGCTTCAGCACTGTCCCTAAGCTGCTTTTGTTTAAGGTTAGCACTCTACCACTTCTGCCACAGTGCCAGTTCTGGCTTTTTCTTTTTCTTTTCTTTTTTTTTTTGTCCGATTGTGAGCCTGAACTCTGGGCCTGGGCGCTGTCCCTCAGCTCTTCAGCTCAAGGCTAGTACTCTACCACTTGAGCCACAGCGACACTTCTGGCTTTTTTTTTCTGCTTATGTGGTGCTGAGGAATCGAACCCAGGGCCTCATGCATGCAAGGCAAGCGCTCTACCACTGAGCCACCTTCCCAGCTCGGCCTTTTCTGTTTATATGATACAGAGGAATTGAACCTAGGGCTTCATGCATGCTAGGTAAGCACTCTACCGGTAAGTCACACTCCCAGCCCCTCATACTTTATTCTTAAAAAATAACTGGTATAGCTTTTTTTTTTCCCTCCTGTTTATGTGGTACTAAGGAATTGAACACAGGGCTTCATGGCTTCATGCATGCTAGGCAAGCACTCAATCCTTAAACCACATTACCAGCCCTGGTATATAACTTTTAGGGAGGGGAATTTACAAAATCTATATTGTACAAACCACACAATATAGTTTACATAGACATATATACATATATGTGTGGGAAAAATATATTAAGTTACATAATGCAAAAGATGGAAGTGACCTTAATGTTCATGGACATAGAAGACAGAGTAATTATGCCTATGCATAGAGTTCATATATGTAGACCTGAACTAACTTAGACGCCACCAGCTAAGTGAGCTAAGTGTGACTGTAGAACATTTGATATGCTAATCTTTCTTGAGACTCTTCCCTTCTCTTCTCTGCCCTTCCCTTCCCTTTTCCTGTGTTGCCAAGGATTGAACCCAGAGCTTTGCACTTTAAGGTGTATTTTAAGTATAAAACATAACCATATAACCTGCCTTGGGTGTGGTAGCACAGGCCTATAATCCCAGCACCCAGGAGCCAGGCACAGGAGGACAGTGAGTTTGAGATCTGCCTGGGCTTTTGAGATATTGTCTTAAAATTGAAAAACACAACAACAAAACCCCTACAATGGAACATATAACAACAACAAACATAAAAGCCTATTTCACACATTTGCTGTTTGAAGACATGGTAGAAAAGAAAAAGTTTTCATATCTGATAAGAATGATTATATTTTAGATAGTGTTTCAACTAAGTTTCTTTAAAAATTAATTTTACCTCTTCCTCTTATATTTTCCCAAAGTGACTGAAAAAATTTGTAAAAATGTATAGCTTTCATGAATTTCCTTGGACAGCAGTAGCTCTGGCTGAAACGAAACAAAGTAAGGTACACTGAAATATTTAGTATGCTGCCAATGGGCTTTAACAAAGGAGAGAAGATCCAGGCACTGGTGGCTCATGCCTGTAATCCTAGATACTCAGGAGGCTGAACTCTGGGGATTGTGGTTCAAAGCCAGCCCTGGCAGAAAAATTTGTGAGACTTTTTTTTTTTTTTTTTTGCAGTCTTTGGGCTGGAACTCAGGGTCTAGGTACTGTCTCTGAGCTTCTTTTGCTCAAGGTTAGCACTCTACCACTTGAGCCACAGCACCACTTTTGACTTTTTCTGTGTATGATGTACTGAGGAGTCAAACCCAGGGCTTCATGTGGTGCTGTGGTTCAAGTGGTAGAGTGCTAGCTTGAGCAAAAGCAGCTCAGAGAGAGAGAGAGAGATTGAGAGATTGGGGGGGGGCAAGGACAGAAGTAGCTCTCTCTTCTGACTTGCTTGTTTTACCTATCTTGAGAATGATACTTTAGAGACAATACTGGCTGCCACTGAGAGACAACCTGTAGCCAGAGAAACAGGGCTGACCTTTGAAATCTAAATCCTTTTGTACATTTTTGAGACAAACTTTAAGGACAGTTTGAATATTATTATGTATATTTTACCTGTATATTTTATTTGAGTTGGATGTGTGTGTGTGTGTGTGTTTGTGTATGTGTGTATTTGCTGGTATTGGAGTTTGAACTAAGGCCTGAGGACTATCTCTGAGTATGTATGTGTGTGTGTATATATATATATATATATATATATATGATCATGATGCTCAGAGCTCAGCCTCGTGAGTAGAATTACAGCCATGAGCCACTGACCCCCTGCAACCCTTCTTTAAAATAATATTTTTAGTTGCACCATTATTCAGCTTTTTGTAAATTAAGTTTTTTTCTTTTCTTTTTCTAACTTTACCAATTGAGTCTTTTACAAAGAAAATGTTGAAATGTGTAATTTTAAGGGGGGGGGAACCCTTCCACTATATTAGAACAAAATATACCCAAGATGTTCACAATAGCTGTCTTCAGATAATGAGATTGTAGGTAAGTTGTTCTTTCACTTTTCTTTCAAAAACTTCTCAATTATTCTATAAATAACACTTTTGTAATGGAAGAGCCAAAAAAACTCCTTTTTGTATTAAAAAAAACACTTTAAAAGATTCCATTAGCCTTTTAAACAATTTTCAATCATCTTCACTGCTTTTTAAAATGATAGCAAAAATGCAGGCTCCTTATAAAATGTCAAACAGAAAGATATGTGGAATGAAAAAGTGTCCCATAATTCCATCTCTTATGAGATAACCACTATTCTCTGAAACCTAAAAAAAAGACCCAGCAATACTTCAGGCTTACATTAAGCATGTTAAAAATCATTAAGAATGTTAAAAATCATTCTAAATGGCAAAAGAGGCTGAGAACTAGAATAGATTCTTCGTGTGCCTGGCAGAATCCGGAATCTTTAAGTTGACCAGCCCATGAATATACTCAAAGACTCAGGGAGGGGTGGGGGTGGAGATATGCCCCCCCCACCTCTGTCGGGTAATAACTTGCCCTAGGCAGGAATGGCATTCAAATCCAAGTTCAGCCTCTGCACCGCTGGTCACGGTATTGGCGGGTGTGGCTGGTGTACGAGGCTGCGCTGGAGCTCTAGTTATCAGGCAGCCCCCTCTGCCAGAGCTCCAGGAAATGGGTGTTTGAGAAGGGATCTCAGAGTTTGGTGATAAGTATAGAGCTCTTGACTGAGAGGAGGGAGAAAATGTGGTGAGACTGTGGATCATAGCGGATTGTGGGCTGCGGGTTTCAGAGAGAGGCCAGGCTATGAGGAGGAGAGGTGGGTGGAGCTGGAAGCCCAGGAGCGAAGCTACTGTAGATAGCACTCCAAAGGGTTAAAGCCCCACAGGGAAACACCCTCCCCCTCTCTGCTTCCAGAGGCTGGGCCTCACCTCCCCCCACGCCAGGGACTAGACAGGCCGCTACCTGGGATTAGTTTCTTCAGAGATTATTTGCAGCCCCTAGGCTGCAGGTGAGCTTCGGGAAGGAAATAAAGCCTCTTTTTCAGCGCATCCACATCTTTTCCTTTCTTGGGGTGCAGAGTTTGAGCCCTGGGATTGAGCCCTGACACCCAACTCTTAACTCAGGCACTGCTTTGGGAATGGGAGGTGTTGAGCTCTAACCCTGGGGGGAAGGGAGAGGATGCTCAAAGAATAGTGGAGGACTTGGTTTTGGACAAAGTGGAGAACTTTCTGGAAGTCTCCACTGAGCTGTTTTTCTGCTCGCCTGGCTTCAGAGCCAGAACGAGAGGAGCAGATTCAACGATGCATTTTAGGGGTTCAAAGAGCCCCCTCAATCTTCCTCTAAGCAACCCTCCTTAACCAGTTTCTAGGCTCCAGCTTTACAATGGGTCTTGCTCCCCTTCCTTCAAGCCAGATCACAGCCTTTTCCCTTAAGTCCGTCTACAACCTTCTCCTCCAGTTGGCTCCCCTTCCCGGCTCCCCCCTCCCCCTTCAAACTCTTTGGAAATCTTTTGACTTTCTTCTTAAGTTTTCCCGGGGCAGCTTGAGGTCTGTTTCGGAGCGGGTCTGAGCACTTTAACACCCCCAGCTGGAGGAGAGTGGATAAGACAATAGCTGCTATCACTTTACCATTGGAAGTGACCCCCGAATTTGCACTTCTTTCATCTTGGGACCAGAGCCCTGGAGGGTGGGCGATTTCCTGGGGGGAGTGGCTTAAACCGCTTCCCCAGCGGCCAGTTGGTTGTAGAGACCATCCATGTTCTATGGTCCACTACAGATATGAGACCGGTGGGGGCTGAGAGTGGAGCTCAGCTGGGGCGGCTTCCTGGGAAGCCCTTTCCCTGCAGGGCAACTTAAATGTCCCAGGCTGGAAGGTGGAGAGAGAAGTGGACACCCCCCAGGGCTCTGGGCCACCCTTGAGGTCAGTAAACTAAGAGGGGTGGGCACCACGTTCAGCTTGGAGGCCCCAGGGGAGTGAAGGGTGGCCTCAAGTCTGGGTCAAGGCATGACCGTGAAGACGGTGTGTGTGCGTGTGTATGCGTGTGTGTGTGCGTGTGTGGACCAGGAGGGGAGGCATTGTTTCTTGGACTCTCTCCCCACCCCCACTGGCCTGCCTAGCTCTCCTCCCCACCCCTGACACAATGGTTTGGCCTGAGCCCCTCCCCAGACTGCAGGAGCTTCCAAAGTTAAGGTATAGGTGCGCCTTGTCTCTGCAGGCCCAGGAAGGCCGGCTCTCTACCCTGTCACCCAGGGCCTCCTGGTACTCCAGGAGGTGACTGGTGGCTTGTATCCTTCCTCTTACGGACTTGGTCTTCCCTCCTTTTCAGACACGTGGTTCGGTAGAGCATCTGAACTTGGGAACTCAGATTTGGCCTCCCATTGACCCAGGTGCACCATTTAATTCCGTGGTTTTGGGAGATTCCTTGTGCAGTTGCTTGTACAAATTCTACCCGTGAGCCCCCCATGGCTGTCCATGTTCCTCTGGGTCTCCAGACCACAGGGGGCTGAACCAAGATGGCTGGCAGTCCCTAGAGAGTGCAGCCTGGGCAGTCAAGTCAGTGTAACTGGGGAGTGGAGCCTGGCTGGGTGAGAAGCCAGCTACGCAGGGGAGAATCGAGGTCCCAAAGACCTGTGTAGCCTTCATGTTTGGGATTTCGCTGACTACAGAGACTACAAAGGTGCAACTTGGAGAGGGACAGGGAGAAAAGGGACTCAGGAAAGTTGAGCATTCCTGATACAGCTGGTGGGAAAGGAGTTTGTTCTAGAGATGATCTTGGCTTCTCCTCTTGTCTACTCAGAGACATAGTTTACCTCCTAAAATTCAGGGGACGGAGCCTGGAATTGGTCTCCTGCAATAAGGGGATCATCTGCTTACAATAAAGGAGACTGAAAGATAGGAAAGCAGGCCCTGTTGAAGTCAATTCTCAAAGGAGTGTGTGAGCGACTTTCTCTGTCCATTCTTTCCTCCTTGGTTGAGTCCTTTTTAGGTGCTTAAGATGCTCTCTGGTGCCCTGTCTTTCCTTCTCTCTTCTAACTTCAAGCCAAGGAGGTGGAAGAGTCTGAGGGGGGGTGGCAGGGAGGCCAGCCGGGCAAAGTCCTCAGATTCCTTCTCACTTTCTGCCTCTCAGTTGCTCAGTGCACCTGACAGTGCTTTTGTCTGCTTTGCATTGCACTCCCAGGCAAAGAGCCATCGCCAAAGACATAGTTGCACCTGAACCCCATCACCAGTTAC
This sequence comes from Dipodomys ordii, assembly GCF_000151885.1. Classification (NCBI taxonomy): domain Eukaryota; kingdom Metazoa; phylum Chordata; class Mammalia; order Rodentia; family Heteromyidae; genus Dipodomys; species Dipodomys ordii. The sequence continues at coordinate 23,385,357 of NW_012267218.1, read as the reverse complement.
CTATTTAAGATTGATCAGCTTCTGCGTGCAGCTCCTACCCTCTCCACACTGCTGTCCTCCATTCAGTCCAGTCCTGTTTTGCACGGTTGGGGGGGTAGGGGAGTTGCAGAATCTCTCCAGGGAACTGTTGTTTTTCTTCCTCTTTGTGTGTGTTTTAAGACAGAGTCTCCCGTGTAGCCCAGGCCTGATCCCAGGTCCTTCTACCCCAGCCTCTGAGTGCTGGGATTACAGGTATGCACCATCCAGCTCCCTTCTTAGCAAGCAGATTGTTTTTTGTTTTTTTTTTTTCCCTTTAGGTGGGTTGGGACTCAGGGCCTCACAGGTCAAGTGCTCTATCCTTTGAACCACACTTCTAGTCCACTTTGCAAGCTTTTGAGGATGCCAGAAGTGGGGTTCTTATACTTTCTCCGCCCACTCTTTGGAGGGGAGGAAGGAATTGGATAGGGTAGTACCAGGTGTGTCTGACACTGAGGATGTAGGGTGGGACCACGTAGGGTGGGGAGGGGTGGAGTTTGTGAGAGGGGAAATGCGGTATATTTGGATGTATGTGTTGGAAGTTTATGGACACTACTGCATGAATTCAGGCAAGTCAACCCTTTCCATTCTGGACTTCAGTTTCTTTATAAAATAATTAGGTTCATCACAAAGCTCCAGAATGCCTGTATCCTTTCAAATAAATCATTTAGAGAATTTTGGGTAATGAGAATCTGGGTTGGGGATTTAGCTGAGTAGAATAGCACTTGGCTGGCAAGTGCAAGGCCCTGAGTTAATTATCCAAAGGAAAGTCAGGGTCTCAGGAAACAGGTACACAGAGTGAAGCAGGAGAATTACCTAGATCTAAAATTGGTCTTTTTTTTTTTGGGTCTGGTCGTGGGGCCTGAACTCTGGGCCTGGGCGCTGTCCCTCAGCTCTTCAGCTCAAGGCCAGCGCTCTACCACTAGAGCCACATTCTGGCTTTTTTCTTTTTGCTTATGTGGTGCTGAGGAATCGAACCCAGGGCCTCAGGCATGCAAGGCAAGCGCTCTACCACTGAGCCACCTTCCCAGCCCTAAAATTGGTCTTTTATTCTTTGTTTTCCCTGAGATTTTGGTTGAGTTATCTGAAGTTCAATGCAGTCAGTAAATGGTAAATAATTTTGTTTGCAAAGTACCTGGCAGAGCACTCATGTATATGGAGCTGGATAACAGCACATAACAAGTCACATGTATGAAAAACAGAAAAAAAAAAAAAAACTGCCATCCTCTCCTGAGGTTATGATTGTTTGCCAGAATGTAAAGTCTCTTCAGTGTGTTTAGTTTGTTTGTCAGGGTTCATGTGTTTATAACCATAAAATGCACGAGTGGTAACAGATCAAAAGCCCAAATCCAGATGGGTGTGACAATGTATTTGACTAATCCCAGCACTGGAGGCCTAGGCTGGAGGAAAGCTTAAGGTCAGCCTTTACTACTCAAGACTGTCTGAGGGGAAACAAGGAAAACAACAAAAAGGCTGAAATCCATTATACAGAAGAAATTTGGTGGGAGTTAACTATCCTAGATATGTAATAAGATGCACATCTTGAAGAAGTCTGCTGCTGGGAAACTTTATCCAAAGGGGATTGTTATTATCAATGCTTTAAAAACTTCTTTATTCTAGTCCAGGCAGGAAAATCCATGAGACTTTTTATCTCCAATTCACCACCAGAAAACGGGAAGTGGCGCTCTGACTCAAAGTGGAAGAGCACTAGCCTTGAGCTGAAGAGCTCAGGGATAGGGTCCAGGCCCAGAGTTCAATCCCCAGAACTGCCTCCCCCCCAAACAATAACAACAACAAACAACAACAACCTTTCTTTATCATTATCAAGTTAAACCTAGGCAGGTGTTCCTTCAGTGTTTTGAAATGCTTTTATTGAATCTCACTTTTACAATTGTGTACACTTAAACACAGCATCACATTTCTCATTTGAAACTGTCCATAAAGAGGTATCTGAACACTGAAATTAGGATGATTAGCTTCTATTGTAAGTGTGGGTAGACATAGCTACTCCTCTGAAAAGGCTGCTTTTGTTTCTGGTCTCAGGACGCTTGTGAGCTTTCATTTATTTATCTATTACACTACTAAGGATCACCTTTTGTTTACAACAATCTTTTGTTTCTACCAGTGTAAAGTGTATTCATATTTTAAAGTGAGCCAATCATGCCGGGCGCTGGTGGCTCACGCCTGTAATCCTAGCTACTCAGGAGGCTGAGATCTGAGGATCACGGTTCAAAGCCAGCCCGGGCAGGAGAGACCATGAGACTCCTATCTCCAATAAACCACCTGAAAACCGGAAGTGGCGCTGTAGCTCAAATGGTAGAGCGCTCGCCTTGAACTGAAGAGCTGAGGGATAGTGCCCAGGCCCAGAGTTCAAGCCCCACGACCGACAAAAAAATAAATAAATAAAGTGAGCCAACCAGGGTGGCTCAGGATAGCTCTTTGCTCAGGCCTATATCCTATCTACTCAGGAGGCTAAGAGCTGAGGATTCGGCCCAGGCAAGAAAGCCCATGAGACTCTTAGCTTCAATAAACAAACTACTTGGAGAAAACTGGAAGTGGCTCAAGTGGTAGAGTGTTAGACTTGTACAACAAGCTCAGGGACAGTACCCAGGCCCTGAGAGTTCAAACCCCAGGACCAGCACAAAGAAAAAAAAAACAGAGGCTAAGGAGCAGTTACTTACATGCTTAACCTTGGGTTATATCCCTAGCATTGCAAAAATAAAACAGTATAAGTAATCATTGCTTTAAATGAACAAAAACAATGAAAAAAATAAGAATTTATTTTATTTCTCCCTAATCTCTGTAAATACGCAGTTTAACAGAACAGAGGTGGATTCTCCTGTCTTTTAGAGTGCCTCTGTTTTGATATGTTATTTTGTGAAAGTGAATGAAGAGGTGGAGAAGGGAAAGATGTATTGATGGCTTTTTTTTTTTCCAGTGGACTTTCTTTTTCTTTTTGCCAATCCTGGGGCTTGAACTCAGGATCTGAATGCTGTCCCTGAGCTTCTTTTGCTCAAGGCTAGTACTCTACCACTAGAGCCACTTCTGGCTTTTTCTGTGTGGTTCGGAGGAATCGAACTCAGGACTTCATGCATGCTAGGCAAGCACTCTACCACTAAGCCACATTTCCAGCCCCTCTGGATTTTCTCTGAGATTATGAAACTGAACAAGCAATAGACTTGTAAAAGGTTAGTTATAATGTGGGATTTGAGTGTACATTTAGTTCCAGCTCTGGGAAGGCTGAGGAAGAAGGATTAGTTCAAAACTAACCTGAGCTATGTAGAAGACTCTGTCTAAGGAAAATAAAAACTAATATTCATGAGGTTTTGTTTTGCTTTTGGCCAGTCCTGGTGCTTGAACTCAGAGCCTGGGTATATCCCTAAGCTTCTTTTTGTTCAAGGTTAGTGCTCTACCACTTAAACTGCAAATCTAGTTCCAGCTTTTTTGTGTGTTTTATTGACCTTAAGGTCCGCCTGGGCTGTCTTTGAACCACTATTCTCAGATTTCAGCCTCCTGAGTGGCCACCAGTAGCCACAGGTGTGAGCCACCAGTGCCTGGCTCATGAGATTTTTTTATTTTAATTTTTTTAGTTTTTGTGCCTACTTTTTTGTTATTTATTTGCTGAGATACAATCTCCATGTATAACCTCAGGTTGGCCTTGAACTCAATCTTCTGCCTCCCCCGTGCCAGGTTTACAAAGCCTGTGCCACTACATACAGCTTTTTCTTTTGTGCTGCTACTGGGCACCTGCCCCTTAGCTTTTTTTTTTTTTCCCCCCTCAAGGCTGGTGCTTTTTGGTGGTTAATTAGAGATAAGAGTCTGATGGACTTCCCTGCCTGAGCTTGGTTCAAACCATGATTCTCAAATCTCAGCCTCCTGAGGAACTAGGATTACAAGTGTGAGCCTCTGGTGCCTAGTTCCTTTTATACTGTGAATGGATCTTTTACCATTGTGAATAACCATATAATACTACCTGTTATTTGAGAAGTACAGTTCATTGAGTGATGTAGCAAGTAAGTCCATGGAAATGTGGAGTCACCACATTCAGTAATGTCATCATCGATCTCACCAGGGATTTGTCAGTATTGGGAAGCTATCAAGCTTACTGTAGTGGAAACAACCTTTTCTGAAAACTGATTGTTTTTCAGATGGGATCTAACTGTTCCCAGGTTGTGGACTCATGAGCTTGAAGCAACCTTTCCACTTTAGCTTCCTGAGTGTCTGAGACTGCAGCTGCATGCAAATGTGCCTACTTTCCTAATTCAGAATTTCAAATGAAACTTCCAAATTTCTCATGGGCAGCGAATACAGTTATCTTCCTTGAAGTGACAGGCTCACTTTATTCATTTTGGAGAAAATGTTTGTGTCAGTCTTTCTCTAAAGTGAAGATGGTATTCCATGCTAAAAGCAGCTAATTCATCACACATGCAAACAATGGTCCAACTGAGACATTCATCCTGCTCAGTATGCAGCCGGTGGCTCTGTGTGCTCTCCCAATACAGAGGAGACACTTAATGGTCATGATTGAGTAAAATAGATCATCTTCACTGTTCTAAGAACACACACTTTTCCCCTCCCCCTGCCACCCCCCTGTTTGCTTGTGAGGGTTTTGAACTCTAAGCCTTGCACTTGTTAAGCAGAGCCTCAACCCCTTGCCCTTTGTATGCTTTGTTATTTTTCTTGAGTTATTGCCTGGGCCTAGCCCCGGGCCATAAGGCCCTTATGTACAGGCTCCCAAATAGCTGGAGCCATGACCAGGTCCCCATAACATTTTGCCCCCCTCTCCAGGCTAACCTCCATCTGTGATCTACCTGATTTCCTTGGTAGCTGGGATGGTAGGAATGGGCCACTGCATCCAGTGTTAAGAACATTCTTTTTGTTGTGGGGAGGGGGGAGGAGGGAGCTTGAGCTGAGGGCCTTGGCACTGTCCCTTAGCTTTTTTCATTCAAGGCTAGTGCTCTACCTCTTGAACCATAGCTCTACTTCTGGCTTTTTGCTGGTTAAATAAAGTTAAGAGTCTCATGGACTTTCCTTCCTGGGCTGGTTTTGAACTGTGATCCTCAGTCTTAGCTTTCCTGACTAGCTAGGATTACGAATGTGAGCCACCCATGCCCAGCTAGGTTCAGTAAGTAACTGTATGTGTGTTTGTGTGTGTGCGTGTATGTGCAGGTGTGTCTATGTATATCTTCTCTGCATTATTTCTCTTAATGCCTATAGTGACTCTCTAAGGTAGGTTATATATGACTATTCTCATTTTACGTTAGATGAAGCAGAACCCTAGAGGTTAAGTTGCTGTTTGAGGCTAACATCAGAGCCAAGATTCAAAGCCAGGTTCCAGAGATGAGACCATCCTCTCCTTCATAACCCTGAGCACCTCAACAAACTCAAGAAGGCAGTTAGTTAGCCGTTACCTGCAATGGAGAAAGTGTAGGAGTGGACACGGCACCAATGCTGGGGGTGTGTGTATCATGCGGATACTTTATTCTGACCTCTGCCCTTTGCCCTTTCAGGATGACTTCTCGCGATGAGCTGATACAGCAGGTGCTACAGGAGCTGCAGGAAGCCGTGGACTCCCAGGGGCTGGAGGGTCTTGTGACTGCTGCCCTGGAGGCCAAGCGGGTCTTGTCTTCCTTCACCCTTCCCAGTGGCCGGAAGGAGAGCCTGGGGCTCCAAGTGCTGGAGGTAGATTCTGTGGCTCTGAGCCTGTACCCAGAAGATGCCCCCCGCAATATGCTGCCCCTGGTGTGCCAGGGTGGGGGCAGTCTGCTGTTTGAAGCGGCCAGCACGCTCCTGTGGGGGGACACGGGCCTCAGCCTGGAGCTGCGGGCCCGCACTGTGGTGGAGATGCTGCTCCACAGGCAGTATTACCTGCAGGGCATGATCGACTCCAAAGTGATGTTACAGGCCGTGCGCTACTCCCTGTGCTCAGAGGAGTCCCCCGAGATGACCAGCCTGCCTCCTGCCACACTGGAGGCCATCTTCGATGCAGATGTCAAGGCCACCTGCTTCCCCAGCAGTTTCTCCAACGTGTGGCATTTGTACGCCCTGGCCTCTGTCCTTCAGCGCAACATCTACTCTATCTACCCCATGCGCAACCTCAAAATCCGACCTTACTTTAACCGGGTCATCCGACCACGCCGCTGCGGCCACATGCCGGCCACGCTGCACATCATGTGGGCTGGCCAGCCCCTCACCAGCCATCTCTTCCGCCATCAGTACTTTGCCCCCGTGGTGGGACTGGAGGAGGTGGAGGTGGATGGTGCTCCTCACCCTGCGCCCGGTCCTCCCTCGCTGGCCCAGCTGCCACCACCAGCCAAGACCCTGGAACTGCTCACCTATCAGCCTGGCCTCAGCTACTCTCACCTGGGGGAGCACCACCATGTCACCAAGAGCACCTTCTACCGCTGGCGCCGGCAGTCCCAGGAGCACCGGCAGAAGGTGGCCACCCGCTTTTCGGCCAAGCACTTCTTACAGGACAGTTTCCATCGGGCCGGGTGCCTCGTGCCTCTGCAGCAGTTCCTCCAGATGTTCCCCGAGATCTCCCGCTCTACCTACTATGCCTGGAAGCATGAGCTGCTGGGCTCAGCTGCAGACCCTGCCCTGGACCCTGTTCCTAGGGAGGTGACAGCCATGGCAAAGTTGCTAGGGGAGAAAGCCACCAAGGGGCCAGGGTGCTCTCCACCCGCCGGGTCCAGCCCAGGAATGGTCTTAATGCAGCAGGCCAAGTCCTACCTGGAGCGTTGCATCGCCCTGAACACAATGGTGCCCTATCGCTGCTTCAAAAGCAGGTTCCCTGGCATCTCCAGATCCACCTACTACAACTGGCGGCGGAAGGCCCTCCGGAAGAACCCCAGCTTCAAGCCAGAACCGCTTGTGGAAGTCCCCCTGGCTCCCCAACCAGTGTCTGTGGGGAAAGAGACTCTGCCCCCTTGGAAGGATGAGGTGGCAGAGACGGTGGAAAAAGCCACAGATCAGGGCCCCCCTGCTCCCCGAGAGCTCCCGTCCCCCTGGAGGTCCCTGTCACGTTGGCAGAAACGCCTGCGCGTGGCTGCCCGCAAGCAGGTGCTGAGTGGGTATCTGCCCTTCTGTCGCTTCCGTCTCCGTTACCCTCATCTGGCACCCTCTACCTTTTGGGTCTGGAAGAGTCTTGCCCGGGGCTGGCCCAGAGCCCTGGCCAAGCCCCAGGTGCCAACTCCATGTGTGGGTACTGGGAAGCAGGAGGCCGAGGAGAAGCAGCAGGAGAAGGAGGCTGTTGGGAATGTGACCGCTGTGAAGGCCCTGCCCGGAGGAACCCCGGCAGTGGGGGCTTCCTTAGAAAAGGATCCAGAGGAAACTCAGGGAGGATGGCCTTCCAGAGAGGGCGCCATGGCCCCGGTTGAGCCCCATAGCCATTCCCTGTCCAGCCAGCCTGTGGTGGCAGCAGTGGGTGTGGAGAATAGCCAGTTGCTGGTGGTGGACGTCCCCACCACAACATTCAAGGCCCAGGCGAAGCTATTCTTGCAGAAGCGCTTCCAGTCCAAGAGCTTCCCCTCCTACAAGGAGTTCAGCGCCCTCTTCCCCCTCACTGCCCGCTCTACCTACTACATGTGGAAGCGAGCCCTTTATGAAGGCCTTACCCTTGTGGATGGCTGACTCCGTGGTGCTAAAAGGGGCTGAAAGCAAGAGGGCGGGGACTAGTTTGGGACTTGTTTCCGGGCTTGGCGACTGTGCCCTTTGGCTACAGTGACTTGGAGCGCATGCTTGTGTTATTTCCTGGCTCTAGGACAGAAAAGAGCCAGAAAATCAATCACCTGGTCTCCTGCTACAAGAGCACTGGTGTTGTCTTTGGTTGTTGGCTGGTTCTGTTTTTATAGTTGTGTTTTAGTTTCTTTGTTTTGATTCAAGCGGATTGCCTGGGCTCCCTCACCAGTGTGGGCAGCTGTATGTTTGGGTGAGGGGATAGAGAAAGATGGCTAGCTAAGGCTGCTTTCTACTTTTCCTGGGAAAGAGGAATATTCTAGCCATCTGTCCCATTAGGCAGAATACGCCTTCAGTTTCTTTGGGGAGTGGCACCCTCTACCAGATATTTTCAGAGGAACATTTTTGGTGCCAGTTTGGGTGGCAGGCTCAGCAAGAGGAACAGGGTTTAGAAAGAATGTCGATGGCCTAAAAGGAAAGCGGTGAGGCACACGAGATCGCAGGTTCAGGCCTGGTCCCTGCTGGGGGGTTGTGCTGAGCCTCTTCTCAAAGTCTGATCTTTAAGAGGCACAAAGTGGGCAGGAAGAGACTGAGTTTGCATTTTCTAAGAGTAAAGTTGGAAACCAAACCAAACAAAACCAAAGAAATAAAAGCAATACATTCCTCATAACCTGTGGTGTTTGTTTTTGTTGGATGTGACTGTTGGTTCGCATAGTCCTCTTTGGCAAATGGAGACTGAGTGCCCATTTCTGTCTTAATGAAATGAGATGGGCTCACAACTAGGGCTTGGGGAGCAGAAGGAATTACATTGGGGTCTAGGCCTTGACTTGGATCTAGAAGTGACAGCTAAGGACATGGAGAGTCCTTTCTGATAGGAGAGCCCACGAATACCGTGTATGCTCAAGGCCAGGCCTGCACTAAGGTTCCTATGCCAGGTATTTAATTTAGTTCTTGCTATGAGCTTAGGCGAGGCCCAGTCAGACAAAGAAACCACACCCCACCTCACCACGTTTAATTTGTATGTTCTGTCTGTAGGAACTGAGTTCTTCTGGGGCTTGAACAAAGGGATCAGGTGCCGTCCCTGAACTTTTGTGCTGAGGGCTAGCATCCTACCACTTGAATTACAATTCCACTTCCATCTTTTTTTGGTGATTAATGGGAAGTAAGAGTGTCATGGACTTTTCTACCAGACTGGTTTCGCACTGTGATCCTCAGATCTCAGCCTCCTGAGTAGCTAGGATTATAGGTGTGAGCCACTGGGATCCAGCTTGAGAGTCACTTTTTTTTTTGTCTGTCGTGGGGCTTGAACTCTGGGCCTGGGCACTATTCCTGAGCTCTTTAGCTCAAGGCCAGTGCTCTACCACTGGAGCCACAGCACCACTATTAGTTTTCTGAGTGGTTTATTGGAGATTAGAGTCTCATGGACTTTCCTGCCCAGGCTGGCTTTGAACCACAATCCTCAGATCTCAGCCTCTTGATAGCTAGGATTACAGGTGTGAGCCACCAGCACCCAGTTTCACTATTTTGTTTTGTTTTGTTTTGTTTGTTGGTCATGGGGCTTGAACTCAAGGAATGGGTGCTGGCCCTCAGCTTTTTGCTCAAGGCTAGCTCTACCACTTTAAGCCACAGCTCCACATCCTGATTTAGGTGGTTAACTGGAGATAAGAGTCTCATTGTCTAGAGCTGGTTTTGAACTGTGGTCCTTAGATCTCAGCTTCCTGAGTAGCCAGGATTATACTCATGAGCCACCAGCACCCAGCTTCAGAGAGTCACTATTACTCTTTTTTGATTTTTTTTTTTTTTTTTTGTCGGTCATGGGGCCTGAACTCTGGGCCTGGGCGCTGTCCCTCAGCTCTTCAGCTCAAGGCGAGCGCTCTACCACTTGAGCTACAGCGCCACTTCCGGTTTTCTGGTGGTTTATTGGAGATGGGAGTCTCATGGTCTCTCCTGCCCGGGCTGGCTTTGAACAGCAATCCTCAGATCTCAGCCTCCTGAGTAGCTAGGATTACAGGCGTGAGCCACCAGCGCCCGGCTATTACTCTTTTTTGTTCTCTAGATGGTTCATATTCCACTTCTGATATTTTTCTTATTTGCTTATTTACTATCACCTCTTCTTTACCCTTCCTTATCAGACAGAAATAGGCCTTGAGAAAAGTAGAGTCCCTCCACCCTGCCTTTTTTCCCCCCTGACATGCTTACAATACTGTATTTCCAAGCAGGTGGATTAGCTCCTGGCACATAGCGGATCCTCTGCTTTTTTTCTTTGAGTGTGTGTGTGTGTGTGTGTGTGTGTGTGTGTGTGTGTGTGTGTGTGTATAAGCACATGCATGCTGGTACTGGGGCTTGAACACAGCCAGAGTGCTATCCCTTAGCTTTTTTTCACTGAAGACTGGTGTTCTATCACTTGAGCCACAACTCTACTTCTGGCTTTTTGCTGATTAACTGGCTTTTAACTAGGATCCTTAGGTTTCAGCCTCCTGAGTGGTTAGTTTTACAGGTGTGAGCCACTAGTGCCCAGCTAGTAAGTGCGTTTATCTCTTCCTCCTTTGTGTATGCGTGTGTATGTGTGTGTGCCAGCATTGCAGCTTGAACTCAGGGCCTTACTCTCTTGCTTAGCCTTTTCACTCTCAAGTCTAGTGCTCTACCACTTTAGTTCTACCTCTAGTTCTGGCATTTTGCTGGCTAAGTGGAGATGAGTCTCTTGGATTTGTCTGCTCAAGCTGGGCTCTTAACTATGATCCTTAGATCTCATCCTCCTGTAGTAGCTGGGATCACAGATGTGAGTCATAGGTGCCCAACATTGAGATTTGGCTTCTATCAAACCTAATCAGTCTTACTTCCTGAATATTTCTCAGACCATTTCCCCCTCCATCCTTCACAGCCACCCTGTAATCTATGCCAGCAGCTGCTCTCATCTTTGATACTGAAATGATTTTCAAATTGAATCTGCTTCCTCTCAGATTATCCTGTTGCTTTCTCCTGACAAAGACCAGAAGGATCTTACTAACACCTTCCTCTTATTCTGCTGGATTTCTCTTTCCCTTAGCACAAAATTCAAACTTAATGAGGCCCACCTAGTCTAACCCCTACCCTCTTCTCATTTCTTCTAGACCTTTCTCCATATCGCACCCACCTCCTCCCCTAGCACTTAACCCAGGGCATTGTTGATTCTGTCTCATGATCTGGATTTAGCTCTAGAGTCTCCACTGAAGCCCTACTGCTCATTTAATTTAAGGTTGTGAAGAGGTTTGGCCAGCTGTAATCCTAGCTACTCAGGAGGCTGAGAGCTGAGGATCACAGTTCAAAGCCACTCTAGGCAGGAAAGTGCGTGAGACTCTTATCTCCAATTAACCACCAGAAAACTGGAAGTGGCACTGTGACTCAAGTGGTAGAGTGCTAGACTTGAACTGAAGAACTCAGGGACAGGGCCCAGGCCCAGAGTTCAAGCCCCTTGACCACCAACAACAAAAAAGTTTGACCAAGGGGTGTTCCTATTTGGCTGTGATGGCAATGTATGGCCAGCAGGTGGCAATCTGGTGCAGCAAAAAGTTTATTGGTTCCCAGTAGGCCCAGAACAGCTTATTTAAAATTTCTTTCTCCTTTGGGTATGAGAGTGCAGTCCCAACCTGCCTCATAAAAAACCATATTGAAGCGGGGGGGGGGGGGGGGTGGCTCATGCTGCAATCCTACCCAAGAAGCTGAGATCTGAAGATTCCAGTTTGAAACCAACCTGGGCAGGAAAGGCCATGAGACTCTTATCTCTAATGAATCACAGAAAAAGCCAGAAGTGTTACTGAGGCTGAAGTGGTAGAACGATAGCTTTGAGCACAAAGAGGCTCAGGGACAGTGCCCAGGCCCAGTGTTCAAGCCCAGGGCCGTCGCCCTCCTTCCCCCCACCCTAAAAAAAAAGCCTAATTGAGGCTCTATACTGCTTGCTCTCAGTCTTGCAATCAGCCAGATCCAGTCTTCTAATTTCTGGAGCAGAGGGGTCTAAAAAAAAAAAAGACCACATCTGGAGCTGGGTGTAGGTGGCTCACATCTGTAATCCTATTTACACAATAGGCTGAGATCTGAGGATCTCGGTTCAAAGTCACCCTGGGCAGGAAAGTTTGTGAGACTCATCTCCAGTAAACCACTCAGAAACAAATAAAAACAAAAACAAACAAAAAAACACGGAAGGAAGTGGTACTGTGGCTCAAGTGGTAGAGTGCTAGCCTTGAGCTGAAGAGCTGAGGGACAGTGCCCAAGCCCCACGACTGACAAAACCCCCAAAACAAATAAATCTGGGGCACAATACTAGTGTCTGTAATTCTAACTATTGAGGAGGCTGAGATGTGAGGATCATAGTTCAAAGCCTGCTTATGTAAGATAGTCCAGGACACTCTTATCTCCAAATAACTACCAGAAAACTGGAAGTGGAGCTGTGGCTCAAAGTGTTAGAGTGCTAGCCTTGAGCATGAAGATCTCAGGGACAGTGCACAGGCCTTGAGTTCAAGGCCATGACAGAAAGAGAAAGAATGAATGAAAGAAAGAGAGAGGGAAAGAGAAAGAAAGAAGGAAAAAAAAAAGAAAAACAATAAAAAACCTGGGGGCTGTGGATGCAACCCAATAGCAGAATACTTGCCTAGTATTCACAAATCCCTGAATTCTGATCCTAGCACTGCAGGGCAAAACATCTGGATCACCACACTGGGGACTGGATTCTAGAGCTCATCTAGATCTGCTGACTCCTACCTTTGACACTGCTGTAACTCACTTTCCTACCTGAAGATGTAGTTTTGTCAAGCCTGTGGTGTGGTTCCACTAAGAGCTATGTGGGTGTTGGGACCAGTAACCACACCTTCCCACTGGAGATCCTCCTATTGGAGTCCAATTCCTACTTTCTAGAGGGAGACTAATGGCCAAGGAGATGCATGCTCAGAGTTACTCTCCAAAGATGCTCCTGTATCAAGATGGAAAACTTTTTTTTTTTTGGTCAGGTCAACACTGAGCACTAAACCTATAGCAGAAAATCAAGCTGCTGGAAAAAAAAAATGGTATGTCAATATTTATTGATTCAAAAAGGGTTTTATAAGTAGGGTTAAATTATTCTTGTGCAGAAAAAGGCTGTTTTCATTTATAATCTGTTTGGAAGATGTGGCCATATTTGTCAAGAATGTTTCATACTAGCCGGGCGCTGGTGGCTCACGCCTGTAATCCTAGCTACTCAGGAGGCTGAGATCTGAGGATCGCGGTTCAAAGCCAGCCTGGGCAGGAGAGACCATGAGACTCTTATCTCCAATAAACCACCAGAAAACCGGAAGTGGCGCTGTAGCTCAAGTGGTAGAGCGCTGGCTTTGAGCTGAAGAGCTGAGGGACAGCGCCCAGGCCCAGAGTTCAAGCCCCACGACCCCATGACCAGCAAAAAAAAAAAAAAAAAGAATGTTTCATACTAATTGAGAAGTTGACATTTGTTGAATTTTTTTTTTTTTTGGATCCGGTCGTGGGGCCTGAACTCTGGTCCATGGCGCTGTCCCTCAGCTCTTCAGCTCAAGACTAGCGCTCTACCACTTGAGCCACAGCACCATTTCTGGCTTTTTCCTTTTTGCTTATTTGGTGCTGAGGAATCGAACCCAGGGCCTCAGGCATGCAAGGCAAGCACTCTATCACTGAGCCACCTTCCCAGCCCTGACATTTGTTGAAATTATTTGTACATTTTTTTTCTACATTTTCTGGCACCATTTTTTTTTTTTTTCATGGATGCCTACACAGGAAAACTTTCCAGGGCTGGGAATGTGGCTTAGTGGTGCTTGCCTAGCATGCATGAAGCCCTTAGTTTGTTTCCAGTACCATATACATAAAAAAGCCAAAAGTGGTGCTGTGATTCAAGTGATAGAGCACTAGCCTTGAGTTAAAGAAGTGCAGGGACAGTGTCCAGGTAGTGAGTTCAAGCCCCAGGACTGGCAAAAAAGAAAAAAGGAAGACATTCCAATGAAAAAGTGAATAAAAAAGGAAAACAGGCCATGTACCAGATGCTTACACCTGTAATCCTAGCTACTCAAGAGGCTCAGATCTGAGGAGTGAGACTCAAAGCCAGCCTGGGCAGGAAAGTCTATGAGACTCATCTCCAATTAAGCACCAGAAAACCAGAAGTGGCACCGTGGCTTGAATGGAAAAAGCACAGGGACAATGCCCAGCCCTGAGTTCAAATCCCACAACTGACCAAAAAACAAAGCATGAAATGGGAAGTGGAGCTGCGATTCAAGTGGTAGAAACTCAGGGTGGAGGGAAAAAAGGCTAAAGAAGAGTGAGAGATCCTGAGTTCAAACCCTAGGACGGGCACAAAAACACAAAAATTAAAAGAAGAAAAAGCAGAATGTGAGGTTCTATATGCCGTGACAACATTCTGTGTCACCAGGAGGTAATCAGTTCTAAAAATATTAAGTATAAAAGTTTCACTCGAAACAAAACAGGAAAACAAGTAGGTAGAACACAAGCAATTCTTTTCCTTATCACTCAGATTTCCCTTGGGGGGGGGGGCGGGGAAAGGTCCTGAATTCAGGGGAGATAATCTCCTCTACCATGATACATGAAGTTGCTCCTCCAATTATTTCACTCATCTGCCTGAGGTGTTGTGCAGTCCTGCTCACAGGAGGACATAGCAAGTAGAGCAGGCTCCTCTCCACCCATCTCTGGTAGGCCAGGGTTTAGGCTGTAAGCTTAGGAGATCTATTTGGCTTTAACGCTTGTTTTGCAACAGATCCATCCATGTGAACAAATGCAGGGGTAAGGTAAGGAAGCAGTGCTGGCTTTGTCTGGCCTCTCATAGCTCATCCCGACCATTCACCCAACCAAAGCTGCTCAGGGCCAAATCTTCTAAAAGGGTAGGCTCCCTATAAGTCTACAAGATGTGCCTGTGTACTTGCCTGATGCCGCTGGGTGGCTGAAGGGAGAGGTTCATTCAGGGACTGAAAATGTAATTCAGTAATAAAGTATTTGCCCGGGAATTGATCCCTAGCACCATAAGGAAAAAACAAAACAACAACAACAAAACCTATTTTGCTACTACACTGGAAACGGGCACCTGACACCAAGCAGTTGCTAGAAAGGACTGGGCAGGCTGAGAAGCAAAGCTTGGGACCTCCCAGGTAGCCTGCTCCAGCCCCACGCATGCGCTGTCTGCCCCCCTTCTCAGGGGAACCTGGTGTGATTTTCCTCCCCAGGAGTGACACCAGGCTTACCTGTAGGGTGTGCCTGGCAGGTTCTTAAGTATTCTCAGGGAAGAAAGAGGAGTAGAGGAACGTTTAGGGAGATGAGTAGGAGCAGAAAGTAGGTTTAATGATATAAAAAAATTTCCATGGAAAATGACTTTGAAAATAGCATGAAATCCGCTTAACTCTAATGGTGCTTTCATGCTAGGCAGAGAGAGCGAGCTAGAGGGATGGGGGCGGGAAGGGGAAGGAAAGGGGAACAAGCAGCCGGGAGGCTGGCAGAGGCTGCCCACAGCCTGGGATGGTCACTGGGGTGACAGTAGACAGGAAGGCTACAGAATCTCACACCAACTGCTCTCCACAGAAGCCCCCTAAGTTCAAAAGATGTCACACTAATTTTTCTACCTAGGCTGGCTTCAAACCATGATCTTCCCAATCTCAGCCAGCCTCCCAACTAGCTTGGATTTAGGGGTGTGAGCCAGTGGCACTTGGTTTTTGGTTCAAGGCCTGACCCTCTACCACTTGAGCCCCAGCTCCTCTTCTGGCTTTTAGCTGGTTAATTGGAGATAAGAAGGTTAGGGACTTTCTTTCCCAGGCTGGCTTTGAACCTCAATCCTCAGATCTCAGCTTCCTGAGTAGCTAGGATTACAGGTGTGAGCTACTGATGTCTGGCAATACTTGTGTGTGTGTGTGTGTGTGTGTGTGTTGGTTGTGGGTATTGAACTCTGGGCCTGGGCCCTGTCCCTAAGCTCTTCAGCTCAAAGCTGTCACTCTACCACTTGAGCCACAGTGCCACTTCCGGTTTTCTGGTGGTTAACTGAAGATAAAAGTCTCATGGATGTTCCTATCCAAGCTGGCTTTGAACCGTGATCCTCAGATCTCAGCCTCTCGAGTAGCTAGGATTACAGGTGTGAGCCACTGGTGCCCAATAACACTTTTGGTTTTAACGTTAGTTTCTTCTAAAATCCGGATCTTGTGATATATTATAAACTGCAACAGAGGGAGGCAATGGTGCCCAGGGCCTTGATGGATGGACCAGACATGGAGAGATGGAGAAAGTCTTCCTGGGTTGGAGCTGCAGCAAGCCTGGTTGGTGTGCAGGAGCAGGCATATCTCTGCTGAAGGAGCCTCTTACAACTCAGGGTGGTGAGGGGAGGAGGGACGTTAGGGGAGGAAGGGGCTGAGGATACAAGGCCTGGAGCTGGAAGCTCTAGAAAGATATTGATATAGCTATTTGGTCCCCTGTACTTTGAAGCCCAAATCTAATTTCCTGATTTCCTAGAAGTGAATTGGCCATGATGGAGTGTTTATATGACAGAAAGAGATAGATTCTACAAATCGGCCAGGTGATGCTCCTCCAGGTGGAAGGCCTCTGCTTCCGGCCTTGCACATCTCGCGCCGGCCAGTCCCCCCAGTCAGACACCAGCCCAGAGAAGCCTGATCCTACCACAGCTCTCCCCTTCACCACTTCCCTGCACTGTCTGCACGCATCCATCTGTCTGTCTGGCTTGGTAAGCAAGCCCTAGAAGTAGAAATACATCTCACTTGTTTGCTGCCTTTTCCTTCTGCTGAGACAGTGGCTGGCACATAGTAAGTTTAACTGAGTTTAACCTTCAGTTCCCTCTCCTCCCCCCACCAAAAAAAGGAAAGTCGGGTGCCCATGGCTCAAGCCTATACATTTGGGATTTCGATTAAACACAAATATTTCAGGCATACGTACATTTAGTAACTGTTCATTGTTACCTGAAATTCAAATATAACAACTATAGTTGGCATCTGCAAGTACTGCCATTGAGGAGAAACTGCGCATGCTGTGGATGTCTAACAGCTGGGTGCCAGTAGCTCACACTTGTAATCCTAGCTACTCAAGAGGCTAAGATCTGAGGATTGTGGCTTGAAGCCAGTCTGGGTAGGAAAGTCCATGAGACTCTTATCTCCAATTAACCACCAAAAGTGCCAGAAATGGAGCTGTGGCTCAAGTGGTAGAATGCTAGTCGAGCAAAAAAGCTCAAGGACACCATCCAGGCCCTGAATTCAAGCCTCAGTACTGGTGTGTGCGTGTGTGCATGTGTACATACACATGTATGTATACATGTATGTATCTGGCAGAGCTGGTGGTAGAGCACTTGCCTGGCACACGTAAGGCCCTGCATTCAACTCCAGCATCAAACAGTAGAGCTCCTCCACTATCCTGTGTCTCATCCTCCCCTGATCCCAAATCTGTATTTTGTCCTGGAACAATAGAGTAACAGCCAATTCTTACTTCCTAAGCAAAAGGTAACATTCCTGTAAGGTGTAAACATGGCCTAACATCTAATCACAGCCCCTAAAGACTCTTCTCTGGATCTTCAGGGATTGCTGAGAAGCAGAACCTCCAGGGTCTCTTTCTTATTTGGGTGATATTTGGGCTCATTTATTATTGCCTCTGGGTGGCAAGTATCTGGGAAGGGGAGGAGATGGGAAGGGCTCAGACCCACAGACTATAATGATGTGCAGCATTTATGTTGGAAGTCTGTACAGAGTAAAAGACTTAATTAAATTTAATTTAATTAATTTTAACCAAATTAAATGTGCCTAGGGGAGGGAGGTGGCTTCTAGATGGTGAAGAGAAGGAAGCTGGGTGCTGGAGGCTCATGCCTATAATCTTAGCTACTCAGGAGACTGAGATCCAAGGATTGTGGTTCAAATCCAGCCTGGGCAGAAAACTCTGTGAGACTCTATTTCCCAATAAACTACTCAGAAAAAGCTGGAAATGGCCCTGTGGCTCAAGTGGTAGAGTACTAACCTTAAGCACAAATAGACTCAGCTATTACACTCAGAACTATTGCCCTAGGACTGGCAAAAAAAAAAAAAAGGAGAAGAAAGAATTCCAAGAGGGAATAGGCATCAGAGGTTCAAAAACACCCCAAAGGAGTATCTCAAGCCTATATTCCCAGCTACTTGGGAAACAAAGACTGAAGGATGGAGGCTGATGACCAACCTGGGCATAAAAATTCTCCCATAACACTTAGAACAAGGGGAAGCAGAGTCTCACCCTATGCAAACCCAGGTGAGGTGGGCTGAAAATGTGACCAGGGCAGGTGATCTATAGACTAGAGATGCCTGTTGCAGTAGATTTCACAACCTGGGGTGACCTACAGTCCCTATTAGCCTGGAAGTTGTGTATAAAATTGTGTGTGTAGCTATACATTGGTGGCTCATGCATGTAATCCTAGCAACTCAGGAGGCTGAGATCTGAGAATCAGGGTTCAAAACAGCCTGGGTAGGAAAGTCTGTGCGACTCTTATCCCCAATAAACTATCAAAAAGCTGTAAATAGAGTTGTGGCTCAAGTGCCAACCTTGAGAAAAAAGGTAAAGGAGGGGCTGAGAAGGTAGCTCAGTGGTAGAGCACTTGCCTTGCATGCCTAAGGCCCTGGGTTCGATTCCTCAGTACCACATAAACAAAAAGAAAAAGAGCTGGAAGTGGCACTGTGGCTCAAGTGGTAGAGCGCTAGCCTTGAGCTGAAGAGCTGAGGGACAGTGCCCAGGCCCAGAGTTCAGGCCCCACGACAGGACTCCCTTCCCCCCAAAAAGGTAAAGGACAACACCCAGGTTCTGAGTTCAAGACCCAGTACTGGCATACACCCTCCCTCCCCCCCACCAAAAAAAAAGGAGTCTTTGTAGGTCGGCATTTTTCTGGGAAAAATCTACAGCAATCAGAAAATTCTCAAAGGGATTTGTGTCCCCAAAGATATCAAGATTGGAGTTCATTGTTAGCTGGGTACTGATGGCTCAAACTTGTAATCTTAGCTTCTCAAAAGGCTGAGTTCTGAGGATTGCAGTTTGAAGCCAAGCCTGGGCAGAAAAGTCCATGAGACCCTTATATCCAATTAACCACCAAAAAGCCAGAAGTGGAGCTGTGGCTTAAGGGGTACAAGGCTAGCCTTGAGTGAAAAAGCTAAAGAATAGTGCCCAGGCCCTGAGTTCAAACTCTAAGACCCAAATAAACAAAAGTTCATTGTTGCTGGGTGTGGTGATTCATGCCTCTAATCCTAGCATTTTAGGAGGTGGAAGTAGGAAGGTGGAAAGTTCTAGACCAGCCTGGACTACATAGTGTTCTGAGAACTTGTCTTATGAAAGAGTGAGGAAAAGGGGAAGATAGAAGGAAGAAAAACCAAGGAAGGAAGGAAGCAAGCAAGGAAGGAAAGGGCAAAATTTTGTATTGTCTGTCAGCAAAAGTAGGCCCAACGCCTCTCCATTCCCCCACAAGTACTGTTGGATTCCTGAGCCTCCAGTTCTCTGGGGGTGTCTATCCTACAGGAGCCCCCAGCACTTCTCACCATGGCTCTGCCTGTGTGACACTGTCTGATTTATCTGTGGCATCTGAGTCTTCTCATAGACTTGCATCCATCGCCTCCTCCAACTCCAGCTTTGCTCTCTCGTGTTCCATACTTTCCCTCTCCTGAAGCAGTTCTCAAATGTCACTGATGAGTGATGAGCAAAGTCCCCAGTGCTAAATTTGGAGTCACCTCAGGGTATCTCCTCTTCCCCTTCCTCCTCCGGCTCCACTCCCTTCTTCTAACCCTCCTCCTCCTCTCTCCTCCTTTCCCTTCCCTCTTCTCTTTCTCTTCTGC
The DNA here is from genome assembly GCF_000151885.1 of Dipodomys ordii. Classification (NCBI taxonomy): domain Eukaryota; kingdom Metazoa; phylum Chordata; class Mammalia; order Rodentia; family Heteromyidae; genus Dipodomys; species Dipodomys ordii. Next base: position 23,365,861 of record NW_012267218.1, on the reverse strand, counting down.
AAAGTTGGCCTCTTGACTTCCCACTATTCCTTGTTTGTCCTTCTTCCTGACTTGTGAGTGTTTCTTTATGTTTTAATGGTGAGTTTAAAAACAAACAGGTAATACATGGAACACAAGGGAAAGAAATCAAACAGAATGATAGAGCAGCAGAGCAGAGTGGCAGCTGCTTCTGCTCCCTGGGTGTCAGCGCCCCCAAGGCGCTCCCCCAGGAGCCACGGTGCCCACTGTGCTTTGGAGTCCTTCCGGAGCTGTACCTGCTGGTATAGTAGCACGGGACTGCAAGAGTGTGTATTGAAATTCAGATTTCAGCGACTTGGGATATGGCTCAGGTGGTAGAGAACTTCAATGAGTGAAAGCGTCGGATACCAAGTTCTAGTCCAGGTCTCAGACCAAACAAACCCAAAACAAACAACATCAAAAACCAAAACAGAGTCTTATTACTTGGAGATGCTTTGAGCTGAGAAGGTGGTCAGAATTCACTGGGGCTAGTGAACATGGGCTGAGAAACCATAGCTCCCAGACTTCCCATGCTCTTTGGTCCTTAGGGACCCTGATTAGAACCTCAATTAGGAACGGGACTTTTCACTTTATGGAGGGGGGAGCAGGGTTCTGGGAAGGAGGGGACTGTTGGTACATATCTTAGTCAAATGAAATTTAGTCAGTTTTTTTTAAGTATATATTGATTGTACAAAGGATTTTCACAATGGATTCACATGAGCTTATCATTACATTTTATTCAGAGTTTCTCTCTCTCTCTCTTTCTTTGTAGGCCATGAGGTTTGAACTCTGGGTCTGGGTGCTGTCCCTCAGCTCTTCAGCTCAAGGTGAGAGAGAGCTCTACTACTTGAGCCCGAGCTCTACTTCCAGTTTTCTGGTGGTTTACTGGAGATGAGAGTTTCACAGACTTTCCTGCCTGGGCTGGCTTTGAACCTCGATCCTCAGATCTCCACCTCCTGAGTAGCAAGGATTACAGGCATGAGCCACTGGCGCCCAGCTTCAGAGTAATCTTTCTTTCTCTTTCCCTGTCCCCTCATCCCCCTATCTAACAGCCTTCAGTGAGGTTTTTTACACCATTTTTATACAGATGTAATGTATTTCAATATTATTATTATTATCATTCCCTTTCCCTCTCCTACTCCCCACCATCCCCCAGACAGTTACAATGATGTTCTCTCTGTATATTTATGTATATATGTATTCATGTATATGTGTGTCCTTTAGGTCTACATTCCACAGAAAAACAAAAATATACCATATTTGGCTTTTTGAGCTTTGCTTGCTTTACTCAGCATGGTGATTTCCAGTTCTACCCATTTTTCTGCAAATGACATAATTTATTTTTTTCTTCATGGCTGAATAATTGTGTATGTATATATATTTTCCTTAGCCTTTCATTGTTGAGTACATGGCCTGTATCCAGCAAATCTTGGATTGTGTGTGTGTGTGTGTGTGTGTGTGTACTGGGTCTTCAACTCACGCTCTCTCAATCTTGCTGGGCTTTTATGCTCAAGGCTGGTGCTCTGGCACTTGAGCCACATCTCCAATTCCACCTTTTTGCTGGTTAACTGGAGATAATAGTCTCATAGACCTTCCTGCCTGGACCCACTGTGAACTGGGATCCTCAGATCTCAACCTCCTAAGTAGTTAAGATTATAGGAATGAACCACCAGTGCACAGCTTTTTTTTTTTTTTTTTAAGGCAAGGGTCTTCTATTTAGCATTGGTTGACCTCAAACATCATCCTACTGCCTCAGCTTCTGAGTGATAGAACTACAGGTGTTGCCACTACATCTGGCTCTGATTTTATACTAGAATAATAGTAAGAAGGGGCTTTCAAGGTATCCCAGCTGGAAGATAGCCAGAGTCTAGGTTTCATTCACAGAACAGATCTTTATTATGAACCTACCATATTCATTTCTGTTCTAAGCACTGAAGATTCCTCTGCAAAGAAGATCCAGCCAGGTGCTGGTGGCTCACGCCTATAAGCAGCTACTCAGGAGGCTGAGAGCTGAGGATTGCATTCAAAGTCAGCCAACTGGCAAAGTCCATGAGATTCTTTGTTTTTTTTTTTTTTTGGGGGTCCGGTCATGGGGCCTGAACTCTGGGCCTGGGCGCTGTCCCTCAGCTCTTCAGCTCAAGGCTAGCACTCTACCACTTGAGCCACAGCGCCATTTCCGGCTTTTTTCTTTTTGCTTATGTGGTGCTGAAGAATCGAACCCAGGGCCTCAGGCATGCAAGGCAAGCGCTCTACCACTGAGCCACCTTCCCAGCCCCATCCATGAGATTCTTTTTTTTTTTTGCCAGTCATGGGGCCTGAACTCTGGGTCTGGGTGCTGTTCCTCAGCTTTTCAGCTCAAGACTAGCGCTCTACCACTTGAGCCACAGCGCCACTTCTGGCTTTTTCTGCTTATGTGGTGCTGAGGAATCGAACCCAGGGCCTCATGCATGCAAGGCAAGCACTCTACCACTGAGCCACCTTCCCAGCCCCCATCTATGAGATTCTTATCTCTAATTAACAGAAAATTGGAAGTGGTACTGTGGCTCAAAGTGGTAGAGCCCTATCTTTGAGCAAAAGAGCTCAGGGACAGTACCCAGGTCCTGAGTTTTTTTTTTTTTTTTTTGTCAGTCATGGGGCTTGAACTCTGGGCCTGGGCACTGTCCCTCAGCTCTTTAGCGCAAGGCGAGCGCTCTCCCACTTGAGCTACAGTGCCACTTCCGGTTTTCTGGTGGTTTATTGGAGATAGGAGTCTCACGGTCTCTCTTGCCCGGGCTGGCTTTGAACCGAGATCCTCAGATCTCAGCCTCCTGAGTAGCTAGGATTACAGGCGTGAGCCACCAGCGCCCAGCTTCTGAGTTTTTTTTAAAAAAAGGTCAAGAAACTTTTTCTCATGGAATTTACATTCAGAAGAGGGAAGACTGACCCACACAGAGCACAGAGGGACAGAGCTAGGATGAAAGTTAAAACTGGGGCTGGTAGAGTTGGAGCAACTGTTTAAGCCATCTTAGCCTATTTGGCTGGGCTCACTTTTATAATTCTAGTTACTCAGGAGGCTGAGATCTGGGGATAATGGTTCAAAACCAGTTCTAGCAGGAAAGTCTGTGACACTTTTATCTCCAGTTAACTACCCAAAAGCCAGAAAGTAGTAGAGCACCTAGCCTTAATCAAAGAGCTCAGCCTATGTGCATCTGATCAAGCAAAATGAGCTCCTGGGAATGAACACAAGAGGGGTTTTTCTTCTTTGCTGTTTTGTTTTCTTTTTGTTCTGTTTGTTTGTTTATCTGTCTTTGGGAGAATAAGGGGAAGCACAGAAATGGAGGGACAAAGGTAAATAAATGCAGCAAGGACACTCACTGGACACTTTATTGAAACTGAACTATACAATTTGTGGGTAGGAATGGGAGGGAAAAACTGTGAGAGATGGAGGGAAGGGGTTATGTCAAAAAAGAAACATACTTAGGGCTGGGAAGGTGGCTCAGTGGTAGAGTGCTTGTCTTGCATGCCTGAGGCCCTGGGTTCGATTCCTCAGCACCCCATAAGCAAAAAGAAAAAAAGCCGGAAGTGGCGCTGTGGCTCAAGTGGTTAGAGCGCTAGCCTTGAGCTGAAGAGCTGAGGGACAGCATCCAAGCCCAGAGTTCAGGCCCCACGACTGGATCAAAA
>NW_012267218.1:23344003-23362154 GCF_000151885.1 Dipodomys ordii | reverse complement strand
AAAAAAAAAAAAAAGAAATATACTCATTACCTAACTTACGTAACCCCTCTGTTCATCACCTTTATAACTGTGTGTGTGTGTGTGTGTGTGTGTGTGTGTGTGTGTATTCTTTTTCTTCTAGTCCTGGGGGTTGAACTCAGGGCCTGGCCACTGTCCCTGGGCTTCTTTTGCTCAAGGCTAGCACGCTACCACTTGAGTCACAGAGTTGCTTCAGCTTTTTCTGTTTATGTGGTACTGAGGAATCAAACCCAGGGCTTCATGCATGCTAGACAAGCACTTTACCACTAAGCCACATTCCCAGCCCAATAATTTGTTTTTTAAGTTCAGGGACAGTGTCCAGACTCTGAGTTGAAGTGCCAGGGCCAGTGTGTGTATGTGGGGAGGTGTGTGTGGGGGGTATGCATGCAGACCTACTTGGGGGAGGCTCTCTCAGGTGAGGCTTGAGCAGTACTGCTGATATGGGGAGATGTTCCTGGGGTAGGATCAGGATCCGCATGTGCAAAGGCCAAGGCAGGAGCACAAGGTTTCCACGTGTCTCACTGTGAAGGGAAGAGGCTCTTTGTGCCTTGCAGAACAAGAATGGTCAATTGATGCTCTGGGTTGGAGGCATATTGGGAGCCTGGGTGAACCTGGATGCAGTTTGGTGCCACACAAGTCTGCTTCCTGGAGCACCCTGCTCACCCTACTTGCCTGGCCTCTGGGTGCGATGATTAGCAGGTGTTTCTCTGAGGCATCTGGAGGGACTCAGAGGCAAGAGTGGGGATGGTCAAGGCCCTAAAGCAGGATAATAATCCTTCACTGGCTTTCAGATTTTGGAATCTTCCCCAGGGTGAGGGTGCACCTGGAGAAAGCTGTGCTTCATGTCTCTAGGAGGGCATCTGGAGCTGGCATGGGGCTGGGGGAAATGGAGGATGGGAAGAGCTGTGCTGGGCAGAGGGACGGCAAGGTCTAAGATGTTTCCTTGCTCAAACACTCAGATGCATCTTTGCCCAGATTTAGGTAGAGAAGGACATGGTGAATCATTTCAGGCAAAAGTGGAAGCTGGTTGCTGCTCTTGAGTTTTTATTTTTCTATCCAACTCTTGTTTGTTGGCAGATAGGGTCAAAGGTACAGAGGATTAATGGAGATAGAAGACTGACAATGAATTTTAAGTCTCCCTCACTTCTCAGCTAGTTGGAAAATTTAGCTCATCTCTCTGAGCCTCAGTTTCAGTCTACAAACTGTGAGTTAGTGCAATAGAGAATGAACCTAATGCTGGCCCAGGTGGCATTCATCAGTCCAAGTCAGAAAATCTGGCCTCAATCTGAGGATTGAGGTTCAAAGCCAGCTACCATTCACTGAGCTGTGGACCCTTGCTGGCCTCAGTCTCTCTGTCTGTCAAGTGGGGGCAGGTAGAGAGCCTGTGGGAAGGTTCTTTAGATACTTAAAATACCATCACTGTACTTGTTCCTACTGGGCACTAGTGGCTCACGCCTGTAATCCAACTACTCAGGAGGCTAAGATCTGAGGATGATGGTTCAAAGCCAACCCCGGCAGGAAAGTCTGTGAAACCTTTTTTTTTTTGGTTGGTTGTGGGGCTTGAACTTTGGGCCTGGGTGCTGTCCCTCAGCTCTTCAGCTCAAAGGAAGCACTCTGCTACTTGAGCCACAGAGCCACTTCCGGTTTTCTGGTAGTTACTTGGAGATAAGAGTCTCACAGGCTTTCCTGCCTGGGGTTGGCTTTGAACTGCGATCCTCAGATCTCAGCCTCCTGAGTAGCTAGGATTACAGGCGTGAGCCACTGGGGCCTGGCAAATGTATGAAACTTTTATTCCCAATTGATCAGAAAAAAAAAAAAAAAACTACAACACTAGATGTGGAACTATGGCTCAAGTGTTAGAGCATATCATGAATGAAAAAGCTAAGGGACAATAACCAGGCCCTAAGTTCGAGTCCTAGTATTGGCATATACACAAAACAGTATTTATTCCTGTCTCACTCTAGCCTTACCCACTGGTGCAAAGACAGATGCCCACTGTCTCCTCTGTCCCCTTCCTGTCTGTCTTTGGGGGACCCTTCCCTCTGGGAGTTTCTGTCATTTCCTCCCAGGGCTGGAATAGGCTTTGAAGCCTGCCTGGCCCTTCAGAGGGAGCCAGGTAAAGGCAGCTCAGGGATGTAGGTTGAAAGTGCTGGAAATGCCAACAAGCCCCATGAGCATCTTTTCTTTTTGTCCAGAACATCTGAGTCTCCCTGTGGGGACTCCTCCACTCAGAGCAGCGCCTCCCCCTGTGGCAGAGAGGATGTGATAGCCCCCCGAGGGGAGCCCGAGGCAGGCTGAAGCAAGACCGCCACCCTCTCACCCACCCTGGTGATTGCCCCCAAAATAGAAGGAGGGCTAGAGTGTCAGCCCCAGGGAGGGGCAGCCCAGGAAGGCCTTTGAAACAGGACCGGGGCTGGGAGGGAAGGGAGGAAGGCAGAGGGAGGCATGTCTGTTAGTATGCACGGTGCAGCAGCAGCAGCAGCAGCAATTGTCCTTGGATTTTCTGTGTCTCCACAGACACAGTGGACAGACATCTTCAGCCTAGCTTGGCTACTCCAGAGCCTTGGTGCAAGAGTTATGCTTGGTTCATAACCCACTATCGAACCCTCCTTCTCTGTGCCTCACTTGCTTCTCCCATAGCTTGAGGGACTCTGATTTGATCCTCACCAAGTTTCCTTCCTCCACAACATTATTGGATTCAGGACTCGAAAGATTTGACAGTGCCATCCCTTAACCCACCAACCAGCCTCCACGCCCTAGAGCACAGGGACAGACAGAAGATGTCTGGGACCAGAACAGGCAGGGAGGCATTCAAGAAATTGATTGTCAGGAGAGACCAGGCATGGACTAGAAGGAGCTGGTGTGCCCGCAGCGGACCCCTTCGTTCTGAGATCCTAGAATTGGTGCTGGGGAAACAGACAGGGAAATGTTTACCGGGTGTGGGGCTGGGCAGGGTGTTTTTATTAACTGGGGTGGAAATATGTCACTGTTTTGACAACCTGTGTGACTGTCAGGCAACCTGCTGTCAGTCAACCTGCTTAGGGGGAAGGAAGGTCAAAGAAGGCTGTGAGGCCCTGTGAGTCTGTGTCTAGTAATTTCTACCATTGGAAACATTCCTTTCCTTGGAGTGGGGCTGGCCCAGGCAACCTTGCCCTCAGGCCTGGCCTGTCACTCATAGGGACCCTCCTGACTAGGAATAGAGTAAAAGGAAAGGGCGGCTTCCTCTCCCCTCTCTTTTCCAAGCCGCACCATTGGCCCTGTGGTCTGCTTAGGGTGGGATCTTGCCTAGCATCTGCCAACCACAGGCCAGGTGGCCTCAGCTCCTGGTTCCTCATGGTCAGCTGGCTTAGTCCTGGTCTACCTGAGCCCTAGAGGAGAGGTTTTTCCATCCTGTTCCTGCCCAGCCCCATGGAGGACAACTCTGTGGAGGGTTGAAGGTGTGGCTGCAGGAGCAGGTGCCGTTTCTGGACAGCTGATGGGGGGGGGGCAGTGCTCTTAATTCTTGGTTTAGGGCCCCTGCTTCCCTATGCAGCAATTTCGGTTTCTATTTTAAACAGTTTAGGTTGGTTGCTTCCCTGCTTTCCTGCTGGGTGTTTATAGTGAGGAAAATAATTGGTAATATTTGCACAGATGTGCTGGCTCTGCAGCTCATCACGGGCACCTTTACTCAGGGGGCCCTCCCTGCCCCCAACCTCTCCGCCAGCTTGAAGAGGGGAGGAACTGAAGCCCCCCCCATCCCACAGGCCTCCCAGCAGCCTGAGGCAGGGAAGTGCAGGCAGAGCTGGCAAGCAGGCTGCCTCCAGTGCCCCAGGCATGCCAGAGGCAGGCCTCATCCAGAAAGGGAGAGCCTGTGCTCTTAAGGGCGGCTAGGACAAGCTCAGGCTCCATAGGATGGGCCCTTTCTAGTGGGTAGCAGCGGGGTCAGAAAGCCTTTAGGGTCCTGTTTCAGCCTCTGTTTTCTCATGTAGAACCTGAGTTTGTAGCTGAAGTTAGTGACTGAGGTAAAAGCGTGGGGAGAGGTTAACAGTAGTAAACCAAGTTAAGGGAGGTGGTATGAGCCTGTAGTCCAAGCTCCTCGGGAGGCTGAAGCAGGAGGATCATTTAAGTCCACATATCATAGGCCATCTTGGCTGATACAACAAGATCCCATCTCAAAAGAAACATCAAAAAAGGAAGTGAAGGCTAGGGATGTAGTTCAGTGGTAGAGGGTTTTCCTAGAATGTTTGAGGCCTGGGATTTACTCACAGCATCACACTCACCAAACCCTTACTTCTTTGCCAAGTATGGTGGCTCATGCTTATAATTCCAGCACTTGAAAGAAGGCAGGAGGATTGTAAGTTCTGGACCTGCCTTGGATACTTAGAGAGACAGAAGCAAAAAACAAAAAAAATGACAAAATAAAGAAAATCATGGGGCTTCTCTTCCTTCTTCCCAAGGACTGAAAGGGAGGTGGGAAGTGTCAGTGTCTAGTCCAAGCAGGGGCTGGCCGGGAGGACATGCCGCCCAGATCCCATTCCCAGGTAAGGGCAGTGGGTGAGGCTTCAGAGTGGGCAAAGCTGAGTAGGAGTCCTTCTCTACCCCTAACACTCAAGTGTTCAAGGTGAGTATGGGCATGCAGGTGCTTGCAGCACGCAGCCAGCAGGTTAGCACTATGAGCTGGCCACTTCACCCAAAGTCGCTTCTCTCCTCTCCTCTCTCTCTGTTTCTCTCTCTCTTTCAGTGCCAATACTAGGGCTTGAACTCATGGCCTAGCTTTTCCGTTCAAAGCTGGTATCCTACCACTTGAGTCAAGGCTCTACTTCTTGGTTTTTGAATAGTTAATTAGAGATAAGAATCTCATGGACTTTTCCTGTTTGGGCTGCTTTTGAACCATGATCCTCAGATCTCAACTTCCTGAGTAGCTAGGATTATAGGCATGAGCTACCAGTGCCTGCCTCCATATGTTCCCTTAGCCCACATCCAATGACTGATCAAGGAGAGGGTAGAAAAGTTGGGCCTTCACCCATTCTTGGATCAATACTGAAGGGCATCTAGCACTACCACAGGTTGGACCAGATTGTCATTCTAGACTAGAGCACAGCCTGATCTCTCCCTCTGCTCAGATCTCCCTTTTCCTCCCTCCTCTTGCCTCCTCCACCAACAGATCTTGTGAGTTCACCTCTGTCCCATGAGCTTCCTTGCCACGCATCATGTGTGGGCAGATGTGCAGTGTTATGTCTTACAAGTAGATGCATATAGGATGTAAGTGTACATAATCCACTTCCTCAGAACTCTCCACACACAGCCCCTTTGTTGATCCTGGTAGGCTCCCAGAGGCCCCAGAATGAGAGGAGATGAGAACCGGAAATGAGGGATTTTGAATTGAAGCTAGAGCCTGAGGCAGGTAGAGATGGCTCCGTCTTTACACTACCTACAAGCATCTGCTGGGATGGTAGATACAAGGGGCCAAGAATGGACGAAAGGGGAGTAAGGCTCATTGGCCTGCTATATCCTGTGTCTATCTTTGGTAGCTTCAGGCAGCTCTGTGGAGCTTCAGTCACCCTGGCCCCCATCCCTTCCTCCCTGATGGCATCTAGCAGGGATTTTCTTCCAGGCTCAATCCTGCCTTGCTTTGTGTAAAGTCAAATGCAAGCCATCAGCCTATATCCAGGCTACTCCATGTAGGGGAGTCCTGTGGCAGTGCTGGCTTCTGGTTTCCCTCCCTTTTAAGCCCATATGTCAGCTTGTCCACAGCAGGTCTGATCTGCAGGTGCAGATTGAGAAATGGAGGCCAGCACTGGAAAATAACAGAACACAGGCAATGTTGAGGACAGGTAAGGACAGCAAGAGGCCCAGAAGGCACCAGTACAGAAAAGTTTATTACCAGGATAAATAAATACATAAGGAGGACATTAAAACTGCCAAGGATGCAGGGAGTGGGGAGCTGGGCGATGCCTGAGGTATGGGGGGGGGAGGGTGTGGACAGGGAAGGTCAGTAGGGGAACCATCATCCCATGTGAGCTCAAGGTGGGGCACAGAAATGGCTAGGGTCCCCAAATCGTGCACAGTGGGGTCCAATTGCTTGAACCTCCCCTCATTCCCAACATACTGCCACTCTACTTGCCTGGTACTCCTTAGTGGCTGGGGGAGTCGAGAGCGGCCATGAGTGGAGCTATCAGCGAAGGCCCAAAGCTGGCCAGGGATCCAGCATCAACCCCTCCTCAGAGATGGGAAAACATTGCTGGTCTCTCTGTGAGAGACAGGCTCAATCTTCCTTACAGAGTGCTCAGAAATGGCTGCCGTTTGGCAGCTTAGATGTTCTAGAAGAATCCAACCAGCTTAGAAATCCCCATGGGAGGCCCGAGACACATCCCTGTCCACCAGTGGCAGGACTTATATAGGAACAAACTTAATTGGATTCCACTCATTTTTCTAAACCTTGCGCAGGGGACACCTCCTCTAGGAAGCCCTTCTGAGCTCTGCTGGCTGCTCAGTAGCCCACATCTGCTCTAACCTCTCTTTCATCTCTATCCTGGACTTCCCAGGCTCTCTCCTGGCTGCTTTTCCTAAAGGGCCGAAGCTACAGTCTGGGACTTAGTGGCTGGGGTGACAGTGTTCTTTCTCGATTTCTTTCCACTCAGGATTCTCCCTCAGCAGAGCCCAGAAAGGGAGTGATTAAAGGGGGTAGAGTGAGGAGGCCCTGCAGTCCAGTAGGATTGTGTTTCAGTGCCCTCCAGCCTTTCTGTCATCCAATCTGCCCTTTACCTCACACAGGGAGCTCTAGGCACCTACCCTCTGTGCAGAGTTTACACCAGAGACTCCTTCTCTCTCAGGACCAACAGGGCCATGGTATGCAGTGCTCAGACTGAGGAAGAAACTGGGTTCCCACATACTTCCTTCCTGATTGGTGGATCTGAGCATCATGGATCCAGAGAGGAGAGTTGAGGTTGGGAGTGGATATTGCTCAGACTGTCCCCAGGTGAAGACCCTGGCAGGCTGGAAGAACTAGATCTGGTCCTCTGTGCCCCAAGTAATCCTTTTCCTTCCTCAAACCTCCTGCTCTTTCTCTGTAGGGAGGTTGGCATGTAGAGGATGGGCTGCCAGCAGGGTAAGAGAACCTCTAGGGAATGGGCAGAGTAGGCCAGGCTAGGCCCTGCCTGCTGGGCAGCCCTAGCTCTACTGTTTGCCATCTGCACCTGGGTTTAGAGTGCTGTCCCAGCCTGCTCTGGGACTGGAAGCAGTGGGTGAGAAGTGGAGGTCACACTCCCTCAACAAGCTACTCCTGCAGGTTCTCTCCTGGGCCAGGGCTCTCAGAGTCCACAGCCCCAAGCCCCTCTTCTGTGCCCAGGTAGGTCGAGGAGTCAGGAGGTGGGTCCTACTGGCCACTAGCCGTGGCCATTCTGGGACATGTAAGCTGCCAGAGCCACCACCACGGCTACATAGAGACCAGCCCCCACAGCGATGGACAGAGTGGCCAAGAAGAGGGCCCGGCGGGAGGTGGTGCTGGCCAGGCGGAAGTCCCCTTTGGAGATGGCCTTGCTGGTCTAAGGAGAGAGAGGATGGATAAAGTCCCACCCCAGGAAAACAGCCCAGCCCACCATGTCCCTGAGCCCATCTTGCAGATGGGTGCCAAACCCTAAAGCAGAGGGATCATAGCTGGAGAAACAGCCCGGGTGCACTTACCCCCTGGGAGAAGTAGAAGGCAGCAATGCCCAGTGGCCAGAAGCAGCAGAGCATGGAGAAGAGGGTGAGCCCAAGGTGGTCCCTGGGAGGCAGCGTGAGGAAGTTGTCTTCACTTTCGCTCTCCGTCGAGATTGCATCACTCTGCAAACCAGGGGAGTTTAGTGCCCACGTCCAGGGTTACCCCAGCCCTGTCAGACTGGCAAGAGTTAAGAAACAACAACAATAAAAGATAACCAGGAGTGATGGTGCATACTTGTAATCTCAACACTTGGGGAGGGGCGGGGGCAAGAGGATTCTGAGTTCAAGGCCAGCTTGAGCTAGTGAGACTTTATTTTGTCTCATAAAACAAAGCAAACAAAAGTAATACGAACTGGTCTAGAGTGCCTGCTCTGCTGGTGGTGAGAATGGTAGGTTAGTTGTCCTTCTACCTAAAGCCTTTAGAACAATGACCTGATGAGTCTACTTTTTTATTTATTTATTTTGCCAGTTGTGGGGCCTGAACTCTGGGCCTGGGCGCTATCCCTCAGCCCTTCAGCTCAAGGCTAGTGTTCTACCACTTGAGCCACAGCGCCACTCCTGGCTTTTTCTGCTTATGTGGTGCTGAGGAATCAAACCCAGGGCCTCATGCATGCAAGGCAAGCACTCTACCACTGAGCCACCTTCCCAGCCCCCTGATGTCTACTTTTAAGAAATTATCATCAGGAAAGAATGCAAGTCTCTATATGCAGGGCTGTTCATTCTAGGAAGTAATTGTGGCAGATTAGAAACAGTCTTAGTGGGCTCTGGAGATGGCTCAAGTGGCAGAACACTTACCTAGCAAGTTCAAACCCTAGTGTCATATATATATATGAAAGAGAGAGAGAGGGAGAGAGAGAGAGCGCAACATTTGGGGTTAGGGATTTAGCTCAGTGGAAGAGCACTTGCCTGGTAAGTGCAAGGCCCTGAGTTTGTTCCTCAGCTGTGCCAAAAAAAAAAAAAAAAAAAAAAAACTAAAAAGATGGGCACCAGTGGCTCACACCTGTAATCCTAGCTATTCAAGAGGCTGAGATCTGAGGATCACAGTTTAAAGCCAGCCCAGGCAGGAAAGTCCCCATGAAATTTTTATCTCTAATTAATCACTCAAAAAACTGGAAGTGGAGCTGTGTCTCAAAGGGGTACAGTGCTAGCCTTGAGCAAAAGAGCCCAGGCCCTGAGTTCAAGCCCCATGACTTAAAAAAAAAAAAAGCAATACTTCCAGTGCTCAATAGCTAGGAGCTTGTGTAATAAAGGAAAAGAATTCACAATGGAAGACCATGTAACTTTATAAATCCCCATGTAGAATATATTAAATTACATGAAGTAATATTGAAATTCGATGATATAACTATGTACCCCAAGACTTCTTTGGGGGGTCAAAGAGACTTAGATGATCATTTACCAAAGCAATAACATTATCTTTGAGTAGTAAATAATTGCTGTTTATCATTTGGATTGATAAATGGTTAATCAAAACTAGTGTTCTCTTCCTCCTCTTCCTCTTCCCTTCCTTCTCCCTCCTCCCTCCTCCCTTCCTTTCTCCCTTGGCCTTTTTCAAGACAGGGTCTCCCTGCCTTGAATTTGCTGTGTAGCCCAAGCTGGCCTCAAACTCTTTATTCTCCTGCCTCAGCCTCCTCAGTGTTGAGATCACAACCATGCACTATCACACTGGGCTCCAAGCTTAAGTTTCTCAATGTGTGGGCTGTATGTATATCAGAACTTTTCCTTTGGTGGTTCCAGTCAAGTATTTTTTGTTTTGTTTTGTTTTTCCCTCTCAGTCCTGGGGCTTGAACTCAGGGCCTGAGCACTGTCTCTGAGCTTCTTTTTGCTCAAAGCTAGCACTCTACCACTTGAGCCACAGTGCCACGTCTGGCTTTTTCTGTGTGGTACTGAGGAATTGAACCCAGGGCCTCATGCCTGCTAAGCAAGCACGACCACTGAGCCACATTTCCAGCCCCCAATCAATCTTTCTTAAATCTCACTACCTGGTGTATGTGTGGGGGTTGGCGGGGGGGGGGGCTGGGGTTTTGCATTTATTACACATGCTCACCTCCTCCTCTTCCTGGGTGTCCTCCTGGGCCTGCAGCTCTTCTTGAACTCCGTAGGATACAGTCTGGATGGTGACATCCTCTTCAGCTTGGCCGAGTTCTGTGCTCTGGTTTGGGGGTCCCACCTGGGGTTCGCTGGCCTCTGTGAAGCTGGTCTCACAGCTGCCTGCCCTGGGCTCCTTGACCTTGTCCCTCCCTAGGAGGCAGCTGGGCCTGTACCAGGCCGCCACTGCCAGCTGCAGGGATCCTGGGTCCAGGAGCTGGTGGGGACGAGTGGGGCCAGCACGGCCAAGGAGGTAGGAGTAGAGCTTCTCCTGGCAGGACCAGCTGGTCGGAGCCTCTGGGTAGCGATAGGGGCTGTGGAGATGGGCGGGGCTCCTGGATAGCAGTGGGTTTTGCAATTCACTCAGGCTCTCCATGGTTCAGGCTGCCACTGGGGAAGGGAATCCTCACAGAGCCTATGAGAGAGCAAGACAGATACTGACACCAGGACACGGAGCATATGACAGGAAGTGCTACAAGAAAGCAAGTTCCAGCTAGGTGCTGGTGGTCCATGCCTGTCACCAGGTGGCTGAGACCTGAGGATCATGATCCAAAACTAGCCCAAGTAGTAAGATCCATGAAACTCCTATCTCTAATTAATCACCAAAAAGCTGGAAGTGGAGCTGTAGCTCAAAGTGGTATAGTGCTGGCCTTGAACAGAAAAGCTTAGGGAAACCCTCGGACATCATCCTTACAAAAAATAAAATAAAATAAAATGCTTAGGGACAGTACCCAGGCCCTGAGTTCAAGCCCTAGATCTGGAAAGAAAGAACGAGGAAGAAAGAGGGGGGGAGGGCTGGGAAGGTGGCTCAATGGTAGAGCGCGTGCTTTGCATGCATGAGGCCCTGGGTTCGATTCCTCAGCACCACATAAGCAAAAAGAAAAAAGCCAGAAGTCAGAAGTGGTGCTGTGGCTCAAGTGGTAGAATGCTAGTCTTGAGCTGAAGAACTGAGGGACAGTGCCCAGGCCCAGAGTTCAGGCCCCATGACCGGACCCTCCCCCCCCACCCAAAAAAAAAAGAGGAAGGAAGGAAGAAAGAAGGAAGGAAGGAAGGAAGGAAGGAAGGAAGGAAGGAAGGATGGAAGGAAGGAAGGAAGGAAGGAAGGAAAAAGAATATAAGCCAGGAACCAGTGGCTCACGCCTGTAATCCTAGCTACTCAGGGGGCTGAGATCTGAGGATTGTGGTTCAACACCAGCCTTTGCATGAACGTTCATGAGACTCTTATCTCCAATTAACCACTCCAATTAAACACTGGCACTGTGTCTCAAGTGGTAGAGTGCTTGCCTTGAGCTGAAGAACTCAGGGATAGCTCCCAGGCCCAGAGTTCAAGCCCCACAACTGATGAAAAAGAGAGAGAGAGAGAGAAAAGAATACATTTCCATCCAGAAGGAGAAGTACAGGAGTATACACAGGGCTAAAACTGCAGAAAAGGCTTTTGAATGAAGATGTGAAGAAGGAGCAAAACTAACAATGCAGTAACCGGGATTTAGAATGTTCCCTAATGTCCACATGCTCAAGGCTTCACACTCAGCTTGGGCTGTTGGTTGGTGGTGGATATGTTTAAGGGGTAGAGCTAGAGTTGGGAGCATGGCTCAAGTGGTAGAGCACTTAGTAAGTGTGAGGCCCTGACAGCAAACCAAACCCAGCATATATAAAAAAGAGGTAGGACCTAGTGGGAGATTTTAGGTCATTAAGGTCTTGCTTTGGAAGTATACTACAGGATGCTGGTGTCTTCCTCTCTGTTTTTCTTCTTGGCCACTATAAGCATAGGTAGAAAGCAACATAGACTGAAATCTCTAAAACTGTGAGTCAAAATAAATTTTTCCTTTTTTTTTCTTCAGTGAAAACATCCCTATCCCACTGACAGTTCTTTTTGCTTTATTTTTCAGAAAGGGTCTTTTTGTTCAGAATCAGCCTCTATCCATGATCTACCTACTTATACCCTCTGTGGATAGCTGGAATCACAGACATTCATTACCATGCCCAGCTTAAATCTTTCCTCTTTTTAAGTTGATCATTTTAGGTATTTTGTTACAGTAACAGAAAGCTGACTAACACAGATGGGGGACACATATCATGCTGGGGGAAGAATTCATGTAAAGATCCTGTGGCTGGACAAAAAAAAATTGGCAAGGATGAAAGCCTGGGAGTCAGATTATAAAGGACAGCATGAGATGGTGTTTGTGAGTCAGATTCTGTGGGTCTCTGTGGTTTAAGGAGGCTCCAGGCATGTCAGCAGGAGTAGGTTTGAGTTTGGTTGTGAAGCCTTTCTCATGTCTATGTGTACTCAGTGGATTGGAGTAGGCTAGGCTTATTGTAACGAAGAGGTTTTGCTGCAGGTTCAGGTAAGCTGAGGATAAATGGAACTCAATTGTTGGTGGAGAGAGAGGAAAGGAGGTGGGCCTTACGAAATGCTGACAGGATTTGATGGTCTGTGTGATTTAGGGTTGAGGCAGAATTTGTTCTGGGGTTGAATGGGACATATAGGAGACTTCCTG
The DNA here is from genome assembly GCF_000151885.1 of Dipodomys ordii. Taxonomy (NCBI): domain Eukaryota; kingdom Metazoa; phylum Chordata; class Mammalia; order Rodentia; family Heteromyidae; genus Dipodomys; species Dipodomys ordii. Next base: position 23,349,870 of record NW_012267218.1, on the reverse strand, counting down.
TGTTAGCTTAGTACATGGTCCATGCTCACAGCTGCCAATTCTTTTTTTTTTTTTTTTGGGTCCGGTCATGGGGCCTGAACTCTGGGCCTGAGCGCTGTCCTTCAGCTCTTCAGCTCAAGGCTAGTGTTCTACTACTTGAGCCACAGCGCCACTTCCGGCTTTATTCTTTTTGCTTATGTGGTGCTGAGGAATCGAACCCAGGGCCTCATGCATGCAAGGCAAGCGCTCTACCACTGAGCCAACTTCCCAGCCCCACAGCTGCCAATTCTTCCCAGGGTAAATACAGCCTTAGGGAGATGTACCTTAGGCTAATTTCCCTTTTGTCACAAGGCAGATTGCAACCTTGGGAAGTTCCTGAAGGTTCTTAGCAAGGACTTCCTAGGTACTGAGGTCTGGACCCACATATGCTAGCCAGAAGTACAGACACATGCCAGGGCTGCCTTCCCTCCTTTAGCCTACCAGAACACCAGCAGGATACCTGGGAACACTAGTTACAATGAACACACACTCTCTGGGGTGTGACAAGTGGAAATAGGTGTGAAGAAAGAGGAGAGGCAAGCCCGTTGGGCTCAGGGACTCTCCCTTTCCTCCTCCAGCTCCCTTGGAAACTGGATGGTGATCATTGTGCCACCTGGCACTTCTAGCTGAAGACTGGGAGTCAGCCCTGTCCTGGATGCCTCCAGTGCATCTGCATGCACTTCCGCGTTTCCTCATTCACAAAGTGTGGATGAAGATCCGTGCCCACCCCACAAGGCTGGTTTTAGGATCCAAAGGCGTGGCTGAGGTGCTGGTGCATTGTGGGTAAGTGGGAGAGGCTGCTGTTCTTATTTCTGGGCTGCAGAGCTTGTCTTCACCCATTTAGGGTTGTACTGGCCTCCCAGTAGGCTAAGGACAGAGGGAAAGCATGGGAGAGATTTCTGCTCCCAGGGCTGAGTTTATCTGGTCCCATCCCCAGTCCTCACCCTATCACAGCCAACACCTGGAAAAAGGGCATTTTAATTCTGTTTCAAGAGACAAGACTGGAACCTAGAAAGCTGCTCCTGAGAAACTTGAAAATAGCGTGGTTCTCTCCCAGGTAGGGACAGAGAGGAAATGAGCAGAAGAGAGAGGGCCCAGAACAACTGGAGGAGTCGGGGGGTGGGGGGGAACTGGTGGCTCACACCATTAATCCTACATACTCAGGAAACTGAGATCTGAGGATCATGGTTTAAAGACAACCTTGAATAGGAACTCCATGAGACTCTCCAATTAACCGCCAAAAAAGCCAGAAATAAAGCTGGCAGAGCACCAGCCTTGAGCAAAAAAGCTAAGAGACAAAGCCCAAGCCTTAAATTCTAGCCCCAGAATTGGTACATACGTATTCTCACATACACACAAAGATTGGAGGGGGCTCTTGTAAGGTGGCGGGGCAGGAGGGGGGGCAGGCAGAGTGGGGCTGTTACTTGATTGGAGGCAAAAGAACAAGAAGAGGCTGCTCTGGCTCTGAGCTCTGAGCCCTGAGAGCAGATGCTCCCAAGCAGGCCTCTCTCTTCTTGTCCCAAAGACCCAGGGTCTCACTTGAACACAATGGCAAAATGGAAAGCTTCTTGAATGCTTAACCATCAGAAAGAAGTTCAATAAATTATGGCACGAAATCTAGTGGTACAAGGCCTTTGAACAGTGTTTTATTGCAGTGTTGGTGAGAAGGAAGAAAAGAAAAGGTCTGGGCGTGGCGTGGCAGCCATGATTAGGCCCAGCCTTGGCAGCCCAGGTGTTTTTCATTTTCTTCTTTATACCTTCTCCTTCCTTTTTCCACATTGATTTTTTTAAAAAGAGCATACACTACTTTTAAACAGCAAGAAAAAAAGAAGTTAAGTGCATTGATTTCTTCTGAACCAAATGATCTAAAATCAGTTTGAAATCTCTCCGAGCTCTAGGTTCCTTTTGGGCTTAGTGGCTGAGCGTGTTATTAAAGCTGCGCCTGCCCACACTCACCCCACACCTCCACTGCCAGCACCCTGGCAAGAGTGATGGCTCCTCCCCTCCTCAAATACTAAAGCCATGCAGGAGTTCATGGTCAGATTCCAGGAACCCAATTTCAAGTCCTGGTCAGGAATGGAGGACAGTTGACCTCCAGAACTAGCCTTCTCTGCCTTCTAGCCTGTTGTTTGAGTCTGCCTCTCCTTACCCTGAACTGGTCAACTTACATTCAAGACAGAGCCATTCTTTTTTTTTTGTTGGGGGGGGTGTCATGGGTCTTGAACTCAAGGCCTGGGCACTGTCCCTGGGCTCTTTTTGTTCAAGGCTAGCACTTTACCACTGTGAGCCACAGCACCACTTCTGGTTTTCAGGTGGTTAATTGGAGACAAAAGTCTCACAGACTTTCCTGCCTGGGCTGGCTTTGAACTGTGATCCTCAGATCTCAGCCTCCAGAGTAGCTAGGATTACAGGCGTGCGCCGTCAGCACCCAGCTAAGGCAGAGCCATTCCTATGGCCACTTTAACTGTGTGATCTCACATGGGCTGTGTGTGCTTTCTAGACTGGTGTTGACGAGGTGCACCAGCACTGGTGAGTGTGCCTGTGTCTGTGCATTCACGTGTATGTGCATTTATATGTATGTATGTGTGTCCTCTGCTCTGGAGGACAGACAGCGCTGGGGATTCTGTTTTGTTTTGTTTTTTTTTTTTTGGGTCCAGACGTGGGGCCTGAACTCTAGGCTTGGATGCTGTCCCTCAGCTCTTCAGCTCAAGGCTAGCGCTCTACCACTTGAGCCACAGCGCCACTTCCGGCTTTTTTCTTTTTGCTTATGTGGTGCTGAGGAATCGAACCCAGGGCCTCAGGCATTGCAAGGCAAGCGCTCTACCACTGAGCCACCTTCCCAGCCCGCGCTGGGGATGCTGAAGCTAAGAAAGCTACTCTGGGTTCTGTGGGTTTGGACCCCACAATGGGAGATGGGGAGAAGGTGGCTCCATGAAACTGGAGTCCCTGGGGATTGTCTCCTTCTAAGCAGAGAATTTAGCAGGGGTAAAAGTTTCCACTCACAGTCTAGGGCCAGGCATCCATCCAAAGATCCCCAGGAGTTCAATTACTGTCTTCCTCCAAGTGCAATTGCACTGGAGTCCAATCATACACAGGAACTTTGGTTTCCTTATCTAGAAAAAGTATGGGAGAGCTAGGAGTTGACTGTTAACAACTCAGCTCTACAGTACCCTAGGAATCTATTGGGAGAAGAGGAACAATAACTTAAACTTGGGATTCAAACTGTTCTGAATGCTCCTTTGAGCATAACATTGGACAGGGGCTTTCTCTTCCAGCTATGGCAGATGGATTTGTGTCACACACACATGTTACCAACAATTGTTAGGAAAGCTGGGGGTGGGGGGAGAGACAGGGAGGGAATGGGGCATGAAAGAATCATCAAGAGAGTATGAATTCAAAGGGTCAAAATGCCAACATCTCAGAGGAGAGAGAGGCCTGAGAGGAAGCCTGATCCTTGACAGCATGCTTTCTTTCCTGGCCTTTTGGATGAACTTGGGGCTGCTTCATTACTGAAGCGCCTCCAGCAGCATCAAAGGATGGAGAGAAAGATTGGAGTTCAGGGCCTAATAAGGAAAGCCCAGAGATTTCAATTTGGGATCTCTCTAGGGCTATACCCTAGAAAACCAGATACAAACTAGTCCTTATAAAGACTGAAGCCAGGGGCTGGGCATCAGTGGCTCACATTTAGGAGGCTGAGATGTGAAGATCATGGTTTAAAATCAGCCCAGGCAGGAAAGTACATGAGTCTCTTATCTCTAATTAACTAAGACAAAGCCAGAAGTGGAGCTGTGGTTCAAGTGGTAGAGTGCCAGCTTTGAGTGAAAAAGCTAAGGGACAGTGCCCAGACCCTAAATTCAAGACCCACTGCTGGTGCATGCATGGGTACACACTCTATACACACACACCACCACCACCACCACCAACAACAAAATCCCCCCCACCAACATCAGAAAAACAAAGACTAAAGATAGGCTTGGAATCCACCACTCTAACTAGATGAGGGTGGTCTGCACATAGCTGAGCTGTCTGCCTGAAGCAACAGTGACAACAGTGGTCTTCAAGTTAGTGGTCCTCCCAATAAATAAAACTTTACAGGAGGCTCACATCTGTAATCCTAGCTACTCAGGAAGCTGAGATTTGAGAATCAGTTAGAAGCCAGTCTGGGCAGGAAAGTTCTTGAGACTCGTATTTCCAATTAAGCACAGAGAGAGAGAGAGAGAGAGAGAGAGAGAGAGAGAGAGAGAGAGAGCTGGGAATGGAGCTGTGGCTCAAGTGGTAGAGTACTAGCCTTTAGCAAAAAAGCTTAGACAACACCCAGGCCCTGAGTTCAAACCCCAGGAACAGTGTAGGAGCATGCAGCCCCTCCCTTGCATAAACCCTATAGCTGATTGAAGCTGATTATTATGCCCTGACTTTCAGATGAGAACTGAAGCTCAGCACTTAGTAAGTGTGAGGCCCTAACAGCAAACCGGTTTAATTTAATCCAAAGTCCAAGCTCTTTTTTTTTTTTTTTTGTCGGTCGTGGGGCTTGAACTCTGGGCCTGGGCGCTGTCCCTCAGCTCTTCAGCTCTATCACTTGAGCTACAGCGCCACTTTCGGTTTTCTGGTGGTTTATTGGAGATAGGAGTCTCACAGTCTCTCCTGCCCGGGCTGGCTTTGAACCGCGATCCTCAGATCTCAGCCTCCTGAGGCTAGGATTATAGGCGTGAGCCACCAGCGCCCGACAGTCGGAGCTCTTTTTAATCACACTTGTCAGGGTGTAGCTACTAAGGTCATATAAATGGCTGGGGGAGGAGGATTGATAGTGGGAGGAATTGAATTTTTCAGTAGGGGGGGATTATTTTGCAATTTGAGAGTGTCTTACTATATATGTAGCCAAGGCTGGTCTTGAACTCCTGTCCCTCCTGCCTTTGCCTCTAGAGTGCTGGGATTAGATATATAGGCCACCAAACCAGCTAAGCATTGGTTTTGAATGAGTTAAAACTAGTCCTCACTGAAGACTCTAAGAAATGGGAGCTAGCAGAAAAGATGAAGAGATTTTGGGTGATTTAGCAGCCCTGGGGTGGCTGCCTAGATAAACTTTGAAGACCTGCATTCTAATAAATATAGAGCCAATCTGAGGATCCTAAGAACTATCAACACTATCTCTCAGTGCAACAGGAGAGATTGCTTTAAATGGAGAGATAAAAGTCAGAACTTCCTAGTAGGGCAGGAGATTAGACAGAAATGATTAAAATCTTTAAGAATAGGTGCTAGACCATCTTCTAGTCAGATAACACATAAACGTCTTTGCAACTGTGAAGAGCTGTGACTGTGGTAACTGTTAGAGGGAGGCTTTGGGCTAGATGGATGATTTTCAGCCTATAAGCAACAGAGCCACCAAGCCAGCCTGGGGTATTGGCCGGGCTTGCTGTATCTGCCTCCAGGGGTGGGGACAGCAGTGGAGTCCTTAAAGTCAAGCAAAACTGGGAATTTCCCTTTCTCCTTTCATGTTGCCTAATCTGCAAAAACAATACAACCTCTTCCATCTTTATTGGCTCCTAACTCTTCATCTTTCCTAACATCTGTGTGTGTGTGTGTGTGTGTGTGTGTGTGTGTGTGTTTACTAATTTTGAGGCTTGAACTCAGGGTCTAGACTCTATTCCTTAACCTTTTCACTGAAGGCTGGCACTCTACCACTTGAACCATAGCTCCTCTTCTGTTTTTGTTTTGCTTTTTGTTTTGATAGTTAACTGGAGATAAGAATCCCCTGGACTTTCCTGCCCAGACTGGCTTTGAACCATTATCCTTAGATCTCAGGAGTGTGTGTGTGTGTGTGTGTGTGTGTGTGTGTGTGTGTGTGTGTGTGG
>NW_012267218.1:23339836-23343953 GCF_000151885.1 Dipodomys ordii | reverse complement strand
GTGTGTGTGTGTGTGTGTGTGTGTGTGTGTGTGTGTGTGTGGTCCTGGGGTTTATACTCAGGGCCTGGGCAATGTCTCTGAGCCTCTGTGCTTAAGGCTAGCTCTCTACTACTTAAGCCACAGCACCACATCTGGCTTTTCTCTGAGTAGTTTATGGGAGATAAGAATCTTACAAACTTTCCTGCTTGGGCTGGCTTTGAACCTCGACCCTCAGATCTTAGCTCCCTGGGTAGCTAGAATTACAGATATGAGCTGCTGACATCTGGTCAGATCTCTGAGTAGTCTGAGTAGTTAGGATTACAGGCATGAGCTAGAGGTACTCAGTTCCTAACAGCTCTTAATCATAGTATAGTCTCTAAAAAGAAAAAAAAAAAGAAAGAAAAAAAGAAACCACTGTGGTAATGGGCAAACAGGGCTGCAAGTACTTTGACTCCCCCCATGATAAAGTGGAGGCTTGTGCCTTCCTCTGTCACCTGCGGAGCTGTAACTGCTTCACCCCCAGAGCATAGCACAGAGCACAACAGGAAGCGATCCTGTGTGACTCCCAAGGTCAGGTTATGGAAGCCCGGGTAACTTTCACTTTGACCTTGGCACCCTCCCTTGAAACCTTGAACTACCCTATAGGTAGCTGAACTACTCAGCATCTCCCACACTGGAGAGGCCAGGTGTGAGAACAGACTACTGTCAATGGAACCCACTGAGCCACCCAGCCATCTTCAAGATATAGACCTCTGAGTGAAGCCATCCCAGGCTCTCCAAACAAATCCATCTGTCTCCAGGTGGGTGATCACTCAGCCAGCTCCCGCCTGCATTCCTGACCCCTCAAAGTCATGAGGGATGTGGAAGGGAGAGGTAAGCCATAAAAGTTTTGCAGATACCTGGAACATCCTTCCTCTGTGTCTTTAGCTTTCTCAGTTCCGGACCCTCTCTCCATCACTTCCCAGCCATATTTCTCAGAAGCTTGGCTCACAGCAACACTTAGCTCTTAACTCCAAAGGCCACTTCCTCTGGGAGGGCTGCCTCTATGTCTCTGCACCCACAATCTAGATTTTAGCCTCCCTGGTTATCTGTTCTCCAAGACTTCACACATTTTCTCCCTAAGTGCCTATTGCTGTTTCTATTTATATATGTGTGATTGTTGATTAATGCCTTTCTCCCTTACCAGACTGTGGGTTCAAGGGGTGGGGGACTATGTGTTGCTCATTCTTGCATTTCCTCTCCTGCTTTATAGTAGGCACTCGGCTAATATCATGATGAATAAGCCATTAGTGAATGAGATAGATGTACTGTACTGAGGTTCTCTGGTAAGAAAGTACTTTCCAGAAGTGGTACACACCTGTAATCCTATCTCTCAGGAGGCTGAGGCAAGAAGGTCATAAATTCAAGACCAGCCTGGATTACATAGCGATATCTCAAAAAATAAAAATAAAAAAATCAGGGGCTGGGAAGTTGGCTCAGTGGTAGAGCACTTGCCTTGCATGCATGAGGCCCTGGGTTCGATTCCTCAGCACCACATAAGCAAAAAGAAAAAAGCTGGAAGTGGTGCTGTGGCTCAAGTGGTAGAGCGCTAGCCTTGAGCTGAAGAGCTGAGGGACAGCGCCCAGGCCCAGAGTTCAGGCCCCACGACCGGACCAAAAAAACAAAAAACAAACAAAAAAAAATAAATAAAAAAATCAGCTAAGCACTAGTGACTCATGCCTACAATCCTACCAACCCAGTAGGTTGAGGTCTGAGGATTGAAGTTCAAAGCCAGCCCAGGAAGGAAAGTCTGTAAGACTTAGCTTCAATTAACCAACAAAAAGCAGGAAGTAGAGCTATTGCTCAAGTGGTAGAACACTAGTCTTGAGCAAAAAGGCTCAGGGAAGCTGGGTGCTGGTGGCTCATTCCTGTAATCTTAGTGCTCAGGAGGCTGATATCTGAGGATAATGGTTTGAAGCCAGCCTGGGCAGAAAATTTTCTGTGAGGGCTAGGAAGGTGGCTCAGTGGTAGAACGCTTGCCTTGCATGCATGAGGCCCTGGGTTCCATTCCTCAGTACCACATAAGAAAAAAGAAAAAAAGCCGGAAGTGGCGCTGTGGCTCAAGTGGTAGAGCGCTAGCCTTGAGCTGAAGAGCTGAGGAACAGCGCCCAGGCCCAGAGTTCAGGCCTCACGACCGGACCCCCCCCCAAAAAAAAAGAAAAAAAAAGTTTCTGTGAGACTCTTTTTTTTGTTGTTGTTGTTGTTGTTGGTCATGGGGCTTGAACTCTAGGCCTGGGCATTGTCCTTCAGCTCTTCAGCTCAAGGAGAGCATTCTACCACTTGAGTCACAGCACCACTTACGGTTTTTCTGAGTGGTTAATTGGAGATAAGAGTCTCATGGACTTTTTCCTGCCTAGGCTGACTTTGAACCACGATCTTCAGATCTCAGCCTCCTGAGTAGCTAGGATTACAAGCGTGAGCCACCAGCGCCTGCTCTGTGAGACTCTTATCTCTAATAAACCACTTAAAAACCAGAAGTGGCACTGTGGCTCAAGTGGTAGAGTGCTAGCCTTGAGCACAAATTGTTCAAGGACAGTGCCCAGGCCCTGAGTTCCCTACAAATGAAAAAGAAAGAAAGAAAGAAAGAAAAAATAAATCAAGGAGGGCTGCTCACTGGTGGCTCCTACGTATAATCTTAGGGGGCTAAGATCTGAGGATTTCAGTTCAAAGTCAGCCCTGGCAGACAACTCTGAGAGATTCATATCTCCAATTAATGAGAAAAAAGCTGGAAATGGAGCTGTGGTTGAAGTGGTAGAGTGCCAAGCCTTGAACAAAAAAGCCAAGCAAGAATACAAGGCCCTAAGTTCAAGCCCCAGTACTGGCACAAAAACAGACAAACAATACCAACAACAACAACAAAAAGGCTGGAGTTTTGGCTCAAGTAGTAAAGTGTCTGCCTAGAAAACTGGAAGCCCTGTGTTAAAACTCTAGTACCACAAAAACCAAATAACCACCCCCCACACCCAAAACAAACACAAAAGAAGAGAAAAGTGCTTTCCAGGAGCTGGGGTAGAGGTAACACCTGCTGGAGGCACATTTAATTCTGCATAAAGCATTTCTTGGGCAGTCAGTTCCGACTACTTCTTGGGATGCAAAAATAGTCAGGTAGCACCTGCTATGGGAGGGCTGGGAAACCAGCCTAGCAAAGCAAAGAGCCCACAGAATGGAAGAGGTGCTGACACAGCACAGAGGACAAGCATCCCCCATTCTAGGATGGTCGTGGGTGGGGGAAATGGGGAAGATATTTCTCTGAGAAGGCAGTATCTGAAATGAATCTCAAAGGTTCAATAGGCATCATTTAGGAAAGACAAGGAAAGTGTTACCTTTCTAGAGAGGAAGCATCACAAACAAAGGTGGGTGGAGACAAACAAAGGGTATGGGTGGGTAGAGAAAGTCGGAGTGGTTTGGTGTTGATGGAAACAGGAAGGTGAGATGGGAAGGCCATCTTAAGCCTGTGGGCAGTGGGGAACCGATGATGGGCCCTGCTATGGAGCAGCGATAGACAGAAAAGATTGAATGAGAAATGAGTGAGAAGGAAGGCCAAAAGTCTTGCTGAGTTTATCATAGTTTATATTTATTTACAAAAGCTAAGAAGTGGTTGGGTGCCAGTGACTGTAATCCTAGCTACTCAGGAGGCTAAGATCTGAGGATCATGATTCAAAGCCAGCCCAGGCAGGAACATCCATGAGATTCTTCTCTCCACTCACTCATCTAACATATTTTAGGACAGTCTAGAAGAAAGGAGATGGAAGCCTCCAGACACAAAATGATAAGAGGAAAATGCTAATTATCCTGATTTGATCAGTTCATGTTGTATGTGTTGACATATATTGAACCTCATTAATATGTACAATTAATATGAGACAGACAGTCAGACAGACTACGTAGAATGTGGGAGAAGATGAAGACCTGAAGTTTGTGGTGAAGTGGAAATGAAAGAGAAAGGAGTCAAGTGATTTTGTTATCTAAATAAGAAAGAACTTTCTAGGATCCAGAGTCTTAGACAGTCACTTCAGGATCTTTCTTCCTTCCTTCCTTCCTTCCTTCCTTCCTTTCTTTCTTTCTTTCTTTCTTTCTTTCTTTCTTTCTTTCTTTCTTT
>NW_012267218.1:23332560-23339786 GCF_000151885.1 Dipodomys ordii | reverse complement strand
CTTTCTTTCTTTCTTTCTTTCTTTCTTTCTTTCTTTCTTTCTTTCTTTCTTTCTTTCTTTCTTTTTGCCAGTTCTGGAGCTTGAATTCAGGGCCTGGGCATTGTCTTTGAACTTCTTTTTGCTCAAGGCTAGTACTCAACCACTTGAGCCACAGTGAAGCTTCTGGCTTTTTCTGTGTATGTGGTACTGAGAAATTGAACATAGGGCTTCATGCATGCTAGGCAAGCACTCTACCACTAAATTACATTCCCAGCCCTTCAGGACATTTCTTGGGATGCAAAAATAAACATAGAAGGTAATGTGACCAGCTGAAAACTAGCCTGGAGCTTTTAATCCTGCTGCCTCAGCCTCCTGAGTATTGGGATTATAGCGGTGAGCCACCACACTTGGCTATCTTTTCCTTTTTAAGCGTATACACACACACACACACAAAATTGGGGAGAAAATGAATGGGCCAGAAACTTCGAGGGGAATCCTACAGTGATAAAGAGAAGATTGCTTGATGAAGGAACCAGTGCAGGAAAAGCTGCAGCCCCAAATACTAGGGGTAAACAGTTCCCCCTGCCCCACCTGCTGAGGAGATAAATGACAAACTTACTCAACTGCAGAGGAAATGCAGAGCAGCTGCTGGTTCTAGTCAACACTGCGCTGCATTCATATAAGTACAAATAGACAGAAAATGAGATTGAACAACAATGCAATGGAAACAAAAGAGAACGTTTTAATAAGCAGATAGAATGATCAGTTCACTAAAATTTCAAAATCCTTCAAGTTACAGAAAGGATCCTTATAAGGCTTTTGAGTTTATAGTCTGAGAGAGATATCAGGACATTGCTAAGAAGCTTCTACAAAAAAAAAAAGAGTATGGGGCTGGGAATGTGGCTTAGTGGTAGAGTGCTTGCCTAGCATGCATAAAGCCCTGGGTTCCATTCCTTAGTACCACATAAACAGAAAAAGCCAGAAAGGGCGCTGTGGCTTAAGTGGTAGAGTGCTTGCCTTGAGCATAGAGAGGCTCTAGTATAATGCCCAGCTCTGAGTTCAAACCCCAGGACTGGCCAAAAAAAAAATAAATAAATAAAGGAAAATAAAATAGAAACAAACATCAAAGTTTTTGAAACTAAAAATAGTTATCTAAATCTTAAAAAATCTAACAGAAAGATTAATGAAACAGACTCCCAGATAAAAACTAACCTGTTGCTGGGCACCAGTGGCTCATGTTTATAATCCTAGCTACTCAGGAGGCTGAGATCTGAGGATTGAAGTGTAAAGCCGGCCAGGGCAGAAAAGTCCCAATGAAACTCTTATCTCCAATTAACCACTCAAAAATCAGAAGTGGTGCTGTGGCTCAAGTGGTAGAGTGCTAGCCTTAAGCAAAAGAAGCTCAGGGACAGTTTCCAGCCCTGAGTTCAAGCCCCATGAAGGACACACACACACACACACACACACACACACACACACACACACACACACGGACATAATTAAATAATAATTAATTAAAGAAGCATCAAGTTGCACTTCATAAGTGCCTGCAATTATTATTTGTCCACTAAAAATTAAATTAAAAACAATTAAATAGCCAGATGGTGCTGATGGCTCACACCTGTAATCCTAGATAGACAGGAGGCTGAGATCTGTGTGTTGTAGCTAACCTAGGCAGAAAAGCCCATAAGACTCTTATCTCTAACTAACCAGCAAAACAAAAATGGAGCTGTGTCTAAAGTGGTAGAGCACCAGCCTTGAGCAAAAAAGCTAAAGGACAGGGTCTAAGCCCTGAGTTCAAGCCCCAGTACCAGCACTAAATAAATAAATAAAGCAGAAAGTGTTTATTGAGTTTAAAGAAAATACTATGTAGACTGAGAAGACTCACCAAGTATCAAACTGCAGAAATAAGCACATGGAAAAGCAGGATGGGAAGAAGTGGGTGAGTTTGGTTTGAGCATTTTCTTTTCTCTTTCTTTTTAAATGTAGGCACTTATAGCTCTGAACTTCCAACACTGCTTTTGTTGTATCCCAGAGGTTCTAATAGAATGTCCTTCTACTTTATTTTCATAGGAACGATGAGTTTGGTTTGAAAGTGCCTTCGGGATGCTTAGGGGAGAAATTCTGCCAGGGAATTGAATGTGTGCTAGTGGTCAGGTCTGGAGAGAGATTTGAGAATCATTGAAGGACTGTTGGAAATGAAGAGAAGTGCAGAGGAGGAGACCAGAAAGGAGAATGTGAAAGAGGGAGAGAAGCTCAGGAAGGACAGATTAAACAGCTGGAATCCATCTCTGCTTCTGTGAGAGGTGTCTTAGTTGCTGTCTTCCAGGGAGAATCAGTTTACCTCTTTCCTATCCTTTGCCATCCTGGGCTCCCATAGGCCAGACTAGCCTTTCTTTCCAAGCCTAGTCTTTCAGATATGTGGCTGAAAATGGTGAAAATTGTTGGGAAGGTTGGGATGGTGACTCTACTACCCACTTTCCAGGTGGAAATCAAATCTTTATTTTTGCTGAAACAACCTGTCTCTTCACTGAAGCAGCTTATTCTGAACCACTGAGAAACAGAGCATCTAATCGTGGAAGATAATATACCTAATGGAGAGGTAGAGCATCAGTTCTGGCTTCCTGCTTAGTTTGCTTGGAATGGGGGTGGGAAAGTGAGGGTGGCAGCTACAGAGAGAAGGGAGAAGACAGAGTGAGAGAAGCAAGGAGGGTATTAAAATAAAAGAAGAAGCACTTGCCTGGCAAGTACAAGTTACCAGGAGAGAGAGGAAGGGAAGGAGGGAAGAAGGAGGAAGGAAGGGAGGGGGCAGGGAGAGGGAGGGAAGAAGGGGGAGAGAGGGGGGAGTATGCCGGGATGTAAGCCCTGTTTTTTGTTGAGACAAGAAGATCCTGGCCTTGAACTTAAGATCCTGCTGTATCAGCCACTGCTAGGATTATAGATGCACACTGTGCACCACAACACCTATCTTAGGAACACAATTTTTGTGGTCTTCTGGTTTGCAGCAAAGAAGTTGTCCCAACTGAACCTTAGAGAGGGCGAGAAGATTGGAAAATGCAGGTTTTGACAAGGGTATTATTTCTCCAAGCTAAGGCTGTTTCTTTTGTGTCTTTCTCCCTGGAGTAGCATACTTTGGGGCTGGAAGTTCCTCTGGGACTCACAGATGCATTGGCCTTTGAACTGGAAGACAATTAATGATGTGCTCATGTCTCTGGATATTCTCTTCTCTGCCATTTTGTGGCATTCAGGGGAAGGGACTTGCATGTGTGTGTTTCAGTGTTTCAACATCTATTATACACACAAAACATACACATACAAACTTCTAACACCATTTGTTTCTTTTCTATATTTTTTCCCTCAAGGCTAGTACTTTACGACTTAAGCCACAGCTCCACTTCCTGCTTTTTGGTGGTTAACTGAGGATAAGAGTCTCACAGATTTTCCTATCTGGCTGGTTTCCAACTGCAATTCTTAGATCTCAGCCTTCTGAATAGCTAGGATTACAGGGGTGAGCTACCAGTGCCCAGAAATCATCCTCGTTCCTTCCTTCCTTTTTTCCTTAATTCCTTCCTTCCTTCCTTCTTTCCTTTCCTTCCCTTTCCTTTCTTTTACTGGTTCTGGGGCTTGAACTCTAGGCCTGGCTGCTGTCCCTAAGCTTTTTGTGCTCAAAACTAGCACTCTACCACTTAAGCCACAGCTTTACTTTTGGCTTTTGTGGTTAATTGAGGATAAGCATCTCACAGACTTTTCCTGCCGGGGCTAGTTTTGAACGGAGAACCTCAAATTTCATTCTACAGATTAGCTAGGATTACAGGCGTGAGCCACTGGCACTAGGCTCCCTTACCTTTTTGCTCTACCACTTGAGCTATACCTTCACTTCTGGCTTACTGGTGGTTAACTAGAGATAAGAGCCTGAGCTGGCTTCAAACTGTGATCCTCAGATCTCAGCCTCCTAAATAGCTAGGATTACAGGCATAAACCAGTGGTTCAACCTTTTCTTTTCCTTCTGCCCCGCCCCCCCCAAACACACACAATTTTTTTTTTTTTTGATGTGAGGCTTGAACTCTGAGCCTGGGTGCTGTCCCTCAGCTCTTCAGCTCAAGGGCTAGAGCTCTACCATTTGAGCCACAGCACCACTTCTAGTTTTCTGAGTGGTTTATGGAGATAAGAGTCTCTGCCGGGCACTGGTGGCTCTGGTGGCTCACGCCTGAAAGCCTAGCTACTCAGGAGGCTGAGATCTGAGGATCGCGGTTCAAAACTAGCCCGGGCAGGAAAGTTCGTGAAACTCAGGCCCAGAGTTCAAGCCCCACAACCGAAAAAACAAACAAACAAACAAGAATCTCATGGACTTTCCTGCCCAGGCTGGCTTAGAACCACCATCCTCAGATCTCAGCCTCCTGAGTAGCTAGGATTACAGCATGAGCCACAGGCGCCGGCTCCTAGCAGCCATGATTGAGTCTCATTTTGAGGCCTGGCAGCGTCTCACTACCCCCACCCCCACAGGAGGAGTCAGCAAAGATGGGGAGAGCAGGAGGGAAACTCAGGAAATAGCCAATGGTTTTCCTTGGTTGGGAGAGGAGCCTGATGTTATCTGCCTGGATGACCACAGCTGCCCTGAGCCCAAACAGCTCTAGGGTTGGGTGGACACACAGATAGCTGCAGATGAGGGGCATAGTGTCTTCAGCCTAGTAGAGGGCCAGCTCCCCCACAGACCAGTCCTGCAGAAAATAAAACCCCTGTCTCTGCCTGCTATTGCTGCTGCCACTGCCACTTTGTTATGAGGGTTAGTGACTGTCCATTAACTCGGGAGAGCTGAGTCTTGCCAGTGCAGCGCCAACAGCTGGGAGCCAAGAAGCGCTGATGTTGGGAGGGGAGACTGGTCCCCCTCCCTGGCTGGACACTCAGAATAAGTCAGGGAGGTCACTGGCATGGCTCACTCAGCTCTACCCAAGTGCCAATTAACTAAGGTTTTCCTGAGCATTGCCCAGGCCTGCCACAGTTGAGGGAAATTATTGTCAGAGAAGCTCGTCTTGTTTTTATAAAAAAAGAAAGAAAGAAAGAAAGAAATCTCTTTGTAGGGATGAATCTTTCCAGGCTGTCCCCTCCCTCCTCCAGTCTTCCTAGTAGGGAAATCTCAGCCACTCAGGATCCTTGGGAAAAGATAGCAGGGGGTCATGTCCCCAGCCAGTGGCTATTAACAAGGGCTATTGGTGATGGGGATGGTTCCTGGCATCCTGTTGGGTAGATCCTACCGTCTTAGCCTCTCTCTCGGTATATATGCATACATATATATGTATATATTACACACACACACACACACACAATCACAACCATGGCTTTCCTAGAGAAATAAGGAAGAGAGCATTCTTGAGAGAAAACAAGTTGTATGCATGCCTTTTTCTGGTTCTTATTGCACCTTTCCACTTCATTCATAAAATCCAGTTAGTCATTGAAAGGCTATTATCTTGCTGTTCAAATCAGGTTAATAAAAGTGGTATTCTGTATTCCAGGAGGATTGCAAGGGTCCTTGGGCTCAGGACAGCCTCAGAGAGCCCCATGGAACATCAGGGCTGGGCAATCTTAAAAACTCATATTATCCAAGTCTTTTCCTTTACAGAGGAGAAAACTGAGGCCCGCAGAACATAAAAGACCTGCTTGGGACAGACACTGGAAGCTCTGGGACCAGAACACTGGGATCCCCACTGCCAATCAAATGCTTGTATTCTGATACATTTCCACATCTCATTCCCTTATTTTACACCCAATTACTGAATCCTTACTATCTTCCAGGTGCTGTGGGGGAAGGGATGTAGAGGGAAGCAGAGAGATGAAAACAACACTAACCCTGCTTTCAAGGAGCTGTTTTCCCATAATTCTGTGACTGGGGAGGGGGAAAAAGGATAAAAACTGTGACTCTCATCCTATATTATCATCTATAGGTGATGATGGCGGAGAAGGGGGAGGAAACCTTTTTATCTTCTCAAGATTTATAAACTGGAACTCACTGATTGAGGGACTCCAAGAAAGCCAAGGACAAAAGGAAGGAGTCATGGCTGGCCTGAGAGAAGAGGGATAGAATGACAATGAATAGGTCACCTACAGCCAATCTGGGGGCAGTGAGGGTAAGTCACATTGGTATGGGTGGGACTCTGTACCTCTGATCTCATACTTTGTTTCAGAGTCTCAAGGCAGTCTCTGAGATGAGCAAGAAGCTCTGAGTTCTTATCCCACCTTAGGGATGAGGAAACTGAGGTTCAGAGAGCTCAGGGAACCTGCCAAAGCCAGTAGATGCCAGGAGCTAGCCAGCAACTCCAAATTCAGGGCCCCTTCTCTCACTGGGGTTTTGGGGAGTTGTACTGGGTTGGAAGGTGGTCAGCAGTAGGAAGCAGTGATCAGCCTCAGCGGTAAGCCAAGGTGTCCACTACGCAGTTTTATTTAGATCCCTACATTCTGCCTCTCATAGAACTCTGCTCTGAAGAACTGGGAGCACTTTGCAGGCCCGAATGAGCTCATTCAACATGCTCTTGCCAGAAAGACAGAGAACAACTCCAAATGGAGAGACTCTGACGAGGGTCACAGCAAGAAGGCATAAAATAGAAAACAGTTTCCTTACTCTGTCCTCTGGCGTCAGGGAGTATGCTGCAAAGCGGGCCATCTCCCACGGGTGTCCAGAGGGCCACGGGATGAAACCCAGATGTCTGCTGGCACCTCTTTCCTTCCCTGGAGGAGTGGGTTAACCCGTCCTGAGAGGGTAGGCCCTTTCCTTAGCCCGTGGGCCATTTCTAGGGTTAGGGAATCTCAGAGCGGAGATGACAGCCACTCCCACCACCCCAGAGACCAGGCTTGGGTAGGAAAGGGGAACTTGGTGAACCCCACTCAGATTTATGCTAAGGGGGACCAGGGAGTCCGCGAGACGCTCATCATCGTGGCTGCGCTCGGTGGGCAGGGTGTCCCCGAGCTACCTGAGGTCGGGGTCAAGGCCTGGTGGATGGGGTCAGGGTACCCAGGTTCGTGTCATGGTCCCGGTCCCCCCCCCCAGGGCTCCTCCTGGTGACCCCTGAGTGCGGGGAGACGAGGACGGACGTGGCATGAGCTCTGGGAAAGCGGAGCGCAAGGTGCAGCCGGTGGGGACTCGGAGCTCCATCTCCCGAGAGCTCACTGCCCGGCCCCGGCCGGCTCCGCGCTCCCGCGGCGCCCCCAGACGGCCCCTTACCTGTCCCGCAGCGGACGGTCCCGCCTCCTCCGAG
>NW_012267218.1:23329764-23332059 GCF_000151885.1 Dipodomys ordii | reverse complement strand
GGAGCCCAGCCCTTTTTCCCGGTCTTTCTCCCCTGCCCTCCTAGGGCGCATTCCCAGAAACCACGCGCGGCCCCTGGGCTTTCTGAAGCGTTTTTGGATCTCCCTAGGCGCCCAGGCTCTGAGTTATAATAATGATCTGCCCAGAGAGAGACACAGAGAAAGAGACACACAGAGAAAGAGAGATACGTGAAGCATTTACTGAGTATATACTATGTACTATACAACATGCCAGCTTATCTTTTAAGCCAACATAATCTCATTATTATTGTTATTATTAGCGGGTCTTAGAGCTTGAACTGAGGGTCTGCTCTGTTCCTGAGCTTTTTTTTTTTTTCCCTCAAGGCTTGCTCTCTAACACTTAAGCCACAGCTCCACCTTTGGCTTCTTTGGTAATTAATTGGAGATAAAGGTCTCAATAAACTTTCCTGCCTGGGCTGGGTTTAAAACTTGATCCTCAGATCTCAGCCTCCTAAGTAGCTAGAATTGCAGGTGTGAGCCCTGGTGCCTGACCAATTTTCTTTTTTGTCGGCCGTGGGGTTTGAACTCTGGGCCTGGGCACTGTCCCTCAGCTCTTCAGCTCAAGGTGAGCGCTCTACCACTTGAGCTACAGTGCCACTTCCGGTTTTCTGGTGGTTTATTGGAGATAGGAGTCTCACGGTCTCTCCTGCCTGGGCTGGCTTTGAACCTCGATCCTCAGATCTCAGCCTCCTGAGTAGCTAGGATTACAGGCGTGAGCCACCAGCTCCTGGCCTGACCAATTTTCTTAACAGCTCCATTAAGCACTTCACCCTTTACCTTTATGGCTGAAGACCCTGAGCTTGCAGGGATTAAATCTCTAGATAACTACTGTGGTGGGAGATGCACAGACTGAAAAGCCCAGGGAGCCAAAATTTTGGTTGCAGTGTCCCACTTACTGTTACTTAAGCAAGTTACTGAACTTCTCAAAGCCTCGGGTTCTCATGGACATAGTAAGGGAGGGGTGCTGTACCCAGGGGTCCTATGCAGAAATAGGTGACATATTGGCATCTAATAGGTCGTGAGTGAGTGATCCAGCTCTCCCACTCCCGGCTGCTTTGTCCCCGCTTCTGTGTTGCTCTATCTGCTCACTTCACTTTCCTTTACATTTAGCATGGGGGACACCCCAATCTGAGTCTTATGAATGAATGAAACTGTTCTTCAACCCCCCCTTCCACATGGTCTTGAATCTCAGCATGACGCCAGGGGCACCAAAGAGTGTTCTCTTTGTGCTGAAGTTGGGACAGGGGCAGGACGGCACTAGGAAGCAGGTTCTGCCAGTGATTCTTCTCTCCCTATCCTCCATGAAAAGATACCACTCCACACTGACTGCAGCCCTCCCAGCATGCAGAGGGGCAGCCACAAGCTGACCCCCATCTTAAGGAAGGGTGTGGATCTCCCTGTGGTCTAGCCCATGGCTGGTATCCTGTTTAACTTGCTGGGTATTAAATATGTCCTTGCTCTTCCTACCTCTGTTCCATTGAATCTAGGAAGATTCTTGGATCACTATTTATTCATTGTGCCAGTAGTAGGGCTTGAACTCAGGGCCTGGGCACCATCCCTTAGCTTTTCTGTTCAAGGCTGGTGCTAAACCACTTGAGCTACAACTCCACTTCAGCTTTTGTGTGATTAGTATGAGTTTCATAAATTTTCCTACCAAGGCTGATTTCTAACTGGATCCTCAAATCTCAACTTCCTGAGTAGCTTGGATTGCATGTGTGACCTATGGGCACCTGGTTTCTGAACCACTCTTCTGGGGCCCACATGGCATCTGCATTGGCTCCTGAACACCCCCATACTCTTCAAGATCTTGTCTATGTGACCCTTTGCTTCTCTCTGGCCTTCCTGTCTTACAAGCTTATGGCCCCCTACTTGGCCTTGACCTCTCTGCTTTTCCTTCTCTCCCTGTCCTGGCTTTGCTCCATGCCCCAGCTGCTTACAGAATTACTAATTGAAAGGATAATAAAAAAAAAGCCAGTGAAGCAAAAGCTGCATATAAATTCCAAATACTAATGTTGATAATTATATGCTGCTGTCTGGAGGAAAAGCATAAAGAGAGACCATTGGTGTTATGTCAAAGGCCTTGGATAGGGCACCAGCAAACCTAGGGGCAAGGCTTGCTTTGTCACTAACTGGCCCAGTGAAATTAGATAGTTACTGAAGCCTCCTGGGTCTTTGCTCCCTTAGAATTCAAAGTCTCTTTAGCAGCTTTTCTTCTTCTTCTTCTTCTTCTTCTTCTTCTTCTTCTTCTTCTTCTTCTTCTTCTTCTTCTTCTTCTTC
>NW_012267218.1:23313449-23329626 GCF_000151885.1 Dipodomys ordii | reverse complement strand
TCTTCTTCTTCTTCTTCTTCTTCTTCTTCTTCTTCTTCTTCTTCTTCTTTTGCCCATGCTTAAACTCACGGCCCCTGGGCTCTGTCCCTGACCTTTTTGCTCAAGGCTAGTGCTCTACCACTTGAGCCACAACTCTACTTTCAGCTTTTTTTTTGATGTTTAGTGGAGATAAAATGTCTCAGACTTTCCTGTCTGGGCTGGCTTTGAACCGTGATCCTCAGATCTCAGCCTACTGAATAGCTAGGATTATAGAGATGAGCCACTGGCACCCGGCCACAAAACACTTCTGTGTAAGGAGACAGGGGAAGAGGGGAGAAATGGACTGTGAGGAAGAGCACAGGTGTCAAGGAGTAATGATGCGACCTCGTAATTCCGGGAAGGTAATACTTCCTGACAGAGGCCATAGAGGGCAGCACACACGTACACTGGGTGATGCTGCTGGGTGCCATACACTCCAAAGTTTCCAGGCTTTTGCTTTCTTCTTCACCTTCATTTGGCTTGGAGTTCCTAGGGAAACTTTCACACCCCGCCTCCATCTTATCTCCATGGTCCTAATGGAAAGGGAAAAAAGTTCAGATGTGAGCCCAAAGAGCTGAGGGAGGAGGGACATTCCCAGAAGTCTCCTTGGAGGAGGCAGCAAAGTGTATAGGGTGTCCGGATGGATAGGCACTGAGTAAACATCTGGGAGGAGATGCCCCCTGTCCTGGTCTCTTCCTGTCTCTCTAACAGACCCTGAGCAGAATGCATCCCCGTGAGTTCTGTTTCTGTTGCATCAGTTCTCTTGCTGCTAATTTCTCTCCACCTGGGGACTTCCTTTCATAAGCTTTTTCATGCATAAACTCTTAGTTCTTTTCGCAAGGGGTTGATTTCTCCCCAGTATTCCCTGGGGGATGTAAATCAGCACCGAGTGCCCAGTGCCGGAGAGCTGCTTCCCTCTGTTTCCATACGCTGCACATGGGAAGAGGAAAGTGTGCCTAGCGCCTCCTTGTCAAGCTCATGGCCAAAGACACATGGTTATTATCCCCCTAAAGCTCTGAATCATGGGAGGGCCAGGTTGGAAGAGGACAGGTTGGTTTTTGAACTGCTTATCCACTAAATCCTATACCCACCGGAGGAGCGTATTGGTGGGTGTGATAATGGGAACTGTTCTTGACTCTGGACCCAAGAGAGAAATGTAGAAACTCTCACTCTTTGTGAATCAGGCCCTCTGGTTAGCAGCAAGCACACCAGCAATAATGTCCGTAGTCTATCTCTTCAAACTTCTCCTTTGGGAGACTTTGGAAGTTCATTACCAGCTGCTCACTTCTTCTCTCCATGGGAGGTTGCAAAGCTGAAGATGAGGCCGTTTCTTTAGAATCACACCGCTTCATTCCAGCGGAAGGTGAGGGGAGCGCTCAGCACCAGTTTGGCCCAACTCCTTCCTCCCTCCTGCCAGGCACAAGCCACTCAAGCCTGGAGAGGAGAATGGGTAAGTTATTACAACTTAGAATGGCAAAACCAGAGCATAAGGTGGAAGAACAGAGCAGCACAGACTATGCAGCTCAGAGCTCCAGCATTGACTCTGGCATCCACAGACAGCTCAGGGGGCATATGAGCATTTGCACACTGGCAGAGAAACCTGCACTGTTGGCACTCTGGCTTTTGCAGAGCAGAAATGTGTGAGGGGGGATGTGTGAGGGTGTTGGGGTGCTGGGGAGGGGGATGATGAGCAGTGGCGAACAGATTTCCTTCAGCTGATGCACTGACAGAATAAAAATGGGTAGAAAAGCAAGACTGCTTTTTATCTACCTCACACATACAGTTTGGAAGCATCTACTCTGCCATGATCTCATTCGATTCATATTTACCTGAATCATTCTCAGTTTGCAAGTTCCAGAGGAGTTACTCCCATCATGGAAAAAATTAGTCCAACATCAATACTAAGACAAAGGAAAAGAAATGAAATGGATGTACCATCCTGACTTTACCCTGACCTTGAAGCCGGAACCAGATAAGTGGCCTGAAGGAAGAACTCTCTGCCTTCACCTTAAACTAGAACAATGCAGAGAGGGCCTGAGACTCCTACAGGGATCCAGGACTGCTTGTCTGTCACTCTGTACCTCTCTCTTTTTCCTTTTCCTGTCTGTCTGTCTGTTTTTTCTTTTGGTCTGTTGGTCATGGGGCTTGAACTCTGGGCCTAGGTGCTGTCCCTCAGCTCTTCAGCTCAAGGTGAGTGCTCTACCACTTGAGCCACAGCACCACTTCCAGTTTTCTGGAGTTTCACAGACTTTGGCTTTGAACAGCGATCCTTAGATCTCGGGAAAAAAATTGTCCTTCTCTCCTCTTTAGGAAGAACAGGCCGCTGGAAGGCAGAAGAGTAATTGGTACCAAGACACCATTCCTAGAGAAGCTGGTGAACTCCTCATATACTTCAGCTCAGGACAAGAGAACCTGCTCCCACTGCCCACTCCTTAGCAAACACTTTTATCTTTTAATCCCCAGAACAATTCAGTTAGGTTGTTTTTAATTAAGGATCATGGAGATTAAATTAATGTGCCAGATTCTTATAGTCAACTAACGACAGACAAGGTTTGAAGCCAAGCTTGGCTGGTGCCAAGATGATTATTTTCCTCTATATTCTTTTCCCCAGGAACCCTACGCAACCCTACTCATTCCTTCTCCAAGGAATTAGGACATTTAATGAGTGGGCAGGAGGAAGACTAAGAAGAAACAACTTCAAAGTGTAGAAAGAGACTCTCTAGAGATACACCCCCTCAGGTGGGATTAGGATGCAAAAAGGCCCCATGTTCTTTGCTAGATCATAAGCCTATACCTGCCAAACTCAAAGACTGAGGATTCTTCTTCCTTTCCTTTCCTTTTCTTCCCCTACCCTCCTCTTTCCTTCCTCCTTTCCTTTTCTTTGTACACACACACACACACACACACACACACACACACACGCACACACGCACACAGAGACAAAGTCTTACCACATAGCCTAATTCAGGATCAAACGTGATCTTCCTGCTTCCACCTCCAAAGTGCTGGGATTATAGGCATGCACCACTATACCTGGAAATGCTCGTGTTCCTTTTGTTTTCTTCCATTCTTCAGATGTTCCCTTTGACTTGCCCAAGAGTGAGAGGATGGGTGAATGAGGAGCAGCAGGAATACTAGAGTGTCAACTCCAGGGCAAACTAGTAGGTAACATTTATTGAGTAGCTATATGTGTCAGGCACTGTTTGACTGCTTTAGATAAAACTTTTTTTTTTTTTTTGGCTAGTCTTGGGGCTTGAACTTAGGGCCTGGGCACTGTCCCTGAGCTTCTTTTGCTCAAGGTTAGCACTCTACCACATGAGCCACATCACCACTTCTAGCTTTCTCTGTGTATGTGGTCCTGAGGAATTGAACCCAGGGCTTCATGCATGCTAGGCAAGCACTCTACCACCAAACCACATTGCTAGCTCCTAGATAAACCATCGTATTTAATTCTTTCTACAAATCCTATGAGGCAGATCCTCTTACCCATATTATATAGACATGAACACTGAGATAATTTGCCCAAGATTAAGTAGGTTGTAAAGACAGAACTCAGATTCCAGCCTGGGTAGCCTGGCTCCATGGCCTTACTCTACAACTCTATGTCATCATCTCAGTACATAAAACTGGCATTGCAGTATTGATTCTTGTTATGGAAAAAATTGGAACATATGTAAGTATCCAGCCAAACGGCAGTGGAGAAACAAATTTAAATAATGTTTCTAAGATTATAAAACCATAGAGGAATTGCTTATGTTATAATATGAAGTTGGGGGGGACAGATTACTAAATTGTGCGTACACTATATCTACTAGTATGCAAATAATACCAGGCAGAACATCTTAAAAGGGAATGAAGACCAAATGGCATTAAGGCTTATCTCTCTTTTTTTTGTTTGTTTTGCTTTGTTTTGTTTTGCCAGTCCTGGGACTTGAACTCAGGTTCTGGGTGGTGTGCTTGACCCTTTTTGTGCTCAAGTCTAGCCCTCTACCATTTGAGCCACATACCATTTCTGGCTTTTTCTGAGTAGTTTATCAGAGAGAAGAGTCTCATGAACTTTTCTGCCTGGGGTGGCATGGAACCATGACCATCACATCTCAACCTCCTGAGTATTAGGATTTCAGGGTATGGGCCACTGGCACCTGGATTTCTCTCTTTGTTTTGAATATTTTATGGCATTGGGGATCAAACACAGGGCCTTGGGCATGCTTGGCAAGTGCTCTACCACTGAGGTACACTCGTAATCAAGGTTTCTCTCTTGATGGAAGAAACAGAGTTCATTTAAGTATTCCTTTTTATTCTTTAAACATTTTTTTCTAAATTCTTGATTATCTGAAATATATATGCATTACCTTAAAGCCATTTTAAACTTAAATAAAAATAAATATTCACTAACTGAATGGTTGATGCACTGGGTACCCTTTGAGGTCGCATATTTTCTCTCTGTCTTTACTCCCAGCAGGAACAATGGCTGGGCTGGGGGTGACCTCTCCCTCTGGCCTGTCTCAGTAGGAGAATATAGCAAACGAGGCCATATTTCTAAAGGATTATGTTCCCCTTACAGCTCTAGTGATCCTAACAGGGGTGGAAAATGACAGGAAAAAAAAGCAGTGGGGAAAAAGCAAGAGAGTGAGAAACACAAAGGCAGGAGAGGATGGGGAGGCAGAGGAGATGGTGGGAGGAGAAAAGGAGGAGAGGTAAAGCAAGGCTGGAACCTTGGGAAGGATCAGAGAGCTGGAAGAAGAGAAAGAGAATGATGTGACAAGACAAAGAGGGGGGAAGACAAAGGGGTAAAGACAAAGAGAGGGAGAAAAGAGGAAGAAAGGGAAAGGAGAGAGAGAAAGAGAGAGAGAAAATTGTATAGCAATAGCAAACTGGTAAAAGATTGAATTCTTTTTAAGGCTTCTGTTAAGCTGCAGTGGATTGCCTCAATGTTATAGAAACCATTTTCTGCAGTTAAATGCTGCGTACATTCTAGAAGTGTTCCCCAGGCTTACAAGTTGAGTCTCTTTCCTAGCTGCTGGCCACCCCACAGCCTACATAGCTCCAGCCAAGAAGGATCTGTCTGGACCATAGCCACTGCAAGTTGCCAGAGACAACTACACCTACCCCTGCTGCAATTCAGCCAGTCCATACTGGGATCTTTGGCACCAATGGCCATGAGTCAGGACATAACACGGAGATTAATGCTCAGCGGTCTCAGAGCACAATGCGCAGAGGCTCCAGGTTATAAACAAAAGCATTTAAAGAAATCATGGAATAATGTGCAGCCTTTGAGGATCATCTGTAGAAATCCTCCATAGAGAGAGAAAAATGAGGGTCAAAGACAG
This sequence comes from Dipodomys ordii, assembly GCF_000151885.1. Taxonomy (NCBI): domain Eukaryota; kingdom Metazoa; phylum Chordata; class Mammalia; order Rodentia; family Heteromyidae; genus Dipodomys; species Dipodomys ordii. The sequence continues at coordinate 23,324,278 of NW_012267218.1, read as the reverse complement.
AGATTTGGTCAAGGCCAATGGCCAGTTGGTTGGGGACTGGCTTTCTGATGTGTGTGCCTGTGTGTATGTGTGCCTGTATGCCTCTGTGTGTGTGTGTGTGTGTGTGTGTGTGTGTGTGTGTACTAGAACTTTAACTAGGGCCTCACACTCTTACTCAGCATTTTTGCTTATGACTAGTACTCTACTACTTGAACCACACCTCCAATCTGGTGTTTTTGCATGTTAATTGGTGATGGAGTCTTGAGGTATTTTCTTTCTTTCTCCCTTTTTTTTTTGGGTCCGGTTGTGGGGCCTGAACTCTGGGCCTGGGCGCTGTTCCTCAGCTCTTCAGCTCAAGGCTAGTGCTCTACCACTTGTGCAACAGTGTCACTTCCAGCTTTTTTCTTTTTGCTTATGTGGTGCTGAGGAATCAAACCCAGGGCCTCATGCATGCAAGGCAAGCACTCTACCACTGAGCCACCTTCCCAGCCCCTCTTGAGGTATTTTCTACCTTCAAACATTGATCTTCTAGGTTTCCTAAATAACTAGGATTAAAGGCATGAGCCACCAGTGTTTACCTGGTTTTCTGATTTCTTTTCCAATAGAGTGATCATTTATGAATGTTGCTTTATATATTCAAAGGAATTGCTATGAATATGATTACCTCTACTATGTACTTATAATATACACTGGACTAGGTGATCCAAGAATAAGCTGTGTGTGTGTGTGTGTGTGTGTGTGTGTGTTGGCTTGAAATTAGGGCCTTGCACTCTCACTCAGCTTTTTTTTTGTCCATTGTGGGGCTTGAACTCTGGGCCTGGGCACTGTCCCTCAGCTCTTTAGCTCAAAGCTAGTGCTCTACCACTAGAGCTACAGCGCAACTTCCAGTTTTTTGGTGAGTGGTTTATTGGAGATAAGAGTCTCACGGTCTTTCCTGCCGGGGCTACTCAGCCTCCTGAGAATTACAGGTGTGAGCCACCAGCACCTGGCCTTCACTAAGCTTTTTACTCACAGCTGGGACTCTACTACTTGAGCCACAGCTCCAAACCACTATTTTGCTGGTACAAGTTCTTTTCTTTTGTGCCAGTCCTGGAGCTTGAACTTGGGGGCACTGTTCCTGAAAACTTTTTGTTCAAGGCTACCACTTGAGCCACAGCTCCATTTCTGGCTGTTTTGGTGGTTCATTGGAGATGAGTCTTGTAGACCTTCTTGCCCAAGGTTGGCTTCAAAATGTGATCCTCAGATCTCAGCCTCTTGAGTAACTAAGATTATCACTGGCACCTGGCTTAAACGCTATTTTTATAGGTAAAAAAGCAGTGGTTCAGGGGCTGGGAAGGTGGCTCAGTGGTAGATTGCTTGCCTTGTATGCACGAGGCCCTGGGTTCAAATCCTCAGTACCACATAGGCAGAAAAAGCCAGAAGTGGTGCGGTGGCTCAAGTGGTAGAGTGCTAGCCTTGAGCTGAAGAACTGAGGGACAGTGCCCAGACCGAGTTCAGGCCCCACAACCAACAAAAAAAAAAAATTAAAACAAAACAAAACAGTGGTTCAGACAAGCCCTACTGGGTGGACAATGGCTGGCTTCTGAGGCTCTAACTGGGTCTTCTGAAGATGTACTGGGGCAGGGGTGGGGGGTGGGGTGGGGCCGGGGTGGGGAGGGGGAGGAGGAGGTGTGCTTAGCCACACACTTTGTGGAAAAACTTCCAGCCGTAGGAACACAGGAGCAATTTCAATTTCTGCAGTTTGCTGGAGTTCTCAGGCTGAACATCTTCCTTAGAGCAGCATGACAAGTATTAGAAGCATACAGTGACTGTGTCCTGGATTCCACTGTGAAATCATCTGCAGAGCTACAGTGCCCATGTAAGAGACTTTCAGCCTATGATCACAGATAAACATTGAGTAAGCATGTACAGGGGATAAGGTAGGATCTGAGTATAGGAGATATCAAACCTAGCCCTGATCATCAGAGAAAGGATTCTTTTAGCAGTAGAAGAAAACCAAATCAAGAAAGTGATGACAAGTCTGGATTCCTTCATAGTGCTCTGCCTTTGAATATGGTGTTCTTCTCTCTCCTTGAAATCCTTGACTTTACCCATCAGCATGTTCCCAAAGCTCAGTCCAGGACTTGCTTCCTGTCTTACTGGGCTTCTCAGCCTGACCCTCCAGCTGCCTGGCCACACCCAAGTCCTCACCTCTCCAGCCAAGAAGGATCTCTCTGGACTGTAGCCATTGCAATTTGCCAGGGACAACTAGACCTACTCCTACTGCAGTTCACCCAGTCCATACTGGAAGCTTTGGTACCAATGATCATGAGTCAGGACATAATGTTGGGATTAATGCTCGGCTGTGCCAGAGCACAGAGCTCAAAGGCAGCTAGCAGTAGCTTGTATTTCCCCCATTAGAGCCCTCAGTACATGCATTCTTACATTTGGTTACCTTCCCTTCCTCTCCTGCCTCTTGGTTTCTGTGAAGAGTTTGGGGCTATATTCTATATGTGTACCTGGCCTGTGCCTGACAGAAGCAGACACTAAGTAGATGTTTATTTTATTATTATTATTATTATGGTCAGTCATGGGTCTTGAACTCAGGGCCTAGGTGCTGTTCCTGAGCTTCTTTTTGCTCAAGGATAGCACTACTTGAGCCTCAGCACCACTTCTGGCTTTTTCTGTTTATGTGGTATTGAGGAATCGAACCCAGGGCTTCATGCATGCTAGACAAGCACTCTACCAGTAAGCCGCATTCCCAGCCCTAGATGTTTATGGGGCTTGAACTGACAGCCTGGATGCTGTCCCTACCACTTTAGCCAGTTTTACTTCTGATTTTCTTAGTGGTTAATTGGAGATAAGAATCTCATAGACTTTCCTGCCTGTGCTGGCTTTGAACCTTGATTCTCAGAGATCAGCCTCCTGAGTAACCAGGAGTGAGCCACCAGCGCCTGGCTCTAAGTAGGTGTCTACTGAATATGTCTACTGCCTTCAGAATGTGTTCTGAGGCTTTGTAGTTCCAACGCCCTGGGACTTTATGTTTGTCATATGAGTTAGGTACTTCCTTTAGTGGCAGAGGCTCAATCTTATTGAGGCTGGGCATGACTTCACTTAGAAGCAAAGGAGCTGCCTCTGTTGGTCCCTCTTTCCTCCTAGAGAAACCAGAGCTGGCAGGAATCCAGTAGAAACTTCTTGTCCACATGGAACAAGTCTTATCCATTTGCCTGGTTGCTGGGTAGGTAAGGCTAGGAAAATTCTATGGCTAAGCCACACGCAACTCTCAGGAAAGGAAATCAGCCAGAAGTATTTTCAGATTAAAATGGCAAGGAAACCTGATGGAAACAAACATTCAAAGTACCTGCCAGGCTTTTAATAATGTCAGAGAGAAGAGCCTGGAACCAGCTGGAAGAAAAAGATAAGAAGGATCACATTTATTTCTTCTACCCAAACCACATCCACCGTTCCCCCACCGCCACCTCCATACCTTGTGTTTTACTCTTAGAAAACAATGGGTTGTATTTCTCAGGCAAGTTTCATTGCATCAATCTCTTTACAGGTAGGAAAAACAAGTCACAACATTTACAAATTTCTTTAGTAGCCTGTCAGGGGTATGTTGCTATCCGCGGTCCTGACATCCTGACAGGACTTGTTAAAGCCTTTGAAATTTTGCCAGGTTCATCTGTTCTTGCAGACAACACTGTGATGAGTGATAGGAAAAAGCTGTGCTGTGGACAAGGAAGCCTTGAAATCCTGTGTGAAATACAGGTCTGTGATCTGTTATCTGAAACCCCTGGAGTCAGACCTTTTTCAGATTTTAACAAGGTAATGTGCTGCATTAGGGTATATTGTATAAAACCCTTAGAGAAGCCAGGCACTGGTGGCTTAAATCTGTAATCCTAACTACTTAGGAGGCTGAGATCTGAGGATCACAGTTCGAAGCCAGTGAGGGGGCACGAATGTCTCTGAGACTCTTATCTCCAAGTAGGCACTAAAAAATCTGGAAGAGGAGTTGTGACTCAATTGATAGAGTGCTAGCTTTGAGTACAAATGCTCAGGGACGGCTCCCAGGCACTGAGTTCAAGTCCCAGGGCAGGCACAGAAAGCAAACAAACAATAACCACACAATATTAAGAGCATGCTGAGATAGCACCACACCACCAACTATCCCATAATCATCATTTCCCTAGCGAAGCATGTGAGCGGCCATCCCAAGCATGGTCAGTAAAATGCTACAGAATCTCACGGCAGCTCAGGTCAGGGTCTTCTCCCAAATGAGTTCATGGGAGAGTAAGAAATTACAGTTTAAATCTGAAGAAGCCATATGCTGTCAGAGCAAACATAAGGGGTCCTCTTAAATTTGCTGGTAACAGAACTCTTGATCTATAACACCCTTTTCTCCTAGAAAAGATGAGGTAGATCCAAAGATCTCTTACCTCTCCTACCCTCCTCCATCAATCACAAACTGGCCCCAGTCCATTAGGTTCAGAGGAAGCCATAGGTCATAGTAGATTAAAACTTTGAACTTGAGACACTAAGCTTGAACTTGAGAGGCTGCCCCAGGAAAGGAATCAGGGTGGGTTGGGTGTACAGCTCAGGGGTAAAGCACTGGTTTTCAGGTTAGAAAGCCTTAATCTGCTGAGTGTTTGCTGAGTGACTTGGAGAGGTCATGTCTTCTCATTGGGGAATTTCTGAACCCCACTCAGCTCCTGTAGCAAAGGAATCTTTTCTGATTCCCAGTATTTTACTCTCCAGGACTACATAGAGGTGGCTACAGAGAACTCCTATTCTTAGAAATCTCTTGGTGGGGCTGGGAATGTGACTTAGTGGCTTAGTGCTTTCTAGTATGCATGAAGCCCTGTACCAACCACATTAACAGAAAACGCTGGAAGTGTCACTATGGCTCAAGTGATAAAGTGCTAGCCTTGAGCAAAGGAAGCTCAGGCACAGTGCCCAGTCCCTGAGTTCAAGCCCCAGAACTGGCACATGGCTGCGCATACATGTGCACGCACACATACACACACATACACATACACAAACACATATATACATACACACAGAGAAATCTTTTTTTTAATTTAATTTTATTTGTGAACATACTGTACAGAGGGGTTACAATTACATGGGCAGGATAATGCGTACATTTCTTACCAAGCATTGCATCCTCCTCCACACAGAGAAATCTTTTAGCAAGTCTGGTTTGGGTGTCTAGTCCACTTGAAAAAAACAGAATACTACTTAAGCATTAAAGGTTCTGTAATCAAACAAGAAGGCTCTGATTTTGACTCTGCCATTTCTGCATTGGGCATATTATTTAACCTCTCGGCTCCTCAATTTCTCTGTTATGTAATATGAAGATAAGAATAGTACCTATCAGGATAGGGAGTGTGGCTCAGAGCTAGAATACTCACCCAGCAAGGCCCTGGATCCTATCCTCTACACTGAAAAAAATAAGTGTATCAATCCTCACAATAGTAACCTACTCTTTTGGATCCACTTATTTATGAATATTTGTGGAGTGCTGTCTGTGAGCTAAGCTCAGTGTTAGGCACTGTGACACAGTGATGAGGAAAATCAGCTTATAGTCTTATGTGGGATACAGACAATGAATTTAATCATATTAACAAATTAAAAGTAACTCTGACAAGTGTTCCTAATAATAGAAATAAGGTTGTCACCGGAACCTGTAACAGAGGAATTTAATATCCTAAGAGATTTCAGGGAAGGTTTTCCAAGCAAGGTCATATGTACTTATGTTAAACACTAAAGCATATAGATTGAAGAAATTTGTTGCTGGGAAGGTGGTTCAGTGGTAGACTGCTTGCCTTGCATGCACGAGGCCCTGGGTTCGATTCCTCAGCACCACATAAGCAGAAAAAGCTGGAAGTGGTGCTGCGACTCAAGTGGTAGAGCACTAGTGTTGAGCTGAGGAGCTGAAGGACAGAGCCCAGGCCCAGAGTTCAGGCCCCACAACCACCACCACTACCAACAACAAAAAATTGAGAAAATTTGATATAGTGAGCCAGTATAATGGCAAATTCCTGTAAGAGCAGCAGATGTGGGGGATGAGCCTCAGGGACTTTGACATGTTCAGTTTGGAGTACCCTTGGGATAGCAAGTTCAGTTGCACGAGAAGCAACTGGGAATGTGGGTCTGAACTGAAAATACAGACTTGGGGAAGTTAGCAGAGAGAGTAACTCAAACGTATGTGTGAATAGGTTGTGCCAGGAATCAGAGTGTAAAGTGCAGAGAGAGTTCCAATTTCCAGGAAATCTAGCATGAGAAGAATAAAATGTGAGCTTAGCGCTGGTGGTTCATGCTAGTAATCCTAGCCATTCAGGAGACTGACATCTGAGGACCACAGTTCAAACCTGGTCCAGGCAGGAAAGTCCATGAGACTTTTTATAATTAATCATCCAAAAAAAGCTAGAAGTAGAGCCGTGACTCAAGTGGTAGAGTGCTAGCTTTGAGTGAAAAGGCTAAGGGATAGTACCCAGGCCCTGAATTCAAGCTCAGTATCAGCACCAAGGAAGGACAAAGAATATGAAAACAAAGCAAGGGTAAAACAGCTGAGAATCCAGAGTCACAGAAGTGAAGCGAAGTGTGATTGTGGGAGGAGTGTTCATCTGGGTGGAAAGAGGATGAAAGGTCATCTTACATGAAAGATGCACCTCACATTTCACAACACAGAAATCACTGAAGTAACCTTCAAGGAAGCTGCGGATGTGGAGTGACAGGGTGGAAGGCGGGGTGAGGGGGAACGTGAGGAAATAATCACCATGCATGTTGAATGCAGACTGGGCAGTAACTGGCGAGTCCTGTGATGTGATGTACACAAAACATTTGGGAGAAGATGGAGGACGTGGCTTGGTAGTTCAGTGCTTGCCTAGAATGCAAGAGCCCTGGGTTCAGTTGCCAATGCTGCAAGAGAAAAAGAAAATAATGTTTAGGACGGTGTCTCACTGAGAGTAAGCTGTAAATGAAGGTGTTCGTCGTAGAAAATATGATGATTGGTTGCTTGAAAGATGTCAGGCAGGGCGCTGGTGGCTCACGCCTGTAATCTTAGCTATTCAGAGGCTGAGATCTGAGGATCGCAGTTCAAAGCCAGCCCGGGCAGGAAAGTCTGTGAAACTCTTATCTCCAATAAACCATCAGAAAACCGGCAGTGGTACTGTGGCTCAAGTGGTAGAGTGCTAGTTTAGAGTTGAATAGCTGGGGACAGCTCCTAGGCCCAGAGTTCAAGACCCACAATTGATGAAAGAAAGAAAAAGGAAGAAAGGAAGGAAGGAAGAAAGAAAGAAAGAAAGAAAGAAAGAAAGAAAGAAAGAAAGAAAGAAAGAGAAAAAGAAAAAAAGAAAAGAAAGATGTCAGTACCAGATATCCTGTTTCTACATGACATGACTGAGGGAGGCTAAACAAGTTCTAGGCTAGCCTACTTGGGCTATCCCTCCAGCATTTGTGTGTGTGTGTGTGTGTGTGTGTCCCAGAGAACACTTGAGCCATAACTCTACTTGCAGCTTTGTTGGTGGTTAATTGTAGATAAAGAGTCTCATAGACTTTCCTGCTTGGGTTGGCTCAGACCCTAAATCCTCACATCTCAGCCTCCTGAGTAGCTAGACCAGGCAGCCACTGGCACCCACTTCCCTTTTGTTTTTCATCTCTTCTTTTTCTTTTTTGCTGGTCTTGGGGCTTGAAATCTGGGCCTGGTTGCTATCCCTGACCTTTTGTGCTCAAGGCTAGCACTCTATCACTTGAGCCATGGCTTCCCTTCTGTTTGTGTGTGTGTGTGGGGGGGATGTAGTTAAGATTACAGGCATGAGTCACCCAACATCCAACTTAGTTTTCATTTCTTTCTTTTTTCTTTTAAAAAAAATTTAATTGAGCCTGGCACCGGTGGCGCATGCCTGTAATCCTAGCTAACAAGGAGGCTGAGATCTGAAGGATTGTGGTTCAAAGCCAGCCTGGGCAGGAAAGTCCTTGAAACTCTCACCTCCAATGAACCACCAGAAAACAGGATGTGGCACTGTGACTCAAGTGGTAGAGCGCTCACCTTGAGCTGAAGAGCTGAGGGACAGTGCCCAGGCCCAGAGTTCAAGCCCATGACCAACAAATAATAATAATAATGATGATGATGATGATGATGATAGAATCATAGCCAGGGCCTCATTCATGCTAAGCAAGCACTCTGCCACTAAGCCACATTCCCAAGCCTTGGCTTTTATTTCTTGAGATAGGGTCTTGCCTATTCTCCCAGGGTTGGCATTGAATTTGCAATCCACTGTCTCTGCCCCTTTTCAAATATCTAGGATTACTTTGTGTACCATCGTAGGGCAAATTCTCTTTGCAAGGAGGCCTCTGGGACAGCTGGGAAGGAAAGAGGATGAAATTTGAAATTACTTTCCTCAGTTATCCCGAGGCCCTGCAGCAGGGGGCAGCTGAATCTACAGACTCAGAATGGAGGGTTGGGACAGGTCAACTGCCCTGTGAAGGTTCAAATCTTCGTCACAATCCACAAAACTTTCAGCTCCACCATTATATATTACAGACTGTGATAGACAATTTGCTCCAGGAAAGTTAGAATGAACTTGTGACTTTAAATGAGCATCATTATTCCACAATACTGTGAATTTCCGGAAATTATGTAATCACTTAATCACAATCAAAAAAAAAAAAAAGAACCTCGGGGAAGGGAGGGAGGGAGGGGATGGTAGGGGGAAAACAATGGAGGGGGAACAATGTCCAAGAGGAAGTGTACTCATTACCTCACTCATGTAACTGTAACCCTCTGTATAGTATCTTTACAATAAAAAAATTAAAAAAAAAAACTTTCAGCTCCTTCCACTCCCTACCTCCCTCTACTCCTGCAGCATTTACTGCCCCGCACAATTAGTAAGTATTATTTGAGATAAATGGAGACACAAAATGGTACTTATTAGAAGGAATTTATTTTAAAATCAATTTTTACAGTGTCTGTTTATTGTATGATCAGTAAGTACAAAAAAGTGAGGCTTGTTGATGTTGAGAGACAGAGGCAGAGAGACAGGAGGTGTGTGGGGGGGAAAGGGGGTGCTGCTGGTGGCTCATGCTTGTAATCCTAGCAACTTGGGAGTCTGAGATGGTTAGAATCAAGGGTTAAGGCCAGCCTGGGTAGAAAAGTTTCAGAGATACTCTCTCAATAAAGAGCCAGATGTAGTAGTAAGCCCCGGTTATCCTAGAAACATCTGGATAGGTAGGGTGAATACTATATAAAGAATTCTCAGAAAAAACAAACAAACCAGAATTGGCAGCATGATTCAGCAGTTGGGGCACCTGCCTTGGAAGCCCGAAAACTAGAGTCAAAGTCTAGTAAAAGAATATAAACCAGCCCAGAGCTGGTGGCCCAGAACTGTAATTGTAGCTACTTAGGAAGCAGAGATTTGAGGATCACAGTTAAAAACCAGCCTAGGCAGAAAAGTCCCCTGCGACTCATATCTTCAATTAATCACTCAAAAACTGGAAGTGGCTTTGTGGCTCAAAGTGGTAGAGCTCTAGCCTTGAGTAAAAGAGCTCAGGATAGTGTCTAGGACCTGAGTTCAAGCCCCAGGATGACAAAGAGAGAGAGACAGAGAGACAGACAGAGACAGAGACAGAGAGACAGAGAGAGAGGAAAGAAAGAAAGAAAATAAGAGAGAGGGAGAGAGAGAGAGGGAGGGGGGGAGGGAAAGTTTAGCAAAAAACAAAACAAAACAAAACAAAACGCAGAAAGTGAGCTGTGGCTCAAAGTGGTAGAGTGCTAACCTTGAGCAAAAGACAGCTTAGGCACAATGGCCAGCCCCAGAGTTCAAGCCCTACAACCAACAACAACAATAACAACAAAAAGAAAATAAATCAATTCTACTGGCTTTAGAACTGACTTGTTTCTTTTTTATTTTTTGAGAGAATTCCCCAAATCTGATATCTGATTCACTCAGGTCAGTAGTTAGAAATAATAAGTGGGCTGGGAATGTGGCATAGTGGTAGAGTGCTTGCTTAGCAGGCATGGGTTCCATCTCTCAATACCATAAACAGAAAAAGCCAGAAGTGGCTCAAGTGATAGAATTAGCATTCTATCCTTAAGCAAAAAAAGCTCAAGGACAGTGTCCATGCCCTGAGTTCAAGCACCAGAAATGGTAATAGTAATAATAATAATGTTTGTCTATTTTTAAAATTTCTTTATTGAGGGCTGGGAAGGTGGCTCAGTGGTAGAGTGCTTGCCTTGCATGTATGAGGCCCTGGGTTCGATTCCTCAGCACCACATAAACAGAAAAGGCTGGAAGTGGCACTGTGGCTCAAGTGGTAGAGCGCTAGCCTTGAGCTGAAGAGCTCAGGTAGCGTGCCCAGGCCTAGAGTTCAAGCCCCACACTGACTTTTTTTTGCCTGAACTCTGTCCCTCCGCTCTGTCCCTCATACATGCAAGGCAAGTACTCTACCACTGAGCCACCTTCCCAGCTCATAATTTTTTTTTCTTTATTGAGACTAAATCATTATCTAAATTTTACAATATTGTGAGATAGTGATACTTAGGTTAAATCATAAATCATTTTAACCTTCACAAGATGAATTGTCATTTTCATGATCTATAAAGCCTGTGAACTCTACAACATTTGAAAATACAACTATTTCTTCCAAACTGGGGATATGTACATTTCTTTCTTTTTGCTTAGTGTAAGCTGTTCTCGGTTTCTCTCTCATTCTCTCCCTCCCATCGCTGCCCTTGAATTGCTTAGCTCACTTTCATCAATGTCCAGTACAGCTGATGGGCCTCTCTGCTGTATTTTTTTTTTTTTTTGGGTCCGGTAGTGGGGCCTGAACTCTGGGCCTGGGTGCTGTCTCTCAGCTCTTCAGCTCAAGGC
>NW_012267218.1:23298955-23313399 GCF_000151885.1 Dipodomys ordii | reverse complement strand
TACTAGTGCGTGAATTCAGGGCCTCACGTTTTTGCTGTGACACCATTCTTCAGGGAGAGTTGTGTGGATCATGTGACTCCTTTCAGTACATCTCCTAAGCTGCTCCCATTGGCATGCCTGCAGGGAATAACTCCCTATGACTTAGGCTCTATCATGGCCTCCAACCTGCAGACTAGGATGAGGACAGCATTACCCTACCATACAGGCCATGTTTCCTCCTGCCTTCCTTTTACAAGAAAAATCCCTAAGTAGCAAACCTCTGTAAAAGCTACAGGAACAGACAAAAGACTGCTTTGTGGCTTATTCTAGAATCTTCCTTTTCTTTTGGTTAGTTGTGGGGTTTGAACTTAGGACCTGGGAGCGGTCCCTGAGCTCTTTTGCTCAAGGCTAGCATTCTACCACTTTGCTACAGCTCTAGTTTTTGAGTGGTTTTTTGAGTGGTTAATTGAAGATAAGTCTCACAGGGACTTTTCTGTCCCAGATCCTCACATCTCAGCCTCCATGAGTAGCTAGGATTATGTGAGCCACTGACACCCAGCTTCCAGAATCTTCTATCAAGGACCCTACTGCAGTTCCAGGCAGTGGGTTTACAAAGATAAATAAGGCACAGTCTTTCCCCTTGAGGAATTTAAAATCAAAAGTAGAGGGCTGAGAAGGTGGCTCAGTGGTAGAGTGCTTGCCTTGCATGCCTGAGGCCCTGGGTTCGATTCCTCAGCACCACATAAGCAAAAAAAGCCAGAAGTGGTGCTGTGGCTCAAGTGGTAGAGCGCTAGCCTTGAGCTGAAGAGCTGAGGGACAGCGCCCAGGCCCAGAGTTCAGGTCCCACAACCGGACCCAAACAAACAAACAAAGAATATAGAGTCATCTAAAAACAATACAACAAATTAAGAAGAGGTCCTTTGTTTCTTGAGCCTTTTTATTTTTGTCATATCTCATTGTGTTTTGAATTTAACATCCATATATCAGGGAGACAATGTGCTGTTTGTCTCTCTGATCTTGGCTTACCTCCCTCAATATGATTTGTTCTAGTTCCATCCATTTCCCTGAGAATGCCATTATTTTTTTTAAGGGCTACGTATTATTCCATTGTATATAGGTACCACAATTTACGGATCCATTCATCTGTAGTGGGGCGTCTGGGTGGTTTCCATATCTTGGCTATTGTGAACAGTGCAGCAATGGACATGGAGGTGCATGTGTCCTTGTATCCTGGTTCCTGTTCCTCAGGGTAGATGCTTATGAGTGGTATGGCTGGGTTGTAAGGTATGTCTTTGTTTAATTTTCTGAGGAACCTACAGATTGCTTTCCAGAGTAGTTGTATTAGTTTACATTCCCATCAGCAGTGCAGGATCCTCCTCATCCCCACCAGCATTTGTCATTGTTTGAATTTAGGATATAGGCCATTCTGACTAGGGTAAGGTGGTATCTGAGTTGTTCGTTTTTTTGTCGGTCATGGAGCCTGAACTCTAGGCCTGGGCGCTGTCCCTCAGCTCTTCAGCTCAAGGCTAGGGCTCTACCACTTGAGCCACAGAGCCACTTCTAGATTTTTCTGCTTATGTGGTACAGAGGAATCGAACCCAGGGCCTCATGCATGCAAGGCAAGCACTGTACCACTGGGCCACCTTCCTAGCGCCTCAGGGTTGTTTTTATTTGCATTTCCTTTATGGCCAGGGTTGATGAACATTTCCTCCTTCTTCTTCTTTTCCTTCTTCTTCTTCCTCCTCTTCCTCCCCCTCCTCCTCCTCCTCCTTCTTCTTCTTCTTTTGTCATGGGGCTTAAACTCTGAGCCTGGGCACTGTCCCTGAGCACTTCACCTCAAGGCGAGCACTCTGCCACTTGAGCCACAGAGTCACTTCTGGTTTGCTGGTGGTTCATTGGAGATAAAAGTCTCACGGACTTTCCTGCCCAGGCTTGATATGAACCTCAATCCTCAGATCTCAGCCTCCTGAGTAGCTAGGATTACAGGCATGAGCCACTGGGGTCCAGCTTTTTATCTCTTCTTCTGAGATGTCTCTCTTTAGCTCCCTTGCCCATTTAATGATTGGTTTGTTAGATTTGGGAGGGAAGTTCATCTATTTTAGACTAACTTTTTTCCCATTATTTCTTTATTGAGATTACATGACTACATAAATTTCACATACTGTGGCGTAGTTATACTTAGCTAAAGTCACAAACACCTTTTAATTTTCACTATAGTCATCATTATGTTAATCTACATTGCTTATGAAGTCTATGACCTTTAACAATAAAACTATTTTTTTTTTGCAAATCGGGTGATATGTGCATTTCTTTCCTTTTGCTTAGTATCAGCTGTTCCCTCTTTCTCTCTCATTCCTTCCCTGCCATTACTGCCCTTGAGTTGCCTAGTTAACTTTCATCAATTAGACTATCTCTTTATTTATTTTATTTTGTTATTTTACTTATTTCTTTTGTGATGATTCAGAACCTTGTACTCTGAGCCTTGAACTTGCTTAAACTTGCTTGACACCCTAAAAATGATGTGTGTGTGTGTGTGTGTGTGTGTGTGTGTGTGCATGTGTGTGTGAAAAGCAGGCCAGGGAATTGCCTCAGAGGTTTCATTTAGATAGATCTTTTCTTTCCTTCCTTCCAGACTTAGGGGTTGTGCCAGAGTTAGGGGTTGAACTCTGTGCCTGGGAGCTGTCCCTGAGTTTTTGTGCTCAAGGCTAGCACTCTACCACTCAAACCATCACTTTCTGCTTTTTGGTAGTTAATTGGAGATAAGAATCTCATGGGCTGGGTGTAGGTGGCTCATACCTATAATCCTAGCTACTCAGGAAGGTGAGATCTGAGGATCTTGGTTCAAACCTAACCCCAGGCAGCAAGGTCTGTTGAGACTCTAATCTCCAATTAATCACCAGAAAACTGGAAGTGGTGTTGTAGCTTAAAGTGTAGATCACTAGCCTTGAGTAAAAAAGCTCAGGGATAGTGCCCAGGCCCTGAGTTTAAGCCCCAGGACTGACCAAAAAAAAAAAAAAAAAAAGGTATCTCATGGACTTTACTGCCCAAGCTGGCTTGGAATGATGATCCTCAGATCTTAGCCTCCTGAGGAGCTAGAATTACAGGCATAAGACACTAGTGCCTGGCAGATGGATGTTTTCCTTATAATTTGCTTACTTGGTTTAATCATCTGGACAAGGTTAAGGGAGGAGGTTGTTTTCTGTCAGGTATGGTTCAGTGAACCTAAAGAAAAGAATAATGCTTGTGTATAACCTAATTATACATTGCTATTTGTCACAGGAGGAAATCAAAATGAAAAATAGAAATTATGTTTTGCTCTCAAGATTAAATATTAATATTGCACTTTGTTCTTAAGATTTAGCATTAATAGAAAATATGTTTTGCTCTGAAGATTATTCATGAATACAGTACCAAACACATTTGTTCCCTGATTTCTGGCAAAGATATTTCTTGTCACTATCCTATTTTAGCCTGTCAAGGATGACAAGGATGAACTGGAACTTGCACACCATTGGTGGGAGCATAAAGTGGCACAATCACTTTTGAAACAGTTCGAACATTTCTCAGAATATGCACTTGTCCTATAATCCAGCCATTCCAATCCTAGTTATTTACAATAAAAAAGAAAACATAAGTCTATGCAAAGACTAGCTCTGGACTTCAAACACCCACATATCAACTAATGAATGGATAAATATGATATGGTTTGGGCCTGGCTTATTCCTGTAATCCTAGCTACTCAGGAGGTTGAAATTTGAGATCTGAGAATTGTGGTTCAAAGCCAGCCAGGGCAGGACAGTCCTGAGACTCTTACATCCAAATAACTATCTAAAAGCTGGAAATGGCATTGTGGCTCAAAGAAAGGGTAAAGCACTAGCCTTAGCTCAGGGAAAGTGCCCAGGCCCTGAGTTCAAGCCTCTAATCCTAGCTGCTCAGAAGGCTGAGATCTAAGGATCACAGTTCAAAGCCAGTCCCAGTAGAAAAGCCTGTGAGACTCTTATCTCCAAAAAACTGGCAAAAATCTGAAAGTGGAGGTGTGGTTCAAGTGGCAGAGCACCAGCCTTTAGCAAAAAAGCCAAACAATAGCACAAGGCTCTGAGTTTGAGCCCCAGTTTCAACCTACTCTCTCTCTCTCTCTTTTTCTCTCTCTCTTTCTCTCTCATACAAACACACACCGATATGGTTCATCTGTAGAAAAGAC
The DNA here is from genome assembly GCF_000151885.1 of Dipodomys ordii. Taxonomy (NCBI): domain Eukaryota; kingdom Metazoa; phylum Chordata; class Mammalia; order Rodentia; family Heteromyidae; genus Dipodomys; species Dipodomys ordii. The sequence continues at coordinate 23,309,219 of NW_012267218.1, read as the reverse complement.
TATCACTCAGAAATAAAATAGATGGAAAGCAGCTACATTCAACACTGCACCACCAGTGCCTCACAATAAAATGGAATGCACTATTGATTTCATAATATGGATGAATTTCAAATAATTATAGTGAGTGAAAGAGCCAGACACAAAGGACTACACACACCATTTCTCTGTTTATGGAAAATTATAAAAAATGCAAACTAATCTGTAGTGACAGAAAACAGGTCTGGGTAGGGAGGGGAGTGGAGGAAGAGCAGGAATGGAAATAACAAGCACAAGGACACTTCAATGAGAGATGGACTTGTTCATAATTAGAAGGATGATTTCATGGGTGTATAGATACACAGGTAAAAAATTATAAATTTGGCTGGGCACCAGTGGCTCACACCTGCAATCCTAGCTACTCAGGAGGCTGACACCTGAGGATCAGGTTCAAAGCCAGCCCTGGCGGCAAAGTCCACGAGATTCTTATCTCCAATAAAACACTCAGAAAACCAGAAGTAGTGCTGTGGCTCAAATGGTAGAGTGCTCACCTTCTGCTGAAGAGCTCAGGGACAGGACAGAGCCCAGGCCCATAGCTCAAGCCCCATGACCAACCAAAAAAATTATAAATTTATACACTGTAAATACATGAAGCTTATAGCAATTATACCTCAATGAAGTAGCTTTAGAAAAAGTCAGGAGTGGTGCACACATGTAATACAGCAACTCAGGATGCAGGGAAATGAAGAGTTCAAGACCAGCCTAGGCAAGGTTAGAGAGATTTACCTCAAAAAATGCAAAGGAAAGATCTGGTGATGAGGCCCAAATAGTAGAGCACTCACCTAGCATGTTCAAGGTTCTAGGTTCAATCCTTAGTACTGCAAAAAGTTACAAAAAGACTAAGTGAATTTTTTTTTAAAAGGAAAGAAAGAACAAAACCAGTGGAAGTTAATGAAATAGAGCTTATCCCAGGTAACGTGGCTAGAGAATAGCTGAAGTAGTTTAAATCTGTAGTTCTGTTCTGCTTTGTTGTTTTGTTGGAGAACATAACCAACAGGGCTTTATGTATATTAGGCAAGAGCTCTACTTCTAAACACACACCCACAGTCCTTTTGCTTTTGTGTTTTGATCTGTGTGTGTGTGTGTGTGTGTGTGTGTGTATGTGGCTTGTCCATGCTGGTACTAGTGCGTGAATTCAGGGCCTCACGTTTTTGCTGTGACACCATTCTTCAGGGAGAGTTGTGTGGATCATGTGACTCCTTTCAGTACATCTCCTAAGCTGCTCCCATTGGCATGCCTGCAGGGAATAACTCCCTATGACTTAGGCTCTATCATGGCCTCCAACCTGCAGACTAGGATGAGGACAGCATTACCCTACCATACAGGCCATGTTTCCTCCTGCCTTCCTTTTACAAGAAAAATCCCTAAGTAGCAAACCTCTGTAAAAGCTACAGGAACAGACAAAAGACTGCTTTGTGGCTTATTCTAGAATCTTCCTTTTCTTTTGGTTAGTTGTGGGGTTTGAACTTAGGACCTGGGAGCGGTCCCTGAGCTCTTTTGCTCAAGGCTAGCATTCTACCACTTTGCTACAGCTCTAGTTTTTGAGTGGTTTTTTGAGTGGTTAATTGAAGATAAGTCTCACAGGGACTTTTCTGTCCCAGATCCTCACATCTCAGCCTCCATGAGTAGCTAGGATTATGTGAGCCACTGACACCCAGCTTCCAGAATCTTCTATCAAGGACCCTACTGCAGTTCCAGGCAGTGGGTTTACAAAGATAAATAAGGCACAGTCTTTCCCCTTGAGGAATTTAAAATCAAAAGTAGAGGGCTGAGAAGGTGGCTCAGTGGTAGAGTGCTTGTCTTGCATGCATGAGGCCCTGGGTTCAATTCCTCAGCACCACATAAGCAGAAAAAAAAAGCCGGAAGTGCTAGCCTTGAGCTGAAGAGCTGAGGGACAGCGCCCAGGCCCAGAGTTCAGGCCCCATGACCGGACCCAAAAAAAAAAACAAAAATCAAAAGTAGAATTTCATATGAAATAGAGAAAGAAGTGTGTGTGTGTGTGTGTGTATGAGAGAGAGAGAGAGAGAGAGTGTGTGTGTGTGTGTATGTTTGGCTTCCTGATATTATTATGTCCCAGGCAAGATGCCATATTCCAGGATCACAAAGTCCTACAGGGAAGATACTGTTTTTCTATTATGCAGATAAAGAAAAGGCCAGAGTGGCACTATGGCTCAAGTGGTAGAGTGCTAGCCTTGAGCAAAAGAAGCTCAGGGTCAGTGCCCAGGCCCTGAGTTCAAGACTGACCCCCAGCAGAAAAAAAGTTACATAACTATTACTTGATGAAGTTGGGATTTGAGGCCTGGCCTTGAGACTTCAATCCCAGTCCTCTTTCTAGCAGTCTCACCCTATGCTGTTCAGGCTGAGCCCTAAAAAGCCCTGGAACCGAAGGCTGGGTTTCTAGTGGCTCTCGGTCTTGTCCTTGTCCTGCCTAGCCTTTGTTTTTCTTACATAAAAAGCAAGGGAGGCAGCATAGGTTATTTTAAAGATTATTTTCAACTTCATGATTTTTAAAAATATCTATTTTATAACTGATAGGGAAACCCAGTCAATTGTAAAATTCATTTTGTTTTCATCTTATAAGAAGAGTCACTGGAGCTCAAAGATGAGGTCGTGCAGCCAATTTTCTGTCACCAGAAGCTAGAACCCACAGTTCAGGAGCCTGGTACATTGTGGAATCCATTAGTCAGGGCTGGTTGGATGAGTGCAGTAGGACTCTTCCCGGGGGCTGCCGGAGGCCAGGCCGCAAGATTCCCGGAAGAAGTGTCTTGTCCTTTCAAATGTCCACAGAGTTAGGCCAGATCAGAGGGAAGCAGAGCCGAGAACCAGTCAGCATGAAATACTCCTTGGATCACAGTTTTGAAAATGGCCCTGAGAGAGATACTATCAGGAGGCGTACTTAATGGGCTTTGGAAATTACCTAATTTTGTCACAACTCTCTGAGTGTTGTCCCATGCATGCTAAACATCTAGGGCCAGTGTGGTCTTGTGGGTAGGGCCAGCATGTCCAGAGCCTTCAGAGGGAGGGGAAACCTTTAGGGCAGGACACAGTCACTGATAGTTCGTAGTGCTTGAGAGACCCCAGGTGACCTCATGCAACCAGGCCAGGTGCTGCGCTGTGAAGAATCAACTCCATTCACCTCTGCCTTTAGCTTCAGTCCTCCTTCCCTCCCTCTGCTCTGCCCACCCTCACCCACAACCCCTGCCCCCACCGGCCCTGAGCTGATCACTTTTCTTCCTGCCTTAGGTCAATAAGCCATCAATATCCTGCCCTGAGAAGCAACTACAGCTTCCTTGCACGCCTGACTCCCCAAGAACTGCTCAGCATACCCCCCCAACACACACACTCCCACCCCCACCGCTGGCTTGCTCTCTCCATCCTCTGGGCCCAGCTTCTCCTTCTCCGGCGCTCCCATCCATCAGCTCTCTGCCTCGCTGGTCACATTTACTTTCTCTGGCTGTCTTCAGCGTGGTTGTTTATTTTCTCCCTTTCCTTGCTCCCAACTCCTTCTTTTTCTACTTGTTTCTAGACTTGGGCTCTCTGTAGGTTGTTTATTAAGGTTGTCTTGCAGAAGGGGACAGAAAAGAGCCTTAGAGCCATATGTTTCCCCCCCCCCCTGCTGCAGCCCAACACCCCTCCCCAAGGTGATATTTTACTCTGTCCTCAGTTTAGCATCCTGGACATCAAAGGCCACAGGTTCCCTGGAAGGCAGGTGAGGGTATTCCAAAGGCCCAAGGTTCAGCTTCCTAGGTCTTCTTGTTTGGGAACTTTGAGTAGGGTCCATCAAACTTTCTAACCCTCACTTTTCTCATGCATCAAATGGACCTGTGAGGGCAGAGGGAGAAAAGAGCAGCTGGCATTTATTGAACATTATTTTGTGTCAGGCTCTATGTTATGCACCTTCAGACATGATTCCATTTAAACGAAGTAATGTGCTTTATGGAGTAGGATGTGCTAGGCAAATAAATGCTCATTGTAATAGACAAACCAGCACTGTATCCACCTAGCTCTGATCAGTGCCCAGAAAGCAAAGGGCATTTTTGAGCAATTTTTTCAATGAAAATTTTGCAAATATGTCATCTCATTGACTCATTGATCTCCTCTTCCTCCTCCTCTTCCTCCTTCTCCTTCTTTTTCTTCTTTCTTTCTTTCTTTCTCTCTCTCCTCATTATGTAGCTCAAGCTGACCTCAAACTCAAGATTTTCCTCCCTTGGTTGTTTCCTCCTCCTCCTCTTCTTCCTCTTCCTCCTCCTCCTCCTCCTCCTCCACTCTTGAGCCTTGAACTCAGGGCCTGGGCTTTGTCCCTGAGCCTCTCTGTGCTCAAGACTAGCACTTTACCACTTGAGCCAGAGAGCTACTTCCAGCCTTTTCTGATTATGTGGTACTGAAGAATCAAACCAGGGCTTCATGCATGCTAGCCACTACCACTAAGCCAGCCCCTTCCTCAGTTTCTTGAGTGCTAGTATTATAAGTGTATACTGCTATTCTTGTCTTCATCACATTGGCCTTCACATGACTACGGGGAAGCAGGGAAGGCACACGTGAGTGGCCCCTTTCTAGAGATGAGGAGACCAAGGACTCTGGGAAGCTCTGCCTGCTTCTTCATTTCCCCTTGATCTCAACCCTTCTGCCTCAGGCCAGGCAGTGCGCTTGCCCCTATGACAGTCATGGGCAGTGTGAGTGAGGATGTCACAAGCAGCTGTCTCCAGAGTGAAGAAACAGCAGGGCCAGGTATCTGTGGCTCATGCCTGTGATCTTAGCTACTCAGAAAGCTGAGACCTGAGGATTGTGGTTCAATGCTAACTCAGGCAGAAAACTTCATGAGACTTTTATCTCCAATTAACCACCAAAAAGCTGGAAGTGGAGCTGTGGCTCAAGTGGTAGAGTGACAGCTTTGAGCAAAAAAAAACCTAAGGGATAACACACAGGCCCTGAGTTCAAGCCTCAATATCAGCACACAAAAAAAAGAAAGGAGGGGCTGGGAAGGTGGCTCAGAGGTAGAGTACTTGCCAGCATGTATGAAGCCCTGGGTTCTATTCCTCATAAACAGAAAAATCTGGAAGTAGCGCTGTGGCTCAAGTGGTAGAGTGCTAGCCTTGAGCAAAAGAAGTTCAGGGACAGTGCCCAGGCCCTGAGTTCAAGCCCCCAAGAAAAAGAAAAAGGAAGGAAGAAGGAAAAGAGGAAGGAAGGAAAGAAGACAGACAGAAAGAAAGAAAGGAAGGAAAGAAAGAAAGAAAGGAAAACAAAAGAAAGTAAGATGAAAGGTTGGCCATCAGGAAGTAGGGCCACATAAAAAAAAAGGCATTGTAGGGGCTGGGAAGGTGGCTCAGTGGTAGAGTGCCTGCCTTGCATGCATGAAGCCCTGGGTTCGATTCCTCAGCACCACATCAGCAAAAAGAAAAAAAGCTGGAAGTGGTGCTGTGGCGCAAGTGGTAGAGCGCTAGCCTTGAGCTGAAGAGCTGAGGGACAGCGCCCAGGCCCAGAGTTCAGGCCCTACGACTGGACCGTCCCCCCCAAAAAAAGGCATTGTGTGTGACCTTACCCAGCTTCTGAACATGAAGCTCCAAGCCAATAGATCTAAGGAGAACCTGTTCTTACGCTTCACTAATTTCAAGTCAAATTAATCACCTCCCAAATCACACTTCGTACTTATCACCTCATGAGACAAGATCAGACTGTGATCCCAAGGCCCTGCAACCCCTTCCAGGAGCCTTTCTAATTATTTAGACCTTCAAGAACTCTTCACCTGGCTCTCTCCCCCTCCCCCACTCCCGACTGGGCAGTGTCCCAGTCAACCCCTGGCTCCTGCCTCTTGTCTCTGTCACAGCTTCTATCAGTCCTTAGAGTCACTTTATGCTCCTTTTGGGTTCTTCCACTAACAGAACAGGAGAGGAGAGGCCCTATGAGAAAAAAGCTTAAGGCCATGATCTATGAGGAAGGAAACTGGGCTATGTCAGCCTCAGAGGGAGAAACCTGAGGAATGACAGTGATTGTGGCTTTCAAGTCTAAAGAAGTCCCTTGTTTTGAGAAGTATGACCAATATTCTTTTATTTATTTATTTATTTTTGGTCAGTCATGGGGCTTGAACTCTGTGCCTGGGCGCTGTCCCTCAGCTCTGGTGCTCAAGGTGAGTGCTCTACCACTTGAGCCAGAGCACCACTTCTGGTTTTCTGGTGGTTTATTAGAGATAAGAGTTTCACAGACTTTCCTGCCTGGATTGGTGTTGAACTGAGATTCTCAGATCTTAGCCTCCTGAGTAGCTAGGATTACAGGTATGAGCTACCAGCGCCAGGCATGTCACCAATATTCTTGTCTCCTCCAAACACCAAGTATGAGAGGGTAAAGTTTAGTAATAACAGAAATGGCAGATCCAGGTTAGAGACAGAGAAGCATTTTAATGCCAGGAATTAGCTAGGGCAATGTGGAATCTGATCAACAGATTTTAAAAGCAGGTGAGGGTTTTGCACGTCTCAGAAGATTCCCTTAGACAGAGTTTAAGGGTAGGGGTAGATGGGATAACCCATCACATCCTGGGACACATGTGGTCCACTGCTGTAATAGCGCACGTCTAAGGTGGAGCTGGGCTGAGAATGCAAGCGCATGTCCATTGACAGTAATGAAGTCTGACTGGGGCAACCCTTGGGTTGCAGGATGAGTTTGTTCTGGCTAGCAAGGCTAGAGAAGCCTGGCTACTGCTGCTTGGTTTTATCTGTCCTGAGAGGCTAGAGAGTAGGGTGACTAGAAGGAAGAGGGAAGCTAAGAAGGGCTTAGGCTAGCACACAGTGTGTATGTGTGTGTGTGTGTGAGAGAGAGAGACAGAGACAGAGACAGAAAGAAAGAGAGAGAGAGGAGAGAGTGAGAGAGAGGTCTTGTTGAAGGTTATTCTCCTCCTTCAGAAAGCCCTCTCTGATTTAGAGTTTTCCCTCTGCTTCCCTAACACCTTGATCCTTAATGAGTTTGGCCATATTGAGATGATCTAAGTATCACCTCTGTAATAAGTGTTTTTCTCTCTCATCGCCAAACGGCAGGTTCCATGATGGTAACAATTATGTTTAGGCTAGTATGGTGTTTGCATCTGCATTTCCATCTACAAAGCAGGTGAGACAGAAGGGTCACTGGGGCCCAGGGGTTTGGGGTCAGCCTGGGAACAGAACGAGATCTGCCTCTTAAAACAAACCCCCCCCAAACCCTGAAAACTATGTTCTGTTAATGCCTGTCTCTGGGCCCTGGCACACGGCATGGATCATGGGCAGTACTGGACAAATGGCTCTTGACTAATTGGCCTAGGGAACAAATGCGGCACTTTAGAGGACTTTGTTCTTCCATTGCCCTCAGCGGTAATCCCCAAATAGCTAAGCAGAGAGCCCTGGCTCTGTGGAACCACTTCCCAATAAGACAACTAGAGAGATGATTCAGGAAATCAAGTTTCCATTCTACTTAGCCACTAATTCGCAGCATGACATGATTTATACCTAACAATTCCCTCCCCGTGCCTCAGTTTCCTCATCTACAAAATGGGGGTAAGGATGACACTGATTCCCTGGGTTGTCTTAGAAAAAAAAATCAATTGAGCTCTTGGGTGCGCAGGCGGTGAAAACATCTTGAGAAAGGTCTTTAAGACTTATACAGAGGTAAGAAGTTATTAATAGCTTCATTATTATTCTTACCCACAAGGCCCAGGGAAAAGCAGCATGTGGCAGCCCCAGCCCCCGCACCCCCCTTTCCATACTATTTCGGTACCTGGAAAGCAGGTTCTTGGAGTGTTATAGTCCTTGTTTTGCCACTGTTGGAGAACAAGGGTGAACCTCAGGAAGACAGGCCTCCCTTGACACACTCCTCAGTGCTTTCAGCAAACTGACTAGAAAGCAGGACTGACAGGGAGACGCTGGCCTTCTGCAGGGTAACAGGTGGCATCTTTTTTTTTTTTTTTGTCAGTCATGGGGCTGAACTCTGGGCCTGGGCGCTGTCCCTCAGCTCTTCAGCTCAAGGCCAGCACTCTACCACTTGAGCCACAGCGCCACTTCCAGTTTTCTGAGTGGTTTATTGGAGATAAGAGTCTCACGGACTTTCCTGCCCAACCTGGCTTTGAACTAGGATCTTCAGACCTCAGCCTCCTGAGTAGCTAGGATTACAGGCATGAGCCACCAGCGCCCAGCTGGCATCTTTTCTGTCACCTCATCTGATGCTATTGTGGTGCTGGTGAAGGGCTGAGGTGACCCCTCCCAGGAAGGACTGGACAAGTCTCATGATTTGGGCTCAATCTTGGGGCAACTTGTTCCTCTGGAAACCTCTAGCCTATCTTCTTTAGATCCATGGAATTTGGATTTGAGTCAGGCCCACATGCCCAAGGAAGAGGTTTTTTATTCCTCCTCTGCCTTCTGTAGGGCAAGAATGAGGAGCTTGAGATGACTCATCCTTTTTCTTCTACTTTTCTTCCCCCAGCCCCTCATTGTCCATGCCTGGAGATGGAGAGTGGTGGCCAGAAGTGCAATACACCCAGTCTTTCTCATTGGCCATACCATTCACTTCCCTACCATACAGCTGGCCTACTACCAGGGAGCAGGGAGTCTAGATACAGGAGAATCCAAGAGGGTTGGGTCTGATGGTGACCACATGTTCCATAAAGTCCTGTTGACAACAACCATTCTGTCAGCTAGCAGAGTCCCAATGGTATAAACCTTCCAGAAGAAGGCCTGATCCAAGCCAATGCCGTAATCCTAACTTAGGATGCTGAGATCTGAGGATCATAGTTCAAAGCCAGCCTGGGCAGAAAAGTCCCGTGAGACTCTTATCTCCAATTAACCACTCCAAAATGGGAAGTGGTGCTGTGGCTTAAAGTTGATTAGTGCTAGCCTTGAGCAAAAGAGCTCAGAGAGGGGCTGGGAAGGTGGCTCAGTGGTAGAGCACTTGCCTTGCATGCTCGAAGCCCTGGGTTCGATTCCTCAGCACCACATAAGAAGAAAGCTGTAAGAGGCGCTGTGGCTCAAGTGGTAGAGCACTAGCCTTGAGCTGAAGAGCTGAGGGACAGCACCCAGGCCCAGAGTTCAGGTCCCATGACCGACCCCCCCCCGCAAAAAAAAAGAGCTCAGAGACAGTGCCCAGGCCTTGAGTTCAAGCCCCATAACTGATTATTAAAAAAGGCTGGGCTGGGAAGGTAGCTCAGAAGTAGAGTGCTTGCCTCACATGCATGAGGCCCTGGGTTCAATTCCTTAGCACCACATAAGCAGAAAAAGCTGGAAGTGGTGCTGCGATTCAAATGGTAGAACACTACCTTGAGCTGAAGAGCTGAGGGACAGAGCCCAGACCCAGAGTTCAAGCTCCACAACAGACAAAAACAAAAAAAGCCTGATCGCTTTGATCCTGGGCCTCATATTTTCAGCTAGCCCTAAGCTAAGCTGTGAAATCAGCTTGAGGCTATAACAGAACTGTAGAAGTGGGTCCTTCACTGGTTTGGGAATAACAAAAATCCACATCAATAGCAGTGGGAGAAAGGGAGAAAGCCAGGAGAGTAGCTCTGACAACCAGGGAAGGCTGGAGTCTGGAGCAAAGTGTTAGACGGAGGCCCCACTGGCCTCGTCCAGGTCTCTATCCATAGGCCATAAAGCAGCAGCCCAGATTGCTAGTCTCCTGGGACTGGTCCGTTATCAGACAAATGCAGCCTGATGGACCCGGAGGAGGTCTCTCAGCGACACCAGCCAGGTCTGCTTAGCTCCCCCTCCCCACGTGGCCAGCCAGGTCTGCTGCTGCTGACTTAAAATGCTGCCCTCAATTCTATCTTTAGCTCTGGCTGTTGGGAGCCTGAGTGACAGTCAGGGTGGGGACTTGTACTGGGGTGGGAAAATCTTGCAGTTACTGGATTTGCTGAGAAGATGGCATTGACTGCAAGGAGCAGGGACCAGGTCCTATTCATTGTTGCACCCATAGTCAGTGCAGTGGCAGGTACTGAGCTTCCTGGATGCTGGTCAGATGGACAGATGGATGCAAGGATGCATGCATCTATACATGGATGGAACAGAGGCCCAGAGGATGAGATCAGGACCCTCCAGTCCATAGACCAAAACATGGATCCTGAAGGAAACTCTGCATGATCTTGGGCAAGCGATTTCCCTCTCAGCTTCAGTTTCTTCATTTGTAGGAGAACCCTGGAAACATGATTTTCAGACTATGGCTACCATCGCTACTTTTTTTTTTTTTTTTGGTCCGGTCGTGGGGCCTGAACTCTGGGCCTGGG
>NW_012267218.1:23291793-23297950 GCF_000151885.1 Dipodomys ordii | reverse complement strand
GCCGGAAGTGGCGCTGTGGCTCAAGTGGTAGAGCGCTAACCTTGAGCTGAAGAGCTGAGGGACAGCGCCCAGGCCCAGAGTTCAGGCCCCACGACGGGACCAAAAAAAAAAAAAAGTTTCTGCACAGCCAAAGACATAGTTACCAAACTAGAAAGACAGCCAACCAATTGGGAAAAGATATTTACCAGCAATATATCAGACAAAGGCCTAATATCCATCATATACAGGGAGCTCAAGAAACTAATTCCTCCCAAATCTGACAAACCAATCACGAAGTGGGCAAGGGATCTAAAGAGAGACCTCTCAGAAGAAGAGGTTAAAGTGGCAAAGAAACACATGAGGAAATGTTCATCATGCCTGGTCATAAAGGAAATGCAAATAAGAACAATCCTGAGATACCACCTTAACACAATCAGAATGGCCCATATTCTAAATTCAGACAATGACAATTGCTGGGGGGGGGGAAGGGAACGGGGGGGGGGGAGAGGACTGGGGAGTGCGGTGGGAATGAAAACTAATACAACCATTCTGGAAAGCAAGCTGGAGTTTCCTCAGAAAATTAAATATAAATGTACCCTATGACCCAGCCATTCCACTCCTAGGCATCTACCCTGAACAACAGGAATCAGGATACAAGAACACCTGCACTTCCATGGTCATTACTGCACTGTTCACAATAGCCAAGATATGGAAACAATCCAGATGCCCCACAAAGATGAATGGATCCAAAAATTGTCAGACCTATATACAATGGAATTTTGCACAGCCATTAGAAAAGGATAAAATAACGTCACTTGCAGGGAAATGGATGGAACTAGAACAAATCATGTTGAGGGAGGTAAGCTAAGATCAGAGAGACAAATGATGCACATTCTCCTGATATGCGGATGTTAGATTTAAAATACAATGAGATATGACAAAGTAAACAGGACTCAAGTTACCCATACACAGCGAGGCCAAAAAAGGATAGTCTCAGGAGAAAAGCACCAACCTCTTCATTTGTTTATAACATAATATGCATACTGAAAAGAACCCCAAAGATAAGGAAAAAAAACAAAATTAACCCCCCAAACTTCTACATCATACCCTTGTTGTGTTCCCCTTAGAAGCCCTTTCATGCATGTCCAAGAAGGGAGGAGAAATCCTGGAGCCACATTGTCTACAGGCAGAACATTTCTAATTATTGTCCTTGGGATGTGGAGGTGAGTCTGTGTAATATAGTTATCTCACCCTTTTCTCAGTAATGAGAAAGAGTTTGAGCAGAGAAGCTTGAGCATCTTCCACCCTGTCCTCGCCAGCATAAAGGTCCTGAAATGCTGTACCTAAAGGAAGGCTGAGCAGAGGCAGTCCAAGTTGGCTGTGTGCCAGAAGTCCAGTTCCTTTCTAGCTCCAGGTGAGGGGTTGTTCCCCAGGGAAGTGCGCTTTCTCCAGCATACCCAGACTTGGCCAAATTAAAGTGCATCTTGCAGCAGGTGTTAAGAACAGCCAATCAACTGTTTTGCATCAGGACTGATATGAAAGTCCCTTCTCTGAATAAAGAAACACCACAAGCTCCCTTCTAGCCAACCATTTCTCCAATAAAGGGATACAGAGTACCCGCGGGTGAAAAGAGGGGTCAAAGGGACACCCTCACTGGGCAGTAGAAGTAGGGTTACTGGGGCTCACTAGGGATGAATGACCACAACCTCCAGCCAGTCTTAGGGGGGCACTTGTGTAGGTACAGAGCCAACAAGGAGACGTGAAGTTATTCGGAGGGAAGTACTAGGAGAGAGACGTAGTCAGGATACATTCCTCCCCTGTCCATTGGTGGGAACCCTAGGGTACAGCCAGGCCTTTGTCTGAGGTCTGAATCTGGGATGCTGTGGCCAGTGATCTGGGAAGCTGGATGCTGATCAGGGATCGAGTGAGGAAGGCTCATATGGAAAGGGAGGCCTGGCCCAGGGAGCTCCTCATCCTTGAACCATCCAGAGAAAGGAATGGGTTGTGTTGGAAACTTGGATCAATTACTTTATCCATTGTTTCCTCATTTCTTTTCTCATCTCTTCGCTGAGGTATTCTGATCAAGTTAGAGTACATATGTAAAGGTATTTCTTTTAAAAATTTATTTATTTAGGGGCTGGGAAGTTGGCTCAGTGGTAGAGCGCTTGCCTTGCATGCCTGAGGCCCTGGGTTCGATTCCTCAGCAGAAAAAGAAAAAAGCCGGAAGTGGTGCTGTGGCTCAAGTGGTAGAGCGCTAGCCTTGAGCTGAAGAGCTGAGGGACAGCACCCAGGCCCAGAGTTCAGGCCCCACGACGGGATCAAAAAAAAAAAAAATTTATTTAGTGCTGGTCCTGGGGCTTGAACTCAGGGCCTGGGTACGGTCCCTGAGCTTTTGTGCTCAAAGCTAATGCTCTGCCACTTGAGCCATATCTCCACTTCCAGTTTTTTTTTTGGGGGGGGTGTGGGTAATTGGAGATAAGAGTCTCATAGACTTTCCTGTCTGGGCTGGCTTCGAACTGTGATCCTCAGATCTCAGCTTCCTGAGTAGCTAGGATTATAGGTGTGAGTCATCTGCACCCAGTTACCTATAGATCTTTCTCCTTCCTTCCTGCAGCCCTCTCCTCCCATTCCCCTTCTTTGCCCAGCCTGTGCTCTGCTCCAGGCTTCTTACTAAGCTCAATAAGTGGTAAGTTCCTATTTGGACTTGGCACTTCAACCTCCAGCTCTAGCTCATCCCACACATTGTGTCCAGGGTCAGTATCCTCCCTGGTTAGAAACCGGCTGCTGTATAACTATGCAACCTACGTTGTGTCTGGCTTACTCACTGGGGACCCGCCTAAGCACGCTCACTGCTCACTGCCCCAGCCACTGGCTCTGACATGGCCCCTCTGTAGAAATCAACTCCATGCTTTCTCCTGCCTGCTAACCATTCCCTTCCCATTATATGCAATTCTCTCCTTTGTAGATGCCCTTTGCATACTCCATTACCTATCTCTTCCCCTCCAGTAAACCTTTCCCTTGTCCTCCCTTCACTGGACTATTTGGAAGACTAACAGGTAGCATGTGAGTGCATCCGTGAGGTAACTGCCTATAGGTTCTGGTAAGCTCCTTGAGGATTCTCTTCTCAGTGGGATCATACCCATTGACTTCCCGTTCTTATAAGATTGGCCCAGGATGCTGACTGGCTGGCAGCCTTACTAAGAAGAAAGATGACCTGGTCGGGTTTGGCAACTGGAAGAAGGCAGAGCAGCCTCAGGTGCAGAGGCTCTAGTGACCTTTATGATAGGCGAACTTCTCACAAAAGTTTGACCATGTGATATACTGGTCTATTCCTATTTCCCAGAGTTCTGTGCTTTGGCCTTCAGAAACACTGGGCTGGAAGCTGGGTGCTGATGGCTCATGCCTGTAATCTTAGCTAGTCAGGAGGCTGAGATCTGAGGATCATAGTTTGAAGCCAGCCTGGGCAGAAAAGTCCATGACAGTCATATTTCTAATAAACACTCAGAAAAAGCTGAAAGTGGAGCTATGGCTCAAGTGATAGAGTGCTAGCCTTGAGCAAAAGACAGTAGCACCCTGAGTTCAAGCCCCAGGACAAGCATTTAAAAAAAGGGAAAAGAAAAGAAGAAACACCAGGCCAGGGACACAGCTCAGTGGTAGAGTGTGTGCTTAGTAGGTGTGATGTCATAGGTTTGATCACCAGCGTAAGGGGGAAAAAAGCAGCGAGGTCCCAAGAAGAGTGCATTTTTGCTTCTCTGTCTGGCCATGAAACCCAGAGCAACCTTTGGGTGCCTTCCAGCCCTACAGTCTCTCTGTTTATTGTTCTGGGTGGAAAATGAAAAAAAACCAACAACCAAAAAAACCAAACAACAACCACTCTCCCTGCCAGCAATTATTTTACCAAAATAAACAAAATCTCTGCTTTTCCTGTCAAAGACAGTCCCTGAATGCCAATCTTGGGCTGCCAGATTACAGCTTCAAGTGGGCACAGCCAGTTCAGTTACAACTTGCAGGTGAGAAAAGGCGAGAACACAGTGAAGAGGGAACTAAGTGTTGTCCAAAGTGCAGTGGCTCACATCTATAACTAACTACCCACACTTCACCCCTGGTTTGAGATCAGCTAGGAGGGAAAAAGGGAGGAAAAGTCAATCTTGGTGGCTTGGACCTATAATTCCTATCACACAGGAGGTGCAGATAAGACGATCTTAGTCTGAGGCCAGCAGAAAGAATAAAACCTATCTGAAAATAGCTAAAGCATAAAAGGGCTGGAGGCATGGCTCCCACAAACTACTTAATGCTTAGAAAATGTGAAGCCCTGAGTTCAAACCCCAGTACCATCAAAGAAAAAAAATAGGGCTACCCAGCGGTTTTGTCCTTATCTCTAATTTCTTGGGCAAGAAGTCTTTCTGCCTTGATTTTCTGCTTTCTGTTTTCACTACAGATAATTCTCATTTGCCCACTGTCCTATTTGGCTTATTTCCAGCCCTTTCCTGACATGGGTGCAGCCTGGCTTCCAAATTGCATTATCACTTGCTGCCATTTTACAAGTGTTTGCCCTCTAGGACCCTTGGCTCATTTAAGACCTGCTGGGATGTTTGACTGGATCAAGTCTAGACACATATCCAGGCTGCAGGTTCAACCTCATTTCTCTGTTCTAAGAACTGAATGAATAGGGACATGGCATATCAGGAAAGAAGCAGCAAGGCGTAGATGGGAGATGCAGAACTGCCGAGAGCTGGCACAGATGAGCTCAGGTAGGCAGAGCACAGAGCTGAGGGCTTGGGGGTGGAGGTTCTGAGTGGCACCAGCTGGGGACCATTAAAGATGAATTTGGGGGAGTTAAAAGCAGCAGTGATTAAGTCTGAGAACATTGTCTCCTTTGCAGCCCCTGCTGGGAGCCAGCCCCTGTGATCACACTGTGTTCACCACGATGCTCCCTGGGGCTCAGCTCCAGAGTTTGTCAGGAAGAGGAGGAGAGGAGAGAGAGGCCCCACCATCCTCCTCAGGTACTTACTCTTTCGGCTTTCCGCTTTTTTGGCCTGCTTCCTATGGCTTTGCACTTTGGATGGTCTTTCCTGGGGCTTGAACTCAGGGCCTGGGCGCTGTCCTCGAGTTTTTGTGCTAGCCCTCTACCACTAGAGCCACAGCTCTACTTCTGACGATTAATTGGAGATAAGAGTCTCATGGACTTGACTGCTCTGGGTGGCTTCAAATCTTGATCCTTAAATCTCAGCCTCCTGACTAAATAGGATTCCAGGCATGAGCCACCTGGCCTGGGATCTTATCTCCTCAGACCCCTAGAAAGGACAGTAAGCCAGTCTTGTTTCAGGGTGCCTAGTGTTAAAGCAGACACAGTCATACCTTCAAGGGGCTTGTGGTTGCCCTTGGGATCCAGGTAAACACAGATAACAATAGAAACCTTAGAGAAAATGAGAAATCATTTCCTTATAGGCAACCCAGGAAGTTTCATCTTCTGTTTTTATCTCAGTTATGTTACTTCCCCAGGGTTCTGTCTAAGAATAGTTTGTACATAACACCCCATGGAGCCTCTTTATCTACATCTTTCCCAGAGAGACAGAAAAGGGCCCCAAGTGTCTCTGGAGGTAGCTAGGCAGAGGGATTTTGGTAATAAGATCGAATTCACAATTTAAAGAGCAGAGTAAATAAACTGTCTGCCGTGGACTCAATTCAACAATGCACACACAACTATGGAGCACACAGAACATTGTGCTAGGTCTTAGCCAGGGCGGTGACAAACTCTAAAAACTCTCTAAAGTACTTATTCTCCATACATATTTTGATTGTTTTGGTTTTTTTGAGACAGGGTCTGACTATATAGCTCATGCTAGCCTCAAGCCAAAGTTCTCCTGTCTCAGAGGCCTTCCACGTACTGAGATTATAGGCATGTGTTACTATGCCCTGCTGTGTGTGTATGTGTGTGATGTTGGAGATCGAACCCCAGGGCCTTGTACATGCTAGGTAAGTGCTCTATTACTGAGCTACATCCTCAGCCATAAATTTTTTCCTTCCCTTTCTTCCTTCTTTCCTTTTATTTCCTTCCTCTTTCTTCTTTCTCTCCTTTCCTTTCTTTTTTTTTGGGGGGGGGGTCCGGTCGTGGGGCCTGAACTCTGGGCCTGGGTGCTGTCCCTCAGCTCTTCAGCTCAAGGCTAGCGCTCTACCA
>NW_012267218.1:23288307-23291223 GCF_000151885.1 Dipodomys ordii | reverse complement strand
AAAAAAAAAAAAAAAGAATATCATGGATTTTTCCTTCTTGGGCTGGTTCAAACCATGATCTTTAGATCTCAGTCTCCTGAGTAGCTAGTATTACAGGAATGAGCCACTGGTGCCCAGCTCAGCCATGCATTTCTAATATTATTTGATTTCAAAACTGAAGTTTGTAGAATCCTTGAGAATGTAGTACTAATACTTCAATAGAGCAAATAAGGGCTGGAGGCATGACTCAAGTGGTTTAAAATTAGGGTCTGGCAAAAAGAAGGCCCTGAGATAAAACCCCAGTACCACCACCCACCCTCGGCAAAAAAAAAAAAAAAAAAAATTCTTACAAGTTATTGGGGTTATTGGGAAAGACACAATCATATGAGTACACAATTTACCACAGAAGGGTACAGTTGTCTATGGCCTGTATACTGTCACAACTCGCATTTCAAGACTGTCAGCTGTGTGAAAGGTTTGTTTTTGCAACAAAGAAAAGCCTTCACTGAGTTAATCTTAACCTTGTTCTTTGGTGACCAAATCCAGGGGCATGCTTTTCATGTGCCTTTTTTTTTTTTGCATTTCTGTGGGTGTGCCTGCTAGCTCATCCAGTCAACAGGACCAAAGTAAGAAAATCTGAAGTGGGCTGGGAAGGTGGCTCGGTGGTAGAGCGCTTGCCTTGCATGCATGAGGCCCTGGGTTCCATTCCTCAGCACCACATAAACGGAAAAAGCCAGAAGTGGCACTGTGGCTCAAGTGGTAGAGCGCTAGCCTTGAGCTGAAGAGCTGAGGGACAGCACCCAGGCCCAGAGTTCAGGCCCCACAACCGGACCCCCCCCCCAAAAAAAAAAAGAAAAAAGAAAACCCGAAGGATTATACTGAATCCTCTACAGGTGCACACACTTGTCTTTTCCTTTCATCCATATATACTTGTAAGAGGCCTTTAGAAGAGGTTAAATGAATCACTCAGGGTCACAAGGCATAGATGCTATTTCTGCTGTCACCCACTGTTCTACGAGGAGATGCTCCATAGCTCTTTGTGCTTTGTTCTTGCTAAGCCAAGCATTGGAAAATTCTGGGAAGCCAATGGGGTTGGCCAGGGGCTATAGACATTCAGTGTAGCAGAAGGCAAGGGTTCATATCACCCGCTCAGAGACAGCCTGATACAACTTGCAGCAGCCAGGAAGGGAAAGGGGGCCCAGGGCCAGGGAGCCTGCTCGTGTTGCTAATGAGTCCTAGAAGCCACTGACTGCTGGCTTCCACAAAATGGGAGCCCAGGTCCTATTCTACAGCTTCCCACTTGGAACAGGGCACCATGGTGCCCAAGCCAACTGCAACTCTCACCCCTGGCATTTGATAACCAAGTGTTAGAAGAGTTAGATGCTTAGATCCAAAACTCAAAAGACAAAGGTAAGTTTTTCTTATCAAAGAAATTCACTGAAGCTAAGTGTAGTGGCACATGCCTATAATCCTAGCACTCAGAAGACTGAACGAGGGAGGACTGAAAATCCAAGACCTGCCTAGACTTCATTGTGAGACCCTGACTCAAAAAAAAAAAAGATTAAATATTTTCCAAGTACTGAAGATCTAGGCATTTACTTGGAGATAAAAGGACAATCTATTCTCTAGCTATTTACAGCCTAGTTACAAGGTAAGCTGGCACACAAACATTGTACATAAAAAGGAATGTAGCTAAGTGTCATAGAGAGGATTAGACATTGACTTAATAAAGGCAAAGCAGAGAGGCATCAGGGAGGCCATCCGTCTTGAAGAGTGCCTGGAATTAAATCTGGAAGATAAATGCATGACAAATGCCTATGATTCTAGGTCACTGAGCAGTTTCCATGGCTGCCACCTTCCTTTCTTATTAAGGAGGATGATGATAATGCTAAATACCTTTCTCAGGTATTATTTCATGTTGTCATTAGGTCCTCCCCTTCCCCTCTCTCATGGGGTTCTTATCATCCTATTTTACAGCTGAGCAAATTGAGACCTTGAGATTAAGCAACTTATCCAAAGTCAATCAGCTGGAAAAAGTTAGTGGTGAGATAGAAACTCAACTAAAATTAAATCGAACCTATAAATAACTGCTGTTTCCCAAAGCAAAACCCTCCCTATAGATTCTAGGGAAATCTGTGTTCAGTTGTTCTGTGGAGTAGTCCAAACTCCGGTGGCCTTTGTTTCTCTCAATGTCAGGATCCAGCACCTTGGGGGGAGCTGAAACTAACAACCCCCAGACAAAGGACAGATCACAGGAGAGAAAATCAGCAGCTCATGCGTCTGACTTCTGAAGGATCAGATAAAAGCTTTGTGAGCCTAACATCCATTATATTGGAGATGGTCTCAATCAAAGAAAGCTCTTGGCTGTAGCCTTCTCATAAGCCCCTCTGGACTGCAGGATTTTCTTCCCCCTCACAGGTATGGGGAGCTATGCCCACTTGTGTGTGGTACTGTAACTTCCTGTCAGTGTCCCAGAGCATCAAAGCTGTTAGTCCCAAACAGAGATGGAGATGACATGTTGTAATCCTTTCAATTTATACATTACCATTAATAGTGGTTGATGGCAAAGCCACCTGGATGTTTTCCCTTTGTTTCAGTAAAGGATCATCTCACTACTAACCACTGATTTAAGAGTTATTTCCCTTGTTGGTAAAACACATAAAAAGAATCTTACAAGTATTATGCATGAACATTGACAATTTCTACCAATTCTTGCTTTTCATATTTTGATCCACCTGCTCTCCACCCCTCCCCACCCCTTTCCGTAGCAGAGGCACGATGGTGTGTGAGTGCTGAGAGCAGAGGAATGCATTTCTCTTTTTTTTTTCTGGTCAGTCGTGGTGCCTGAACTCTGGGCCTGGGTGCTGTCCCTCAGCTCTTCAGCTCAAGGCTAGCACTCTACCACTTGAGCCACAGCACCACTTCTGGCTTTTTCTG
>NW_012267218.1:23276257-23277372 GCF_000151885.1 Dipodomys ordii | reverse complement strand
TTGAGCTGAAGAGCTGAGGGACAGCGCCCAGGCCCAGAGTTCAAGCCCCACGACCGACAAAAAAAAAAAAAAAAATCTGCCACAGTTTTTTTTTGTGTTTTAAAAACAAGGTCTATGACAACTGAGAGGTAACCCTTTAGATGCTGTGTAAGACTAAGAAGAATCCATTTCTTGGTAACTTGTATCATATTTCAAGATGGGCAGGAGGAATATAAAGGAACTATAAAATTAGGAGAACCAGAGTTCTGTACTGTTAAGAGTCAGGAGGTGGGATTGGGAATGTGGCTTAGTGGTAGAATGTTTGCCTAGCATGCATGAAGCCCTGGGTGCAATTCCTCAGTACCGCATATGCAGAAAAGGCCGGAAGTAGCGCTGTGGCTCAAGTGGTAAAGTGCTAGTTTTGAGTTAAAGAAGCTCAGGGACAGTGTGCCCAGACCCTGAGTTCAAGCCCCAGAACTAGGAGGGGAGGCGGGGGGGAAGAGCCAGGAGGACAGGATATAGTACAGGAAAAAATAAAGCAAAACAGGCAGCTTGTACTTTTAAGACTTATGAGCAATTGATGACAAGAACTGTGAGGTTTCTTCTTAGATTAGTCTAGTTCCACAGCATAGAAAGCAAGGTGGAAGTTTTGTCCAGAAATAAAGTGGTTTTTTACCCCCCCCCCCCTGTTTTTTCACTACATAGTTCAGGCTGAAACTTGAAATCCTCTGTCTCAGCCTCCTAAGTGCCAGAATTAAAGACGATCAGAGATCTGATTCTTTCTTGGGTTCCTAATGGGTTCCCGAAGCCTTAAGGTAGCTGATAGCTATTAATTGCACTTTCATCTTCAGGCATATGTAGATTTAGTGGTAGAAAGGTAGATAGCTTGAGATAGTACTTTGTAAGTGTTCCAAATTATATGCCGGACACCAGTGGCTCACACCTGTAATCCTAGCTATTCAGGAGGCTGAGATCTGAGGATCACAGTTCAAAGCCAGCCAAGGCAGGAAAGTCTGTGAGACTTTTATCTCCAAAAAACCCCTCAGAAAACCAGAAGTGGCGCTGTGGCTCAAGTGGTAGAGCGCTAGCCTTGAGCTGAAGAGCTGAGGGACAGCGCCCAGGCCCAGAGTTCAGGC
>NW_012267218.1:23269091-23276207 GCF_000151885.1 Dipodomys ordii | reverse complement strand
AAGGCTAGCACTCTACCACTTGAGCCACAGCACCACTTCTGGCTTTTTCTGCTTATGTGGTGCTGAGGAATCAAACCCAGGGCCTCATGCATGCAAGATAAGCACTCTAACACTGAGCCACCTTCCGAGCCCAGGAATGCTTTTCTCTAATGCTGAGAGACTGTTGCTGCTGGTGGTCTGCTCTTTTGCTGCTATCTGGTGTGGTACATCCAGCATCTCTGCTGTGTTGAAGGCCAGGAGCCATCCTTGTGTCTGCCAACTTCCTTATTGTCCTGACCTGCTGGCAGTCAGAGCCAACCTGATCCTTTCACCTCCTGGCTGCTTATCTGGGACACATGATTTGTAGAGAAGAGCCTGCCAGAGACAGCCAAGAATTTACCTATCAGAGGTTCTGCAGAGGAGGGCAGCAGCACTGACATGCCAAGTCTGCTCCAGAATCTCATGCTCTTATTGCCCATCTGGAACAACAAATATCTGGGCTCAGTGGTCACCGTGGGCAATGAGCACAGGTGCATGCAGAAAGCAGAAGAGGATACCTGTGGAGCTGGCCAGCCCACTCTCCCACATCGCTCACTCTCTCTTGGTACCCTCAAGCACCTAAGCAGACCAGCTCCTGGGCTCTTCCCGCTCCCCGCTCCCCCTCCCACACCTATTTCTTTCTAGCAACTAAACCTCTGGTCTGGAGAACAGGGTAGGTTCCCATAGCAATGGGCCTTTTAGCTGTTTCCATGGCAACCAACACCCAGACCATTTCGTTGCTAGTCAACTGACAGCTGTAAGGAAAGCAGATTCAGTTTACAAGCTGAAGGATAGGTCTAGGAATCCTCTCCAGAGAAAAAGGTACAACCATCCAAAATGACTCAGTCAACATCTGTGTACGGTCCGAGCTACTTTCTACCTAGTTATACAATGCTGTCCTTTCACCCCATTCCCAACACACTTAGGCAAGCAGCTCAACCAAGTATCCCAGGCCTTTAAGCAAAACACACCCTAGACTTTATATTCCAGTTGCTATCTCCAGACCACAGATTTTTAGGAAAAATCTTGTTTGACTTTCACCTCAGACCGCTCTCACACACAGCTCTTCTCGGTGCTGATGCTCCTCTCATCAACTCTTTACTGAAGCATTATTTGCCTTTTGGACTATCCTAAGTGAGTGCTAATCAAGATCTCTTCACTGACCACACCTATTTCTTTATATAGTTTTTGTATTGGAAATATTTTGGTAATCAGATCTCTAGAATCCTAATCATCTAGTACATGAAAAAACTATATGGTACAATGACAGTATTTTTAAATGATAAAAATAAATAGTTAACTAGGGGGTAGTAAAAGAATTTTACAACAATAAGCCAGGCACTGGTGGCTCATGCCTGTAATCCTAGCTACTTAGGAGGCTGAGATTTGTGGATCATGGTTCAAAGCCAGACTGGGTAGGAAAGTCCATGAGACTCTTATCTCCAATAAACCACTCAGAAAACCAGAAGTGGCGCTGTGGCTCCAGTGGTAGAGCACTAGCCTTGAGTGAAGAGCTGAGGGACAGCGCCCAGGCCCAGAGTTCAAGTCCTACAACTGACCAAAAAAAAAAAAATTACAAATATAGATTTAGGCTTCCTGAATTTATTTTGTTGTCTAGAGCAGCTACCCAATGAAAATGTTCAAGAAATAGTCAAGTTCCAGTGCCTCACTCCTGTAACCCTAGCTATATAGGAAGCTGAGATCTGAGGATCACAGTTAAAACCCAACCCTGGCAGGTAAGTCTGTGAGTTTCTCTTTTTTTTTTTTTGTCTGTTGTGGGGCTTGAATTCTAGGCCGGGGCACTGTCCCTGAGCTCTTCAGCTCAAGGTTAGCGCTCTACCACTTGAGCCATGGTGCCACTTCTGGCCTTTTCTGTTTATGTGGTCCTAAGGAATCGAACCCAGGGCCTCATGCATGCGAGGCAAGCACTCTACCACTGAGCCACCTTCCCAGCCCCATGTGAGTCTCTTACCTCCAATTAACCACCAAAAAGTTGGAAGTGGGGCTGTGACTCAAGTAGTACAGTACTATTTCCTTGAGCAATACACTCAGTGACAGGGCACAGACCCTGACATAAAGCTCAGGACTGGGACACACACACACACACACACACACACACACACACACACGCACACGCACACGCACACACTCAAAATCAAGAAATAGATGACAGTACACTTCAAATGTAAAATTCCAAAGTCAAAAAGCCACTTACATTAAGATGTACCAAAACTATAACTCAAACACTAACAGCAAAAGGTACATAAGCCCATTCCATTTACAGTCTTACAATCAATTCTTTCTCTTTCTTTCTCCTTCCTTCCTTTCTTTCTTTCTGCCAGTACTGGGGCTAAAAATCAGGGTCTGGGTACTGTTTTTGAGCCTTTTCACTCAAGACTGGCACTCTACCACTTGAGCCACACCTCCACTTTTTTTTTTGCCAGTTGATTAGAGATGAGTCTCAAAGACTTTTCTGCCCAGGCTTCAAATGATGGTCCTCAGACCTCAGCCTCTCAAGTAGGTAGGATTATAGGCCAGAGTCTCAAGGGCAGGCTCTCAGTTGATTCTTTATGCAGATAAACAATGTTGTATAAAAGAATGGACTTGCCCATTTCAAGACATTTTTTCTATGCCTGGAGCTATTCTCAGAAACAGTCTGTTTTATAAGCCCTTGCAAAGCATAATCAAGATCATTGTTTCTTAAAATAAATAAACCAACAAGAGGTTTCAAAGCTACACATGGTCTTGCAATCACTCCATGCTTGTTGGTTTTTCTCTCCCTCCCGCCCCAAAATGCAGGTATGATACTCAGTAAACACTATGTGGAAAATGAACTGTTGCAACTTGTGGGCAGGGATGAGAGGAGGAAACTGGGGACAAAGCAAAGGGAGTGACATAGTCCAAAAAGAAGAAGTGTATTCATTACTTGACTTATGAAATGGAAACTCCTCTGTACAATACCTTAAATAACAGTAAAATTATATTAAAACAAAACAACCCCCCCCCCCCAAATCTGAGACTTAGCTACCTTGGGTTCATGTAAGTGAAGAATTGAGTCTAAGCCTCTAAGACATGCTCAGAGGAATAGAAAAGCCCAAGATGATTTGGAAAAAGGATGGCCCTCTTTGTATACCAAGGATTAGGTGCTTCATAGTGGTAATGGCTGTGAACTTTCTGTAGAAGATGACCTTTCAAACTAATCCCCTCACAGAGGCCTTCATAGGTGCAGGCTCCAGAGCTTCTGAAGCAGATTGGTAAACAGCCTCAAGCTGCTGGGCTCCCCTTAGGTTCTAAAGGAAGACTATATACTAGCTAAGCTGCTTTTCTTTTTCTTCTAACACAAGAGGGCAAAGGGGAAAGGCATAGTAGCAGTTGCCTATCAAATGAGCTAAAAAAAGTCTACGAACCCTCTGGGAATAGGAAGCCAGCAAACACATATGAGAACAGAAAGTTCCTATACATAGATGCTAACCTTGTTTTTTCTGAAGAAACCAAAACCACACATCAGATTGAGCCTCCTGATTTCCCTGCTATTTCTAGACAAAGAACAGTGTGTCCTAGAACAATAGCTAACATCAGCAGTGTGTGCTACATGCCATGGGTCATCTAAGACTTTACATGCCTCATTTCATTTAATAGCCACAGCCCTCCTATCAGTGTCCCTATTTACCAGATAAGGAAACTGAAGCAAGAGATGAGGCACAGCTAGGATTCAACCCCAGGCAACTTGAAGTCAGAGTCCTTGGCAGTATGAAATTTACATAATTCTGATACATTGAGGGTGTTCATGGGGACACAGAGTGGGTTAAATGCGACAGGATATATAAAAGATCTTAGCTAAATAGTACAGTGGTAGGGTGGCTGCCAGCACTAACTAGCAGAGCTTGCTTGTTGGTAACCTCATTCCTAACCCATTGCTGTCCTCTGGTGGTTTCCTGCAAATTTCACAGGCTAAAGAAATCCACAGGCTAAAGAAAGGGCCTGGTAGAATACCTGTAGTCCCAGGAAAGAGGCAGGGGGATGACAGGTTTAAAGTAGGCTCATTGTAGTGAGTTCTAGGCTCCAAGTTAACACTCTATTCACAAAATACTAAGACAAAACAAAACAACAAAAAGAAAAAAACCATGCATCAGATAAAATTACTGGCATGAGAAATGGGCTAAATTATTTGTTCATATACAGAATAAATCCCTTCTTTTGCCCTCAACCTTCTCAACTCATTTATATAACTTCTGGGCCACCTAGAAGCTGACTGACAGTCCTATCAAAACAACAAATCAGGCTGGCAATGGTGGCTTACACCTGTAATCCTAAGCTACTCAGGAGGCCGAGATCTGAGAATTGTGGTTTGAATATCCTTGAGACTCTTAACCTCTGATTAACCACCAGAAAATGAAGTACAGCTGTGGCTCAAAGTGGTGGAGTGCCAGCCCTGAACAAAAGTTTAGGGACAGTGCCCAGGCCCTGGGTTCAAGCCCCATGACTGACAAACAGAAATAGCAAACCATGTGTTCCATGAGTTTTTGTTATTTTACGAGTAGGAAAATTCAAGTTTTAACTCATTGAACAAGTAATTGCTACTTCACATTTTTTTCCCCTTTTTAAGCTCTTGGACTTCCTGCCATGACAGCATATAGTTCCCCAGATCATGATACGTCTCCTGCTCAGCTGTTCTATTTTTCACTACATGATGTGTAATGCTTACTTTCTCTGCTTCTTTCAAGCATGCTTGGTTGGTATAAGACTGTACAAAATAAAGCAAAATAAGGTCACATTGCATGAATAGATAGATAAGGTCTAACTAGGCAAAAGGGAACTTCTGAAAATTATGTCTTCTGAGGCGACATGAGATCGGGTGACTGCCTGGCAGGAGTCTAGGAGAACATACCATCTGAAATAAGCAGTTAACCACAGTCCAAATGCAGAAAGAAAAACGGACAAGTTTTTATTTATTCAGAGGTTCATTTCCAAGGGCAGAGAGAGGATACAAGTTAATATTGTTTAAAAAAATCAAACATCTGCTAGCCAAGTTGCTTTTCATGAAAACCACCTAACAAAAAGAGACACGAGACATCCACAGAGAACCAGCCATTAGGAGCTGAATTTCTGCCCTCAGCAATGAATCTCTGGATACCAGTGGTAAACAAGTCACTACTGTTGAAGCAATGGGGCTAGAGGTGCTGTCAAGGGTCAGCAAACTCATTGGCCAGATGCACTGGACTTGGTGAGGCACTTAGAGATGAGAACCTACAGAAACAACATCCCAGCTAACCCTAAAGGTGGTTTGGAAGAGAACAGACCTAGGTCAAATTATCAATATTATTATATTTCTTTTATTTATTTATTTTTATTTGCGAGTTCTGGGGCTTAAAGTCAGGGCCTTGGCACTATCCCTGAGCTTCTTTTGCTCAACGCTAGCATTCTACCACTTGAGCCACTTGCTACTTCTGGCTTTTTCTGTTTATGTGGTACTGAGGAATGGAACCCAGTGCTTCATGCATGCTAGGTAAGCACTCTACCACTAAGACACATTCCCAGCCCTTATCTGATATTTCTTAATGCAACAGTAAATAACAATGGTGACAGTTAAGCCAATTCCATAGTCTCATTCTTTCTTCTTCCTTTACCCTTTTAAAAGAGCCTTATAAAAACAACAATTCTGAGCTCTCACGATAAAGAGTCTAAGATACTTTTGGAAGTTGAGAGACATAAAACAGAAGTCTCAAGATTCCTTTTATCCCATGGCACTCGTTCAGCAGGTCTGATTTCTCCTCCCTTCAGGTCCTCTTACCCCTACACAGACATATAGCCTTCATATATCTCTATTTTTTGATCTCTATTGGGATTTTCCAGCAGAAGAAATTTCTGTTTTTTTCATCCTGAAGTAGCCACTCCACCACCAGTTTTACCTGGAGAAAGAAAACAAAGCATTGGGAAAAAATGAAACTAGAACTTGACCTGAATCCATCACTGGTTTAATTAAGTATCCTGGTATAAATTGTAACAAACTCCTTAACTGCACACTGCTTTTTCAGTCCTGTCATCATGAAGCCTGTGTGAGGTACATGCACTGCCTATGGCCTTCAACTTAGAAGAGTAAACCTAGATATACCTATGATTTGGGTATTAGCAATACTACATAGTAACTTAATTCATTAAATAGATATATTTTTTTTTTCTTTTTTGAGACAGAATTCTGCCAGGTAGCCCAGATTGGCCTCAAACTCTTGCTCCTCCTATCTTAGTCTCCCAAGTGTAGGGATTATAGGTGTGTTATTAGCATACCTGGCTTCTAAAACATTATTTTCCCCCTTAGATCAATGGCATGTAAAGCTTTACAAGAATAATAATTTAGTTGTGTGTCAGTGCCTCCCACCTGCACTCCTAGCTAACCGGAGGCTGAGATCTGAGGACTGAGATTTGGGACCAATCCAAGCAGACAAATCAGATTCTTATCTCCAATTAACAGCAAAAACAAACAAACAAAAAACCAGAGCTGGAGGTCTGGCTAAAGTTGAAGAATGCTACCCATGAGTAAAAGAACCAGAGAGCTTAAGATGTGGCGAGCACACGGACGCGCACACACACCCACACACAAAGGCAGGCAGTTTTAATATTTAAATACTTCTTTCCTATTTATCACTCTGATCTAGCCTTTTCTAACCATAACCATGAGGAGAATGTAGAAAATTTAGGTCCTTAGGTATAAAGAAGCTTTTTTGTTAGCTATAAATGGAAATGTCAAAGCACAAAAGACGTTCCAAAGAAGTTTATAACTGTTTGAATAATAGCAAGGATCACTATCCCCTTGAAACAATATAATGTCAGTTAGCTTCCTTAAGCTGTTTTCTGATCATTTGTTTTCTGCTCATCAGAGATCTCTGCCTTAACTTGTTACATTTAAAACTATGAAGCTGGGTACTGTGGCTCACGCCTGTAATCCTAGCTACTCAGGAGGCTAAGATCTGAGGATCGCTGTTCAAAGCCAGCCCAGGCAGGAAAGGCCATGAAACTTTTTTTTTTTTTTTTTGGGTCCGGTTGTGGGGCCTGAACTCTGGGCCTGGGTGCTGTCCCTCAGCTCTTCAGCTCAAGGCTAGC
>NW_012267218.1:23252071-23263611 GCF_000151885.1 Dipodomys ordii | reverse complement strand
TGCTGTCCCTCAGCTCTTCAGCTCAAGGCGAGCGCTCTACCACTTGAGCTACAGCGCCACTTCCAGTTTTCTGGTGGTTTATTGGAG
Source organism: Dipodomys ordii (assembly GCF_000151885.1). Taxonomy (NCBI): domain Eukaryota; kingdom Metazoa; phylum Chordata; class Mammalia; order Rodentia; family Heteromyidae; genus Dipodomys; species Dipodomys ordii. The sequence goes on along the minus strand of NW_012267218.1, from coordinate 23,263,524 downwards.
ATAGGAGTCTCAGGGTCTCTCCTGCCCGGGCTGGCTTTGAACCGCGATCCTCAGATCTCAGCCTCCTGAGTAGCTAGGATTACAGGCGTGAGCCACCAGTGCCCGGCTAGTTATTTATTTATTTATTTTTGTCAGTCATGGGGCTTGAACTCTGGGCTTGGGCGCTGTCCCTGTACTCTTCAGCTCAAGGCAAGTGCTCTACTGCTTGAGCCACAGAGCCACTTCCAGTTTTTGATTGGTTTATGGGAGATAAGAGTCTCACGGACTTTTCTGCCCGGGCTGGCTTTGAACCGAGATCCTCAGATCTCAGCCTCCTGAGTAGCTAGGATTACAGGTGTGAGCCACCGGTGACCTGCTTCTCAAGTATATTATCCTTCTTTTAGAGGTTAAAAACCAGAAGGGCAGAAAGACTATTACTGTGATTTATCCAGCGTCATCGTGTCTGGAAAGGGCAGATTCAGGAGTCAATGAGGCAGCCTGATTTAGAAGCCCGTGTTGCTAGAACCTGAAAGAAGCTTTAAAAACACAGCCATAGGAACCTGAAGGATGATAGAGCGCTAGCCTAGAACACAGAGAGGCTCAGGGACAGAGCCCAAGCCCTGAGTGTAAGCCCCGGGACAGGCCAAAAAAAAGAAAAAAGAAAGAAAAGTAAATACCTGAAGGAGATGGGTGTTGGTGGCTCACGCCTGTAACCCTAGCTACTAAGAGGCTGAGATCTGAGGATCTTGGTCCAAAGTCAGCCCGGGCAGGAAAGCCCATCAGACTCTTAGCTCCAATTAACTACCAGAAACCTGAAAGTAGAGCAATAGCTCAAAGTGTGCTAATCTTGAGCAAAAAATTTGCTCAGGGACAGTGCCCAGGCCTTGAGTTCAAGTTACACAACTGATAAAAACAAAACAGAGCTGGGAAGGTGGCTCAGTGGTAGAGCTCTTGCCTTGCATGCCTGAGGCCCTGGGTTCGATTCCTCAAGCACCACATAAGCAAAAAGAAAAAAGCTGGAAGTGGCGCTGTGGCTCAAGTGGTAGAGCGCTAGTCTTGAGCTGAAGAGCTGAGGAGCTGAGGGACAGCGCCCAGGCCCAGAGTTCAGGCCCCACAACTGGACCCAAAAAAAACCCCAAAACAAAACAAAATAACCATTCATAGGAACACAGACTCCAAGAAATTCTTGAGAACTGTTTACTCAGAAGATCCAGGCTCACTTTCAACTAAAAACACTTGGCAGTTTTTCCTGATTCAACATGACTTCTTTGTCTCTTACAATGGTTCTTTTATCTTAGAGGTTCAACTCCCATATCCTTTGTGATCATCAGTGAAATATCTTTGGTTTAGATTTTTCACTTTCCTCAAATGCCTAGAAAACTCCTTGTCCAGTATTGTATCTTCTTGAAATCTCTATTCTTTTATTATTTATTTTTGGCTGGGCCTGGGTGCTATCCCTGAGCTTCTGTGCTTAAAGCTACTGTTCTACCTCTTGAGCCACAGATCCATTTCTGGCTTTTTTTGGGTATAGTTTACAGGAGATAAGAATCTCATGGACTGGGGCTGGGAAGGTGGCTCAGTGGTAGAGCGCATGCCTTGCATGCCAGAGGCCCTGGGTTCGATTCCTCAGCACCACATAAGCAAAAAGAAAAAAGCCGGAAGAGGTGCTGTGGCTCAAGTGGTAGAGCGTTAGCCTTGAGAGCGTTAGCCTTGAGCTGAAGAGCTGAGGGACAGCGCCCAGGCCCAGAGTTCAGGCCCCATGACCGGACCCCCCCTCCCCCTCCAAAAAAAAGAATTTCATGGACTTTCCTGTTTGGACTGGCTTTGAATCAAGATCCCCAGATCTCTGGCTCCTTGGGTAGCTAGGATTACATGCATGAACCACCAGCACCTGGCAAAATCTCATTCTTTTACCCAGTCTGGCTTCCTAAACAAATAGGCAGTGCTACTGAAGGTATGGACAAACACAGTAAATGCATTCAAACCCATTCGTGATTAAGTGGAATATGGACTTGAAGAACCACAGTTTTCACTGTCATAAGAATGACCTGGGCCGGGCGCTGGTGGCTCACGCCTGTAATCCTAGCTACTCAGGAGGCTGAGATCTGAGGATCGAGGTTCACAGCCAGCCCGGGCAGGAGAGACCGTGAGACTCCTATCTCAAAAAACCACCAGAAAACCGGAAGTGGCACTGTAGCTCAAGTGGTAGCTCGCCTTGAGCTGAAGAGCTGAGGGACAGCGCCCAGGCCCAGAGTTCAAGCTCCATGACCGACCAAAAAAAAAAGAATGACCCGGAACAGAGGAAACACCACCATCTGAAGGAGGAACAACTCTTGAGAGAAGAGCTACTTCTATTTCTGAGTGGGGAACTGTACCCTCTCTACCGTCCTCCTGACTTCTCAGTCATGTTCTCCTAGGGAAGAAATCTAAGAGGCCCATTGATGAGTCATGAAATATTTTAGTTCCAAAAACAACAAAGAGAACTAAAACTCCTAACTAAGACATTAGGACCTCGATTTTCCCCAGAAACAAAAGAGATGAAGACAGAGGTCTTCATAGTTTCAATAAAATTGCCCCAACCAAGTATGGTGGTACAACCAGTATTTGGGTGACTGAGACAAGAGTCTGAGATGACTTCTAACTACACAGTGAGACTCAGAACAAAACCAAGTAAAAAAAAAAAAAAACTTTGGACTCAAGTTGAATTTTATTCCAAATAGGGCTAACTAACACAGCCAAGAGGCAAGAACTAGAAGTGTGTCAACTGGTACTAGTTAACAACTGTTGGCACCTGAGTCTGGATTTCTTTTCCTCTGAAATAAATGATGTAGGTCTATACAGCTTCTGGAGAGAATATGCATGTAAATACTACATATGTGTAAAAAATAAGGATCAGATGTAGAAAGTCAGAAATAAAATGAATCAGACCTTCCAGTGTTGCTTTTATGCCATTTTGAAAACTGATTCATAAATTAGGTTTAGTTTTAGACAACTAATAAAAGAGAAGAAAGCACTGAAGAACAACAACTTGACACTCTAAATCTCGGAGCCAACTCTCTCTAAAAGGAGATACAGTCTATTTTTGATATTTTTGATATATAAAAGGGGAGCAGCAAACAGTACAGTGTATACAGATGGTTCTCTGTTCTAGGTCTGTCTCAGGAAAGCTCAGTTAGAAAACTCTACCAGCACAGGATTTGAGAGCATCAAATGTGGCACCTGTGATAACCCAGTCAGGAAACTACTATTTCCATTTGCAATCTCGACTAGCTGTTCCCAGTATGTTCCCACCCAAGTTTTAATCATGTTCTGATGTCTCTCCAAATCAATGATCTTTCTAAACTGTGTGTGGGGGGGGGGGGCGGGTTACTGGGGCTTGACCTCAGGGCCTGAGTGCTATTCCTGAGCTGTTGGAGCTGTTTTGTGGTCAAGGCAGACACTCTACCACTTGAACCACAACTCCACTTCGGGCTTTTTAGTGATTAATTGGAGGTAACAGTCTCCCGGACTTTCCTGCCCAAGGTGGCTTTGAACTGTGATTCCCAGATTTCAGCCTCCTGAGTAGCTAGGATTACAAGTGTGAGCCACTAGCACGCAGCCATCTCTAAACTTTTACAATACGCCTCTACCAATGAGAACAATTTTAATTGCTCTTCTGCAATAGGCAGATGAATACTCAGGGTTGGAAGCATATGTTTGTTAACATAAGTGTCTCATTCTAATAAAGGGTAAATGTACTCATTGTTCATAATAAATGCTTGACCAAAAAAGAAAAAATAATAATGGTATTTAAGTACCAGTCTTGAAAAATCCCTGTTTTCCCATCCAGGCCTCTGACCCTGGCCAGGTGATTGGGAGAAAATCAAAGATCAGCTTAGTAACAAAGTCCTGCTGTGGTAAGTTAAGTACACCCTTTCAGATTCCAACACTGAGGGACACACCCAGGCCAGCTACAGGTTCCACTGGCTAAGGTATAGCCTCAAGGCAAGCATCTGGCCAGTACCTGCCTGTAGGGTACATGAGCTAACTTCCACACACCCAGTTCTCAGATATAATCTAAGTTATCTGGAACACAGTGGTGCTCTCGTAAAGTGTACTCCAAGATTCTGGATTCAGCTCATTAATTTAATTTAGAACGGTTGTGCCTGATTTGGTCAACAAGTCTCCTGACACCAAAATTGAGTCCTAACCTCAGAAATACCTTCAGGCACAGGTGATATTTGTAGACAACAGAATGGATTCTTACTGTCTCAGGTCAAAAGTAGAGAGACAACAAGCAAAATTCAAATCAAGAGTACTTGTTAGTTACCAGGTATGCTGAGTACTGTCAGTACTGAACGGAGAAGCTCAAGTAGATGCACTTCGATTTCTCTGGGTGTGTCTGCCCTTGGGTAGAAGAGTTGTGTGTGTATTCAACTACCTCTTTCATTACTGGGACCCACTGCTCTAACTAGATCTGTAAATAACCTGTTGCTGTCTTCATCTCCCAGCATGCTTCTTCATCGCTCTCAGCACCTGAAAGTTTCAGAAGTGCTGTCCATTTTCTATGGGCAGGTAAAATTGGGGCAAAAATTAGTGCTCATGGAACCTTTCCATATCTAGCTTCTATTTCCTTCAAAGCTGGGTCACATCTTCTAGCAAAAACAAAGGGGAGTAACTAGCTCTTTCTCCAGTTCTTTGCTGAAGAGTTTCTTGGACTTCCAATGTCAGTGTATCATACTCCTCATTCCTAACTTGCAAATATTGCAAAACTAGTTTGTCTTATTCTCACTTGAGAAAATCCTTCCTCAGGATGTGAGCTGGGTGGGTGTCAAGTGGAATACAAAATCTTTGATCTGGGTACTCAAGTTTTTACACTGTATTTCCCAATTCAAAAGTAAACAAAATTTGTGATGAGAACCCTCCCTTTTAAAAAGTTCTGTCTATGCACACTTTTTTTTTTGCTCTGAAATGAACAATTTCTATGTTTCAGTTCATTAAAAAAATTATCATCGAAATAGAGTGGTTCATAAATACCTGCCAGTTTCTTACTGCATCCCAGCTGTGAGATCTTAAATTATTCTGTTTTCACTTTCCTCCTCATTTGAAATTAGCAGTCTCTTCATTTAAATGCTGGCCATATGTTTAATGGAAGGAATGTTTCAAGTGCCAGTCTCCTAGTTCAGTGAAATAGCATCTTTTTGTGTGTGTGTGTGCCAGTACCAGGGCTTGAACTCAAGGCCCTGCACTCTAAGTAAGCTGTGACTGCATGTGTTAAGTATTCATAGTCCAGCAGTCTTTATTCCTTAGCCAATCACGTTTCATACCTTTGCCTCAATATCAGTTTTGAAGACATAGTGGGGGAAAAATGCAGTATTCCCTTCATTTTGTTTTAAGCAAGTGTTTATTCAGCACTTACTATTTTCTGGGCACTGGATATAAGGGAAGAAACTTAGTCTGACCGTCCAGTCTACTTCTGGGATACAATGATTCATATAGTAGTGTGATCATCATGCTTCCTTTCTGCTCAAGACAATTTCGTTGTGTGTATGCCAGTCCTGGGGCTTGATCTGAGGATCTGGGTGCCATTTCTGAGCTTGTGTGCTCAAGACTAGCACTCTACCATGTGAGCCACAGCTCCATTTCTGGCTTTTTTGGTAATTAGAGATAATAAGAGTCTCATGGGCTTTTCATGCGTGAGTTGGCTTCAAACCTTGATCCACAGATCTCAGCCTCCCGAGTAGCTAGGATTACCGACATTGAGCCACCAGTGCCCACCAGCATCCAGCCTTCCTGCTTAAATTTTACAAAATCAATTTCATCTTTCAATGATCATTGCACATAACTATTCCAGCTTTGTCCCCAAAATTAATTCTGTAGATTTGAGTACAGGAACTCAGAATTTCTATTTCTTACTGTATTTTCCAACAAAGATTCCAACCACACCATTGGGAGGGGTTAGCAGTTACAAGATATGATTAGAACTGTGGTTTTACGCTGGGCTCCAGTGGCTCATGCATATAATCCTAGCTATTCAGGAGGCCGAGATCTAAGGATCAAGGTTTGAAGCCAGCCCAGGCAGGAAAGTCTGTGAGACTTTTATCTCCAATAAACTACACAAAGAGCAGGAAGTGGTGCTGTGGCTCAAGTGGTAGAGCACCAGCGGAGCAAAAAGCAGCTCAGAGCCGGGCGCTGGTGGCTCATGCCTGTAATCCTAGCACTCAGGAGGCTGAGATCTGAGGATCGTGGTTCAAAGCCAGCCCGGGCAGAAAAGTCCAGACTCTTATCTCCAATAAACCACTAGAAAACCAGAAGTGGCACTGTGGCTCAAGTGGTAGAGCACTCCCCTTGAGCTGAAGAGCTCAGGGGCAGTGCCCAGGCCCAGAGTTCAAGCCCCACGACCAACCAAAGAAAAAAAAAAGCAGCTCAGGAACAGTGCGTAGGCCCAGAGTTCAAGCCCCACGACTGGCAAAAGAAAAAGGACCGGATTAAGAATCACAAATTCACCAAGTACTGGTGGCTCATGCCTGTAATCCTAGCTAATTAGGAGGCTGAGGATCCAGGTTTGCAGACAGCCGGGGTAGAAAAGGTCTGTGAGACTCTAATCTCCAATCAACCACAAAAAGTCAGACATGGAGCTGTGGCTCAAGTGATAGAGCCCAAGTATTAAGTACACAAGCTCAGAGATGGTACCCATGCTTTCAGTTTAAGCCCTTGGGCCAGAAAAAAAAAAATTCACGAACTTCACCACCCAAAAAAAAGACCTTTTTTGCAACAGAATAAACTGTGAATAGGAGAGTTGACTTTTAGTTGTCCGAAAAAGAAACAAAAAAACAAAAACTAAAACAAGATGTGCCGCCGGGCACCGGTGGCTCCTGCTTGTAATCCTAGCTACTCAGGAGACTGAGATCTGAGGATTTCAATTAGAAGCCAACCTGGGCAGGAGACTCTTATCTCCAATGAACTACCCAGAAGAAGCCAGAAGACGCGCTGTGGTTCAAGTGGTAGAGTGCTAGCCTTGAGCACAAAGAGGCTCAGGGACAGAGCCCAGGCTCAGAGTTTAAGTCCCAGGACCGGCCAAAACAAAACAGAAAGTTTGGTGTTCGTGTAGATGGGGGGGATTATTTAAACAAGGTACAATGTAGTTCTAGTAGCATCCCCACATCCTCAAAAAAGTTTTGTGTCCCTTCCCTTAATAAACTCTGCATTGCATACAAATCTTCCGATGGCTGCCTATACTTTTTTTTTTTTTTTTTTGGTGTTCTGGAGGCAGGTGTCACTATTTGTTAGGATGGCTTTTAACTCATGATCTCCTACCTCCACCTCCAGAGTGCTGGGACTATGGATGTACACTACTACCACACCCCAGCTTGATGTTTACAAACTCTAGAAAACTTGAACAAAAGATTCACCCCTGCAGTGTAGAGGTAACCCCAAAACGCGTTACAAGGAAAGAGACAAAGTTGTGCTCGGTCAAGTCTCACCAGGCCTACTCCTTCTCACCAAAGCCAACCCACTCTGCCCGGGGTCCAAGGAGGAACCGGCCCAACCCAGCCCGGGGGTCTCAGCGCAGGCCGCTGGGAGAGCTCCCACTGACTGCGCGGGGACCTCGGGCGGGTCCGGGGCTCACCACAATCCTTGAACTGCACGCGTTCGGCCAGGGCGGAGGCGATGAACGCCTGGAACAGGAACGCAACCGCCAGGAAACGCATCGCGGACTAGGAAGCTCCAAGCTCCAGGAAGGAAGAAGCGGTGGCGGCAGTCACAAGATAAACTTGTCGGGGCGGGCCGAGGGAGGAGCCCAGTCAGGTGACCTGTCATCAGCTACGTCCGGGGTGGTCCCTCCGTGCCCAGCTCTTCGCTCCGGGGAGCTGGGTCCGAAGCCAGCCTCCTATCTCCGCCCATTTTGTCCCCTCACAGCTCAGCTCGTCCCTTTCTTGTCCTCAGGGCTCCGCCCTAGTTCTATTAGTACGGCCCCACTTCCGTAAGCGGGAGCATTTCTAGCCAATCAGATGACATCTCAACTTGTACTACCCAATAGGTATGATCGGAGGCGTGGCCTATCAGAGACACGCCCCTCGTATCGCTCCCGCGTCCTGTGGGCGAAGCCAAGGGCGGAGTTTGTGGAGAAAGATGGCGGCCTCCTGGGCCTCACCGATAGCGGCCGCGGCGCTCCGAGCGGCCATTCCCTGGCGGAGGAGCAGGTACCAAGGTTGGGAGGACATCCTGAAATGGTGTTAGATCCTGCGCCCCCAGAACAAATGAGAAGCTACGGCCCACGAGGGTGGTCAGGGTTTGGCGTGGGACAATCCCGGTGGGGGTGCCCAGGCCTGAGGCGGTCAAGGTGGGGGGCGGGCCGCGGGTCCCAGGTTCTCCTATCCCCCGGCCTACCCTCCTCTCTTTGACGGCAGAATCCTTCTGATCTCTCCTGGACTTCAGAGGCGCTGGGATGCATCGTCCTCCAACTCCGAGGCCGGCGAAGAGCAAATCCGCCTCACGGACAGCTGCGTCCGGGTAGGAGATCCGACCCGAGGGCCGGGAGACCTCCTTGTCACCCACCTCTCACCAGCTCTTGCTTCACTTCCCTGATTTTCCCTACCTACGTTTCAGAGGCTTCTGGAAATCACCGAAGGGTCAGAATTCCTAAGGCTGCAAGTGGAGGGAGGTGGATGCTCCGGATTCCAATACAAATTTTCACTGGATACAGTTATTAATCCCGACGACAGGCAAGGAGAAAGAGGTGGAGGAAGGGTTGGGTCCCAGAGGATGTACTGGAGGGATAAAAAGCGACTCCAGTTTAAGGTGTGAAGGATGATTAAAACACCCCCTTTCTCCCACTGTGAGAGGAGGGTGGAAATTTGTCATCTTGATTTTTAAAAAAATAGTGAGGTTATTCTTTTAATACTGGAGGACATTTGGCCTGCGTAAGTCCATAAGGTAGTCAGATGAGAGTCAGGCTGGATTGGATTGAGGCCCAAGTCTCTAAATAGCTTCCCATATTCATCCATTCCATTGAATCCTTTCGTTTCAGAAAACAGCACCTGTTAGAGGTCATAAGGAATGTTCCACTCCCCTCTGTACTTTAGAAAAAACAGAAGTGCATCTCGGGTTTCAATAGAGTGGCATGTTTTTTGGTGTTTGAGGTATTCACTACTGCCGGCCCTTCTGTCTTTTCAGGGTATTTGAACAGGGTGGGGCCAAAGTGGTGGTTGACTCTGCTAGCATGGCCTTCGTGAAAGGGGCTCTGGTGGACTTCAGCCAAGAACTGATCCGAAGCTCATTTCAAGTGTTGAACAATCCTCAAGCTCAGCAAGGCTGCTCCTGTGGGTCGTCATTCTCTATCAAACTTTGATGCATTGACAAGTGCCCTTTAGCTTGTCACCAGTCTTACTGTGTGAAGAATCTTGGATTAGCAGAATTCTACAAGTTTCCTTCTAATCATGTCCTTCTCTCAATTTTATTTTCCTTGATCCCTGAGTGTTGTGTGTTTTGCCACTATTATTTTCAGAATGTGAAGCTTTTTTACCTTGACCTAAATTCTTCCTTATCCCCTTAATACCATGCTAAGGCCAAGCTTCAAGTTAATCATTGTTGAAATCCAGTGAAAATCTGTAGAACTTGGTTGAAATCCAGTGAATATCTGTGGAACTTCTTAGAGTCCAGAATTTGGAGTTACTTCTTTGGCCTTCAGAACTGCATGTACATATATGTATACCTATGTATAAAACCTCATTTAAAAGAAAGTCCTTACTGTGTTTTGGATTGGGTAGCTTCAATACCAGTTACCAGGCCAGAATGAATATTCAAGTAAAGCAAATTAATTTTTGTTTTTAAGCCACTGTCTTGGTGTGTAGGTGGGCTGACTCAAACTTGAGATCTTGCCTCAGCCTTCTGAGGGATTATAGGCATACACCATCACACTTGGCTCACTTCATCCTGTAGGTGGACTAACTACCTCAAACTTGAGATCATCTTGCCTCAACTTTCTGAGGAATTAACAGGTATACACCATCATAACTGGCTCATTTCATCCCACTTTTTTTTTTGGTCGGTTATGGGGCTTGAATTCAGGGCCTGTCCCTGAACCTTTTTGCTCAAGGTTAGTACTCTACTACTTTGAGCCACAGCTCTACTTCCAGTTTTCTGGTGGTTAATTGGAGGTGAGTCTCACAGCCTTTCTGCTCAGGCTGGCTTTGAACTGTGATCCTCAGATCTCAGCTTCTTGAGTAGCTAGGATTACATGCCATGTGTGAGCCACCAGCACCTGGCTTCGTCTTATTTATTGACTGATTTAGCAGCACTGAGGTTTAAGCACAGGGCCTTGTGCCTGAGCCATATCCTTGTCACTTGAGCTTGTCCTTCTAGAATGTGCTATCAACTTATCCTTATTTTCTATGCAGCCTTTTGCCATTCTCCATGTGATAGGACAGACATATTTATTGTTATACTTGTGATATGCTAGGATGCATAAAACAAAGTGTACCCCCTAGAAAATTAGACCAGACTCACTGAAAACCTGAATGACTGTCTATATATCCATATACATCTCAAGATTCTGTAGTCTTTTAACAACCAAATCCTTTGAGGATATGTTTCTTCTCTTGCCTTACAGTATAAAATGTCTCATGGATAGTAGAAAGTGATTTTTTTCTCTTTTTTACTATAGCTAATACATGGTACTGTTTGTTTTTTAACTAAAGGTCACCAGGTGAAATGCAGGGTATCCAATTAAATTTGAATTTAGGTTAAACAAATGTTAGTGTGTTAATGTTTTTAATATAAGTGTGTCTTGTACTATGTGTGTCTCTTAGATATATATTTATTTGCCAAACCTAGCAATTCCTTTAATTTTATTTTTTAAAATTTATTTATTTTTTTTGTTGGTCACGCGGCTTGAACCCTGGGTCTGGGCACTGTCCCTGAAATCTTCAGCTCAAAGCAAGCACTCTACCACTTGAGCCACAGTGCCACTTCCAGTTTTCTGCTGGTTTTATTGGAGATAAGAGTCTCATGGACTTTCCTGCCCAGACTGGCTTTGAACTGTGATCTTCAGATCTCAGCCTCCTGAATAGCTAGGATTATAGGCATGAGCCACCAGTGCCTGGCTCTCAAGAAAATATTTTTAAATGACAAAATTTTAGAGCACTTATTTAGATATGGCACTTAAATAGGCTACACTAACAGTCATGTGGTCCTAGGTCTATATAGACCACTGTAAAAATCCACACTGAATGACCACAATGAATGACCAAATAATATTTGTGAACCTAGAACCAGTTGATTCTGTAAAAATTATTGGTTAGATCTGCATTTAGGAGCTTAAAAATTTGTTACAACAAAAACTTGCATTTCTGGACTTAGGGTTTAAGAAAATCTGCCATTAAAAAATGGAAATAAGCCGGGCGCTGGTGGCTCACGCCTGTAATCCTAGCTACTCAGGAGGCTGAGATCTGAGGATCGCGGTTCAAAGCCAGCCCGGGCAGGAGAGACCGTGA
>NW_012267218.1:23203098-23252021 GCF_000151885.1 Dipodomys ordii | reverse complement strand
CCAGCCCAGGCAGAAAAGTCCTTGATACTCTTTTTTTTTGTTAGTCATGGGGCTTGAACTCTGGACCTGGGTGCTATCCCTGAGCTCTTCAGCTCAAAGCTAGCACTCTACCACTCGGGCCACAGTGCCACTTCCAGTTTTCAGTCTCTTCAGGTGTGAGCCACCCGCGCCCAGCTTCATGAGGCTCCAATTAGCCACCAGAAAACCAGAAGTGGTACTGTGGCTCAAAGTAGTAGAGTGCTAGCTTTGAGTAAAAAAGGCTCAGGGACAGTGCCGAGGCCCCAAGTTCAAGCCCCACAACTGTCCAAAAAATAAAATGAAATTAAAAATAAATGTAGCTATTTTTTTTGGAAAAAAGTAAGTACGTAATTTTTTTTTCTCTTCTTATTTCAATTGATATCTTTGATACATATCCATTCTAGCACTACCTACTCAGAGGCAGAAAAAGAAGTAGGTAAAGCAGGGAGTGAAGGTGGAGTTTGGAGAGGGGAAGAAAGGAAGGAAATGTCATCATTACTTAAATGTCTCTGCTGTGGAGCTAACACACTTCTTTGCTCTCTGGCTAAAAGACTGATTAGAAAAGGGGCTGGGATGGTGGCTCAGTGGTAGAGTGCTTGCCTTGCATGCATGAGGCCCTAGGTTCGATTCCTCAGCACCACATAAGCAGAAAAAGCCAGAAGTGGTCCTGTGGCTCAAGTAGAGAGATAGCCTTGAGCTGAAGAGCTGAGGGACAGTGCCGAGAGTTCAGGCCCACAACAGACTCTCCCCCTCCACCCCCCAAAAAAAAGATTGATGGAAAAACTGGGGTTTTCTAATGTTGTTGCTAAGACAGCTTGGTCCTTTAATTACTTGGTACTTGGCCAAAGTCTTTTAATATTGTTTTGGGGTTATAAGACCTAGCTTTAAAGCTAAGCGGATATATATATATATATATATATATATATATTTTTTTTTTTTTTTGACAGTTGTGGGGCCTGGGTGCTGACCTTGAGCTCTTTTGCTCAAGGCTAGTGCTCTACCACCTTGAGCCACAGCACCACTTCTGGTCTTCTGACAGTTAAATAGAGATAAGAGTCTCACAGACTTTCCTGCCCGGGCTGGCTTTGAACCACAAACCTCAGATCTCAGCCTCCTGAGTAGCTAGGATTATAGGTATGAGCTACCAATGCCCTGAAAGGCTGCCACAATTATTGATGGAGTAAAATCAAGAAGTTCAAATTTCTTCATCTGTAAAACAGAGATAATATCACTTCTGTATGTGAAGGGCATAAGGATCACGTGAAATGTATATGAAACACAGCACTAGGCTCTAGTGAAAGAACAAAGGCACATAATGAAAAATGTCTGCCCATGGGCTGGGAAGGTGGCTCAGTGGTAGAGTGCTCGCCTTGCATGCTTATGGCTCTGGGTTCGATTCCTCAGCACCACATAAGCTGAAGAGCTGAGGGACAGCACCCAGACCAAGAGTTCAGGCCCCACGACCGGACCCCCCACCCCCCAAAAAAGAGAAAAATGTCTGCCCTATTTCCTAATTTTTTTTTTTGGTCGGTCATGGGGCTTGAACTCTGGGCCTCGGCACTCACTGTTCCTCAGCTCTTCAGCTCAAGGCGAGCGCTCTACCACTTGAGCCACAGCGCCACTTCCGGTTTTCTAATAGTTTATTGGAGATAAGAGTCTCACAGACTTTCCTGCCTGGGCTGGCTTTGAACCACGATCCTCAGATCTTAGCCTCCTGAGTAGCTAGGATTACAGGTGTGAGCCACCAGCGCCCGGCTTAATTCTTAGTATGAAAACCTACCTCTTCCCCCTCAGGATTTTGGTACTTCACTAGAGAGAAAAGGCCCTTTACCCTTTGGCTTCCCACATCCTGCCCTCAGGTTTTTAATTCAGCCCCAAGGCATCCAGTGCCCTCAAGCTGTCACTTACCGAGGGGTATTCATTCTTCACTGGCAGTTTATTCAGGTAGCTGTATGTCTTGTCTTTCTGGATGGGGCAGCTGATTCCACTCTTACAACCATCAGGCTCAGGAATGGGAAAGGGGACAGGGACACCAAACAGGATGCCACGCACCAAGGCTGTGCTGTTTTTAGACTGAGTATCTAAGAAGAAAATAAAGAATGAAATATCTGCATACTCTAAACAAGTATGCCATTACAATACATGGATGTACTCTCTAGTATTAGATATATTCTTAAGCACCAGCATAGCTATACTGTAAATCACAAAGCCTGTACTTCTCAATTCCTAGGATTTACCTATCAGTTAGGCTTAATACTTAGCATGGTACAAGCAATCTGTTTTCTTTGTTCCTCCTTTCCTTACTCTCTACTGTCTTTTTTGTTTTTTGGGGTCCGGTCGTGGGGCCTGAACTCTGGGCCTGGGCGCTGTCCCTCAGCTCTTCAGCTCAAGGCTAGCGCTCTACCACTTGAGCCACAGTACCACTTCTGGCTTTTTTCTTTTTGCTTATGTGGTGCTGAGGAATCGAATCATGCATGCAAGGCAAGTGCTCTACCTCTGAGCCACCTTCCCAGCCCCTGTAAGACAATTTTTTATGCAAAAGCATAGAGTGAAAAAAAGCAAAGTACAAAATTGGCTTGCATAAAAATTTAAATAAAGAGCTGAGTACCATATATGGTATGCCATTTGTGTTCTTAATGAAAGGAAATAGGTGTATGTACATCCAATATGTCCATATGGATGAAGAGGAAGGTAAGCATTGGGTTGGAGGGAGGAGATGAGGGAGCAGCATCTATGTGGGGGAATCATGTAAGTAATTCTCAGGATGGTGGCGTGTCAAGGATGTGGTTAACAGCTATCCACTTTCTTCTTTAGACAAATGGCATACACCTCTTTGGATATCAAGGTATGTAAAGAGTTTTGTTTGTTTCTATAGTATTTCTAATCTTTTACTATTGCCAATAATGCTTTAATAAATAACCTCTTATTTATGTCGTTTCACATTTGGTGAGAGTATATATAAAGTGAACTTCCTAGAAGTGGATATAGAGTTAGCTGCTGTTGTAATTTTGGAAGACATTGCCATATTTTCTTCTTGAGAGGTTTATACTCCCATCAGCTGGCATGACAGTGTCTATTTCCCGGTTTGTATTTTTTGTTGTTGTTGTTTGTTTTTTGTGGTGCTAGGATCAAACTCAGGGCTTTGTGTTAGGCCAGCACTCTATTACTGAGCTACACCCAACTCTCAGTTTTGTGAGATAGGGTCTTGCTGTATAGGCCCAGGCTGGCCTCAAATTGTCAATCCTGCCTCTGCCTTTTAAGTGCTAAGACAACAGGTATATGCCTAGCAAGTTGCTTTTCCTCTCCCCTAACCTTTCCCCCATCCCTCCTCTTCCTCCACCCCGCCAGGGGCTTGAACTCTGGGGCTTGGTCGCTATTGGTAAGCTTTTGTGCTCAAGGTTAGCACTTTACCACTTGAGCCACAGCTTCACTTCCAGCTTTTTGTGGTTAATTGGAGATAAGAGTTTCATGGACTTTCCTGCATGGGCTGTCTTCAAACTGTGATCTTCAGATTTCAACCTCCTGAGTGGCTGGAATTACAGGTGTGAGCCACTGGCACCTGGATGCAAGTTGCATTTTTTAAAATTATGAATAAAAGAATATTTTCATGGGCTTAAGAATCATTTATTTTTATCTGGCAAGAACCTCAACTAGTATAGTGACCTAGAGCAAATCATTTAAGCTATCTGTATCTAAATCTCCTAACTTGTAAATTGGGAATAAAAATAAATTGGGATGATTAAATACAATGTATGCATAGCATTCAACACAGTTCCTGGCATGTGGGAAGTATTTAATAGTTATATGATGGCTGACAACCAGAGCAGCAGGTAGGACAAATCAGATTAAATTAAGAAAGTAGTGTTCATCTCCATATCTTCAGTCACTTGTAGCCTTCTTCTACATTGCCATTCACCAGAGAAATGAGGTCAGAGTTTGCCTTTTAGTAAGAACTTTTTCCCACTTGAATACAGTCATAGGCTGTTGGCGGAGCTGGTCAGCTGGGGTTGGTACAGTCTCATCTGTAATGTTTAGATTTAGCCAACATTGTAAAGAAATTTGGTCTAAGAGTAAATAAAAGCCAGAAGAGCAAAAAATGTGCATTTCTCTATTCCATTGTGATTCTGAACTCCAAGTGAGCCTGGGTTGAAGTGAGTCTCTGCTTGGAAAGCCAGAGGGGTTCTAGACTTCCATTTTCTGGAGGGGAAGGCAAGGGGGGACGGTCTTCTGAGTAGAGAGAAGAACCACATTAGAAATCTGGCTTTCTTTGAGTAAGACCACACTAGAAAACAGACCATTTTATTCTTAGCACATCAGTTTAGCTTTTACAAAGGGAGCCTGGGAGAGATTCGTTTCCTGTAAGAAGGACTTTGAAGATGGGCAGTTTTATCTTGCTGTTGGTGGTGCACAGGAGCCATCACTGGACAGATTTTGATTATTTACTTACCCAGGTGCTGAATGCTTTATTTGAGCTTGTAAAAAGCCTTGTCTCCCCCTTTCATATCAGCTTCCCATATTTTTATATTGCCCTCTTGCTGCTTTCTCAGGCCTTTATTCTTCTTCATTTGTGTCTATTACATTCAGCAAGCCAATATCAGTCTTGCTTTTCTGAGATGAGGGGCTCTTCTGTCCCTCATTAGGAGCCACAGAAGTGGCTACAGGATGGAGACATG
Source organism: Dipodomys ordii (assembly GCF_000151885.1). Taxonomy (NCBI): domain Eukaryota; kingdom Metazoa; phylum Chordata; class Mammalia; order Rodentia; family Heteromyidae; genus Dipodomys; species Dipodomys ordii. The sequence continues at coordinate 23,247,330 of NW_012267218.1, read as the reverse complement.
ACAAAATCACAGCCCATGCTGTATTGCTTGGGCAGCAATGATAGTTCTGAGAGGCAGCATTGGAGTCACCCCGCAAATTCTCCCAAACTCCTTGCTCCACAGATTCTGAAGGCTCATGCTAGGGGGCATGTGGCCCCTGTCCTGGTTGTAGAATCATCATGGATCATGGCTGGAAAGGGGTGTCTGCAGTGTGAGGCCACAGCTTCACACTGTGCATATGTGCACAGCCTGAGGGATGGATATGGCTGCCTTTGATAAGCATCTCACAGTAAGGCCAGGACAGGTGGTGGGCTGGGCCTCGTGGCCAGTGGCTGAAGCATTAAAGCATTTGGTGGTGTCTGAGCCAAGCAAGGGCATGGAGGCAGTGAGGAAGCTCACAGCCAGAGGTGAAAGCACGCAAAGCTGATGGAGCTTGGCTGCAGTGCCCAGGCCTGATGTCATCATGGTGTCTTCCCAGGGAGGAAAGTGCTCTCAAGCCCCTGCCTGTAGCTGGAGGCCATTTCCAGGTAGCTTCCCACACAGACCCCTCAAACTACTCCTTGGCAGCACAATGTGGAGGGCCTGCCTCAGCCACATAACCTGGGGAGCAATGGCAGCGGTAGGAGCCCTCTGTATTCTCACAGTGACCATGGGCACAGAGTGCAGCAGGCCCGTTCAGGTCATCACATTCATTCACATCTAAAAGAAAAGAGGGGAGAAAGCTGTAGGATGCCCTGGCCTCCGTAAGTGGAACCAAGTGTGACAGCCACCTCCCCAAGCTTTGCAACTCAAGGGTAGAAAGCAAGGGCAGTGAACTCATAGTATGCCCAAGACTATGCACTCATCCTTTCCCAGCGCTGTTAGACCTTGCTTTGGCTTGCTCACTCACCCCCTGGCTTGACAGGCAGCCCCACTAGAGGGCAGTAGCACATTTCCCATTTCCCTGCTTCATCATGTGCTAAACTTACCCACACATGCCATGTGGGCCGCATCTAGCTGAAAGCCCTCAAAGCAGTCGCAGGTGTAGCCTTCTTGTACGCGCACACAGCGGCCATTCTCACAGCCATTCAGGATGCCACACTCCTCTGCCTGAAGCCCTTCAAATGCAACGGGCAACTCTGCTAGAAGAGAAGTCAGACAGAGGCTGAAACTTGTGCTCAGATCTCCCCAGAACTCTTCAGTGGGTTGAGCACCTCCATGGACAAGGGACGGTCATAAATTCTCACAAAAAAAATGCTACAATAAACAGCTATACTCGTGTTGTTTTAGATGAAAAGTCTAAGGTGGAAGAAGTGCTGTATTTATTAACAGTATTATTTTTTGTTTTGATTTTTGGTTTTTACTACTGAGGTTTGAACTCAGGGCTTTGTCTTGCTAGATAGGCACTCTACCACTCACTCAGCCCTTTTTTTTTTTTTTTTTTAAATTTCTAAGGCAGATCTCATGCTTTTGCTCAGTGCTAGCCTTGGACCACAATCTACAGCCTCCAAAGGGATCTACATATCTATGTAGCTGGGATCACAAATATACACAAACATTCCTGGTTTACTCTTTGAGATGGGGTCATCTCAGCAACTTTTTGCCTTGCTAGCCTTGAACCTCAACCCTCCTAAACTCTGCCTCTCCAGTAGCTGGATTATTTCAGATTGGTTTTTTTAAAACTGGGGGTAGGAGAATCACCAAAGTGAAATTTTTTTTTTGTTCTTTTGTTTTTGTTTATTTTTGATGCTGGTCCTGGGATTTAAACTCAGGGCCTGGGTGTTGTCCCTGAGCTTTTATTCACAAGGCTGGTGCTTTACTACGTAAGGCACAGCTCTACTTCTGACTTTTTGGTGATTAACTGGAGATAAGATTCTCATGGACTTTCTTGCCCAGGCTGGCTTTAAACTGTGATTCTCAGATCTCAGCTTTCTGAGTAGCTATGATTACAGGCATGAGTCATTTGTGCCTGGCCACAATGAGCATTTGAAGTCACTATAAATCCTTACTTCACATTTCAGGTCACAGATTTGAATGTTGCGTTTGCTTAGAGCAGACTGTCTAGCCTCCTGCAGCCAAGTGTGCTGCTCTCTTGCTGTTAAGTCCCACAAGAACTGCTTGAGGTTGAGACAATGTCCTATATTTTTGCATCCTTGTGCTAGTTCAGCTCAGGGACTGGGTATGGTCTGAGCTGGGCATTTGGACTTCATCCTGAGTGACTGTACTGGGCTGAGCTGGTCATCTTTCCCCTTCCCCATCCTTACCCTGTTGGCGACATGACTGACAGATGGAAAAGGTGAAAGGGAGACAGCTTCAGTGCCCACCTCTTCCCAAGTTCTGCAACAACACACCTGGATGACTGGCCATATAGTAGGGCTGGAGCTCAGAGGGCTGCAGAGGAGACTCAAGGACCGGTGTGGTGTCCCCCAGCTGGCTGACTATGTTGGGGAAAGGGGGCTCAGCAGCAGTGTCCTCAGGGCCCAGGTAGTTGTAGAAGGGGGCTCCTTCCTGGCCATACAGGCTGTAGTGCAGGTCATCTGGGCTGGGGCCATACTCATAACCTGGCCGGAAGTGGACCCCAGCCTCCCGCTCTGCCTCAATCCGGGCCACGTTGCACAGCTGAGCATAGACCTCTGCCAGGGAGGAGGGAGAGAGGGATCTGGGCTTCAGCTCCTGCTAGCTAAGCTTGGTGGGATAGTTAATTGGCTGTCCTCCCCAGGAGAAAGGGAACACACGCAGACTGGTGCCCTCTGAAATTCCTGGAAGCACCTTCAACCCATACCTTGTCCCCAAACAACAGGGACAGAAGCCTGCTCCCCTTTTTCCTTCTGAAGGTGATACCTCCCTTTCTGGATTCAGGCCCCGCCCTTCAGATGTGCCTCACCGGAGCTCCTGGGGGGGCACAAGGCACACTGCTGGCTCCAGGCCTCGCCATCCTGGCAACAGCATTCTGTGTAGGTGGTACGGTGCCCACGCAGGGGCTGGCTGCACACATCATTGGTGACTTGCTTCCAGCAGATGTCCATGTGGATGTCATGGTCTGGGAGGTCCTCTAGTGGTCACAAGCCAGACAGAATATGAGCCCTAGCCTAGGCCCACACCCTCTGCTGCTTTGGCCTTAGGCCACTCACCTGTGCTGCTGGTGGTGTTCACACAGCGCTGTCCACTGAGGTCCAGAGTGAGGGGCGGACTACAGAAGCAGTGGAAGGAACCCTCTGTATTCATGCACTCACCGTTCTCACAGGCCATGTCCTGACACTCATTGTGATCTGTGGTGGCAGGAAGGGTGGCTTAGGGCCTATGTAGCCTTCCACAGATGGTATTCTTGGAAGGTTTTGGCTTGGTAAATGGCGCCATGGAAATAGACTCTGAACCTATGAGTGATCATGAAGATTTCCCCTCCCCAATTTAGCCCATCCTGGAAGACTCCTCTTGGGGATAACCAGGGCTTCCCTCACCTCAGACCTGTCTGTTGCAGCGGGCATCTTCCCCAGAAAGGGAGATTCCCAGAAAGAGTGAGACTGGCTGGCAAGGCTGGGAGTAGGAGAGGTTTTGTGTGTCCTCACCCTGGCACTGTCTATGGGAGGCATCGTAGTGGTAACCAGGATTACACAGGCAGATGTAGCCAGGCACTGTGTTGAGGCACCGGCCATTCTGGCAGAGAGCAGGCCCAAACAGCACACACTCATCGGCATCTGCGGAAGGACAGAATGAGGTGAGGAGAAAGAGGGAAGAAGCAGGAGAAAGGAAGGACATAGGACCAGGACTCTCAAACATGACTGGCTTATGTGTTAGATAACTTGAAACAAGTTGCTTAGGTTCACCTTGCCTTAGTTTCCTATCTCAAAAAATGTAGATAATACCACTTAACATCTTCAAGTTATCCTGAGATTAAGAGGCACTAATAGGTATAAGGTGGTAAAAATAGTGCTTAGTACATACAAAAGTGTTCAAGAAAAGCTACTTCTGGGACTAGCTTCAGGAATAAGGCACTGAGAGACTCAGTACCTGAAATGCCCTAATTAGGAACATGGGCCTCCCAAAGTTAATGATTTGGTAAATGACACCAAGGAAATAAGTGCAGTACCTGGCCTCTGCGCTATAGTACCCTCACTCTGTCCATGTGCCCACATGTTGGGGAGTGAAGGTATCATATTAGTGTGTACCCTGAGGGGATAGGGAATGGACTATGGGACACTCCAGAAGTTCTAGCAACTCCAGCTAAAACTCTGCAGGAGTCACCTCTGGGGTAAAAAGATAGAAGCCATTTGGGGAATCAGGGCTGGATTCAGAGCTTCTAAGGACCCGCTGGAGGTCTTGTCCACAGCCCACTCTGGCAAATGGAGTTTGGGGAGGAGGATGTCAACAAGGTTACCTGTATACATGGTCTGTCCAAATGTCCAAGCTCCTTCCACAGGAATGTAGCCTTTACCACTGGGGCAGAGTTCACTGAATTCAACTGCATAGGAAGGCATCCTAGCTCAGACAGGGAAGGCTGTGCTTTCTCCCATTCTTTGCTTTCTTACTTTATTTTATTTTTTGAGAGTGTCTCACTATATAGCCCAGGCTGGGCCTTGAACTTTCAATCCTCATGCCTCTGCCGCCCAAGTTCTAAAATTACAGGCATGCACTACCATGCCTGACTCCTCCCACCTTTTAAAATTGTCCCATTGCAGAGCTGACTCTTAACAGGATCTGGGGCCCTTGAGGCCTTACCTGAGTCCTCAGATGGGCAAAGATCACAGGCATCTCCCCACCTGGCACCCTGAGTGCAGCAGCACTCAGCTTGCGTGGAGTTCTGGCCCAGGATGCTGGAGCAGGGTGGATCGCCATTGTGCCCAGAATAGCATTCCATGCGGATGGGGCCTGGCATGTGGTCTCCTGTTGGGGCCTCAGGGATGCTCTGAGCTGTATATGATAGATGCTCCTTATTACCGTCTGTTTATGGCCCTTAGAGGCACCCAGCTCTTGACTTTATCGTTTAACTTTAACATTTATTGTAGGATAGCAGTGTGGAAAATGCTGCCTCCTGTGTCATCTCTCTTGGAATTCTCAGCATCTCTACAAGTGAGTGCTATTATCATTTCCCTTCTACAAATGGAGAAATTGACTCTGGAGATGCTATTAACCCCTATGCCTCTGATGCCAAACCCCTTTCTTCCCTAGTATGCCTCCTTCCTTCTTCTCCTGTGGGCTGTCCTCACTCCTAATGGGCGATATAGGCATCCCTCTGCTTCACTGAGACCCCTACCCCCCCTTCCTTGTTCCTTGCAGGGTCCTCCCCTTATTTTCTTCACAAGTCAGTGAAGCAGCTGAGTCCCAGTCAAGCCTGGGGTGAGAGACTGAGCCTACATCTCTGGGGCAGAATGGGAGATGGGAAGGGGAGAATCTAGCTTAGAACAGATACAAGTCCTCCCTTACCCTGAAAACTTAACTAGGACTCAGATGGATTTAGTTGTCCTCTAAGACTCAGTCTGAGGTCTCTGGGGCCACTCTAAGTCAGCATTAGAGCTCCCTGGGCCTCTCTAGGCCATCATAGCCCTGCAGCTTGGACACAGCCTGGCCTGATGCAGACCCACTGGCTCAGCCTCCTCCGCCCTCCACGTTCCTTTCCTAACCTGAATCTAGTTCCTGGCCCAGTCAACTCTCAGATGTAGTGGTAGAGGGGAGGATGCCTTTTGTAAGCCTTAGAATCATCAGATAGGGAAGGGGTTGTAGGAGTTTCTCAGGTCTCACCTCCAGCACCCCGAGGACGACAGTGCCCCTCTTGTGCGTCATACTCCTCTAGGTCACTGGTGCAGAGGCACAGGAAGGAGCCCTCCACATTCTCACAGAGCGCAGCCCCACACACAGCCAGCATGAGCTCACACTCGTTCACATCTGCCAGGAGTGAGGACAGGCTTGTGAACAGAAAAGAGGAGGCCAAATCCCCTGCCCCTAACCCCAGCCTAGCCAGGCAGGTCCTCCTGCGCCAAGAGAACCATGCCAGGCCTTGGTAGAAAAAGCAAAAGTGGGTTTGATTTAGCAGGAAAAAAAATGGACAGAAGATTGTGGAAAGAAGAGAGGAGCTGCAGAAAAGGTCATGAAAGTAGACAAAGAGGAGTCCCTCCCTCTAGGCACATTCTCCAAACATTGGGCCTCTAGAGCCCTGAGCTGTTGTTGCATATCGGGTGCAGTGGGGGTGTAGAAAGAGGTGCTTTCCTTCATGTACTTGCTCCCTCTGCTGGTGGGACTTTGCCATGACTCTATCAGCCAGCAGAGAGAGATGCAAGTTGGATGGAGAGTTGAAATCTCTCTCTTCCTTAAAGCTTCCTTACCCACCTTTGGGGGGAGCTATCTTGGAACCACATGACTAGGAATATTTTGGAAAGAGGGCCACAGGATTTCCATCCAGGAAAGTCAGGATCTGAGGAGGCAAGAGGATCCCAGGGGCGGTCCTTGGCCCAGATCATGGGTGGCCCACAGACTTCTTACCAACACAGACCAAGCCTGATGGTGATGTCTCAAAGCCCTGATCACAGAGGCAGCGGAAGGAGCCATCCGTGTTGTCACAGAAGCCGTGGCTCCCACACACAGTGTCGTTGGCACATTCGTCTATGTCTGTGGGGAAGAGAGTGTATATGATCTCCCTACTTGCTGGAAATACTGGTTTGTTAACATCACAATCAGTAAAAAGCAACTTCAACCCAGGACAAGAATGTTCAAATAGTTATATTCCTCTTCAACTTTTCTAAAGCTCTGCTGTATGGAAAATATACAAACTTCAAACAATTACACAAACAATGTCCTCAGAAGAAAACCATTTCTAGCTCAATCCAGGGGAAAAACAGATGTCCCCAGCTCTTCCTCCACCCGTCTCCCTTCTACTCACCAATGCAGTCTCCAGTTGGGGCCATGTAAAAGCCAGGTTGGCAGCTCAGAACACAGCGATAGGAGCCAGGGCTGTTCTCACACTGCCAGGCCCCACACACTGGGTTTCTGTAGTCCCCACACTCATCAATATCTGTCCCCAGGGGAGGAGACAGAGGAGACAGATGTGGTTAGGTCACTATTCTAGCCCTGTCTTGCTGTCATTATAAGGTCATGTCTAACAACTTCTGGGATCTTTCGTTCCAAATTACTGCACTCAGTTCTATCCAAGCACACCAATTCAGGGTAGTTTCCTCAGACCCAGTGGTGCTGAGTGTCTAGCAAGGGAACTGTGTATTATTTAGGAAACACTGAGCTCTTAGCCCCACGGTGGGAACTATGCCTGTTCTCAGCAGCAGACGACTTTTTCTTTATATGAAATGAGTTTATAATGGTAGCCTTCAGGAAGCTGTCTGCAAACCTGTCTTCTGTAATCAGTTTGAAGATTGTCTATAACTCTCTGTCCCAGAAAAAAAGGCATTGAATGTAGCTGGGCACCAGTAGCTCAAGCCTATACTCCTAGCAAGAAACTGAGTATAGTTCAAAGTCTATCAGACTCTTATCTCTAATTAACCACTGAAAACCCAGGAGTAGAGCGGTGGCTCTAGTTATACAGCATCAGACTTAAAAGAAAAAAACAACAACTAAGGGATAGTGCCCAGGCCCTGAGTTCAAGCACACACACATACAAAAGACAATGACCATACACAATGTTTAATATATAGAGAGTCAATTTGGCCTTCAAAACTAGATTGTGTGTTGTGCTTGTACAGAAAGTTGTCTTTTTTTTTTTTTTGGTCTGGTCGTGGGGCCTGAGCTCTGGGCCTGGGCGCTGTCCCTCAGCTCTTCAGCTCAAGGCTAGAGCTCTACCACTTGAGCCACAGCGCCACTTCCGGCTTTTTTCTTCTTGTTTATGTGGTGCTGCGGAATTGAACCCAGGGCCTCATGCATGCAAGGCAAGCGCTCTACCACTGAGCCACCTTCCCAGCCCCAGAAAGTTGTCTTTATTTTGTCAGCCTTAGATGGTCCCTGAGCCAGCAGAGGCTCAATGAATATATTGTCTGTCCTTTGGATGATTAATCTATGTTTCCCAGGAAGCTACAGTTCCTCATTTTAGGGAGCTGAGGCTAGACAGAGGTGGAAGTGGACAGATATGGGCAGAGCCCTGTACTCCCCCCGGAAGGCTTACCGACACACTCCCCACTTTCTGGGGAGAGCTGGAAGCCAGTCTGACACATACAGTTGAAGGAGCCCTCAGTGTTGACACAGTCTCCTCCCAGACATGGGTCTGTGGCTGCACACTCATCCACATCTAGGACAGAGATGCTTGTTAGCACACCCAGCGCTGGGTTCCTTCCCTGTCAGAGTCCTGTGCAGTTTCCTCTGAAACCCAAGTGGCCCAAAGGAGGCCAGAGAGGAGGACTTAGAGTAGGAAAGGGTGGTATAATCTGAAGGTAGAGTCCAGCTGGAAACCAGAGGGGGGGACAAGGGTGACCTTGAGAGGGCGTGGAGAGGATGTGTCCTGCACAGACATCTCAGGCCCTGACGAAAGGCTCTGAGCTTCTCTGAGACTCCCTCAAGTTGCTCCTGCCCTCCCATCTTCTTATCTCTAGTGGTGCCATAAACATTTTGTTTAATGTCAGCACTGGCATAAAAAGGAAGTCTAGTGTAGACATAGCCTCCTCTAGTGTTCTGCTTTTGACTCCTAGACATAGCCACGCTGGCCACTCACCCTGGCAGCTGGTGCCCTGCTCTGCACTGGCGAAGCCAGGTGCACAGAGACAGAAGAAGGAGCCGTGGCTGTTGAGGCATTCTCCATGAGGGGCACAGTACTCCTCCCCCACACACTCATCCACATCTGCAGGGACAAGAGAGCAGAGTGTCTCCTGGGTGTCCCCACCTCCCCGGAGCCCCGGTGGGGAGACTTGGGCCACTCACCCTCACATATGGTGCCATTGGCCAGACGGAAGCCTGAGGGACAGAGGCACTGGTAGGAGCCTGGCGTGTTCTTGCATTCGCCTCCCAGACAGGTGCTCAGGGTATCTTTACACTCGTCCACATCTGCAGGGCCACAGAAGGAGGGAGGCAGCTAATGGAGGTGCCTCCAAGGACAGAACCACGGGAGATCCAGGGAGCAGGATGATGATGGATCCATCCACTTTTCCCTGTTCTCCAGTGGCCTGCACCACCCAGCAGCCCTGGTCTATAGCTAGAGCTCTGTGTCTCTATTCTGGCTGGAAGGGCTCCAATATAACAGAATTGGGAAAGAAACCAAGGAAGGAGATACAGTGAGCCTGAGATGGTAACAAAAGCTCTTTTGTTTTGTAACACTTGTCTTATTATGTAGCCCAGTCTGGGCTCCAAGGCACCATCCTCCTGTCTCAGCCTCCTGCCTGCTGGGACTGCAGGCATAAACCACCATGTCCAGCTGAGACTTGACTGAGAGAGCTGCCTACAGGTGTTCTGGTATAGGTTAGAATTGTTCCAGGACTACTACTACTACTACTACTACTACTACTACTACTACTACTATCGATGTCATCATCATCATCATCATCATCATCATCATCGTCGTCGTCAGTTGTATAGGGGCCTGTGCACAGTCTCTGAGCTCTTTTGCTTGAGGCTAGCACTCTATCACTTTGAGCCACAGCTCTACTACTGCTTTTCTGGTGGTTAATTGGAGATAAGAGTCTCAGACTTTTCTGCCTGGACTGGCTTTGAACTACAATCCTCCGATCTCAGCTTCCTAAGTAGCCAGGATTACAGACACCAGCACCTAGCTCCAGGGCTATTCTTGTGAAACACGCTTGTAATAATAGATTCTAAGGCCCCTCCAGAGTCCATACCATGAGTGTACAAGAAGTGTTCCAGGAAGCCACATGCTAAACAGTCCAAATGTACATTGCAGTCCATGACCCAGAAGTTCATTGTCCTCTACCCCACCAGGTCTTTAGTTGCCTTTCTGACTTTGGTTCCGGAAGGGTGAGAATGGGTGTCCCCAGCTAGCTTGCCGTAGTAGAGGAGTTCTTGTTCCCTCATGCTCCCTCACGCCAGGGAATGCTCTCACCTTCACAGGTGTGGCTCAGGGGGCTGGGCCGGTAGCCCCGGTCACAGTCCTTGCAGGAGAAGGAGCCGACGGTGTTAGCGCACACTCCTGTGGGACAGACTCCAGGGAAGGCGCACTCATCCAGGTCTGGGCAGACGGAGACATGGCCAGGGACCTGGGACGGCTACCCCACCTAAAGAGGGCCTCACAATACCCCTAGCCCCCCATCTGAGTTTTGGTGACACCCTGAGCCCATAGGAGGGGTAGATTCTGGCTATGGGTCTTCTATGTACACAACTCCTTCCTAGAAAACTCGCTGGGTACCTCTATCCTCAGTTCCCCTCCTGACTCTGGGACCGCCTGTTCTTCCTGTCCTTAATTCTGAGTTTGGAGATTATGGCAACAGAAACTCTCCTCTAGGGCCCTGTAGTGCATCCTGGAGCCCCTTGGGAGTAGCCCAAGGCTGGGGGACAAACTGATCTTCTTTGGGAGCCCAGAATGTCTGTATTCTGTCCCCTCTTCCACTGCTCCCTGAGGTTACCTTCACAGGCAGTGCCATCTTCATTTATCCAGTACCCACTCTCACAGGCCGAGCAGGTAAAGGACCCTTCTGTGTTGAGGCAGAGGCCCGTGGGACACGAGGTCCGGCTGGCACATTCATCCACATCTGAAACCAGTCATTGAGCTCTGTGTAGGATTCTGCCAGGCAGGCATGGCAGAATAGTGGGAGACTGACAGGTGAACAAGGAGCAGGAAGCAGGAAGTCTTGGTAGGGGTGTGCTGAGTCAGCATGGGGAGGGATACGTGACCAGGATGGGATGTGGGTTGTGTGAAGAGGGGAAGGAGCCATAGACTGGCCTGGCCTGTGGTGGAAGGCTGCTTCAGCATTTTTGTACCTTGGCAGCCCTTCTCATCTGGAGTGATCTCATAGCCCAGCTCACAAGAACATCTAAAGGAACCTTCCAGGTTGATGCACCTTCCATGGGCACAGACCCCAGGGGTCAGACACTCGTTCACATCTGTAAAGAGAAGTCCAGTATGCTCTGGCCCCCTTTCCTTCATGCAGCCCTTCATGGCAGGCTTAGCGCATCAATGCGGAGGCTGGGGAAGGGCTGTAGCTCACTCTGGGGAGGACATGAGTCATGTTCTCCCATTCCACTCAGATAGGACAAGATCCTTCCCTCATGAGCTCTCCTCAGCCCCAGTAGTAATACAGGGCACCCTGTATATATCCTTTAAAAAAATGAGGTGGTGGTTGGTAGGGGTGGGGTGGGGGTAGTGCAGGTCCTTCAGTCTTAGGACTGGTTTAGTCCATCCAAAGGTACTTGGAACAAGATGTCTAAGAGCCTTGTATCCCCTCATTGTGGGTCTGATTCTAGTCTCCTACCTGCCACCAAACATGTTTCCAGCCCAACAACCAGCTTCAATAGGTGAGCACACAGTGCAGAGAGAGGTCAGGCCATGCATGGGTGGCTGTGGCAATCTCAAGGGCCTGGGAACCATCTGCCCTCTCCAGACTCTCAAAGCATCTATTCAAATCACAGCCCCTCCTGGCATCTGAATCCCTGGCCCTTCTTCCTGCGGGGGCTGAGGGGAAGGAGTGCTCCTCCTTCTGCTGACCCTCAGCCCTCTCTGGAGTGAGAAACACAACTACTGTTCAGCGAGTGGTGCTGTTTAGACAGTGCTGTTCTACAGAAGAGCAGAAGGCCTGGCTGCCAACTCTCACCACCACTCTGCCTCTGCTTAAGACCTGAAGCTTACCCCAACTCCACAAGAGCCAGCCACTGAAGCCTCTGGAAACTTGGGCTGTAGTTACAGAATGCCCCCACCCTGGCTGATTCAGAGGGCAGAGCCCCATAACTGAACCACACCCATGTCATACCCAGTGTCATTTGGGAACCAGCTGGATCCAGAGGACAATAGCCTGCAAGCCACTTCCCTCTGCCCACTTCTGTCTCTGTGTGTGGGCTCAGCCAGCAGCCCCAAGGCCAAATAGCCCGCTCAGTGCCTTGGCAAGCAGCCCTCACCTATACAGTTTCCATTCTGGCCCCTGTAGCCATCTTCACAGGCCAGACAAGTGTAGGAGCCAGGGGAGTTGACGCATCTCCCTTCAGGGCAGGTGCCAGGGTGACGGCATTCATTGATATCTGTAAAACAACAATCTCTCCTTCAGTCATCCCTGGGAACCACAGACCATCTGTAGCTCTATGACATAGCAAATTCTTGACCCTGCCCTTAGGGTGAGGGTTGGGAAGAAATGTCAGTTTTATCATAAACAAAAATCTAGGGGAAAATGAGAGTTTCTCTCTGTTCCCAACTTTGCCTCCCAAATGGAAGAACTTCAAAACGAGTCCAGTTGACTCCCTGGTTGGCTATGGTAGGCTGTGGTTAGCGGTGGGAGGTCAGAGTTCTGTTTGGTGAGCTGGACTGTTTGGGCTAGGCCTTTGCAGTTCCCTTGGTAAATGCCTAATCCTTTATAAATTGTGATCATTACTGGGATTGGATGTGCTTGGTACTGCAACCAGGTAGACTGTTGCCTTACGCCACAGAGTAGATAACCCAGGGACTATGAGGCAAAATGAAATTCCCTTGCTCCAGGAAACAAGGACCAAGGCTGAGCTCCCAATTTTGACACAAATCTGTCTCAAGGCTGACACTGGAGAAGTGTTAGACCTTGCCTCTGGCCAAGAGGCATAGGCACATCATGAGCCTGGTTCAACCACACAGACAGATGAAGAGGGACCTCAGGAGGGAGAGTGAAGCAAGGAAAAACTATTTGCCTCAAGAGCTGAGTGCAGGGTTCTTCTTTAATGATCTGACATGTTGGAGAGACTAGCATCTAAGTTACATAGGCAGCCTGGACTAGTTAAGGAGGTTATCCTTCAGGGGCTGAACTCCTGGTCAATGTGGGGGAAAACATTGTATTCCTCTGCCTCAGTGTTAAGACTTCTGGTCATTAGCCAAGATGCAAAGAAAGCAGAAGGATTTATTCTTCCCAGATGGGTAACTGTCATTCTTCTGGAGCAAGTCCACCAACATATACAGGTTCAGAGAATCTGCCCAGTAGGAAGACCTACTCAGCACCATGGAGGAAATGCAGGAGACAAGCAAAAGGATGGACAAATAGTCTGTAAAGAGACCAAACCAGCAGCTGGCACAGGACAGCTGGACACGGACCCTAAGATGGAGGGTGAAAATGAGTCCTTCCGGAGCTTGTTTGGTCTATAGAAGTCAGGATACAACAAAAGTCTCTGTTCCAAAGGGCTGGGGTTTCTCAAGCTCAGAGCTTGACCCTGAGAGGAAGACATATTTAGATGAATATTTTGCAAGGATACTTGCAAGATTCTAGGTAATAATGGGGACACAACATAAGGCTTATCTCTGGAAACAGAACAACCACCCCTCCCCTAGTTGGGTTGTGGTGACACAAGATCAAACTATTCTTTTTTTTTTTTTTGTCAGTAGTGGGGCTTGAACTCTGGGCCTGGGCGCTATCCCTCAGCTCTTCAGTTCAAGGCAAGCACGCTACCACTTGAGCTATAGCACCACTTCCAGTTTTCTGGTGGTTTATTGGAGATAGGAGTCTCACAGTCTTTCCTGCCTGGGTTGGCTTTGAACCGCGATCCTCAGATCTCAGCCTCCTTAGTAGCTAGGATTACAAGCATGAGCCACCAGTGCCCAGCAAGATCAAACTATTCTAAAAGTCTCTGTAAAGGAAAGATAGAGAGAATGAGATAGAGATGAAGAGAATGAAGAATCGAGGATCTCCAGTTTTGGCCACTTAGAATACAGCATCAGCACTATGGCCTGCTGGTCCCAAAGATACCTGGAGGAGAATGGGAAAAGCCACTGGGAATGATAACTGATCCCTGCTTCAGGGGTGCAAGGGTTTGAGGACGGATAGAAACTGAAGCAAGTCCATTGTGGGGAAAAAAAGAAACAAAACTCCAAGCAATCTTTGAACCCCTTTCTCACAGGGATCAGGCAATGTAGGAAGATTAGGTTTGCTAAGAAAAAAGGTTGGTCCTACCCACAATGTGCCAGGCACATCAGCTGGAGGTGGTATATGCAGTACCAGATGCTGAGCCTTTAGGATATGTGGTACTCACTGAGGCTCTTTATAAAATATTCAAGTCCTGGACTGGGAATGTGGCCTACTGGTAGAGTGCTTGCCCAGCTACATGAAGCCCTGAGTTTGATTCTCAGTACCACATAAACAGAAAAAGCCAGAAGAGTTCTATGGCTCAAGTATTAGAGTGCTAGCCTTGAGCAAAAGAAGCTCAGAGACAGTGCCCAGGCCCTGGGTTCAAGCCCCAAGACTGGCCAAAACAAACAAACAAAAATTCAAGTTCTCCATTTCTGAGCTAGGGCAGGCTTGTGCCTCCTGGTCCCATGTGGTTGGGTGGGGCTGTAAGACTTGGTGGCCAAGGAGTTGTGAGCATATAATTTATAGAAGCATTCAATTACGTGCAGTCTTCTACAGCACTCTTCTTTTTCTTTTTTTCTATGGAGACAAGCCATACTCTAGAGTCTGGCTATTTCTTTAGCACAGTTCTAGATTATAGAAACATGGGGCAGAGCCCTCAGATGACCCTTACGAGTCAACTAGCACTGGGAAAATTATCTGTCTTGTCTGTCATTAAGGCTAGGGTTATTTGTTAAGACAATATAATCTAGTCTATACTTGAAAACCACTGCTGGCTTCCCTTTTAGACCAGAGGCCCAGGAAGCAATGATTGTAAGTGACAGGTCTGGCACTAAGTGAGGGAGAGAGAGCAGAAGAGCAGAGGAGCCTCTCAGTCTCCATCTGTTAGGGAAGGGCTTTCCTGTTTAGGATTGGATATAATTTAGCCATAAGCCAAGCTTATCAAAGGGCCAGATAAAGATTCTAGACACAGAGGATTCCATTACCAGATATCCTGAAGCTGTTCTACCAAGTTATTAGTATCTGGGTGGAGATTCTGTGCCTAGATGAGAGTTTGAATTTTAAACTAAGGCTATTGTTTATTTGGTTAGTCTCAATATGATAGTTGGTGGCAGGAATGGTCTATTTATTTCTGATTCCTAGCCCATGGCTAGTACACAGCTGGCACTCAGCAACTGTTTGCTCACCAAAGAATGGGGAAATGTGCCTAAAACTTCTCCAAACATCCTATTGGTTTAAGGCTGCAGAAGAGACCCCCAGGTTTCCATGGAAACAGATGACCAGCTCAGCTTACCATTCTATTATCCCTCTGCTGGGAATGCCCTGAAGTTCCTCTGTCAGGGGTCAGTTAGCTCTAAATGAGAAGATGTTCCTCTGTTCCTTGTGAGAGCATGGGGTGGGGGTGGCTAAGAAGTTCCGACAGAAGCTCAGCGGGACCTTGGGTATGTGTGGGTGGGGACATTGAAGGCTCTGGCAACGTGCAGAATTTGCTCCTTGTTTATGGGAACCCAGAGTCGTGGTCTGACGGAAATGCCATTGAGACTGCTACATGGGATGCTATCCAGACCACTTAGCCTCTCACCAGAGACTTCAGGTTTCAGCGGAGAGAGTGGTTTCTTCATTGGAGAAAGAAGAAAGAGGGAGAGGAAATTGACTAGGCTCCTGGGTGATGAGTCTGTGGTTACTGATGGAAACCTGGAGAAGTGTGCAGACGACATCATTCTTTCTTTTAACAGTCTTGGTGTGTCTGCCAGGGCTAGGAACTCAGCCTGACCTCCCACATGAGATGTATGTCTAGAATCTTCCCTCAGATGGGATGGAAAAGATTCAGAGGCAGGCACTGGGGGTGGTAGGAATCTGGGTACAGGGGAAGGACAATGCTCTCTGACAGTGATGTGTCCTCTTAGTTATATCCAGAGGTATTACTGAGCACCTTGGATAGGTTCACTTATCCAGTCCTCCTTACTAAAGATTCTGAGATGGGCACATGATGGTTTCTAATTCCAGACATGAGACAAGAGCCAAACCCAGGCCTGTCTGCACCAGAGCCTGTGCCCTTAACATTTGCAGGTTAGTATAAATCTGACATTTTTAATGTTCTGGTATTTTATTTTCTTTAAAAAATAAACTCTGACCAAACTGAACCAAGAAGAAATAAATCAGTTGAATATGACAATAACATACAATGAGATAGAGGAAGCAATCAGAAGCCTTCCAACAAGGAAAAGCCCAGGACCAGATGGATTCACTATGGAATTCTACAAGACCTTTAAAGAGGAACTAATACCCACACTCCTCAAGCTCTTCAGAGAAACAGAAACAGAGGGACTAATCCTAAACTCATTCTATGAAGCAATATCACACTCATCCCCAAACCAGGCAAAGACCCAACAAAAAAAAAAAACTACAGACCAATCTCTTTGATGAACATAGATACAAAGCTCCTCAATAAAATTCTAGCCAACAAAATCCAGAAACACATAAAAAAATCATACACTAAGACCAAGTAGGCTTCATCCCAGAGATGCAGGGATAGTTAATATAGGTAAATCACTAAATGTAATACATCACATCAACAGATCCAAGGTCAAGAATCACATGATTATCTCCATTGATGTGGAAAAGGCTTTTGATAAAATACAGCACTCATTCATGTTAAAAGCTCTGGAAAAAATAGGAATAGAAGGAACATTCCTTAAAAAAAACAATAAAAGCCTTATACAACAGACTAACAGCCAATATTACACTTAATGGAGAAAAACTACAACCAATTCCCCTATAAATAGGAACAAGGTAAGGATGGCCTCTCTCTCTACTCTTCAGTGTAGTTCTGGAGTCCTTAGCAATAAGGCATGAAAAAGACATTAAAGGGATCCGCATAGGGGAGGAAGAAGTTTAACTGTCTCTTTTTGCAGATTACATGATTTTATGTCTTAATGATCCCAAAAGCTCCATCCCCAAACTCTAGGGCTTATAAACCACTTTGATAAAGTAGCAGGACATAAAATTAACCCACAAATATCAGTCGCCTTTTTGTACACCAACAATGTACAAGCAGAAAGGGAAATCAAGGAAACAACCCCATTCACAATAACCTCAAAAAAATCTAGGAATTAACCTAATCAAAGATATAAAGGGTCTATTTCATGAAAACTTTCAAAACCTAAAAAAAGGAATCATAGAGGATACCAGGAAATGGAAAGACCTTCCATGTTCCCGGATAGGAAGAATTAATATAGTGAAAATGGCCATACTGTCAAAATCGATATACACATTCAATGCAATTCCCGTAAAAATCCCAACAACATACTTTACTGAAATAGAGAAAACAGTCCAAAAATTCATATGGAACAACAAAAGACCTAGAATAGCCAAAGCAATTCCAGGCAAAAGAAAGAATGCAGGAAGGATCATCATACCGGATTTCAACCTCTACTATAGAGCCAAAATATAACAAAGACAGCTTGGTACTGGCACAAGAAGAGACCCAAAGACCAATGGAACAGATTAGAGGACCCAGAAATAAAACCACATACGTACAGTCAGATGATATTTGATAAAGGAGCCAATGACATAAAGTGGAAGAATCATAGCCTCTTCAACTACTGGTGCTGGGAAAACTGGGTGGCCACATGCAGAAAACTAAAAGTGGACCCTAGCCTGTCACCATGCACCAACATCAACTCAAAATGGATTAAAGACCTTAGCATCAAATCTGATACTCTGAAACTACTGAAGGACAGAGTAGGAGAGACACTTGAACTTATAGGCACAGGCAGGAACTTCCTGAACAGAGTCCCAGGGTCACAACAAATTGGAGAGAGACTCAACAAATGGGACTACCTTAAAACAAAAAAAAGTTTCTGCACAGATAAAGAAATAGCAAACAAATTATAAAGAAGGTCAACTAATTGGGAAAAAGTTTACCAGCAATATATCAGACAAGGGTTTAATATCCATTATATACTCAAGAAACTAACCCCTCACAAATCTAACAAACCAATCATGAAATGGGCAAGGGAGATAAAGACATCTCAGAAAAAGAGATAAAAATGGCAAAGAAACATATGAGGAAATGTTGAGCCTCCCTGACTGTAAAGGAAATGCAAATAAAAACAACACTGAGATACCACGTTACCCCAGTCAGAATGGCCCACATCCTAAATTCAGCTGACAACAAATGCTGGAGGGGATGCGGAGAAAGAGAAACCCTATTCCACTGCTGGTAGGAATGTACACTAATACAACCACTTTGGAAAGCAGTCTGGAGGTACCTCAGAAAGCTAAATATAGATCTCTCCTATGACTCAGCCATACCACTCCTAGGCACCTACCCTGAACAACAGTAACCAGTATACAAGGGCACATGCACCTCCATGTTTATTGCAGCACTGTTCACAATAGCCAGGATATGAAAACAACCCAGATGCCCCACCACAGATGAATGGATCCAAAAATTGTGGTACCTATATACAATGGAATATTATGCAGCCATTAGAAAGAACATTTCAGGGAAATGGATGGAACTAGAGCGAATTATTTTAAGTGAGGTAAGCCAAGAACAAAGAGACAAACGCCATATGGTCTTCCTGATATGTGGATGCTAAAGCCAAAATGCAAGGAGATAACAAAGTAAACAGGACTTGAGAAACAAAGGACAGCCACTCATTTTGTCGTATCATTGCTAAATGACTCTATATTCTTGAACATATATATATATATATGGTATATATATATATATATATATATATATGTGTGTGTATATATATATATATATATATATATATATATGCACGCAATGGAGGGAAGCCAAGAGGAGGATGCAGAATAAGTGGAAAACCGAACAACACATAACAAAGGGGCCCATCAGCTGTACTGGACATAGAAGAAAAAGAACTAAGCAATCCAAAGACAGAGATGGGAAGGGAGGAATGAGAGGGAAAGAGGGAACAGCTTACACTAAGCAAAAGGAAAGAAATATAAACATCACCTGATGTGGAAAAAATAACTATATTGTCAAAGCTCATAGAATTCACAAACTTTATAGACCATGTGAAGGTTAAAAAAAAACTCTGATGTCAAATCCGTAATATTGTGGTACTGCTTACATGAAGTATTCAGGATAGCAAGCACGCACATAGTAGGCACCTATCTAGTGGTGGGGGAGGGGGGTCTTCATTCTGCAGTTTCCTCAGAAAAGACCAGGCCGCCTTGTCTCTAAGGACCTGATGACGAGGGGAGTGGCTTCTAGCTTTAGTCATTTATAATCCTAAGTTGTTGTTTGGTCGGTTGTGGGGCCTGAACTCTGGGCCTGGGTGCTGTCCCTCAGCTCTTCAGCTCAAGACTAGTGCTCTACCACTTAAGCCCAGCACCACTTCTGGCTTTTTCTGCTTATGTGGTGCTGAGGAATTGAACCCAGGGCCTCATGCATGCAAGGCAAGCACTTTACCACTAAGCCACTTTCCCAGCCCCTATAACCCTAAGTTTTAAAGGTTGGGGGCCACCAAGATGGAAGCATTGAGGGAAGGTAACACACTGAGAGTGAAGACAGGAGTCTTTCCTATGTCTGCAGCTACCTTTCCCCTTTGCTAAGGCCTCCTGGGACTCTGGAAGCCTCCTGCTTCCATAGCAGTCAGACTGGGAAGAAAGAACACTTCTAAACAAAGGAACACAGTTTACTCCTTTCCTCTAGGACCCTCTGCAACCAGGTAAGTCCTGGCTAGGAAAACCTTGGAGGCTGCAGAAAATCCAGGCTTTGTTCAAGATTCCTTCCCATGCCACACAAGGACAGGGTATTTTTCAGAGTGAAGGGGCACAAGTAATCTGAAGAAATGTTTTTAGAGTATCCTGTAGATTGGAATTCCGTGATAAAAGGGTAAGACAGGATGTCAAATTATCACCAAGAAGAAGGAAATGCTCAGGAGTTTGAAGTCATGTCTCTGGCCTTGGGAGTGGGCTCAGCATCAAGGGACTCAGTGGGGACAAGCCAGAAGGGAAGCTGGTAGTGGGCAGTGTGTGGGGTGGCTGGCTAGCTCCTTATCCCCACTCCTTACCTTGGCAGTGTCCTTTCCTGACCATGATGTAGCCCTGATCACACTCGCAGTGGTATGAGCCCTCGGTGTTGCTGCATCGCCCTCCACTGCACATGTCTGGCTGCTCACACTCATCTATATCTGGGAACACACAGGACAGTCCTGAGTGAAATTCCATCCTGAGGGAGGTTCTAATGCATCTTTTCCAGAAGCCAAGAACAAGGACCTAGTGCTAAGACCCACGTAAGGAAGACTTACTACAGTCCTGACAGGCTAGAAAGGTTCCTAGGCCAAGTCTGAGACTCATCAGGTCTTGTTTATCCCTGAGTCCTTTTCTTCCAGGGGGTCCAAGGCAGTCTCTATAGCTAACTCCTCACCTGGATGTGAAGGCTGGTCATATAGACAGGCGGCAGTCCATATGACATTATCTGAGAAGGCCAACACTGTCTCTACCCACTTCTCCTCCCAACTATTGCAGACTTTGGGTTACTCCTAGGGTTCATATAAGGATCTCCTTAGAAGCTGGTAAAAATCAAACATCCAAAGACAGATCAATAGCCAGAGATCTGTAAGTGTGCTTTATGTCATTGTCCAAAGCACACTGGTACCCTACAATGGCTCTGAAGCCCAGCCTTGGTCACACTGCTCTGCTCAGGCTTCAGCCAGGGCTCATTAATGCCTTTAAGTTCTACCTGCAGCCTGGTACACAAGCCTGGTCTAGGCTTGGCCACATTGCTAATTTGCACTGGCCGCAATATAACCTTAGCTACAGCAGTCTTCCATTGGTATAACTTCCAAGTGTTTGTTCACACACATCTCTGCTGAACATGTCTTCCCTTACGTTGATAGCTAGCAGATTTCTACTACAATTTCAAGCAGGAGCTCTAGGTCCTTGTGGCCACTTCCCCATTTCATACCTCCACCATCAAATTCATGGAGGCCTCATCTTGGCCTCTTTCCAGTACTGATTCACTCTACAGAGTCCATATACAGATTGGGAGCTCTTAGCACAGTGCCTGCCTGGTAGTAGTAAGCAATGAAGAAATGTGAGCTATTATTATTCTGGCATTAAACTGACCCTGCAGAATCCAAGCTCCTCAGTCTGGCAGGTAAGATTTTTCATGACCTGGCTCCTGTCCACCTTGCTTACCTTGTTTCCTGCCTCCCATATATCTCCTAGCTTTGGTCACAGAGGACCTGCCTCTAAGCCTCTGCCTGTGCTATGCTCTGGCCTGGAATGCCTTCTATACATCAGCTTGACCATCTTCTGAGCTCTTCCTTGCAGCTCATATAGTCCCTAGGGTTCCTTTCAGACCCAGTCCTAAACATGATTGTTCACTGACTCGCTTACTTCTCCCTAACCTGGGAACCTACCCTTCTGTCTCAGTGTCTCCTCAGCACAGACCCCAATAAGTGCTTACTGAAGGAGCTGGGTGATAAATATTTGTGTATGGGCAGAGTTTCCACCTAAACAATCCTTCCTAAAACTCCAGTTCAGTGGAGTTGCTTGCACAGGTGTCACATGCACCTGGCTGGAGATCCTGACCCTCACTCAGCACAGGGTAGGTCCACGTTACCTACACTGCAACAACTCTCCAGACATTTAAGAAATTAGTTATCTTCACTTTGAGAAGTTCTAATGCCAATGGAAGGGAAAAGAGAGCTCACAGATGTCTACCATAAGTGGGAACCTGATATAGAACCTCTAAATGAGTGGATCCAGTACTGCTTTCTGATAGATGGTGCTGGCAAAACTGACTCTACAAAGGAAAATGGAAATGGGACCCCCCCAGGTTATTAATATCCATGTAAAGATGGATCCCAGATGGATTACCACATCCCTTAAAAGGTAAAGACATAGCAAGAGAAAGTAGGTGAATATTTTTGTGACTCAAGGGAAGGGAATGATTTCTGAAGTAAAATCCCCCAAACAGCAGGGTGCCGGTGGCTCATGCCTGTAATCCTAGCTACTCAGAAGGCTGAGATCTGAGGATCGTGGTTCAAAGCCAGCAGGGCAGGAAAAGTCCATGAGACTCTCTTTTTATTGGGGGGGGGGGTCTGGTCATGGGGCCTGAACTCTGGGCCTGGGCGCTGTCCCTCAGCTCTTCAGCTCAAGGCTAACGCTCTACCACTTGAGCCACAGCGCCACTTCCAGCTTTTTTCTTTTTGTTTATGTGGTGCTGAAGAATCGAACCCAGGGCCTCATGCATTCAAGGCAAGTGCTCTACCACTGAACCACCTTCCCAGCCCCCATGAGACTCTTATCTCCAATAAAACACTCAGAAAACCGGATGTGGCGCTGTGGCTCAAGTGGTAGAGAGCTAGCCTTGAGCTGAAGAGCTCAGGGACAGCATCCAGGCCCAGAGTTCAAGCCCCAAAACTGACAAAAAAAATCTACAAAACTAAGACAAAAAGGTAAATTTCCTAGCCTCAAAATTAAGGATTTTTTTTTTTTTGGCCAGTCATGGGGCCTGAACTCTGGGCCTGGGAGCTGTCCCTCAGCTCTTTAGCTAAAGGCTAATGCTCTACACTTGAGCCATAGCATCATTTCTGGCTTTTTCTGCTTATGTGGTTCTAAGGAATTGAACCCAGGGCCTCATGCATACAAGGCAAGCACTCTACCACTGAGCCACCTTCCCAATCCCCAAAATTAAGGATTTTTGATCAAAGAAGGGCATGAGAATAAAGTCAATGAATATAGAACAAAATGGGAAGAGTCAATAGAATTTACAAGGTACTTTAAAAAAAGGCATAAGAAGAAATGAACACCCTCAGAAAACTGAACAAGACAGAAACAATTTAAAGATGAGGAAATGTGAAATCCAACATGTAAGAAATGCTAAAACTTATTAGTAATGTAAAATAGTAAAGTAGCTTAGCTGTTTAAGTTACTTAACAACTTAATAACTTAAAATAACATTTAAGCACTTGATATTTCAATAGTTTATACTGCCTATATTAAATTTGTCTAGTAATTACATAAATTAATAATTGTGTATAATTAATTCATATAAATCACTACTAAATTAAATCAATGGAATAATGAGCTCACTTTTTGAGACTATTGAGATTTAGGAAGCTGATGCTGTGCTGGATAAAGACTCTTCAAGTGGCAGCCAAGCCCCATTGGGAGAAGCACTGCAGCTGACCTCAAGCTCTTCCCTTTTCCACAGCTGTTGAGGCTGGCAAAGACATCTGGACACCCAGGTTGGCACAGAGCCAAACTTGTCTGGGCCAATCCTGACAATACCATTCCTAGTAGTAACTACGGCTTATTCCAGGCCAGCTTCCTAGCCTGGGTTTGCAACCAGCAATACTTTGGGCCGAAATACTTCTGTCCAGGCTGCAGAACCCTGGAGAAGCCCACCATCTCTTGCCTTTCCCCTGGTCTGCCAACTTGTTCTGAGTACTGCTGCCCAACTCACCTCCCTGACAGCCAGCTGACCAAATCACTGCCCCTTACAGAGTCTGCCTGCTGCCACTGTCCCAGAATGATCTCCAAGTACTTCAGCCTTGCACTCAAAGCACTTCCCAAACTGGCCACAAGTGCTGTTATTTCCTCCATGGACCTCACAGTTCATTCACACTGACTTCGCCGTTATTGCCAGGGCTTACCAGGCCTGTTCACAACTCCAGTTATTGCAAAAATGGCTCCCTTTTCCTGGAATACCTTCTGCTTCCTCCATTCCTTTTCATGCTCCATGGTGGTCTGACTTTGTGGAAGGGTATGACTTTGTGAAAGTAAATCATTCTTTGGAGCTAGAATGACTTCGTTCTATTTCTAGTTCTACAAGGTGGGAGGCCCTGAATATTTCAATTTCCTTCTCTGGGCCTCAATATACTAAACTATAAGTGAGGATAAGGACTGAATGGATAAAGTTTATATAATAAAGTGCTTAAGGTAGGTATTGGTGCCTCACATCTGTAAATCCTACCTACTCAGAGTTTGAGATCACAGGATACCAGATCAAAGCCAGCCCAGGCTGAAAAGTCTGTGAAACTATTAGCTCCAATTAACCATCAAAAATCCAGAAGTAGAAGTGTGGTTCAAATGGTAAAAGTGCCAGCTTTGGGCAGGAAAAAAATAAAGGATAACAAGAGGTCCCCAGTTTAAACTGTAGTACTGACACAAATAAAGTGCTTAGGACAGTGAGGGACATGAAAAGTACTCATTAGATGGCACCTATTATTCTACTCCAGCTCAAGTAGCCCCTCAAGAAAACCTTCCCAAATTCCTTCCTTCAGAGACAGCCAGTGGCTTTCTTATCTGCACTCCACAGCATCCCATCTGTCCCACCACACTCATCCATCCCAGAATCCTTGGAGATCATTAGCACAGTACTTAGCACCTAGATTCTCCATGCTCGAGTGCTAACTAAACAATATGCACAGTCTTGTACTCTCCCATTACATAGGGTGCATTGTCTCTTCTACCTCGCTTCTTCTCATAATCAAATGATAGGATAGCTCTGAATTCTGCAAACCAGATCTTTAGTGATAGGACCCTGAACCTGATAGGATACACAGCTCTGCTGGCCACTCTTGGAGGGGCATGTCTGTGATGACTGCAAGGCTGCCCTAGTCAGAGCCAGCAACATGAGCTCCAAGAACAGCCATTTTCAAGGTAAAGGTTTTTCAACTGCTTATGAGTCATAGGGCACTGATCTGAAGGCACTCTTTACTTTCCTTGTGAATTCATTCATAAAAAATGTATGAGAAATGCTCTGTGAGTTAGATGCATGTTTATCAAAGGTTCTCAGCAGGGGGCTAACATTCTAAGAGAAGTTTTAAGCCTGTGAATGTCTATAAAGCAGCTGGGGATCTGAGCTCTCATCCAGGAGTCTCAGCTCTACATCTTTATGGGTCATCTTCCTTCCCTGGAAGGAAAACAGTTCCTTGTCACTCAGAGTTTGAAGACATGATTTTTGGTCTCCATCACCGGGAAAGTTCTCTAATCTCTTCTTGTCTCTACTTGCAATTCCTTGAGGCTTCTGAAAATACTGTTGCCTTTTTCTTTTTGGTTGGTCATGGGGCCTGAACTCTGGGCCTGGGCGCTGTCCCTCAGCTCTTCAGCTCAAGGCTAGCGCTCTACCACTTGAGCCATAGCACCACTTCCAGCTTTTTCTGCTTATGTGGTGCTGAGGAATCAAACCCAGGGCCTCATGCATGCAAGACAAGCACTCTACCACTGAGCCACCTTCCCAGCCCTACTGTTGCCTTTTTAATTCCTGTCCTTCCTTGTGGTCTCCATGTAGGGTCAGCTTCCTCCCAGGGCCAGGCCAGACTCTGTTTCTCTTCCTATGGCTTCTATACTCCCCACGCTGCAGCATTGTGCCTGGGGGCTATGATCACCTGGTTCCTCTGTGGGACTAGGCCAAGACATACTCTCATGTATCCACCCCTGGGCCAGGGTGGGCTTGGCTTACCTTGGCACTCCTGCGTGGTCCCTGAAGTGGCCAGTGTATAGCCAGGATAGCAGATACAGGAGTAGGAGCCCACACTGTTGACACAGCGTCCTCTTCCTGTGCAGGGGTCCCTCAGACACTCATTGTCATCTGACCAGAAGGAGGCAGGAAAAGAGGTCAGGGAGGCCAGCATGCCTTTCTTTCAATAGGCACCTGCCAGTAAGCTACCCGTACTAGGGGATCCTGCTATGTGGTATAGAAAGGGTGAAGGAACAGAGGAGGTAGGAAGAAAGCCCTAAAGATGAAAGCCACAGAGTGGGCAGATGGCACCCACTCAGGCACTAGGGGTCCTAGATGACTACCAACTCCTCCTCCCTGCCCCTTGTCCTCTTCCCTCAGGGGTCTTGTGATCATGTCATTCTTCCTTCAAGAGCACAGTGGATATTTCTCTTCTGCACAAAAATATTGCA
This sequence comes from Dipodomys ordii, assembly GCF_000151885.1. Classification (NCBI taxonomy): domain Eukaryota; kingdom Metazoa; phylum Chordata; class Mammalia; order Rodentia; family Heteromyidae; genus Dipodomys; species Dipodomys ordii. The sequence continues at coordinate 23,221,582 of NW_012267218.1, read as the reverse complement.
GGAAAGGAATAAGGTTCACACTTGATGATTTATTTTGGTCCCACACCTCCCCTTCAGGAACGGCCCTGGCAGAAACCTTGGTCTGCTCAGCAGGTAACAACATGGTCAATTAGAGGGGTGGGCTGATCTCTGAATGGAGAGCTACCTGGCTTTAGCAGGGGTGCCCAGTCTCCCGGAGTTTGGAGCTCATCAGATGGGCCTCACATCTGGATATTCTCCCAGAGGTCAAGTTAGCTTTGTCCCCAGGGACTATGCTCCCAACACCTATTCTGAACTGCCTGGACATTCTGCTGCCTGGTTTCTTTTCTTTTCTTTTTTAGTATATATATATATATATATATATATATATATATATATATATATTTCTTTATTGTGAAAATACCGTACAGAGGGTTATAATTATATGGGTGCTGCCTGGTTTCTTGACTCAGTCTTCCAGCCCCTCCTGCCACTTACCCCACCCATGCAGCAGGCCAGGATGCCCACATAAATACCCGTGCAGAAGGCCTGGCTGGGGTGCAGCTGGTAGCCAGGGCTGCAGACACATCTGTATCCATCTGGGAGGCTCTCACAGATACCAGGGCCACAGATGTTGGTGGCTCCAGAAGCACATCTATCAATGTCTATGGGAGAGGGATCAAGCAGAGGTTAAGTTAGAGTATGTAGGGGAGAAGGGGGACAAAGGAAGTGGAGCAGAGTGCAGAGAGAATGGGAGCTGGGATTCAGGGGCTTCAGAAAACCAACAGAGGGCTACACCTTTGTCAGGCCCTCCTATATCCATGGATATCATAGCCTCTTGTAATACCCATGGGACCTGTTGAGGTGGTGAGCCTGACTCAGGATGGAGCTCACAGTAGATAGTTTATCCTCCTCATGGGAACCTAATAACTTCTAGTGACCCATATTTCCTGCCTCCCTCCTCCTTTCTCTTCCTCTCAATGGGGACACATCTCTCATCCATAGAGCTTAGCTAGCAACTCTTGCCTAGCATCCCTAGACAGTGAGACAGATCCTGGAGAGTAGGGTGTACAATAGCAGAGACTAAGTTATCTGACTAAAGAAGTACTTGACACTTTCAATAAGCATGAATGAACAATAGAATGCATGGACAAACCAAGAAAGGAATAATGCTTTCAGCCTGTGTCCACCCTGAGGTCTTAGCCTAGAGCCTACATACTCAGGGCTCTCCTGCATGCCCCTACCATTCTGAGAGAATCCTGTAGCTCCAACAGAATGGGCTGGAAGTGGGTGGCCTGTGTTGGTCATAGAGGGGCTTCATGGTATTTGATAAGATGAACTACCTTCTTTGCTAGCCTGTTTGCATGGCTGAAGGCTTCCTCCAGTCCCTTTTAATTGTCAGAGATTCAGCACTCCCTGCCTGAGCCCTCATACCCAACTATCCTGTCTGCTGGGAAGGATATTCCCTGGAGAAGCAGAGGGCCTAACTCTGAGCCAGGGGACAGACATCCCTGGAGAGGTTAGTGGGGACCCCATGAAAAAGCCAGAACCCCATCCCACTTCCTGTTCTCTGGATTGTTCCACTAGGCTACAGGGCTTCTTCTCCCTTTTCTGGAGGAATTCCAGAACTTCGCCCTTGCCTCCTGCCCAAGGTGACTTGGGTCTCTGGCTAAAAGCACAGGCAGCCCCTAGAGAGGGATGGTAGGAGGGCACGCCATGTACAGGGAGCAGCTGCGACAACGCCACAATGCCAGCTTTGCTTCTCTGGAACCAAGACTTCAGACAATGAGCCTTTGAGGAGAGCACATTCCAGAGTGGGGTGGGTTGCCAGGGATCGCCCCCACACCCGCCCTCAGCCTTCATCCTTGTACTTGAGCAAAGGGAATGGAATATAGACTCTCAGGCACTTAAACAACCTTTGGGTAAGAGAACCGTGTTCTTTCCCGAAAATAGTCCTTCCCATGGGCAGGAGGCTGTCGCTGCCAGGCTTGTGCTGACTCAGGGAAACAGTCTGGAAGAGCTCTGCTTCCATTCTACATCCCTCAAGAGGGGTCCCCAAATTCCCCTGGAAGACCCCTGGCTTCCTAGTGGCCAATGAGTAACAAACACCCTCTCCAAAGCATTCCCTTTCCCCTTTCGGGGCTTGATGATCACTCCAGGCAGGGTCCTGTGTTCACTAGGTAGACCTGGGTCATCATGATCCAGGGTCGCACAGCCTAGACAGAGTCAGCTGAAGACTCTGCTTGGAGAAGCAAGGAAGGGGTTCCACTCCCAGCTGTGACCTAGAGTTGGCTCTGAACAGCTCCCCCCGCCCTCAGTACAGAAGTGTGGTACACAGATTGTCGCAGCTACCTGGGGGACCCAGAGTCACCAGCACATCAGTGGAGGGGGTCACTTGCTCTTCTTCCTGAGTTCCTGAAATCCCCTGTCCAGGCAGTGGTGGTGTGGGTCTTCTGATGGCGTCCCCTGCAGGGGGCAGAGGAAGGGCAGGTGGGGCCATGCCTCTTGGTTGGCAGTGGCCTTTTCTCCTCCACATTGTTTAGACTCCCAAGAATGAGGGGGGAGTGGAAATGCCTAGGTCCCCTCCATGCTTCCACTTCTGAAACTTGACCTGGCCCCACAGAGGCAGAGAATGCATCCCCTGCTTCCTCTCATAGGAAAGAAGATGGGAAGGTATGTAGAAAAGACCACTTGTCTGAGGCCACCCAGCTTGCAGGAGGTACCATCATAGTCCTGGTCTCCTGATTGCCACATTTTTCTTTCTGTGTGCAACACATCTTCCAGTTTACAGAACTCTGCCCCAAATAACATCCTATCCCTTTGGGAGACAGCAGGGGAGGTACCACATCCATGCCACAAGTAGAGGATGCTAAGATTCAGACTCCTGGCATCAGAAAGGCAAGCTCAGTTTTCAAGAGGTGAGATGATGCCCCTGGAGGAGACAGCTACGCAAAACCTAACCAAGCCTTTACTTCCGCCGGTGGCTCCTCTTGAGATGATGTGCACAGTACCATGAGATTCAGAAGAGTGCAGTGGTTCTATTGTTCTCAGTTCATTTTCCTAATGAACATGGGGTCTCTCACCAACCTCACTGCCCAGAACAGAGTTCACATGCCACTCATTCACAACTGCCTCTGATGTGAACCCCAGACCAGCTCACATAAAGTAACTCTGCTACTAGACTATGGTCTCTCTTTCCTCCCTTCTTTTTCCCCCCTGGGAGCTGCTAAGAGAGACTCACCTGGGACCCAGGAAGGTAGGTGGGTTGTTACCTGAACAGAAATGGAAGAAGGTTACTTTGGGTTCTTCCTAGGACATCTTTTCCCCCACCCCCACATTCACTCTACTTCCACTCTCATCCACTTTTCATGCATTCCAGGTATTATTAATGAGTTCTAAATGCTGGGCATCCTGCTAGACACCTTACAACCATGGTTTTCTGTGCTGGCTCCATGGTAGGTACATGTGGGCTGTGTGCCCCTTGCCACAGAGTGACAGACGCTCCAGATGCTAACTAGAGCACCCGGAGCCACAGGGCTAGTGTACTGAAGTTGGAATATCACACCCAATGTCTCTCATCACAGCTGTAGACGAGACAGATGTCCCTTCCTCAGTGAAATCATTTGAGCCTATTCATAGCTGTGCCATGAGCCACGGAGAGAAGGAAATCTCGAGGCACTTGTTAAACAAGCTCAGAACGTGTTAGATCCAAAATGAACTGGAACCAGCTCTAGGCTTCATGCATAGCATTCGAGTTTGAGTGACAGTCTGGACTAATGGCTCAGTCTCTCTTTCCTGAAGAACCTTATTGTTCTGATGGGAGGAAGCTATCCCAGTAGTTTCCCTTAATCGGGGCTATTGTTCTCAGTTCATTAAGGGTCAAATGAGGTCTTGGATCAAACAATCTTTTCTTCTTTATCATCTCTCCAAGTAAAATCCAACATACACTCCATCCTGGGGCCCTCGTTACCTTTTCCCAGCTTCCTGAACTCACTCACCTCGCCAGCCTGAGAGTCACCTGGGAAGAGAATGAATGGGGAGAGCATGAGCTTGAGTCAGAGAGGCAGTAGTTTGCCCTCCACTGCTTCACAGTCTCATTCCCAACAGGGTGAGCATCAGACAGCTCTTTCTGTCTTTGCCTGTTATCATGTTATTAGGACTAGCCCCCCCCCCCAGAAGACCTGAGCTAGAGGGACTGAAAATAACTCAACTTTGCTCACTGCTTTCCTTCAAGGTCTCCAGTGACAAGAATGCCCCACTTTGGGACACTCTATCCTACTGGGCCTATAGCACATCTCCCTGCACAGCTACCTCCTTCCCTCACACCCCTCAGCCACTTGGGTCACAGCCCCTGCCCTGGATCATGGGTCAGGGGACAGTGTTAAGAAAGAAATTGGCCTTGGTTTGGCCAGTGTCCAGCAATCATGACAACTGGGATTCTGTCCTCACTGCTCTGACCCAGATTCCAGTAGTGATCACCTTTTTTGTCTGGTCCTAAGTTGTTTCTGGCCTCCTGCACTTGGTGACCTGGATATGACTTCAGTTTTCCAGAGTACCTGCCAGGGGGCTCAAACACAAGCTCTTTCTGGCCCACACGTCCAGGATCTAAGGTAGCTGGACTGGAGTGATTGCCTTGATCTTAGGGCCAGGGAAGAGAACCAAAAGCTTACAGATTCCCAGGATCCAGCTCTACAGGCCTTACAGCGAGCATCAGCCCTAGAAGCTGCAGGTCTGGCTAGGGATGGAGAGTTCTGATCCTCTGGGTAGAGGTACAGCTAACCTCTCTCAACTCCTCAAGCAACCCTTGGGATGTGGATACCTCCTGATTCCATATAGGAGAGGGAAAGAGAGAGAGATATTCTTGTCATGTCAAATCATGACAGGGGTTTCCAGGGCTGGGTGTTGCTGCTCCAAGCTCCCTTTCCTATGCTGCAGAGAGGGAACCCAAGGAACTCAGGATACACAGTGAGTATCTCTGAGGTACTACAACCTTAAGGGAAAGGAGAGTCTTTCAGCTATCTCTCCCAGTTGAGATACCTTTGTCAGCCTCAAGCCAGGTGTCCATGGCTTCCCGGAGTGGCTGCCTCTCAGCTGGGCTGGGCAGAGGCCCACTGCTCTTCTGTGTGTGCTCCCGGGAGGGTCTGGCCAGTTCCTCCTCCTCAGCTTTCCTCATGGACAGGCGGATGTCTGAGCTTGAGTAGGTGTAGCCATGCCCAGCAGGGCAGATCTCTCTGAAGGCCTCTGTAAAGTCAACAGCCAGAGGACAAGCTGAGCAATGCCATTTCTGCAGGAAACCAGGTCCCCCCATTCCTTCCTTCTAGGGTGAGGACAATTGTGGCAAGGAGGGAGGGAGCATCAGGTTAGGATATAGACTAGAACAGGGAAGGAAGACTTTGTCTTCTGGCTTGAGGGAGATCCAACCAAGGCTGGGGAAATGGCATTAGTTTTGAGGAAGTATCTTGATGGCCAGAGCTAAGAAGGGAGTAGGGGGGGTACCTGTGCCAGGTGGGGGGCATTTCTCACACTTGCTGCCCCAGGCTTTGCCCACACGACTGCAGCAACATATCTGCTTAGTGATTCGGTGGGCCAAAGGCAGAGTACAGGTGCCAGGCCCCAGTGACCGGTAGCATAGTCCCTGATGCATGGAGACAGCTTTGTCAGCTGCAAAAGATAAGATATGTGGAAATGAGCAGTAGACCAACAAGAAGGGAAAGTGCAGTCAGGGGTCCGTGAATGGAGGTGTGGCTGTTACATGCACTCAGACTAGCCTTTCAGTCTAGAAATTTGGGGCTTAAAAAACACTTACAAGAACAAGAAGTTTAGGAGAGGGGCTGGGAAGGTGGCTCAGTGGTAGAGCGCTTGCCTTGCATGCCTGAGGCCCTGCGTTCGATTCCTCAGCACCACATAAGCAAAAAGAAAAAAGCTGGAAGTGGCACTTTGGCTCCAGTGGTAGAGCGCTAGCCTTGAGCTGAAGAGCTGAGGGACAGTGTCCAGGCCCAGAGTTCAGGCCCACGACCGGACCCCCCGCCAAAAAAAAAGAAGTTTAGGAGAAAAAGTCAGGCATGGCAGCACATGCCTGTAATTCCAACATTCAGAAAGCTAAAACAAGAAGATCAAAGATCTAGGCTAGCCTCCGCTACATAATATGACTCTGTAAATAAAAAGAACAGTAGGAGGAATGGCTGAGTAGGGAGGAGACACTCAGATCTCTACTCCTTGGGTAGAGAACCTGAGAAAAAAATGTGGGATTAGAGATATCTGTCTCTAGGTGCTGTGGTTAAAGTGCTCACTGAAGACTATGTGTGTGCTTTAGTGGGGAATAGTGTGGTTTGGGGGTCACGGGCAACCTCACTAGGAAGATGAGATGAAGTGAAAGACTTAATGGGGAGTCATGAGGATAGGGACTCTGTCTCCACTCACTGTGTCTGGAGCATGTGGACACTCAGTAGTATGTGTTGAGCCAATGGATGGATGATTAAGTCAATGGATCAGGCAAACACTGAATTTAGGATTAGGATTGTGGCTCATGGATAGAATGTTTGCCTAGAGTACTCAAGACTCAAGATCTCAACATTGAAGGAAAAATCCATTAAATCCATGAATGGGAATCCTATGGGTACCAGTGAGTTTAAGCTATGCTGGGCTTAGGGCATAACAATACCACCACTATTGTTCTCTTTTTTGTACTCTGATGATAAAATTAAAGAACAGCTTTTTGGAATATTATCTCTAATAAGAAGGCTATAACAGGTTGGAAAAGACTGAAATTCTTAGAGAGAAACTAGACTATCAGTGGACAAGGAATGGGATTAAGAAGACAATAATCAAAGCTGAGGAATTAATGATGCTGGAGATTCTTGGTCAGAACCAGGACTAGGACTTAGCAAGTTCAAACTACCTTGATCTACCTGACTTCCTAGGCCTTGATTTCTTTAGGTATAAAGTAATGATGGCAATAACATGCCATGGTAAACACTTGTATTTCTGCCTGCCTGCCTGCCTGGCATCCAAAATCTGGTGTAAATTGACACAGCAAGAGACTCCAAGCATGTTGAGAGTGCCTGGATATAACAGAGGTCATACCTCTAGTATCCCAAGGAAAGTGATTGCTAGAGACAGAGATGCACCTGAAGATCTGGGGCTCAGGGAATGCTGGTAAGTTACCTGGGGATAGCATGTGAGCTTTGACAGGGCTCTTACACACCTTGCTGTATTTCATTTTCATGACACTGTGAAGAAGGCTTACTGTCAGAAGTGTTTGGATTGCAAGTGACAGAAACCCAACTCAAACTGCCTTAAGCAGATGAGAATAAGTGATCTGTATAACTAGGAAATAAGAGAGCAGGTATAATCTCTGTTGAGATAACCCAAGCTGGACTTTCAGAAAGCTGGACCAGCTTCATAGATGGCTCTCCTAGTCATGATCAGGTGGTAGGGAGACAGGGCAATGCTTAGGAACACCTGCCTATTCCCACCTATAGCAAAATGAATCTTTGGGAAAGGCTGAATGGAGCAATGCTGAGGAGAGACAGCAAATAAAAATCAACCAGAGCCATCTCTGCTGGGCCTAATAGAGGAGCTAAGTGTTTGTTAAGCACATCTGCCTGATAAAGGAATCTTATCTGACCCTGAAGAGAAGGAAGAGTTATATGTCCATCAGAGCCTTGATGACAATTCTCACTGACACAAAATACGTACATCCTCCTCATGCTCCTCCTCCTTCACCTCCTCTTCCTTTTCCTTCTCTTTTTCCCTCCTCCCCCCTCTTTTCCCCTTTTCCCCCTCCTTCTTCTCCCCCTTCTTTTTTTGTCAGTACTAAGGCTTGAACTTAAAACCTTGGGCTCTTGCTTAGCTTTTTTTTTTCTTTTCAAGACTTGCACTCTACCCCTTGAGCCACACATCTGCTTCCAGTGTTTTGTTGGTTAATTGGAGATAAGAATACCTCAGATTTTTCTGCCCAGGTTGGCTTCTGACCAGGATCCTCAGATTTCAGACTCCTGAGTAGCTAGGACTATAGGTGCACTAGTGCCACCAGAACCACTAGTGCCTGACTAGTCAAATATCTACATATCTATATATTTCAATATATATAAAGATAGCACATACACACACACATATCATCAGTTAGATCATATGATAAACTGATAAATTCCCTCCTCCTGGATCCTTCACTATTGGTGGCTCTTAGTAAGGATCTCTCTGTCTCTTCTCCCTGGACACACCAGATCCAGCTTCCCTTTCTATCAGTACTTCCTCTGGGTGGCACCAGAGTCTTGTTCCTCCCCCTGGCCTTCCCCAAGCCAGTGTTAGGCAGTTTGCAAACTCAGGACTTGGCTAGCCACAGGGAGCTCTTCTGAGCTGGAGGAGACCTGGTCCCTGAAGCCAGTTAGAACTGGATTTATTCAGTTCTGGTCAGGCCTTCCTGTCTAAGCAAAGCCCCATCTGGGCTGTGTTGTCAGTTCTGCTGTTTGGGGGGACTGCCAGCCTGGGTTTCTTTCGGCTGGAAACCACAGAGGTCACTGGAAACAGTTGCTGGGGTACACAAGCATGCACACACACATTCACATTACTGAGGCTCACAAGTTGTGACAAGTATGTATTTGTAAATGAGGAAACACATTTGGAAAAGATCCTGAGCGTATGGAAGGTCCTGGGATGGAGCAGTGACACCACTGATCTTTGGATAGACATTTAAGAAAGGACACTTAAGTAGTCATATGACCAGGCTGCTAAGCTCAGGAGCTAAGACTTAGCCACACCCCATAGCAGAAGCAATACATGCTTCCCAGGGTTGATGGGGCAGCAAAGGAGACACAGAGGACCAGAAAGAAAAATACTAGAAGTAGGAAACCTGAATCTCAAACTGCCACGATGTCCCTGAAAAGAAATGAAGAGTGGAAAGTGAGGCCTTCCCAGGCAGATGTGCAGATTAGTACATTGGCCCAAATCCAAAATGAGTAGCAAACATAAACCTGAGTCATGGGGAGCTGAGGCCTGGGGAACTTTACTACTCTGGAGCTAGCCTGCATGCCTAGAAGGAGCCCCTATCCCTGGAGGATGCCACCGCCTCTGTCCCTCCCCTCCCCCCATCCCCCCGCCTGCCCAGTACTCACAGACACAGCGGCTTCGAGATGGGTCCAGCATGAGGCCAGGTCTGCACGTGCACAGGTAGCTGCCCCTGGTGTTTATGCATTCTGAGTCCTTGCACAGGCCCAGGGTCAAGCATTCATTGATATCTGTAAAGGTGGACAAGATGACCAAGTATCTTCCCCATCAAGGTCCAATGGTGGGGAGGGTCTGCGCAGAGACCTTTGAATGCTTTCTCCAAATAAAACAAGAAAAAGAGAGCTGCTATCTATTAAATGTGGTCTATTGAGCTGTGACTCAGTTTTCTCATCTGTGAGGATAATAAGTAATTAGTGGACAATGTTGTTAGGAAGAAAAATTGCAAAGTATTTAGTTCAGTAATCAGCACTAATGATGATCTTAATGTGAAGAGCTAACATTTTAGGGATGCCTATTCTGTGCTGCATAATATACTAGATATTAATGTACGAGACCCCATTAGTTCTCACAAAAGAGTGTGATCACGTAGGTCGATGTGTTCTCAGTTTATAGGAGTAACTTGCCCAGTCACTCAGCTCTTGTGAGTCTGACAAGTAGGGTATAAACAGAGGAAATAGGCAAGAGGGACTGTCTAGGTTGGATGACGGTGAATAGGCAAATTGACTTTCTTGAGAGGTCTCTGAGCACTTCTGCAGGGCCCAAGACCCTGAAGAGCATGTCAGCAGGTAGGTGGAAGCAGGAGAGGTACTGAGGGACAGGACCAGTAAGGGTGGGCAGAGGCAGGGGACTAGGACGGTATCTATGTAGGTCCTTAGGTAGTCTGTATACCTTCTGAAACCAGTGGAGGCTCAGGCCCTTCCTTGGACAAGGACACACATTAGCTTTGATCTTGATGTTTAAACCTTCTCATGCTGCCAAGAACAAGAACCAAGCCCCCAGCCTCACAACGCCAAGCTCCAAGAATTGGGGAGCATCTTGGCTGGCTGTGTTGGTAGCATGCGTGCTGAATAGGGAAGGTTTGTGGAGGCATCACCTCCAGGGCCAGGAGGTAGTTCAGGAAGCCCATTGTCTCAGAGTTACCTGCTCACCTACAGCTTCAGGGAAACCCACATAGGATAAGGGGCTAAAAAATGATTCAGTTTGGGCACCAAGGGGAATTATTCCTTAGTAGGATGCCTATCAGGACAGAGGTGCCTGGGAAATGCCTCTAGAGTTTGGCCAGAGTGATAGTTCTACCATAAACTCCTAAACCGTAACATGATATCTAAGGCCCTTCCCAGAGCCTAAGGTAAACACTGGCATATCTGGGGGGGTTGCCCAAATTGTTCCTTTGCTTATTCTTCTACATAGAAGGTCTGAACCTCTTCAGCTAGCCAACTTGTGTTCAGTTTTAAAGACTTGACTTGGGTATAACCTCTCCAGGAAGGAGAACCTGATTTTCCCAGCCTGGGTTGCGTTCTACCAAGAGATCCCATAACACTCATCAAAAACCATCTCTCGTAGTATAACCATTTAGGTTACATAGGGAAGACTGTGCCTTTCACATCACTGTGTACTTAATTCTTAGCATAGTAGACATAACTCTCTATTCCCCAACTCTGTGAAAACAGGAAGGAAGTCTGTAGAGAAAGGAGGGATGGTATATGTGGTTACAGAGGCAGCAAGCCCCTTCCCAGACATGGAGACCACAGACCACAGTCACCATATGGGAATGGGAAGGTTTCAGAGGTGGGTCCTTCTGGGGTGTGGCTTGGTATCCTGTATCCCAGAGGCTCTGTGGAGGCAGAGGAGGAAGTTCATTTAGATCCTGAGAATGGCCTTAATGGTCCAGATGGAAAAACCTGCCAGGAGAAGAAGACTGGGACAAGGCAGACATGAACAGCCCTGATATGCTAACAAGGGCAGTAACAGAGAGTTCTTCCCATACTCACTCTTCCCTAGGTCCTTAGTATACTTCCCTAAGGTGCATGACCCCAAGAGAGGCTGCCTTGCCTTGCCTTGCCCTTGGTCTGGTAAACTAGAAATCTCTTCTGCAGACTGGTGTTCCCAAAGGTCGACAGTAGCCACCCAACTTCCATCAGCCTCCTCACTATAAAATAAACTTTTGAGGGGGAAAGCACCTTAGTGTAATCTGGGGCAATGCCCTGGTCTCCCATGGAGCTTTACTCAAGGTGAGTCTTACAGACAAGTATCTGTTTGGTTGTTGAAACTCTCAAAAGAGAAGTTCAAAGTTAGACACTCAGGAGGCTGAGATCTGAGGATTTCAGTTTGAAGCTAGCTCAGGCAGGAAAGCCCATGAGACTCATCTCCAATTAACTACCAGAAAAAAAAAAAAACAACTAGAAGTGGAGCTGTGGCTCAAAGTGGTAGAGCACTAGCCTTGAGCAGAAAAGCTTAGGGATAGCAACCAGGCCCTGACTTTATGCCTCACAACTGATGAGAGAGCGAAAGAGAGAGAGAGAGAGAGACAGAGACAGAGACAGAGAGACAGAGTGATAGAGAGATAGAGACAGTGACATAGAGACAGAGACAGAGATCAAGAGACAAGAGACAGAGAGACAGAGAGAGAGAGCATGAGAGCTTCTTGCTAATGTTTCCGGTTTCAGGAGACTCTCAGGGACAGAAGTCCTTTGGCCACATTACAGCCCTCCCTCCTCACCAGCAGGGCAGGGAACCAGCTCAGGGGAAGACACTGCCCCTCAGTAAAGACTTCTGACCCATTGGCCAACCAGGTTCCGCTCTTTACCCCTTCTGAGCCCCTAGTAGTGACAAAGCCACAACCATTCAGCCCTCCTTAGTGGTGGGCTCAACTCAGCTGGCCTACAGAGCCCTCAACCAGGCCAGCAAGGCCAGAGAAGGACCAAGATTCATTGTCCTGCTCTGTATACCTCCTGTATACCTCCTGTCCCTTCTTGCCCTTCCTGTATACGGGCTGAGGCTGGTGGGAGGGAGGCCTGAGCAGCTAAAGATATTCTGTTGCAACAAGCCCAGAGGTTTCTACCAGCTCAGGCTGACCTAGCAGAAATCTCTTCTGTTCCAGGAAAGCCAGTAGGTGAATAGATGTGTGGGAGAGGAATGGCACCTTCAGGCATTTCACATAGCCCCCAGGATACCTGGCCAAATTCTGAGTGTGTGTGGGGTGGAGATGGTGCGGGGGGGGGGGAGCCTCAATTGCCTTGGCTTTCTCTTTTGTACTCTCAAGCAAGTTTCCAATGTCCTCCAACCTCTGGAACAAGAAGCCAGTAACTTTTCTCCAAGGTGGGGTTTAGAGATGTCCAGCGGAGGCCACCTAGGCAGCCACAGTGCTTTTCTTATATAAGAATGAATGGTGTTGCTTCTGTGTCAATAGGCCTCATTATTTCCCGCCCCTACTTCAGGCCTGGTCTGGATTGTGCTTACCTTGGCAGTGAGTGAGGTTCAGTCTCTTGTACCCTTGGGGACACTCCAGCTGGCCATTTTCAATTACTGGGGAGGCTAAGGAGTAAAGACACAGATAGGTATCACTGGAGGGCCCTTGGGTTCCTCTGTCACCCATGCTGGGAAGTGGGTGCAGTCTGGAGATCTAGTCCACTCAACAGCCATGGGACCCCCCCAACCATCACCCTAGACAGCTATTCTACCTGACTCTAGCCAGGCTTCTTCTGGTCCACCTTGATTATATGAATAGTGATATTGGGAGAAATAGGCCAGACGCAGGAAGATACAACATGATCCTACTTCTACATGGAATCTACAAAAGGTAAGTCCACAGAGGCAAAAATAGTGGACCACAGGGTACCAGGGGCTGAGGTGAGGTAGGAGTAGTTTGTGCAGTTGTTGGTAAAAGGATACAAACCTCAGGTAGATAGGAAGAATACGTTCAACATGGTTATACAACATGGTGACTGTAATTAATAACAATGTATTCTGTACTTGAAAATCACCGAGAGTAGATTTTAAGTGAAAATGCCATCATATTAATGCAAACTATACGTGTGTCTGTAATCCTTGTAGCTTTTTAAAAATTTATGACAGTCCTGGGACTGAACGTGGGGTCTGGGCACTGTCCCTGAGCTGTTTTGCTCAGGGCTAACCCTCTACCACTTGAGCCACAGCTCCACCCAGCTTTTTGGTGGATAGTTAGAGATAAGAATCTCATAGGCTTTCCTGCCTGGGCTGACTTTGAACTATGATACTCAGATCTCAGCTCTTGAGTAGCTAGGATTATAGGTGTAAACCACCTGTACCCAGCTCACAATTATTCATCAATAGATGCTCTCATCAGGCACATTATAAACCCAAGGCATGATTTATTATTAATCATAGCAGATATAAATCTATATATTATAGTCTTTTTGATCCTTTTGGGTCATATGTAATTTTAACCTCGTAATCTGACTAATCACATGTTCAAGGCATGTCATCATGAGAAATATCAGCAATATACTTTTATGATTACTTGCACTTATGCCATTGGTATATTTTGAACCCACTGTTTCTCTACGGGAATTTTCTAGTCACATAACTTTGCAAGGCTTGGATCAGTAAACTATACATTATAAAAGTCCTATAAATGAAGCACTATACTCTACATTATGTGGACATAGACAAAGATAAGGGGTTATACCATAGTCTCCTGGCAACCTCCTTTACCTGAGGACATACCACATGCCAAACCAGATGTGTGCTAGTCTGGCACACAGACAGACCAAGTGAGGACATATCCTAGTAAAGTCTAAAGATTTTCTTTAATATTAAAAATATTATTTGAAAGTTTAGTTTATTTGGTCTTGCTCTATAACCCAAGATACCTCAAGCTTTTGCTCCTCCTGCCTGAGACTCTTGAGTACTGGGATTGCAGGCATGAACCACCATTCCTGGTTTTGTTTCTTTTTTTGGGGGGGGGGTCCGGTCGTGGGGCCTGAACTCTGGGCCTAGGTGCTGTCCCTCAGCTCTTCAGCTCAAGGCGAGCACTCTACCACTTGAGCCACAGCGCCACTTCCAGCTTTTTTTTTCTGCTTATGTGGTGCTGAGGAATCGAACCCAGGGCTTCCAGCATGCAAGGCAAGTGCTCTACTACTGAGCCACCTTCCCAGCCCCATTCCTGGTTTTGAAGTGTCAGTGTTTTTTTTCTTGCTGTGGCCTGTTTTTCTCTGGATTTGCATACTTACCGTGGGACATGCCTTAGCAGGCCAGTCTCGTGGAGATAAATGTGGACTGAGACTGTACTGGGACTGAGAGGGAAGATGGGAATGAGGCTGGGAAACATGCGTGTCCCTGGCACGCGGCCTGGCAGTATGAGCTGAGGACAGAGAGGAGAGAAGAAAAAAAAAAGACATTGTTTGGAGAAACTCAGAAACAGGCTGATTAGATGCAGCCCAGGGACATTATGAAGAATAATGCAAGACAATCGCCAGGGGGCTGAGGAGTAACATCCTCGTGATGCTGCTGTTGCAAGGACACTGTGTCCTTTGTTTTTCGATGTTTCTCACAACAATCACTCTGTAAGGCAGAGTGGAAGATGAGAGAAGGCACAAAGGCCATGTCTTTTCAGGGAGAGAAAGAGAGAAAGGAGAGAGAGAGAGAGAGAGAGAGAGAGAGGGAGGGAGGGGGGGAGGGAGGGAGGGAGGGAGGGAAAGAGTCTCAAACAGAGGTAAAGAGACGTGTCAGGAGAATATGGATGAGCCTGAAGGCCAATGCAGCATTGCTGTCCAGATGTCAAGAGGGAGTGGAAGTTAGGAAATGTCTTTCCTTCCTCAGTGATCACAAAAGGAGTGGCAGACAGGTGGCTGGGGGCAAGAGGGAAACCAGCTGCTGGCACTTGCAGAAATCCCTGAGAACCTGACATAGTGAGCTGAGAGGAGCCTGCGGTGTTCACTAGGCTGGAAATGTGCTCTTTCTAATACAAAGATTTTCTCCCTTGGTGAAGGGGCTCTGCACTCTCACTGGGTTGGAGACAAAGTACTGTATGGTCAATCAGTACTTAATGAAGGCAGGCTTCCAGAGGAAATAACTGCCAAGCCACTGTCTCCCAACTTTGCTAATAACCCTCACCCCAAACCCTCATCCTAGAGTTCTCCCCACCCTTCCTCACACCTCCCCAGACAGTCTATAGGGGCTAGTTCCCAGCATCTGTGAGACTGAAGTTCAGCATCCAGTCCAGAAAAACCAGCCTCCATCTCCTTAGGTGAAAAGGAGAAGTTTAGACAGCCATGTGGCCTGGGTAAGAATGAACAGCCAGGGAGACAGGCAGTTCACAGCGATGGGGGCGGGGCAGGGGAGGGAAGGCCTCTCCTGTGTGCTCCCAACAAGTCCACCTTCTCTGGTCATTTCCTTTCCTAGATAATCATCTTGAATACTCAGAAGAAGGTCAGAAGAACTTACTGGATGCTTGACAAGTGTCCTCACTGTAGCTAAGGAACTCTGTCTAGTCCTGCAGATTTGACAAAGGACACTGTGAAAAGCCATTCTCTAATTCTCCAGGCCCCACACCAGACCAAGGTTGTAACAAGGGTTCAGAGGAGAGTGGAGAGAATGTACCATCAAATATCTGGAGATAAAAGGATTAAGCAGTGGTTCTCATGCATTCTTCAAGGCAACACTTGGTGAACTTTTTTTCTTGGGGGGGGAGGTACTTTCCAAAAATTATTATCTTTAAGTAGTTGTCCTTATAGTTAGTACTCTGAGTTCCTACAAAGCCAAAGCAAGGACTACCAGGGACCCAATTTGGATCAACTTGAACTCCAGGGCATCTGACCACAAGATACCTTGATGCAGCAGGTAGGGCAGGCATGAGTAACTTTTCTGGTAAGAAAATGGGGCCATGTGACTTTGGACCTTGATCTCAGCTCTTCTGGTTCCTGAGTTCGGTCTCTGTCCCCCTCTGTTGCATCCCTGTTGCTTGCAGAAAGGTAGAGAAAGCCTCTGGCTGCAGTCAGCTCAATCCTGCTAAAACCTCCCTTCGGCTGCTGGGACCCCCAAGGAGGCCCCAGCAAAGGCAAACTAATTACGGAAGACAGTTTTGGCTCCGATTCCATGGGCAGAGCTAGGAGGAGATGGTGAAGACATGTGTTTGGCCACAGGGCTGTTTACAGCTTGCCAATTCCAGCCTGTGATGACAGGTGTCCACAGCAGGGGGATGTGTAGGGTCCTTTCCCCTCCACCAGGGAACAGACTCACATGGTTGATGAGGCTGAACTTGGTGCCACAGAGGCATGTGAGCAGGATGGAGCCTGGGCCTCTTAACTTGTTAAGCTCAGGCAGGTATGCTGGAGAGAAATTTCTACTTGCTTAGTACAAGGTTGGGTAAGCTGGGGCAGCCAGACCCATATCGAATTCCTGACTCTACTCAGACTGGTACTGTGACTGGGGACCCATGTTTTACCCTCTTTTTTTGGGGGGTCTGGTCGTGGGGCCTGAACTCTGGGCCTGGGCGCTGTCCCTCAGCTGTTCAGCTCAAGGCTAGCGCTCTACCACTTGAGCCCCAGCGCCACTTCTGGCTTTTTTTTTCTTTTTGCTTATGTGGTGCCGAGGAATCGAACCCAGGACCTCAGGCATGCAAGGCAAGCGCTCTACCACTGGGCCACCTTCCCAGCCCTGTTTTTACCCTCTTTTAGCCTGAAGTTTTTCATCTGTAAAAGTGGGGACAGAAACTCAATTTGTATGGTTGTTGAATTAAATTTGTGCAACCCTTGCTCCTCTCCCTGCAAGAATGTTAGACTGAATCTAGCACAATGTCTGGTACAATCCCAGTAGATACCCTTGTGTTCTTCCTTCCTTCCTTCCTTCCTTCCTTCCTTCCTTCCTTTCTTCCTTCCTTCCCTCCTTCTTCTCCCTCACTTCTTTTCTTCCTTCCTTTTCCCTCTTTCTTTCTCCTTTTCTCCATTCTCTCCTTCTTTCCTTTTCCATCCCTTCTTTCCCTTCTCCTTTCTTTTTCCTTCTCTCATCCTTCTTTCTTCCAGCAACAGGCCAAAGGATAGCATGCTGATCTGCTACCCTGCACAGCTGGATGGATTTGAGCAAGTTACTCAACCTCTCTGAGTCTGGGTTTTCTTTTTAGTAAAATGGAGGTAAGTCCTTACTCAGTGGCTTAGGGTTATTGTGAACACTAAACAAGCATGTAAACATTTGAGCACAACAGTCATCACACCGTAGCAACAGTCATGTCTCAGATTTGTCTTGGCAGCACTGGGATTTGAACCCAGGGCACTTGTTTGGCTTGCACTCTACCACTTGAGCCATGCCTCTAGTCCTTGTACTAATAATCATCATGTCCATTACCCAGACTTTCTGCCTTTGTGAAACACCAGTGGTTCCACTGTCCATCATCATCAGTGATCATGGACATTCCACTTAAAGATAACTACCTAAAGAAATTTCCTCCACGAAGCACTAAGGCCAACACCACTACAAACAGTGAAGTGGAGAGGGCTCTGCACAGAACTGTGCTCAGACAAGAGCCACCCAGCCACTCCACCAGCCCTGGCCTTTCCTGGAGCCCTCCAGGCCAGAGATGCCACGTGTCATGTGCACCCACCCCTGGGAGGAGTGGGTGCGGCGGGAGGGAGCTAGTTGAGCCTGGGACACGATTCCCAGGAGGCTTCAAGTCCCTTGGAGGAAGCTTTCAGAACATTGGCCCAGCCAGAGGGACACTGGATTTCTTGTGGGTTTTTGTTTTGTTTTGTTTTTTTAAGCCCAGCAATGGGAATTTTGTCAGTTTCAATTCTCTAAGACTGGGTGTCTCCCCAGAACCCCACCCAAGCACAGCTGTTCCCCAAACTGGGGTCCCACAATTTAGCAAATGTCTAAGCCAATACAGCAGAAGCTACAAATCACAGTGTGGCTGGAAGCAGGGGTTTGAAGTAGATGGGCCTTCTTTTGTAAGATGTACATGGTAGCCCCGATACCTGGAAACATCATTAGGACGCAGTGCAATGAGAAAGCACTTAGCATGGTACCTGGCACTCCCAAGTGCTCAAATAAGCAGTTGCTAATGATAACAACGGTGCTGCTGTGGTTTCCCCTTGGGTCCACATTATTCTCAGATCTCCAGTCCTCCATGGTGCTGGCATCACAGAAGTACTCCTGTAATACTTTTAGTGGGCCAGAGTAAGAGCCAAAGAAAGGAAAACATTCTTTCTGTTGAGTTTCAAGGAACTCCTCAAACATGTATGCAAATCCTCAAAAGGCCAGTCTCTTCCTCACCTCCTTTGGGAAGACTGTTTTGGCAAATATACCACTTGCCATGTGGAGCTCAGGACTTCTAGGCGCAATGTATTTTCTTGCTGGCTACCTGCAACTTTGCATGTCTCTTAAGCTGTTTCAAGTTAAACTAGCTGTTTACTAGAAACATCTATGCTTCTATTTTTTTTCCTCTCTAGAACCATATGGAATGAACTTACTCACTTTTGCCTCTGGCAGTTGTTTCTTTCTTTCTTCTTTCCTCCTCCTCCTGCTCCTCCTCCTGCTGCTCCTCCTCCTC
>NW_012267218.1:23148906-23203009 GCF_000151885.1 Dipodomys ordii | reverse complement strand
CCTCCCCCTCCTCCTCCTCCTCCTCCTGCTGCTGTTCTTCCTCCTCCTCCTTCTCCTCCTTCTTTTTGTGGCAGGAGTGGGATTTGAACTCAGGGCTTCACGCTTACTTGGCTTACTTGCTTAACTGACATTCTACCATTTGAGCCATGTCTCCATCCCTACTAATTATTATTTGCTAACTATTTTGTGGATGAAATCTCAAGATTTTTCTGCCTGGGCTGACCTTGGACCTCAATTCTCAGGAACTCAGCCTCTTGAGTAGCTAAGATTGCAGGTGAGAACCTGGTTTAGTGCAGTTCTTTGAACATCTCTTAATTGTTAGGCTGGGCTACATATTGCTAATCTGCCTGTGTGTTGGATCCAGTCTTAACAGGAATTGTCCTTTATGCACAAGTAACTTATGAAATACATCTAACATGCAACCTCTTGGCAACAAAATTCAAGTGCAGTCCCCTGAGTTTGGTATCCCTCAAGCAGGCCCAGCTCTCCCTAGAATACCTTCATCCTTCCGTACTGTGTGACCTTGAACAAGTTCCTAAGCCTCTCTGAGCTGCATTTTCTTCATTAAGACCTTTAGCTTGGGGTTGGAGAAGTGGTTCAGGTGGTAGAGCACTAGTCAATAGGGAAACGCATCACATATAGAATTTGAGTCCTGTGTTAGACAAAAAAAGGCCTTTAGCGTACAGGTTGTACATACTGAATGAAACAATGCAAGTAAATGTCAAGCTAAGTGTAAAAGTTCAGCAAAAAATTGGCAGTCTTCTTGTTTTAAGGAGGGGAAGATTCAGAATTCCTTAAAGCAGCGAGAGAATCAGCTTTCCCTGGAGATATAAGGAGGGGCCTGGGTTCTGAAGTGAATTCATCCTAGGCCAGACAGACAGAAAGAAGATCTTGTGGCAAACAGTTGGAGGCCACCACTATAGGCCTTGAGCCATGTGCCAGCTCTATCCTTTCCAGCAAAGGAGCCTTGGAGTTAACACAGCCAAGCCTGATGGGACACTTGCCAACTTTCCAGTCAACTCAGATGTCTGTCTTATATGGAAACTCAAATGTGGCCTCAATTAAAGTAGCTCTTGAGCTCGGTGCATCCCCAGATACTAGCAGGGGTACTGGAGAGGCTCTGATAACCGGAGAGGCCTTTGATAACTCCCAGGGTTAGGAAGATCGGGCCAGGAAGAAGTCCTGGAAGGCCAGTAGGGGACATACTGCAGCTCTCACTCAGAGGGGAGGGGAAGGAACTGCAGGTGGGTCTAGACTGAACACAGAGCCATTTCCATGAGGAAGGGTAGTCTGGAATTCTGGAAGAGAGGATTTTCCTGTACCTTGCAACTAAGACCTCCAGGCAGTCTTTTCCCATGATAGAAATAACAGTGTTCTGCATGATCTTCTTCAACTTGTGGCACAGAGCACGAAAGCCTCACACACATGGGGGACATCATGACGTCGCATGGCTTCCAGACTGCCCACACGATTGCACTCATCACAACCTGATTCTGCTAGACCCCTTGCTGGACAAGACAAAGCCTTCCCTGAGAGGCAAATCCCATCTCACCAGATGAGAAACAGAAGCAAAGCTACAATAGTGGAGAATGTGCTAGAACTCGGAAGTCCTGCTTGTTGCCAAGCATCTCCCCACCCACCCCAGAAGCTCCTTCCATCACCTGATGCTTGCATAGCGGCTTGCTTGTCATGCCTCCTTAAAGAAACACTCTGCCCTCACCCCCCACCCGGCCCCGCCAGCCTTAGGTACCCGTGTCAAGCTAGATGTCTGGCACATGGTCAAGACAAACAAGGTTTACCCACATCGTGTGCCCTTCCCTCTACAGTGCCCAGCTGCACTTTCATGTGTTTCAAATGTTTACGTTACCCAGCTCTTTGTTATTTCTTGCTCAGGATGTTGGAATGTCTGACATTCCAGGGTCTGTGCCCTGGTGCCCATCTTGCTGAGCTGTGTTGAACACAGTGGGAGAGGGATCATAGAAAAGGAGGCTACTACCTAGGAGATGTACAGGCAAGGGCTGAGACTTGAGGGGTGTCCAGGGATGCATCTGGTATTCTGCACCCTCACATGCAGATAAAGCACCCACACCTGTTATCACTAGGTACCAGGCCCTTCTTGGACACAGCTGGTCAGTTTTATTTGGAGCAAGTTCCTTGATTATCTGGAGAGCTGAGCCGATGAGACTGACACAGTCTAGATCAGGAATGGGGCATATGGGCTGGCATGAAGCCTTTGAAGTGCAAACACTTATCTTTTCTTCTATTCCCAATTTGTGAATAAGAATTCTCCCATGCTCAGAATCAGTCTCCTGTGCCCAGCTCTGGCTGAGGGGACCAGGCCCGGCATCGTTCACTGCCAGTAGCTGTCCTTGCTGCATCTCGGCATCCCTGATAAGCCCCCTGGTCCTGCACAGGCAGAAGCCCATGTTTCTGCTAAAATGCCACAAGCAGAGGATGTGATATTTAAATGAGGAATCTAGGTTGGCTTTGATTTTCATGTCCACTAACATCACCAGATGTTCACTGGAGACGAGAGACTGACACCTTCCCTCTCCCCAGCCAAGGACCCTGCAGGACTCTCCACACTACCTTCCCTCTGGCATATGTCAACAGCTCTGGATCATACTTGGTGGCCAAACCTCAGATATCTCAGGGCCTAAACCCTGGGTGGGAGGTAGAACTCAGCACTGAAGCAAGATTTTGGCGAGGTCACTTTCAAAACCCTGCTTCTACGCCTTGGCCACAGCTGAGCCCAGTCTTGCCCTCCATTGTTCCCCAGACTCCAGAGGCAACATCATGGCAGCCCCCAAGCTTCAAGACAAGGAGAGAACCTCCTAAGGCTGCTCGGCAATTGCATTTTGGATGAGCCTTCACGGTTCCTTGCTGTCCCCAGGCAAGTCAGCACCTTGGCCAGCAGCACTAAGTCCTGGATGCTCCCAAGAGGCCATACAACGGACTTGGGAGACCTGATCCCACCTAATGCTTCTGATATGCCTACCTTCCTTTAGGAGAGAGCCCAAGTTGGGCAGGGCCCAACAAGAGATGGATGTTACACTATAGAAATGTTGCTCACTTTTCTGGCCTCACCTGCAAATGCAATTTCCTTGAGTAGCTAACACTTCCCCATCTTGACTGTCCTACTCACTATTCATTCTTTTTTTTTTGGTCCAGTCCTGGGGCCTGAACTCTGGGCCTGGGCGCTGTCCCTCAGCTCTTCAGCTCAAGGCTAGCACTCTACTACCTGAGCCACAGCCCCACTTCCGGCTTTTTTCTTTTTGCTTATGTGGTACTGAGGAATCGAACCCAGGGCCTCATGCATGCAAAGCAAGTGCTCTTCCACTGAGCCACCTTCCCAGCCCTCACTATTCATTCTTTAAAAAAAAATTTGGGGGGGCTGGGAAGGTGGCTCAGTGGTAGAGTGCTTGCCTTGCATGGCTGAGGCCCTGGGTTCGATTCCTCAGCACCACATAGCAAAAAGAAAAAAGCTAGAAGTGGCTCTGTGGCTCAAGTGGTAGAGTGCTAGCCTTGAGCTGAAGAGCTGAGGGACAGCGCCCAAGCCCAGAGTTCAGGCCCCATGGACGGACCCCCCCCAAAAAAAATTTTTTTTGCCAGTCCTGGTGCTTGAACTCAGAGCCTGGGCATTGTCCCTGAGCTTCTTTTGATCAAGGATAGCACTCTACCACTTGAGCCTCAGTGCTACTTCTGGCTTTTTCTGTTTATGTATTGCTGAGGAATCGAACCCAGGGCCTCAGGCATGCTAGGCAAGCACTCTGCCACTGAGCCACCTTCCCAGCCCTCCCTATTCATTCTTCAGATCTTATCCTGGATGTCCTCTACTCTGGAAAGCTTTCTTGGGTCTGCCAGCTAAGCTAGGGTCCTATTCCTCACAATGCACAGAACATGGCACAGAAGCACCACATCTAAGGGAATTACTCACACCTTAGCTTTTTATGCTTATCAAGATGGTTCTGGAAAAATAGGAGGAATCATTTATTTTCTAATTTGTACCCAGGTGCTCCATGCCTCATGAGTGCCTCATCCTACTATTGTGGGTCTGTACAGCACTTAGAACTTGTCTAACCACTGAACTAGCCTTTTTGTTTCTGATGTCCACCAACTGTCTATGCCCCATTCCTAGAGTAGACTGTAACCCTGAAGAGGGGGGCACTCTGGCATTGCTTCCTCCTGTGTCTGCTCAGGCACTGATCACCATGAGTACTTCAAATGCATCTTGGTCAATGTAAATATTTGTTGGCTAAACAGAATGTGAGATTTAAAAAAGTACAAAGAATTAGCCTGACAAGAAGAAGGAAGAAAAACAAGGAAAGAAAAAAAAACTTACTGAAAAATGTCTTTGGCCTACAGGGGAGATACTGAGTAGAGTGATGTGTTGGTCCATTTTCCTTTTTTCAGGACAACTTTAACAACAGTGATAGAGCCAGATGCTGGTGCTCACACCTATAATCCTAGCTACCCAGGAGGCTGAGATCTGAGGACTGTGGTTCAAAGCCAGCCTGGCTGGGAAGTATGCAAGACTTATCTCCAATTAATTACCAAAAAGTTGGCAATGGTGCTGTGGCTCCAAGTGGTAGAGTACTAGCCTTGAGCAAAAAAGCTCAGGGACAGTGCCTAAGTCATGAATTCAAGCCCAAGGACCAGCATAAACAACACAAAATCATAATAATAGTACTACCCAAGGGAGAATGATGGAAGAAAGGGGAGATTGATTGTAATACATTGTTTACATGCACGGAAATGTCACAGTGAAATTTTCCTTGTTTAACTAATGTAAATAAAAAATACTATAGTTCAGCCATTCCTTACTGTCCACAAACAATTGGTTTCAGGACCCATGGCATCAAGATCTGTGGATGTCTCTTATATGAAATGGTATATCTCTGCAATCCTCTTGTATTCTTTAAATAATCTCAAATTGATTATTATATGTATATGCCATGCAAGCAGGTATTATTCAGTATTGTTGTGGAACAATGACAAGCAAGCAGTCTGCATAGTATAGATGCAGCCTTTTCAGGCTCAAGCACAAAGGACTCATGGGAGGTAAGAGGTGAACAACTCAAATGTGAGTGCCAGAGAAAGAGAGAAGATTTGCACAATGGCAGGAGGTTGTAAGAGCTGCGACCACACATCACTTCCTCTGTGGATTCAGTGTAGTGTTCAATGTGAGGTAAATTCAAGCTTTAGTTTTTGGAATTTTCTGGATTTTTTCAAACACTTTTGATCCACTGTTGATTGCATGAGCAGATACAGAACTGCAGATACAGAGGACCAGCTGTAATAGCTGCTGTACACAGGGATTCTATTTAAGTTCTGCAGCAGCCTGTGAGGTCTGTAATGTTGCCTCCCTGGGCCAGACTTCACAGGTGAGAAACTAGAGGGCAGAATGAAGTTTGGAGTCTGGTACATGTCAGATGCTCAAGCCTGCATGCTGAATACTAACTACCCTTTACTTCTTTATCAAAACCTTATTACCCTGCAAAGCCATGTGTACTTTATTTTCTGTGGCTACAGCTCCATTGCTGAGTCGGATGATAGGAACAGCCCTGTTCCTCCCACCTTTGGGCTCGGATCCAGGCACCCCTCCCCAAACTGTCTCGGTGAGCTGGCTACTGACAGGCAAGAGGAATCCATGCCAGGTCCAGGAATAGAGCCTAAAGGGAAAGACAGGCTGTGTGGTCAGAAGCAATACTCAGGCATAGGCTCCTGCTCATCCCTCCTAGACGTCAGATTAAGACCTCTGAGAACAGTATGAATGAAACTTTTTTAAAATCTGCAATAGGTGTCTTATTTATTAAATAGATTTGAGAGAATGCTAAGGGATAAGTTAGCCTGAGTTGCTTCAAATTTGAAGCTACAATCACACTTGGACCAATGTCCAAGTGACTCTGGAATCAGAGTCTGGTATTCAGATAAATGATTCTATCGCAATAAAATCAACTTTCACAGTCACATAGGTAGCATTGTTTTTCTAAGTGAGATGCTAATATTTATGGTGAGGAATCCAAACACAAAAACTCCATACACACAGAAATATAATTTCAGTAATTATAAGAATTATATTCCCAACAACTGGGGAGGGAAGGGATAGCAGGGGAAAAACAAAGGAGGGGGTAACAATGCTTGATAAGAAATGTACAAATTACCTTACTCATGTAACTGGAACCCTATACAGTATCTTTACAATAAAAAATAAATAAAAGAATGATATTCCCAACAACAATATTTCCTGAATAATGTATGTCCTCTACTTTGTACTGAATATATTCTTTTGCTTTATCAGCACAAAGTCAGATGAGATAGTTTGAACCAGGTGATGAAAATAAATAATGAAACACTTGATGAAGTGAACAACTGGGTTCCTGAATGGACCTTTTATGTTTTGCTCACCCATAAATCCTCAGTGATTGACATATATGAGGCACTTGGTAAGGATTTGCTGAATGAATGAATGTTGGTTTTTTCCCATACCCTCCAAAAGCAGGCAGGAGCTTGGGGATCTCACATCTCAAAATCGAGGATATTCTAAAATGCTCAACCCCAAGTCAGAGATCAAGGAGCAGGAAAGAGATGAGAACACCTGATTGACCACCATCCCACCCAAAGGAGAGAAGGAAGAAACACTGGGTCACCAAATCAAGACTGCTGGACCACTGAACTAGGCACTGATGGCTTACACCACCAGTGATCTGAGGATCACTGAGAGCTGAGGATCTGAGGACCTGAGATCTGAGGATTGTGATTCAGAACCAGCCTGGGTAGTAAAGTCCATGATGCTCTTATCTCCAATTAACCATACACAAAAACAAAGAACCAAACCAGAAGTAGAGCTGTGGCTCAAAGTGATAGAGTGCTAGACTTGAGCAAAAAAAATCTCAGAGACAGTACCCAGACTCTAAGTTTAAGCCACACAACCAAAACCAAAATTAAAACCAAAACCAAAATAAAACAAAACAGAAAGCCACTGGATGCCTGAGTCCTGGGCAGGAGTGTATTTGAGAGGGTGGAAGAGGTTCATCAGCAAGCACAAGATGCAGCAGCCCCTCATAGACAGTCAAGCAGTGAAGAGGCTCAGGCTGCTGGACACAGGAGCTTGATAGAGGCTCCCTCAAGGCAGATCTGGAACACCTAGGTGGTTCACCAGTCTGTTTCACCTACCTGGTCTTAGAAACCTTCCACCTTAATGAGAGCACTCACCTGGTCTAGGAGGACACAGGGCACATGAAGTCACCCCCCAGAAGGCTCCCACACTGCCACAACAGTCTTCCTGTGTAGTTAGCTCCAGCAGAGGGTCAGCACACTGGAAAAGAGGCCATGGACACCTGTGACACCTCACCCCCATCATTTTTTCCTCTTGTTGTACACAAGATATCCCAGAAAAGTCCAGGACATAGAACTTACCCCCCCACACACCATCACATACACGTATTCTGCCAGAGAATGCCACTCCCCAGGCTAGGGAGAAGTGTTTGGCCAATGTAATGGAAGGAAGCAGAGAAGGCTGCATCCATTGTATCATACCCTAACTTTGTGTTGGAGGGTCCACCCGAGACACATGATCTACTCTGTGTAATCTACCACCTTCTGAGTCCATTAACACTTCTTAGACAGGCTCCCAAAGGATGAGATTTCCTCCATCAACCTCCAGAGAACTGGGGGTCACCCCAGTGAGAGCTCTCCCAATGAGTAGGATCCCAGGCCAAAGCTGGGGGTGATCTGAGACTCGGATCTTTAGCTTTTGCCTGTATTTCTTCCAGTCCTCTAACCTCAAAAATACCAACTGCAACAAGTAAAGCCATCATGAGTCTGTTCTAGCTCCTGTCCTTGGGAACTTAGCCTGGCCTCCCAGCAGGAGCTGAGGATGCCTCCGGGGAAAACAGAGCACCTCTGATCTTTGGATCACCTGGGCTATGTTTTTTTGTTTTGTTTTGGTCGGTCATGGAGCTTGAACTTTGGGCTGGGCACTGCCCCTCAGCTCTTCAGCTCAAGGCGAGAGCTCTACCACTTGAGCCACAGCACCACTTCTGGTTTTCTAGTGATTTATTGGAGACCAGAGTCTCATGGACTTTCCTGCCTGGGCTGGCTTTGAACCGTGATCCTCAGATCTCAGTCTCCTGAGTAGCTAGGATTACAGGCATGAGCCAATGGTGCCCGGCTCATTCCACATCTTTGTGGCACAAGTTGAGAGACTAGAAATTAAACTCCCAGGTTGTAGGCTCAGTTCTTAGGTAGTCAGGATTTTCTGAGACCAAACTCAGGCTGGTGACAGTTCCTTTGGCAGGGGACTTCCTCTATCCTCTCCTGTATGCCCGGTACTGACAGGGACTATGTGCAGCCCAGTTAGGAGGCCCTGCCTCTTCACACTCGGCCCTTTTTCTGCCCTGGTTTTCTTATCTGGGAGATGAGAGAATGGGAGGTCATATTCCATAAGAACAACAAAGGACAGAGAAGAGCAGAGTGCATGGTGGTCACTGTTCTGGAAGCCCCTAGGACAGAGGCTGGGGGAGGGAGATGCATTCTCACCTGTCCATTCACAGTATTCAGGTAACATCGGCCCAGGAGTCCCTGATGCCCGGGCACCACTGGGGGAGGTGGCCGAGGAGGCTCTCCCGCCCGAGCAGGAATGCTGTTACTGTCCCAGTGGCTGTAGCTGGTGCTGGCAGGAAGTCGGTATGGGGGTCTAGTTTCCACACTGTTCTCCTCTGGGGCCCTGTCGGCCTCTCCTCGCACCCGTGCCACCTGATGGATCTGCACAGATGCCTCAGGTGGGTGGTTAATGTGCACCTTCACCAAGGAGGGGTTCACAGAGGCTGTACACAAGGGCTGGGGTCAGAGCTGGGAAACATACGCCACCCTCACTCTCCCCCACCTCCAAGAGTGCTGACAGCGCTAGGCCAGGTAGTCATGGGCAGTGTGTGTCCTCCAAACTTCCCTGGCACTCTTGTGTTCTGTAGTTGAAACCCCAGAGAAATCCCCCATGGGGGACAAGATGAGTCATAAACTCCTTCACAGGAGGCCCCTTAGTGTAAAGTCCAATGGCATTGTGATTTGTTACTCAGAGCCTTGAGCAATAGCCCTGACCCCTGCCTGGTCCTCCTCAATGCCTTTGCCTACGCCAGTCCTCCCCTCTGCCGAGCCAAACACCGCCCATGGTCGAGGGCTCACTGCACCAGTCATGTAGCCTTCCCAGAGTACTCCAGGCTCAGGGGTCCCTCCATCTCCCAACTCCTACAGAATTGTGTTCTTTCGGTTGCTTGCTTGCTTTTTTTCAACTTTAATTTGGGACTTACTAACAGAAGCCAGGGAAAATGAAATGTTGTATGTTGAAATCCAACT
This sequence comes from Dipodomys ordii, assembly GCF_000151885.1. NCBI lineage: Eukaryota > Metazoa > Chordata > Mammalia > Rodentia > Heteromyidae > Dipodomys > Dipodomys ordii. The sequence goes on along the minus strand of NW_012267218.1, from coordinate 23,193,655 downwards.
TCCCATCCATCCTTCCTCTTTCTACTGCCCAGGACTGTGGATTCCCTGAGGGCAGGATGCTGCCTGTTTCCTGCTTGACTTCCCCATCACAGGATAAGGACAAAAACTTGGGATGAAATTCAGATGGAAGGGGGAAAAGAAATTTAGGAAATGAAATGGGAGCCTTGTGGGTAGAGGAGAAAGAGGGAGTCTGACAGTGAAGGACGAGCTGGAGACACTTCCCTGCTCCTGTCCAGCACAGCAGGGCTGACCAGCTATCCTACCTGGTACTCCCCGCAGGCTCCTGGCTGAACACTCACCCAGCTGATTGGAGAGAGGCAGCGTGAAGGTGGACCGATGCAGGGGGCTTTCCAGTAGGGCCCTGTGGTGGGATCTGCTCCCTGGAGACTCCCTGTCCTGCTGTGAGGCAGGCAGGTGGCAGAACTTCCCAGTAGAGTTGGCAGGGCACCAGCACTCATCCCGGCCGATGCAGCGGCCTCCATTCAGGCAAGGGATCTGACAGAAATCTATAACATCAACCCCCAAGTGCCATCAATCTTGTGGCCAGCTAGTTACAACAGAGAAGGGGGGAGGACAGGACACCAAATCTAGATGGCTTAGGGACTCCAGCACCCCCTGAAATGCAGGGACTTTCCATGAGGCCACACAGTGAGAAAGGGCAGATAACAACCAGCTCCAGCCTTTCTAGAAAAAGCCCTTTCATGTTTCTTCCTTACAGTAACCCAGGACACCAGGCACTGGCATTATTAACTCCCTATCTTCTCTGTCGAAAGGGGTGTAATATGCCTAGAGCCACACAGCCATGTTGTGACAAGGCTGAAGAATCAGCTCTCCAGGTAATTGGGAACACCTGATGGAATCCTCTCCCCTCCCACCCCTAATCCAAACAAGAACAGTGACTTTATTCCTAGAAAGGATCTGGGCTCCAGTCCAAGGCAAGCCTGTCCCTGTGGCCACCCCAACTTCTCAGGACCAGATGGAAACCACCATAGCGGAAAAGACACTCACAGATACGGAAGCCAGACTTGGGGTCATGGCCCTGGCCACCCTGGCTGTACAGGGTGGTGGTGTCGCCCCGCTCACAGCTGTTGGCACAGTGCCCATGGGCACAGGTCTGCTTACAGATGGTAGGAGTGAAGACAATCTTGATCTTCTTTATTTTCTCTGTGAGGTTCAGTCCTGTAGAGAGAGGACTTGTGTCCAAGAGGTAGGGATGAAAGGCGCTGCCATGGGACCGGGGGAAATCCATCCATGCCCAGGGCATTCTCTGAGTACCTTCTGGATGCCATGTCTGTGATGGGACACAATCACACCTTCGAGAAGCCCACAAATAATTAGCTTCTAAGTTCACATTTGGTACATGTTAATTCTTAACCTTCTTGATGACTATTACTTAGTTGGAGCCATTCAAAAGGAACACTTTCATGATTAACATAGCTGAATATTCAGTAACTTTTACATGTTCCAACCTAATATTTCCACTTTACAATTAGATTGAAGGTCAGAGATATTTGGGGTGCCTTATGTCATAGCCAGCAAAGGGCCATGCCTGGGCTTGAACCTAAGATCAGGGAATAAGATAAAGCTCAGGTTGGCTAAAAAGGATGATAATGGTGCTCACTTCAGCAACACATATACTGAAATTGGAACAATACAGAGAAGATTATCATGGCCCATGCACAAGGATGACACACAAATTCATGAAGTAGTCCATATTTTGAAAAAGAGACAGAGAATGATCATGATAATGTCCAGTTAAAGACAGGTTTGGGGCCTGGTTTGCCCCTGCTTTGCTTTGGATCAGACACTTTATCTGGTAGGGAAACCATTGAAAAACTTCCCAGCAAGATATCACAGATGTATCAGTGTAGAAGGACTACTGATAGGCAGAGTAGACTGGGGGCAGGTGAGGTCGTTTCATTTAGTAAGGATAATGGCAATACAAAAAAGAGATTTACAAATTCAATATGGGGATCCCAGGGAGGAGAACAGAGCCAAAAGGTTGAGGAGGGAATGGAAGGCCGGAAGTAGAAAAAGTATGTAGACCATGGGTCCAAGAAGCTTGTCCGTGCAGGGAGGACGTGGCAGGAGCTAGTTCCCAGTATCTGTAAGCAGATTAAGGAGGGCAGGCTTAGAGGAGCTGCTCTGAGAAGCAGTAGAGAGAGGATGTTCTAACAGAAAGAAGGGATGAAGGTAACAACACCGTGTGTCATGATGAGAATACAGAAATGGTGATCTTTTCCTAGTAGTAGAAGTCAGTGTTACAGAAACAGTTGGCAGTGTTGAACCAAGAAGGTTAGAATTTAAAGGAAGAATGAGGAAGAGGCACCTGGCTGGGGGTTGAAAATCATACTTGTTTATAAAGTGAGCCAAGGCATAATAGGATAACAGGCAGAGACAGAGCAGCTAAGGTCCTAGAGTACTACGTGATCAAATTCAGATCACTTATTTTGGCACCCCTGAAGTTTGACACAAAGCAACTGCTCAAATAATATTGTCACAGCTCCACTTCCAGCTTCTTGGTAGTTAACTGGAGGTAAGAGTCTCCCAGACTTTCCTGCTCAGCCTGGTTTCAAACCATGATTCTCAGATCTCAGCTTCCTGAGTGCTTAGGATTATAGGTGTTAGTCACCAGCACCTGGTTACTACTATTTTTGCTTGTTTATTTTCTTTCTTCTGTGCTGGGAATTGAATCCAGGGCCTTGCACAATTTAGGCAAGTGCTTTCATATGTATCTACAGACCTACCCTTTCAGAAGCTGTCTGTTGATTGGCCGAAAGAATGAGGGACAAAATGGCAACTCAATTCCTCACAAAGAGTGGAGAGAAAGCAGAGGTGGAATGGAGAGTGGTCTAGTGGTTTAGATATTCTTCTCCTTTAGGCCCTGAGGCAGAGCACCTTACCCCAGGGGGATGAGCGATTGTCCAGATGTACTGCCTGCTGAGTGCCATCTCTCTGTTCAAGACCCAGTCCTGTGGGCAGAGCATTGGAAGTCAGATGGCCATTGGCAGCAATGGCTGGGTAACGTCGGATGGTCCGAGATAGCCCCATGTGCTGCTGGGGAGGGCGTGTCTGGCTGAGCCCACTCAGGGTCCTGTGGAGACAAGCATGGCACCAGAGTTTACATCCCAGGAGCAGTGTGTCTCTGTGGCTTCCTTCATCTGGCTGCCCATCTCTCCACCCATGTGTGGTTGACTCCTGGATGTGGAGGTGCCCAAGACAGGAGGATGAAGGCTGACCAGCCATCTGTAGAGGGAAGGCTTTCTTCTATGTGCAATACCCAAGCTTTTGCTGTACTATTCTGGGCAAGTTTCTCAGCCTTCTGAGCCTCAGGACCTTTGACCTTTTGACTTTTTTTTTAGGACCTTTGACCTTCTAAATGATAGACTGTTCTGAGTAGCTTTGACATTCTGAGTCAAACCACTGACAGACTAGCTCCTATCCTGAAACCAAAGCCCAGGCCTGCCCTGTCAATTCTTGTTTTGTTTTGTTTTTTCCTCTGAAACTGAGACTTAAACTTAGTATCTGACCTTTTTGCTTTTTTGTGTCCAGTCGTGGGGCCTGAACTCTGGGCCTGGGCACTGTCCCTCAGCTCTTCAGCTCAAAGCTAGTGCTCTACCACTTGAGCCACAGCGCCACTTCCAGCTTTTTTCTTTTTGCTTATGTGGTGCTGAGGAATCGAACCCAGGGACTCAGGCATGCAAGGCAAGCGCTCTACCACTGAGCCACCTTCCCAGCCCATGAACTTTTTGCTTATTGGCTGGTGCTCTACCACCTGAGCCATGCCTCTACCCCATGTCATTTTTTTGTCGGTCATGGGGCTTGAACTCTGGGCTTGGGCGCTGTCCCTGTGCCCTTCAACACAAGGTGAGCACTCTACCGCTTGAGCCACAGAGCCACTTCCAGTTTTCTAGTGGTTTATTGGAGATAAGAGTCTCACAGACTTTCCTGCCTAGCCTAGCTTTGAACCGTGATCCTGAGATCTCAGCCTCCTGAGTAGCTAGGATTACAGGCGTGAGCCACAGGTGACCGGCTCCCATGTCATTTAGAGGGTTGTTTTTTTTGGGGGGGGTCCAGTTGTGGGGCCTGAACTCTGGGCCTAGGTGCTGTCCCTCAGCTCAAGGCTAGCGCTCTACCACTTGAGCCACGGCGCCACTTCCGGCTTTTTTTTCTTTTTGCTTATGTGGTGCTGAGGAATCAAACCCAGGGCCTCAGGCATGCAAGGCAAGCACTCTACCACTGAGCCACCTTCCCAGCCTCCCATGTCATTTAATGTAATCCTTTATGCATTTGTTGTGGAATAGATGCTCTCAACAAATAACTATTCACAGATCATTCAGAATCTCCCTCATTTAATTTTATTGTAAATACTATAATCATGAATTCACTATTCATGAGCCCAACACAGCAATACTTTTGTCTATTTTCTTTCTACCTTTGTTCACACACACGATTTTATGCTATTATCATCACGTATACATACAATTTAAATGGACTTTTTTCCCACTTAACATTAGATCATGCTTTATACAATTCCCATGAGGGTCAATCTACAGATTACTCACAACTTAGATGCTGCATATTTAGATTGCTTTAAAAATTTTAACTGTGGACATGTGTGTGTGTGTGTGTGTGTGTGTGTGTGTGTGTGTGTGTTTGTGTGAGTGCTGGGACCTGAACTTAGGGCCTTACACACTTGCTTGAGTTTTTCACTTAAGGCTGGCACTCTACCACTTGAGCAACACCTCCACTTCCAGCCTTTTGCTGTTTAATTGGAAATGAGTTGCTCATATTTGCTTGACTCATTTGGCTTCAAACTGAGATCCTTAGATCTCAGCTTCCTGCATAGCTAGGATAATAGGTGTGAGGCATCCAAACCAGTTTATGTTTTAAGAAAAACTTCTCCCTGCAGTCATGGACATTGATTCAGACATAAGGAAACCACTCAGACATAAATAGTAACTACTCCTTGGAAATAACAGTGCTTGAGTACATTTATGTATAAACATGTTTAACCACAGTTTGAAATTTTATGGATATCTAGATTTAGAGATTTTTTTAAAACAAATGATATGTACTGTGTAAAGTAAAAATAAATCATGAAATCAAAATAAATCTCTATTCTTCCCAGAAATTCCATTTCATAGATAAGGGAACTGAGGCTCAGCCAAAGCATGGCAAAAGCTCAAGGTGATTGTGAAGAAAGATACAGAAATTCTAGAAGCCTCAGGGAAAGCTAGACTTCAGCTGGTGCTTAAGGGATGGGTGAGTAAGATTTCAAAAGCCCATAGTGTAGCCTTCCAGATAAGAAAGTACTGAATGGAGAAGAGGAAAGGGAAGGAAACATTAGCTATTAAGTTTGTACCAGCTTGCAGGCATCATGCTAAGTGCTTTACGTATCTTTTACTTGATCCAACAACTCCGTGATCAAAAACCTCTGTTTGGCCCAAACCAGCTTAAACAAAGTAAAGAGACAAATGATCCAACAGGAAAAATATGTGCAATCATGTCACAGACAAAAGATGAATCTGCATAATATCTTAAGAAATAGAAAAGACAGAGGCTACCAGCTCTAAAAGAAAAAACCCCAGCCAGGCTCCAGCGGCTCACGTTTCTAATCCTAGCTACTCAGAGGATGAGATCTGAGGATTGTGGTTCTAAACCAGCCTGGGTAGAGACTCTTATGTCTAAATAACCAGCTAACGGCTGGAAGTGGAGCTGTGTCTCAACTGGTAGCATACTAGCCTTGAACAAAAAAATCCAAGCTGGAGCTCAAGGCCCTGAATGCAAGCCCCAGTACCAGCACAAAAACAAAAGCAAAAACAAAACCTTCAAGGGATATGAATAAATGGCTTACAGAAAACAAACATTTTTTTTCAACTTAGGGAAATATGTTCAATCTTCTTCCTTATAAGAGATGTGTAAATGAGAACTATGAGACAGCATGTTTTACTCCATCTGACTAGCACAATTCTTGGTGAGACTGTGCCCTCTCAGATGTTGCTGGCAGGAGTGTAAGTTGACACAACTCTTTCAGAGAGCAAGTGAACAATGTCCTCTTGTGGCATAGTGCATGTGATTCCACCTTTAAAACTACAGATAACCCTACTGTAGTGGGCACTGGACCCTGCCCACATCCATTTTAATGCTGGTACATTCCGAACAGCTGCAAGGACAGTAGCCAAAGCTTATACTTACGATTTCTCAGTCCTGCTATTGGCCAATGAGAACCATGTGACAAGATCCTCCTATCACCATGGCCATACCACCAATGACTATCTCAAAAGGGAAGATCAAAGGCCCTAGACACGTTGTGTCAAGGTGAAACAACTTCAGAAGCTCTGAATTCAATCAGCTCAAAGCTTGATTTCCTGGGAAGTCCATCCTTGCTTGTCTTTCTCCACTATTCCATTCTTCTGTCCTTTCTCTCTTCGTGCTCCCCCAATAAGCCACATATACCCAAATCCCACCTCTAGGGACTTCAGCTAAGACACCTACAAATGGTCACACTGATGCCGAAAAAAGATTATTCATTCATTGCAACATTGTTTTGAAATAGAGTATTTTTTACAGAATAGAAACAATCCAGTGTCCTTGAGTAGAAGATTGCTTAAACAAGGATCTGAGCACAGAATGGATTAAAGGTGGCTGGAAACAGAAGTGGCTCCTCACTTCTGTAAGGAATGATATTTAAGACACATTGAAATGTGAAAACACAACAGTCTAAATCTCACCTACAGACTGTTTTTATCTAGGCTGTGACTTAGCAATGTTCTCTTTCAAACTTTTTTTTTTGGGTCGGTTATGGGGCTTGAACTGGGCCTCGGCACTGTCCCTCAGCTCTTCAGCTCAAGACTAGTGCTCTACTCCTTGAGCCACAGCGCCCTTCTTGTTTTCTGGCAGTTTACTGGAGATAAGAGTTCCACAGACTTTCCTGCCTGGGCTGGCTTTGAACAGCAATCCTCAGATCTCAGCCTCCTGAGTAGCTAGGATTACAGGCGTAAGCCACCGGCGCCTGGCTTCCAACCATTTTTTAATGATTGGAAAATAAAAAGTAAAAAGAAAAATCATATTTCTTGACATGAGAAAACTATATAAAATTCAAATGAAAGTTTCTATAAATAAAGTTTCATTGGAACACAACCAGGCTCATTGTCTGTGACTGTTTTTACTCTCAACCATGCAGTTGAGAAGTTGCAGAAGCATTTGTTATAGGAAGCCAAAAATATTTACTATCTGACCTCTTATAGAAAGAAGAAGCTTGCTGATTCCCAGTGTGGAGCATGTGAACTTTTTTGTCAGCATACAGAAAATAAAGATTCATGTTGTGTTTATTTGACATAGAGAAAACAAGAATCCATATTGTGGTTATTTGCATATTCATGAAGCAACCTTGGAAGGATACCCTGGAAAATTAATAACAGTGGTTACTTATGTGGGAAAGGCAAAGAATAGGAAGTAGAAGGGAAGATCAGCCAGTGCAGCGATTTAATGAACAGTTACTCTGTGCTGGATTTTGTGCCAATAACACACAAGTCACATGCATCCCCTCACATAGGCCTCTCTGTAAGGTAAGAATAAGGTACTCACTATCCCCATTTCACAGTTGGAAAAACAGTTGGTGTGGAGGTTCTAGACCTTGTTGTAGTACAAAACTCCTAAGTGCAGAAGTCCGGTTACTACACCAGGTTAACGTCATCCTAAATCCACCCACTTGTGTTATTAGTTTAGTTTATTACCGTTTTACAGTCGAGGACACTGAGGCTAAAGGATATAACAGAACATCCGATGTGGATCTTTTCCGGGGGAGGGGTGCTGGTGCTTGGGCTTGAACTCAGGGCCTCATGTTTATGCCTGGCTTTTTTACTCAGGGCTGGAACTCAACCATTTGAGCCATGCTACCCTATCTGGCTTTTTGTTGGTTAATTGGAGATAAGAGTCTCACTGACTTTCTCTCTAGGCTGGTTTTGAACCTTGCTCCTCAGATCTCAACCTCCTTAGGAGCCAGGATTATGAGCCACCAGCACACAGCAGGTTTGGGCTTTTATGGTGGAGGGCCTGAAACACTGGGAGAAATATCTCTGCTGTATGGACTGGGTAAAGCGGAGTCCCTGAAGATTTCAAAGCAGGAAAATAACATGGTCCAAGAAGCAGTCTCTCCTCCTTCACTCATTCAAGAAGCATTTATGAATAAGTTTAATATGCTAGGCACTCCAGCTCAAGAAAAGCAAAACCCTCTTCCCATCTTCAGTCCAATTGATAGGGAATAGGCAATAGAAAGATAATAACAACACAAAGGAACTAGGGAATGGTTGGCAGGGTATCTCGGTACATTTTGCTAAACATCATGCTTTGCTGTTGTCCTGGAGTAACAGCTCACTATGATTGAGGCTACTTCTTGGTATGGTCCCCAGCAATGACACCAATGGGAACTTTCCCAACTGCAGAGGTTAGCCAGAGGCCTCACTTACATCTCATATAGTTATGGTTTCATGCACGCACCTCCTTGCAAATCACCATCTTGGTTGGCTCTGAGGATGCCTTATTAGGTAAATCACTCCTTGTTCCCCAGTTCCTAGAAAAGCCCTCCCATTTCTTAGAAAACTCCACAATTATGGAAATATCTTTAGCATAATCACCATTAAACCATATCCATAAAAGTGTCTAAGACTGATAGCTCAGAGCACTTGAATGCTTGGTTGAACTGTCTGCCCTCAGTCTCCTTTTGGGATGTACTGTTGCTTTATGATCACTTCTGCTTTAATAAAATCTGGCTTTTGCTTAAATACATCTACTCTGTTAAAGAGTCCTCTGTGTGTTGGCCCCTGAATTTTTTCTTCAGTGAAACCAAGAACTTGCCATCTGTCTCCCCTGACACAATGGAAGCCACACAAAGGGACCAGAGCTCAGCAAAGGTGAGGGGCCCAGAATGAGCCAATATTAGCATTGAGACACTTGTGGTCTCAGGCCTGCGAAGGATGGGACAGACTTTACTAAATGATAGCTATGCTGGAAGACTTAGCTGAAGAAGACAGAGTAGTGAGGGGTGGGAGGGTTGGAGCTTAGATGGAAAGCCTTGGCTGTGGTCTGGGCAAGCAGTGACCAAGGATGGATGCAAGGGATATTGAAGACCTAGAAAATTCCCAGGAATGGCTTAGACAAGAGGGTGCAGGGGGGATTCCAGGACCCCCAGTGAGAGATCCAAGAAGTGGATGGTGGGCTTGGTCTGGGATATAAGAGTATTCCGAACCTCAAGATGGATCTTAGGATAGAAACATCCAGGAGGCAAATCTCAGGGGAGAGAGTCCCAGGCTCTCTCTCCCCACCACTGTGGTGGTGGTGGTGGGAGTTGGTAGGTGCAGAGTTAAAGGGGAGGTCTGATGCCTCTCAGGGAACCAAATGCAGACCCAGCCCAGACCAGGAGGCTCCTGCTAGCTGAAGCTGGAACTCTAACACCTCCTGATTTAAGGGGGAAAATTTTCTTAATAAACAGAATGGTCTCAGTTTTAAGTTTTACTCTTATAAATCTTTCTCCAACCTTTGGTGCCTGCTACCACTTGTCTGCTAGTGCATGATTAAACAAATGAACAAGCAATAAACTCTTATTAATGGAAAAATGTGGCAACAGCCCACCACATGTCACTCAACTGTTTGCTCTTTTCATGGGCACGTGCATACACCCGGAGCCAGGGTGGTATTTTTTCCTTTTCTTTTACATAGGCAGACGATTGTCATAGTTTCTGTTAGTAAAATTGTATCCAGCTAATTCTAATCATGGAATTAACTGTATTGATGGTCCATGTATTCCTTATGACTTCCAGGTGCTCTGACCCCTACATAAGAAATAAAAGAGTGAAGAAAATATAAAGAAGGGTTAGAAGGACTGAGGACCAGGGAATCTTAGGAGCAAATGAAGGAAGAGGCTGTGTGTGTGGTTGGGAGCTAGCAGCTAGAGAAGTAGAAGGAACAGGAGACTCAGCAGAGAGAAGAGCCTAGAGTTAAGAGGAGTTCCCAGTGCCCTCTGCTCCTAGCCAAAGCAGAGGCTCCATCTCCCTGTGAGCTAGAGTCCCATCTTGCCACAGGCCAGCTTGTCCTGGTACCTCCTTAGTGGCACAGTCTCTGAGGACCTAGATACAAAGCAAGGCAAAGGGCTAGCTCAGCCCTGGCAGAGCACTGCCCCTTCTCTCCTCCTGGCAGGTCATTCAAGCCTCATGCCCAGGCTAGGCCAGGATCAAGTGGTCTTGGGTGCTACATCCCCAGGGATCAAAGACAGAAAGCTATCTGGGGACAGCATACTCCGCGGGCAGCGCCTGGTGGGAGTGAGTAGCTGTCCATTGCCTGGAACAGTGATGTGGCATCATTTACACTCCAGCTTGAAAGGGTGCGAGCCAGTCCTCTCCCAGGTGTCTCAGATCACCCTTGTTGCTGTGCTTGTGTGTACCTATCCAATCTTTCAGCCTCACTGATTAGCTCAAGGTCCCCACTGAACCCCACCTGGTTGATGGTGAGTCACACTCTGTTTTGAGGCTTAGGCCTCTAGCTTCTTCCTTAGCCATACCCAGATATTAGAGGACTGGACCCCTGTCCTTCTGGGGCTGCTCAGAGGACCCTAGAAGGGGCCTATGGGAGGCCCCCTCCAGGATGGAGGAATTGCAAGGGAGGAGAACCTTGAGAGTCTCTCATGCCCAGAATGCACTCTGTCCTGCTTCCCAGTCAGCAAGCAAAGAACATACCACCTGTTTCCCGGCAGGTAAATAAGTGACACAGGGAGGCTCTAGCTCTAGGGATCTTGCAGAATGTTGGGGAGCGGGACACCCAACCTCAGGCTGAGGCTTTGTCCTTACTTTACAAGCAGTCCTCAGTTGCCCAAGCGCCCAGACTCAGAAGAGCTTCATCCCTCTCCACCCTGCTGCTTCTGTCAGCTGCCAGTGCTTCCCACTATCAGCCTAAGCACCCCCACATGCTGTGTTATCTTTGTTCTCTCCTGGCTTGGCAAGGGAGCAGGGTAGAACAGTTAGTTCAAGTTGCCCAAGAATTGGACTCCTACCTGGAGCACATCAAGGGCAGAGATGAGAATAAACGCAGTCCCTCAGAGGCTATCTAGGGCCTAGGCAGCACCTCTCTTTTTTTTGGCGGGGGTCCGGTCGTGGGGCCTGAACTCTGGGTCTGGGCACTGTCCCTCAGCTCTTCAGCTCAAGGGTAGCACTCTACCACTTGAGCCACGGCGTTACTTCTGACTTTTTTCTTTTTGCTTATGTGGTGCTGAGGCATGCAAGGCAAGTGCTCTACCACTGAGCCACCTTCCCAGCCCCAGCACCTCTCATTTTTACCTAGTTCTCCCAAGTGTTAAATTCCTGGAGCAATAGCCTTGTCCCTCCCACAAGGAAGAAGAAACTTGGCAAGAGTTATTGCCTCATTCTGGGCTGAGCGGGATCAGACCCGGGGTGGGGAAGGGTCCAGGTCTTACCATTTGTATATCCTTCATGGAGTCACCATAGCACTGAGCGTCCAATAGTGATCACACTGAACTCCAAACTCTTTCATGACTTCTCTCAGCTCTCCCACTTCACTGGAGCCATTCCCCAGCCAGGCTGGGCTCCATTGTGCAGCCAGCCAGAGCTAGGAAGCAGTCTGAATCCTTTGGCTCCAAGTTTCTTGGGAGGGTTTGTCAGTATGTGGGATTTCATAAATTCATCATACAGTCACTACCAAGGTGCACTCAGGCATCATGGAACTGGCATCTCGCCTATCCACCAGGAGCTTACCATCCACCCAGGGGAGGTCTAGTACATCTGTTGCCTTTGCATGAATTAGAAAAGAGGCCCTCCGAGTGGCCAATGACAAAAGTTGCTTGACTTCCTTCAGGCTGATGCAAGCATTATGCCAAGGTGGGAGAACCAGAACACAAGCTAGATTTTAACCCCATTCAGCCCAACCAGCATGTTTGGTACAGGATGCCTCACACATACACTCATACACAGCAGCCTAGGGCCAAGGTCCTGCGTGAGAACCTTTAGGAACAATCAGAGAGGGAAAGCATGGAGACTGTAGGACTAAGAGCCTCATGGCCAACTAAGCTGCCCAGTCCACATGTTCCAGGCCCATCTTAGACAGTAGCATCCTTGGATATGGATAGCTAGAGAAGGCTTTGAAAAATTAGGAGATGTGAATGAGAAGACAGGGCAAGAAAACCATGAGCCCAAGGAGCAAACTCAAAACTGTGCTGCCCCTGCTGGTGCTGGTGGCTCATGCCTATAATCCTAGCTACTCAGGAGGCTGAGATCTGAGGATCACGGTTCAAAGCCAGCCTGGGCAGGAAAGTCCATGAGACTTTTCAATTAACCATCAGAAAACCAGAAGTGGTGCTGTGGCTCAAGTGGTACAGCACTCTCTTTGAACTGAAGAGCTCAAGGACAAAGCCCAGACCCAGAGTCAAATCCCACAACCACCACCACCACCAACAACAACAAAACACACAAAAAACTGTGCTGACAGCTGAGTATCCAGGCACTGTTGGCTCATGCCCGTAATCCTAGTTGCACTTCAGAAGGTTGAGATTAAGGCTCAAGCTTCACAGCTAACCTAGGCAAGAACGTCTGTGAGACCCTTATCTCTAACCACCAAAATGCCAGAATTGGAGCTTCAGCTCAAATGGTAGAATGCCAGCCTTGAGCGAAAAATCTAAACGACAGTGCCGTGGCTTTGAGGCCTCAAGTACCAGTATTAACACAAAACAAAACTATGCTGACAATGATGTGCAGGGGTTAATGAGGCTTGTCTGGTAAAAAGGAAAACAGGAGGAGACAAGATGATTCTAGTAATAGCAAATATTGACATAGTTCAATTAGGCACAGGTGGCTCACACCTGTAATCCTAGCTACTCAGGAGGCTGAGATCTGAGGATCTTGAAACCAAGCTCAGACAGGAAAGTCCATGAGACTCTAACCATTAAAAAGCCAGTGAGTAACAGTGGCTCAAGTAGCAGGATGCTAGCCTTGAGAAAAAAAAACACAAAAAAAACAGAAAACACACGCCAAAAAAACCACGCAAGGGCTGGGGAGGTGGCTCAGTGGTACAGTGCTTGCCTTGCATGCATGAGGCCCTGGGTTCGATTCCTCAGCACCACATAAACAGAAAAAGCCAGAAGTGGCGCTGTGGCTCAAGTGGTAAAGCCCTAGCCTTGAGCTGAAGAGCTAAGGGACAGTGCCCAGGCCCAGAATTCAGGACCCATGACTGACAAGAAAAACAACAACAACAACCACCACCACCAAAAAAAAACAACCCAAAATCCTCCAGGACAGCACTCAGGCCCTAGTTCAAGACTAGGGCACAATCCCACTCCTCCTCCACAGTTCTCATTATGTGCCAAGTACTATACTTAATACTTCAGATATCATCATTAAAATTAGGAAGTTGGAATTATTATTTCTATCCACTTTGTAGAGGAGATACAAGCCGCCTAAGGTCACACAGCTAATGACTAACAGAGTTAATAAGAATCAAACTCAGCTACCAGAGACATGGAGCAGGAAAGTAATGGCCTAGCTTGCATGTCTCATGAATGCCACAAACCAGGGTTCTAAAGCTTGAGTGTGCTGGGCTCTGAAGCACAACCTGCTCTTCTTATCACTGCAGCCAAATTGCTGACTTTAGACTATTATCATAAGCTGCCATGGTGGAGCTGCCTGAATTATGACATGGGTGAAACCTGGATGTGGTTGGAGAGCTGAAGCCATTCTAAAGGAATGAAAACACAGGGCCTGCCAGGTGCTGCTGGAGATTAGAGGAGGTGGGAAGAGAAAGAACTGTGGGGATTGAGAGTCATTTCCCATAAAGAATCTGACATATGAGCATGTCACCACCTCCAACTTGGTCATCATGTGCCCCTAACCAGTGCTTAGCAAGCCTGACCTAGTATACAATTTAGGACCCCAGTTCTCCCAAGTATTGAATGAAATGGAACTGGTAAGATTCTTGCTTACTCTATAAGGCCAGTCTATGGCTTCAGATGAGCTGTTCCCACTGCTGGGCCTGCCCAGACAAGCCCACAGCAAACCAAGGCATGTGTGAGCCTAAGACAAGGATGCATCCCTCAGAGGCTTGGTCAATCCTGGAAGCCTGCAGCCAGCTTGCCCTTCTTGTGCTGCCAACTGTAACATCACAAACAAACAAAAAAAATCTGTAGAAACTAGAACGCCAACCTGAGAGCTTTTCATTTTGGCAGTATACTACTCAAATTCCTTAATCTATTGCTATCAATGCATAGGGTAATTTACCTTTTGTTTCTACTAGACTCTTACATTTGTTACTTTACCCAAGAGTATAATAACCCTATGCTACAGGAACCATCATTCCCTATTTTACAGATGAGAAACGAAAACACACAGAGAGACTGTTCATCTTCCCAGTGGGAAAGGCAGCTGGCACCCACACTCTGCCCATTCAACTTTGGCTATGACCAGAAGGCTCACCAGGACCTTCAAGTCTTCCCACAAGAGTATCTACTGACTGGTTGCTGCTCTGTCTAAACAGCAGGCTCAGGTAACCCCAGCATCAGGGGACAAATAAAAGTGGATGACATTCGTAGAGGACCTAGAAGGCTCCAAGTACATTTCCATATATTAAGAACACCTCCTAAAAATTCTACAAAGTAATGATGATCCTCCTTCTCCTACAGGTTTGTTTGTTTTTTAAACCTGAGGTGCCTAGGACTCAATGACTTGCTTTAGGGGGGCACAGTTAAGACTGAACGCAGGCTTCTTTGTAAAACATAAATATCTCATAGTTCCTACCTCCCATACCTCAGCATTTGGTAGGTTCTCTATCCTAGTGTAAGAATGTCAAAACCAAAACATGGAACCTTTTTTTTTTCTGGCACTCAGGCTTGAACTCAGGGTCTGGGTGCTCTCCCTGAGCTCTTTTGTGTTCAAGGCTAGTACTCTCTCCCACTTGAACCATGCTCCACTTCCAACCTTTAGTGGTTAACTGGAGATAAGAATCTCCCAGACTTGGGCTGGGAGGGTGGCTCAGTGGTAGAGTGTCTGCCTTGCATGCATGAGGTCCTGGGTTTGATTCCTCAGTACCACATAAGCAGAAAAAAGCTAGAAGTGGCATTGTGGCTCAAGTAGGAGGGCGCTAGCCTTGAGCTGAAGAGCTGAGGGACAGTGCCCAGACCTAGAGTTCAGGCCCTACAACCCACAAAAAAACAAACAAACAGAATCTCACAGACTTTCTGCCTGAGTTGGCTTTGTATTGCCATCCTCAGAACTCAACCTCCTGAGTAGCTATGATTATAAGTATGAGCCACTGGTATCTGGTAGAACCCTTTTTTTTTCCCTACCAAGAAAAGGGCTGTAGCCATGGGTGACCTAGCTGGAGACAGGGAAGGATACCATCTTATCCATAGTTCTAGGATACCACAAGAAGCTTTGATGTAACCCCCACCCTGCCAACCCATGTAGGTGGACAAATGAGGGCCAGGGTCTGAGCCCCCAGTAGGAAAATGCTGTGTGGGAGATCGGCTGGGAGTAGGAATGTAGTAGTTCCAGGATTTTGATTTGTAATCTTTGTTTTGCAAAGAACTGGGATTTTCCTCTTCAAAAAGTACTCAACTTCCTTGAATTATAGACTTTTCAAAAATATTTTTAAGGAGAAATAAGAAAAAAGAAGAAGAAGAAAAAAAAACAACCCTGCAGAATGCCTGTTCTAGCTACTCACTTCCACAGTGAATCACGGACACAAAACCACAGCTATGTGGCTAACAAAGGAACTATGTGTTTCCACATTTCATTATTGGAAATCATTTAGCAATCTTCACTATGTCATCTGCAGACAGATGCATGGCAGACAGACAAACAGACCTACCCTTCTGGGTCCTAAACACAGCCAGTTTACAAGTCATCAGATGAAAGCATGTCATCCGTTTTCCTCTTCTAATCTATTTTTTGGAAATTATCCTGCAAAACTTAAAAATCTCCCTCTTGGCCACTTTCCAGAATGGGGTGTGTGGGTGATCTTAGTGATAGAGGAAAGTAAGGAAGAGGGCTGGTTTAGTGAGTTCCAGAAAAAGAACACATGTATATTTCAGACTGTCTGTCTTCATCTCTTTCCTTCCTTCCCTTCCTTCTTTCCTTCCTTCCTTTTTTTTTGTGCCAGGGTACTGTCTCTAACCTATTTTGCTCAAGGCTAGCACTCTACCACTTGAGCCAGACCTCCACTCCTGGGTTTTTTGTAGTAAATTGTTTCATGGACTTTCTTGCCTGGGCTGGCTTTGAACTATGATCCTTAGATCTAAGCATTTAGTTGTAGCTAGGACTACAGGTGTGAACCACTGGTGCCTGACTCTTTTCTTTTTTAAAAAAAAAATTACTGTTACCATAACATCCTTTGATTGCTGAAGCTATTTTTACAAGGCTTTTCTGACTAATTCACTAACCAATGGCAGATCTACACATTGAATAACTGGGAAAGCTATGGATGGAGCCCATAAATCAGAAACTTCCTCTATATCCCCTAGCAAAGGCTGCAATCTAATACAGATTTGAGATTTTTTTTTGAGCTCAAAAGAGATTTCCTGGGGCTTGAAAAGTCTCCATCAGAACTCTGGAAGAATTTTCTCCCCACAGGTCCTGTGTCACACTTGCACCTGAGCTCACACCACTGAGCTGAGTGCTGTAAAATGTGGTCTGACTTGACAGACCTACTTGGGCATCTGCAAAGGAACTTTCAACATCTTCTATTTTCTTTTACTCCACTGTTCCCTAACCTATTCCATTCAGACAAAAATTCTGGAGGACTTAAGTAGGTCAAGTGCCATGAGTTCTCTATTTTTCAAGTCAGAGGCTGGAAGCTGCATACATATGTTCATAAACTACTGACGCTGAAGCTTCCTTAACTCCCCACACGTGGTTGTGAGGAGATGCTGCCCCAGACCCTCACCACTTTCTGGATTTTTCTGAAAAGACGCTGGGTACCTTCCTGTCTGCTCCAATCCTGGGCAGTTTGGGAGCCCAACTGGTTGTTCCTGCACTTGTCCCGTTCACCTGTAAAACATAGTGAGGTCCTGGGGCAAAATCTGGTTGCCATCGCTCTCCTCCTGGTGGAGTGGCGGGGAGGGGTGCAGTTTTGTCACAGGGGTAGGGGGTCATGACTGCTGCCAACTGTGCTGGAGAGCCTCTTCTCGCCCCTGTGGGTGCCTGCCACCCCCTCTGGCCCACCCTGGGCCCTGGAAGGCTCCTTCACTCACTGCCAATGGGAAAACCCAATGAGAAGTCTGAGGGCATGAGAGTAAATGGGAGATGCCCCCCTCCTGCTGCCTGTGTCAGGCACTCCTGGGGACGGCCCCGGACGTGGCCCTCACCTTCCCAGTGAAGTCAAAGGAAGTTAGGCTAAGTGGAAGATGGCGAGCAGGCCCGGCTCCAACGTGAAGAAGGGGAATGACTCAGCAAGATCCACAAGCCTTTCATGGGGGTGGTGACTCCGCAAGAGGCATATGGAGGTGGGGAAACCAATCACAAGACTCCTTACAGCACGTGTGCACACCTCAACCAATGGGATTAGGAACACACCCTAAGGGGGTGGAGACAAGGGACCCTATATATAGCAGGACCTGCGTGAGCGAGCACAGACACCTAGCCAAGGAGTCTCTTCTAGTCTTCTCTCATTGTTCCTTTCATTTTCAAATAAGCTAACGGTTGGCTGGAAAAACGAAACCCAAACCCTAGTTGATCTCAAAAGGTCACAAGTAACTGCTGGTCTCTTGTTTCTTGTTTCTTTTTTTTTGTCAGTTGTGGGGCCTGAACCCTGGGCCCAGGTGCTGTCCCTCAGCTCCTCAACTCAAGGCTAGCGCTCTACCACTTGAGTCACAATGTAACTTCGGCTTTTTCTGCTTAGGTGGTGCTGAGGAATCAAACCCAGGGCCTCATGCATGCAAGGCAAGCACTCTACCACTGAGCCACCTTCCCAGCCCAGTCTCCTGTTTCTTTATACTAGAGGCTCAAGGACTTTCCCTATACATCTACCTTTGGGACCCTGGCCAGTCATTTTTGTTTTCCTCTCACCTGGCTGTGCTTTTGGAAAAAAGCCTTTTATTAAATTGTCCCCACAGAGTGTGCCCTCTCTTTCCTGCCAGGAACTCTGATCCAGACCAGAAATACCATTAGTTACCAAGTGCTAAGCATTGAGTATGTGACCCAGCACTTTCTCTACATTCTTTGCTTGTTTGGCCCTGCGCCCCTGGGCAGTCGGTATTAGCAGTCACAGCATTTTGTACTGACACTCAGGAAAGTGAAAAAAACCCACAATATCCGACCAACAGAATCAGATGAAATTGAAGTCTGTCTGACTCATGCTTCTGTTCTCATCCCCGGGTCTAAAGTTCCCAGTTAGGTGGAGCTGGTTAAGAGCTGGCTTCCTGATTAAGGTTCCACAGCATAGGTTAAAACAACAACCACATCACACTTGGAAAACCCACAGTCCCTTAAGGGCCGTAGCTCATGCCTGTACTCCTAGCTACTTAGGAGGATGAGATCTGAGGATTGTGGTTTGTAGCTAGCCTGGGCAGGAAAGTCCATGAAACTCGTATTTCCAATTAACCACCAAAAGAAGCCAGAAGTGGGGCTGTGGCTCAAGTGGTAGAGCACTAGCCTTTTGCAAAACAGTTCATGGACTGCTCCCTGGCCTTAATTTCAAGCCTCAGGACAAGTACACACACACACACACACACCAGTTCTAAATTCTACTTTGCCATAACCTTCCCTAACCACTCACTCTAATGCCACATCAATGTTGTAGCTCTAATCTTTTTTTGTAACTAATGGCTTAGTGTCATTTTTTTGTTTTAGAAAATTATAGCTACTTCCTCTTTAACTATTGCTTCTTCCTATCTCTAACCACCAACCCACTGTTGAATCGAACCTCACCCTAGCCACAGCCCCAGCCCTTCCCAATCCTAACCCAAACATCCATTGCTGTAACCAGTCATCTAGACCCACCACTAAGGTGCCAGGTTAAATTTCTGCCTAACATGGAAGCCAGAGCTCCTCCTCACACCCACATTGAGATGCTTCCTGGCACCACCTTCTCCTACCCTTCCTCCAACCACCAGACTTCCATCCACAGGGCCTGAGCCAGGAACCAGCCTGTGCTCTCCTATACCAATGCCACAGGGCCTCCTTCCTGACAGCCTAGATCTCTAACATAATCAAGAGAACAGTCCACAGCAGCCCTGTGGCAGGCCTTGTCCCTAACTCTCCCCCCACCTGTGTATAGGGTTCTAAGAAGAGGACGCAATTTACAAGATGCTAACCCAGGCCCTCCATGCTGGGTGTCTGCTCCAGCTGCTCTCTTCTCAGATACCCAGTTCTGACTGTGGGCTGTCAGCCTCCTGGGCCAACTCCCATTCTATCAGCTGGATGCTGGGTTTCTTGTCCACTTCATCCTGGGTCAGGAGGCCTGCATCTCCCCTGTGTGACTCTTGAGACAGTGGTCTACTGTTGCTCAGCCTTCCTCAGGTTTACGGAGACCATCTGTTTCTTGGGGGCAGAGTCCTCCATAGGAAGCCTGGGTTAAGCCTAGGGGGAAGGACCGAAGTAGCTCCCTCTGGAACCTTCCACCTTACTCTCAGCAACAGAAGGCTAAAGGTCAAGTGCCAGGAGATGGCAAGAGGCCATGGAAACTTCTAGGCCTGGACAATGCTGGGGTCCTGCTCTAAAGTAGGGAGTGCCCCAGCCTCTGCCCAGGCAGCCATCACAAGTAAGCATACAGTAGAAGCTTTAACAATAGGTTCTACTTCATCCTCCCAGGGCGCAGCACAAGCCAGGCTGGCCTGAGGGAGAAGGGATAAGCCACGTCGCCTTTCCGAGCCTGTCCTCCTCATCAGAACAGGAACATTGGGCCTGTAGCCTTTATGGGTTATGAGAAGCATGGAGATGATGTACATACAGAGTCCAGAGTGTATTCAGTGGGTTCCATTCTGGGCTGAGCGGGGCTCAGGGCACTGGAGACCATCAGCAAACAGATAAAACCCTTTTTCTCCTGGGCCTGGCCATTTACCAGGGTAAGAAAAAACCAGTAAATCAAAGAAATAAAATAGCAAGGACATTAAGATGTCCTAGAGAAAAAGAGCTAGATTGTAAAAGGGAGTATCTGGGGTGTGGTTTCAGATGCACACGGAGTATCCAGCCCACAGGGAAGGGAGAAAGCCTGCCATTTTAGAATATTTTGAGTTGGGTTGAATTGTTTCCTCTACAAAAGGCTATGTTGAAGTCCTAACTCTGGACCCATAAATGTGACCTTATTTGGAAATAGTTTTTATAGATATACTTAGGTCTAGAGGAGGCCATACTAGACTAAGGAAGACTCCAAATTCAACAACTTTCAGTCTTGAGAAGAATAGCTGACAGACACACACAAATAGGGAAGGGGGCAGTGTGCTGCCAGAACTACAAACCAAGGTATGCCAAGGATGGCGAGGAACCACCTCATGGTAACAAAAGGCATGGGACAGATTCTCCTAATGAGCCTCCAACCCTACCATTACCTTGACTTTGGACATCTTAGTTTTCAGAACTATTTTAAGTCACCTACTAGTAGAACTTTGTTATGGAAGCCCTAGGAAATGATGTCAATGTTGGAGCAAAAGAGAATATCAAGGGCAAAGGCCCTGAGGTGGGAGTATGTCTGGTAGGTGTAGGAAAAATCTATTGGCCAGTGCAGCAGAAGAAAGGTGAAGATGGATAGCAAATGGTGAGGGTTGATGTTGGAAATGCCAGAAAGGATTTGGGGGCCAAGGATCATGTAGGTTCACACTCGGCAAGCTCTCAATAAGAAAGAGCTATCAGCTCGGTGCCGGTGGCTCACACCTGTAATCCTAGCTATAAGGAGACTGAGATCTGAAGATCATGGTTCAAAGCCAGCCCGGGCAGGAAAGTCTGTGAAACTCTTAACTCCAATTAACCACCAGAAAACTGGAAGTGGCATTGTGGCCCAAGTGGTACAGCACTTGCCTTGAGCTAAAGAACAATACCCAGATCCCAGAGTTCAAGCCCCATGGCTGACAAAAGAAGAAGAAAGAGAAGAAGGAGAAGAAAGAGCTATCACACCTTGGACAGAAGGTCCCAGCAAGAGTTGGCAGCAGGGAGTGGGGATGGTTTACCACATGGATCTTCTTCTCTTGGTGTTACCCCTCTCTGATTATGTTACACTAAATGGCTAAAAGGAAATTCCATCCTAATGGAGATGGAATTAGGAAGATTGTCCTAGATGCTTCAAATGGGCCCAATGGCATTGTAGGGCCCCTGAAGTGTAAAAGAAAAAGAGAGAAACTGAATGAGAGAGAAACCACGGAGGCAGAGGGGAGATTCACTCAGGAAAAGCACTCTTGCTGTTGTGACCTCATTGAAGATGGAGGGAAGTGGCCACAAACCAAGGATTGAGGTGGCTTCTAGATGCTAGGCAGGCACAGCCCTCAAGAGAGCCAGCCAGGAAACACGGACCTCAGGCATGCAACTGCAAGGAAGTTCAGTCTGCTGACATGAGTAGGCAAGGGTGGGTTCCACCCTGGAGCCTCCAGAAACATGGCCAGTGGATGTTTGCGTGTCACTGGCTGAGGCCCATGCCGGATGTCTGACCTATAGAAATAAATGCTAATAAATGTGTGTTGCTCAAACCAGCTAGTATTACGGTAATTTGTTCTAGCAGCCATAGAGAAAGAATATAGTGGATGCATTCAGATGCAGCATGTGGAGAGAAAAGATCTAGAAGAGAGGAAGAGGTAGTGTAAAGAAAAGATGGAAGCCAGGTGCTGATGGCTCACGCCTGTAATCCTAGCTACTCAGGAGGCTGAGATGTGAGGAACACTGTCCAAGGTTAACCCAGGAAAGGAAATTCCATAAGACTCTTATCTCCAATTAACTACCAAAAAGTGGAGCTGTGGCTCAAGTGGTAGAGTGCTAGCCTCAAGCAAAAGAAGCTCAAAGACAGCACCTAGGTCCTGAGTTCAAGCCCTAGGATCTGCACAAAAAAGGAAAAAGAAAAAAGGCTACTTCTGGTGCTCCACCACCAGGGGGCTGTAATGCCCTAGACACTCCCTACCCCTGAGCAGCCCTGCTCAGCCATGTCCTCAAGGTCTCTGTTGCCTACTTCAGATAGACACAAGACTCAGGCTCTCGGGCATCAGGTCTGGCAGAGGAGAAATCCTAGTGTGAGTCACTCTCATCCTTGAACAGTAGCCCAAGCCACCTAAAGGGCTATCACTGGTGTTACTACTGCATTGGCTAGTCACACCTCCCAGGGCCTGGGGCTGGGACTGGGGCTGGGACTAGGGCTGGGGCTCTGACTTATCCCCAGAAGATGTCTGCATGAGGCTACATGCACAGGCACACATACACTGCTTTCCTCTGTCTGTTTTTTGCTACTGCTTTCCATCCACCCAAGTCTTTGTGGCAGAAAGAAGCTGTCCTTTGATGGATAACAGGTATAGAATACTAACTTGGATCAGACACCATCCTGAGTGTGCGACTCACATCTTCTCATTTCATCCTTGCTGTGATTCTAGGTGGTGGAGGCTCTTGGCTCAGAGACATTGGGATGTATGCCTAATGAGTGGTAAATTCGGAACTGAAACCAAGGATTATCTGAATTTAAATCTAGGCTCTGACCCTAGGTAATGAAAACGTGGTCCATGGACCAGCAGTATTAGCATCACCTGGGACTGTGTTAAGGAGGCTCAGAACTGCCCAATCAGACGCTGCATATTGACAAGTTCCCAGGAGACTCACATGGTGGTACATATGAACTGAATCAGTTTACCAGAGCCTAACAGATTCTGTATAGAACCATGGTTCTTATAATCAACCCCATCACTCTAGACCTTGCCCAGGTGCTAGCTGTTTCTTCCCCACTAGGAAAGAAGTCTGGGCCTGGGGCTTGGAGGGAGTCTCCACGGCCCCCTGCAGCCAGCCCAGGTTGCAGCTGGACGGTATCAATACACATCTGGCCTTTGTCAGCATCCTGCCTGCTGCCTGTCCCTCGGCCGGCTTCTCCCTCTCATCTGCCTCTGGGACATTATCTCCTGGCTTCTGCCCACTGTTCTTCAGAAGCAGCCTCTATCCATTACCAACCCCAGAATGCCTCACTTTCTTAGACATCTTCGCCTACAATGTCCTCTGCATCCTGTCACTCCTCTGTCTGGACACACAGGGCCTGTCCAAGTTGCCATCAGGAGAGAGGCCAGCAGCTGCCTGGGAAACCTGG
The DNA here is from genome assembly GCF_000151885.1 of Dipodomys ordii. Lineage (NCBI taxonomy): Eukaryota > Metazoa > Chordata > Mammalia > Rodentia > Heteromyidae > Dipodomys > Dipodomys ordii. Next base: position 23,170,402 of record NW_012267218.1, on the reverse strand, counting down.
CCAGGATCACAGGAAATGTCTGACACCACCAGGCATTTGAGATTTGGCCTCTCGAAGCAAAACACAGCTGCATCGACAGTGGCCTACAGCAGGACAAGCTCGGACTTTCCCAGATTTCATGGCACAGAGGACTGAGGGCAGGGAGGGCTAGGGCTGGCCTGGAGCTGCAGCTCATTAAGAAATCACAGTAGCCCCTGGCTAGGAAACCTATGAAAGTATAGGAGGATGTCCCGCTGTGGGCCAGAGACCTCACCCAGGACTTTGGCTGTCCAGTGCCTCTTACACATAGGATAATATCCCTGGGGGATTGACGGCACATACTCAGGCTCATTTACATAGTCCGACACTCATTTACATATTCAATTTACATTGACTCAGTGCCTACAGTGTACACTGCAGTGTTAGGTGCCAAGACACATTCATGAACTAGCAGAGCTGTCTTAACCCCTGGTCCAGAGAGAGACTGAACAGCCCAACCCAAGACAGAGTGAGAAATGGAAGGGAGGGAAGCGCAGAGTGCTTGCCTGGGCATCAGTAAAGACTAGCTTTCCGCCCTCTCAGTGGCACTCAGGGGTAATGCCCACAGTTTCAGGTACAGATGAAATTCAATGCCAAGTGAGTCCCTTTTATTAGGCTAGCTCTGAGGTTGGCAGCAAGATTCAGAGACCAGAATTTTCTGCAAGCCAAGCACGGGACAAGCACGTGGAAGACACGGGACAGTAGCTGCCTTCCAGGGTATGGTCCCACACGATCCAGACACAAGGGCAGGGTTCAGGACAGTAGAAAGTGCTGCAGGAAGGGCAGGATGTGGTAGCACACACCTCTAACCTCAGCTACTCAAAAGACGGAAGTAGGAGAATCTCCATCTAAGGGTGACCCTCAGCAACAGCACAAAACCCTATTTGGAAAAATAACTCTAGCAAAAAGAACAAGGGCATGGCACAAGCGGGCTTGGATGATGGGGAAAAGGTGTTAAATGACTCTGACTCAGGTGCCAGTGAAGAGATACTTGCCAAGGGCCAATGCTTTACACATGAATGAATTCCACAAACCAAACAGAGACTTGTAGGGAGAAATGCCATCTGGAAAGAAGTTTGTGCCCATCTGTCCCTGTTGGCTTCTGGACTGGCAGCTCTCATATGCCTCCAGGTACCATTATACCAGTCCCATCTACCTGGGATCAGAAGAAGGATCAGGCCCTGCCCACCAACTTTCAGTTAACCCCAGGTCCTCTGTGTTGTTCTTTGGCTCTGTCTCTGTTTCTGTCTCAGACAGCTCTTGGCTATAGAGTGGTTCTTCTGGTTTTGACCTTGGAGCTTGGATCTGCTTGGGTACTCAGAACCTTGGAATTTCACCTTACTACAACTCTGGTCTGCCTGTTCCAGCCCTTTCGAAAGAGACTTTCAGAAAGCAAATCCTTTCCATTCTGTCCCTCCAACTCAGCAGGTCCTCTTGACCTGTCCTGCTGGGGACCTGACCCCCAGGTCAGTCTCCTCCCTGCTTCTCTTGGCTCTGAGGGGGCAAATCCTTTTTCCCTTTAGTTCAGCAAGACAACGTTGCAGCATTTCAGAAAGAACTTCCTAAGTAGAAGCAAATGGAAAAACAAATCCTAAAAAACCAAAAGCAAAACACAGCCCCCTAGAAATGGACCAGCTTTAAAAAATTTAGATTTCCTGTCCTGAGCTAGAAAAAAAGCCTAGCCAAATTGGCTGGCAAGAAACCTAGCACTGCTTCCTGTGCCATTCCCCGTGGCCACTTTTGTTCTCCTCATGGCCCCCACATGCCACTTTGCTTTCCCTCTGGGGTAGTGGGTCGTAGGTGTCAAGAAGAGGCTGCTGCTGGTGGAGGAGCCCTTCCACTATCACAGAGAATGCAGGAAATGAGGGAGGGGAGATAGAGGAGAAGGAGAAGGAGGAGGAAGAGAAAAGGGAGGAGAAGGAGGAAAGAGAGGAGGAGGAAGAGGAAAGAGAGGAGGTGGAAGAGGAAAGGGAGGAGAAGAAGGAAAGAGAGGAGGAGGAGGAGGAGGAGGAGGAGGAGGAGGAGGAGGAAGAACAGTTACAGAGAACATGTACCAGGTACCACTCTAAACACTTTTTCCCCCCTTAAGTTCTGGAGTTTGAACTCAGGGCCTCACGCTTGTTAGGCAGACAACTCTTGCTGCTTGAGCCACATATCCAATCCTTTTTGCTTTTAGCTATTTTTCAAATGGGGTTATGCTTTTTACCCCCAGCCTGGACAGCGATCCTCCTATTTATCCTTACTGGGTAGCTGGGATGACAGGTATGTATCACTATGCCCAGCTTTTATTATTATTATTATTAATTGAGAAGGAGGGGATGTCTCCTGATCTTGAACCACCTCCTGAGTTGCTAGAATTTCAAAACTGACTCTATTTTACTTATATTAACTAATTGAATCCTCACAAATCCATGATGTAGGTATTACAATTGCCCCAGACTTAGTGAGAAGGAATCAGAAACAGAGAGTTCATATTTTCAGGGTCACCTAAGGAAGATGCAAAGCCAGGACTAGAACCAAGAAGCTCTGATGCAGGAGCCATTCCTCCTCGGCTTTCTCCCTGGCATGGTAGAGGAGAGACTTCACCTACACAACTCACCTTGACCTAAAGGACAAAGAAAGGGGTGCAAAGTGGGGAAATGGGCCCAGAGGACCACAGCAGCCTTTCCCACACAGTTCCTCTCTGGACAGAGACAGACCAAGCCAAGCCTCTGAGGCCAGGTTGACAGGGAGACTTACCGGGCTGGTGTCAGCTGTGGTGTCAGCGGTTGTGCTCTGTCCACGAGGCTGTCTCTAGTGGTGCTGCTCCTGCGTAGGCTGGGTACCCCCTCTGCTGAGCGTCGGGGTGCCAGTCTGGAATTCTGGGGGTCAAACTCCTCATCAGGAATGATCTCCTCGCAGCGGGGGCCCCGGAAGCCGGAGCGGCAGATGCAGAGCTGAGGCCTGCTGCAGGAGCCCCGGTTCTGGCAGGGTGGCTGGCACACGGCTGAGGAGACAGGGAAGGGGTGGTGACCAGAAGTACCCTCCTGCCAGGAGGGGAGAGAATGGGGTGCTGTTGCTGGGTCCCTCACACAGGAAGCCCAGCACCCGGCTTCCTTAGGTTCCTGGGCTCAGTTCTCTTCCTGACACCTGCAGGCCTCCAGGATGAGTTTGACTTTGATTTCCAGACAAGTCAAAGGTCAAAAGGCCAGCACTATGGAGTGGGCTGTCACTAGCATGGCCAGAGAATATCCTGACAGGGAAATGTACCACCTGACATGGCAGTGATGCTCACATGACCTCCGCGCTTACCTCAGAGATGGTCACAAGTAGATTCTCAAGAAAGAGGAAATAAATAAAGGTCATTTAGGAGAAAGAGTTCAACATTGGCCCGAAACCTGAAAGTCAGGTTTGAGTTGACGGACTATTCCTTTCTTGACAGAACATCATGAACTGTGTGACCTTGGCCTCACTCAGCCTCAGTTTACTCATGACTCAGAGGGGCTAGAATAACACAGGGGACTCTGAGGGTGTCTCAAGGCATTTTTGACATGACAGTCATCTCATTTTCCCACCCCTCAGCAAGGTGGAGCTGCTGTCTCAGGGCTGAGATGATCAACAACCCGCCCCCCCCCCAACTCCTCACCCCTGTCTCCTGTCCTGGTCCAACCTGCAGACAGATAGGTGGTGCTGAGACTGGACGGTTTCCTCTGAGCCAGCACCGTGGGCAGCTACCAGCCCTCTAAGTGATGACTTCCCCTCTTCACTGCCCTTCATTACCCTGGCAGTTTTAGAGTCAGCTTCAATGGCCAGCGGCCACAAAGCCTAACTGCAACGGTCTACATCAGAATGCAAGGCCCTGCCTCTCCTCCCAGTACTCTCTGGGAAACGTGTGTGGGCATGGCCTCAATCATCCTGAGTCTTCTAAACCCAGCATCTCATTTACCCTGTCATTCACACACTCAACAAAGTCATCGAGCCCTACGAAGGGCTGGACACTGAGGATGAAGTCCTTACGTGAAACTTGTACTCGCATGTGAGGGACCAACGGGAAGCAAGAAAGAAAATAGTCTGGTAGAGGATGCATGATTTCCCTTCTATGTGGAAGCTAGATTTAGCTTATAAACTCATAAGTAAGTATGTTGGGAGGTATGCAACTGCAGGCAATGTATGCAGCTGAGATACAATAGATTCAAGGAACATCTCAAAAAGAGTAATTCCTTAGCCAAAATAAAAGTTCAGCAAAATAATACTCCAGGTAGTCAAGGGGAATGGGGTAGATGAATGAGGAGGAGAAGAGGAAGAGAATGCAGACAAGAATACAATGTATATTCTAAAAAGTTAAAAAGAGAGAGGAAGGGCTGGGAATGTAACTTAGTGGTAGAGTGCTTGCCTCACATGCATGAGGCCCTGGGTTTGATTCCTCATGTACCACATAAACAGAAAAAGCCACAAGTGGTGCTGTGGCTCAAGTGGTAGAGTGTGAGCCTTGCACAAAGAAGCTTAGGGACAGTGCCCAGGCCCTGAGTTCAGGACTGGCAAAAAAATAAATAAATAAAAAGAAGAGAGAGGAAGAGGTGGGGAGGGGAGGAATGAATGAGAATGTTGAAAGGGGTGACATTGATCAAGATGGATTCATAAACTGCTTTGTTAAATGCCAACTCCTTTGTACAAGAAGGAGATGGAGGAGGAGGAAGACGATGACGACGATGAAGACAATAACCTGTCAGTAAGACAACTAACCAGGGTGACCCAGTTCGAGGTCATCAAGATGGAGGAGTCAAAGCACCTTAAAAACAGTGAAACAGGAATCCAAAGGAGGTGAAGAGGGCAGACCTAGGCAGGGACCGCCAGGCAGAGGGCTAGGCCAGTGCAAAGCTCTGGAGGCTGGAAGGAACTCACATGCTGGGGGAGATGCAAGGGACCCATAGAGGCTGGGGGCTGGCGGAAGAGTGAGGAGTAAGCAAGGCCACTCCAAGATTATCAAGGAGGTAAAAGCCAGTATATAAGACCTTGTTACCTCCATTATTCTAGGTGCAGTTGTGAAACCACTAGGCACCTCTACCCAGATCACATGCCTGGATTTTATGGGCTAAATTCTCCTTCTCTGTGAGAAGTACCAGAGAATCCAGCTAGAGGCTGGTCTGGAAAATCTCCTCAAATTTTACCTAGTCCATGTCATCTACTTCTCAGAAACTCAGTGACTTCAGGATTTCACTCCATAGACTAACACCAAAGTCCACTGGGCTGCCATTCCATCTGCCCAGGCAGATTGCCACCATCTGACCACCTCTTCGGCTCTTGCCCTGGCCACCAGAAGCAAGGTCAGCTGAGGCCAGCACAGTAGCCAACTCAGGGTCAGTAACACTAAGGAAGTCAGTGCTCAGGCAGGTGGCAGTCTGGGTTTTCTTTTGGAGAAGGGAGACGCCAGGAAAGGTGAACCCCAAAGTCCAGAGCTCCCATGGTGGACAGAATGATCTCTGCCCAAGGTCAGCCTTTGGGAAATAGTCTAGCCTCCACCTTCCCTACCCAAGCCGCAAGGAAGGCTCATCGTGGTCTTGAGCCATAAGATTGTTCACTTTCTAGAAGTCCACTCTCAGCCCTGAGCTGAGCCCCTGTGCTTTGCTTTGACCCACTCAGTTCTGGCCCTGCCTCATCCTGGGCTATCAATCAGTGTGACGCTTCTCTTAGTCAGAGAAGGGTCAGGGGACACAGAGCACGCCTTTGTCCTGTGCTGGGTCTCCACATGAATGGAAGGCCCTGGCCCCACAAGGAATTCTCATTGAGGACTTGGTTCCTATCACTACCAGCTCATAGCAAATGGTTAGGGAGAAAATGATACAACTAGCATGGTAAAAGAATTTTAGTGTTTGGTAGTACTGGGATTTGAACTCAGGGCTCTGTACTTGCTAGGCAGGCACCCTCCACTTGAGCCATACACCCAATCCTTTTTATGCATTAGTTATATTTTAGGTAGAGTTTTACATTTTTGCCTAGGGATGTCCTTAGTCAGAGATTCTCTTACCTATGTGTATGGTAAATTAAATAGGTAGGTTTAATTAGGTAGCTAGTAAAGAGAACACCACGCGGCACTTAGGCAGGAAGAGTTGATTTACTGTGGCAGACAGATAGAAGGGGCATGTTAATGGGCTGCCTGGGTTTAAGTAGAGAAGGGAGGTGGGGGGGGGAGAAAGTGTGGCCACACTGGATACAGGTATCACCTCCGGGCCTGGGACCCTTCCCTGGTCTGATGGGAGGAGTGATCAGGGGTGGCCCATGATGTGACCATGGAGGTAGGTTGGTAGGTCAGGGCCTGCGTGGCCCCAAGAAGGCCTCCCATATAGCTCCCATATAGCTGGGACTACAGATACATACCACCATGCCCAGCTTATTAATTAAGGTGGGGGGGTGGAAATGTTTCACTAACTTTTTGCTCCTGCTAGCCTTGAACCAAGATCTTTCTTCTCCCTACTTCCTGGGTAGGTGGGATTACAGGTATGAGCCACCACTCCCAGTTGGAAATAGTATTTTATCTCTATATATACTATAATAATAAATAAAAGTTTTAGACCTTCAAACATGCCAGATACGTGATAGAAAAACACTCGCTGAGACCCTTCAGCCTCAGTCATTTAGGGGAGGACATAGAGGCCCCATCTGCAGAGGCAGATTGTCCAGGCTTGAGAGTTTCAGAGATTGTGAAGCAGCAGCTCGCTCCAGTTTCCATGCACTGGTCTTGGTTGGTTTTCACAGGGCTCAGCAAGATGCATGATACCTGACTTCCTCACCACATGGCTTAAGCATTCTCTTCTAAGCCAAGCATGTGCCTATTATGAAACTGGCGCATAAAACTCCAGTCCTCTCTCACCTCTCCCCCAATGGCACTCCCAAATGGCCCACAATGGTGGCCCCAATATCTAAGTAGCATTCTGTTTTTTACTGGTTTCTCATAACATAAGAAAATCAAGCCAGGCACTGGTGACTTATGCCTGTAATCCTAGCTACTCAGAGGCTAAGATCTGAGGACTGAGGTTCAAAGCCAGCTCAGGCAGGAAAGTCCATGAGACTCTTATCTCCAGATACTTTTATCCACCAGAAAACCAGAAGTGATGCTGTGGCTGAAAAGTGGCCGAGCGCTCCAAGTTCAAGCCCCACGACCAACCAAAAGAAAAAAAGAAATAAAAAAAAAAGAAAATCAATAGTTTTTTTGTAATGCTATTTTTCCCATTTAATGTGTGGGGGGTGTGAATGTTCTTTTAAATGAAAGGTGATGGCACATGGTAGCTGGTTTTGTTTTTGGGGTTTTTTTTGTTTTTTTTCCCCCTTTTCCTAATATCCACACTCGGAAAAATGAAAAGCTGGCCAATGTAATTGGTACTTAAGACATTGTTGGCTATTTTACTGGTGCATGAAAGCCAGAGACACTCTGGAAGAGGGAGCAGAGAACAATTGTGTGCCCTCTAGTTTAAGGAGGACCAGGCAAAACAAACAAGCACAGAGTAAGAAACCTAAGTATCAAAAGGAAATTAGCAGATGGCTGAGCTGTCACTTAGAACACAGAAAGAAACCGCGAGGGCCCAACAAGGACATTCTGTGCAGTGCTGTAGGATTTTAAGAACACACACACACACACACACACACACACACGCATGCACGCACACACGCGCGCACGCACACACGCGCGCACGTACACACACACACCCCTCCAACCACGGTGGGCCAAGATGTCTTCCTGTTTCACCCCTGGAGCTTCATATTCCTGCCTCCACTTCTCATTTTTCCTAAAGAGTAAAGATCCTGTCTTATACTGTGTATGTATGTGTGCATGGGGGAGGGAGGTGATGTGTATGTATGTTGTACTAGGGCTTGAACTCAGGGCTTGGGCTCTTTCCTTAGCTTTTCCCACTAAAGGCTGATGCTCTACTACTTGAACCACAGCTCTACTTTCCGGGGTTTTTTTGATGGCTAATTGGAGATTGGCATCTCCCAGACTTTCCTGCCTTGGCTTCTCCTGAGTAGCTAGGATTATAGGCTTGAACCACTGGTATCTGGCTTATACTTGAGAAGTTGGCCCAGTGTGAACTTAGCATAGCTAAGTTGGTTATTCCTGGGAAGTTTTGGGCATGAAGCAGTCACAATGCTGAGCCCTTGGGGGCTGAGCATCTCTAGAAGAAACTCACCAGCCCCTCTGCATCTTAGGACAATTGGAAGTCTTTAGACAATGATAATTTGGACTCTTGCAGAATCCTATCTTTTCTGTTTCTTCTGGCACTCTTTCCTTTACCGAGTACTGGCTATGTGGAGAGTTTAACTCTGTGGAGTTAGCAGCTTGCCCAAAGGAAGAGGAGAAAGGAAGAAAGAAAACTTTTTTTTGGGGGGGTTGGTCATGGGGCTTGAACTCTGGGCCTGGGTGCTGTCCCTGAGCTCTTCAGCTCAAGGCAAGTGCTCTACCACTTGAGCCACAGCACCACTTCCAGTTTTCTGGTAGTTAATTGGAGATAAGAGTCTCACGGACTTTCCTACTCTAGCTGGCTTTGAACCACCATCCTCATATCTCAGCCTCCTGAGTAGCCAGGATTACAAGCGTGAGCCACCAGCGCCTGACAAAGAAAACTCTTAAAATTGCTTTGAAAGCAAGAAATAGAAGACATTGTTCTTAAAGCACCTTCACCTTTCTGGCCATGCCGCCTCTATCTTCAGTCTACTCCAAAGTAGTCAGAAGTTTGCTCAAATTTTCCGCACAACACCCCTTCTTTTTAGGGAAGAGACCAAACCTAGAATAGATGTGTGTGGTGGGGGAGGATTCTAGAAATAGTTCCCACCGTACACACTGCCACTGCCTTCTGCTCAGAGCCCTGGTGATGAGCTACTCAGTGTTGGAAAGGACATGGGCTGGGGGACTCAGCCCCACCCCAGTAGCATGGCTTTGGACACTCCCCATTTCACGAGATGCCTAACCAAGCTTCAATAGAAAAGGGAAGTTGATCAGGGCTGGGGAATGTGGCCTAGTGGTAGAGTGCTTGCCCTAGCATGTGTGAAGCCCTGGGTTTGATTCCTCAGTGCCATATACACAGAAAAAGCCGGAAGTGGCCCTGTGGGTCAAGGGTAGAGTGCTAGCCTTGAGTAAAAAGAAGCTCAGGGATAATGTCCAGACCTTGATCTCAAGCCCCAGAACTGGCCCAAAAAAGGGGGATAGGGGAGTTGATCATCCACAGGGATGTTTGATGGAGATCTGTTCTGAACTTGCGAAAGCTACCCTGTTCAACACAGTCTCATACTCCAGCCACAAGCTGTAGGTAGCTAATCAAATGTAAACTCATTTAAATGGAATAAAATCCCCAACTCAGTTTCTTGGTCCTGAAAGCTACATTTTAAGTGCTCACTAGTCACATATATTAGACAAGATACACAACATTTCCATCATCACCAACAATTCTACAAGACAACTTGCAAAGCTTTAAAATAACAACCAAACCGTAGCAAAATGACTTCTGAACATCTCAGCTAGGCCCATTTTCTCCCCATGGAAACCATGGTGTCCTAGAGACACATCGCAGGGCTGTCATCTATGATCTGTAAGATGAGATACTGACTTCAAGTCGAACCCCAAAACTCACTACCTCCAAGGCTTCCAACACCATCCCTCTTGTCAGAGAGATATACCTCAACTCCAGACCAAACTTTGAACTCTGTCTCCACAACCTGAAGCTCAGCCGCTCCACAGGTTAATCTTCCACCTTTCCTTAAATCTGTATCCTGGGACCACTTCCCTCAGCTCCATGACCCTTGTCACCCAGAAGCCTTTGCCGGCCTAACGTTTTCCACATGTCCACGATTCGTGCCTCAGCGCCTCCTTGGGCCCCTCCCCTGAAACTCTACCTTAGTTTGCCTGTGAAATTTGCTGAGTGGGGTCTTCATCCATGGCTCTCTAGCTGTTTCTTCACAACCTTGACCTTTAGCTCTCATAGGAAGAGAACCTTAATATCAGAGACCTCCGAGGCTAAGGAATCCTGGCTGGCTCACACTGTGGAAACCCACGGGGACTCATCTTTTCTATACATAAGCCCTGTCTAGATTCTGTGTCCCGTAGGTCCCCATCTGGGGTCTGAGCCCCCTGTTGGTGAGGCCTCAGAGCCTCGCCCCCCTCCACCACAGCTGTATTGGGCCGCTGCTTAGACCTGTTGGAAACAGCACTGGGGCTCAGAGGCCGGCCAAACGCCGGGCTCCAAAATAGCAGTTGTGTTCACATAAAAGCCTCTAATGAGAGAAAGATGCCATTCTTGGCCCCTCATGAGCTCTCTGCAGACGCCGTCTGGCAGGCCAAGTGGGCCTCTACCGTTTGGCGGCCTGAGGGGAGGAAGGGGAGGTGTGAGTCAGACCTTGGCCCTAGCCTGTCCGCCTGGACCGCCCTGCTAATTGCATTAGCAAATGCTGCAATGCTGGGCCAGCTGGGGGCCGAGGGCCAGGGGCTGGGGCAGAGAGCAGCCCCAGTTCCCACTGGCTCCAGGAGGCCTGAAGAGGGAGACCTTTGGGCACACCCATCCTCGGGGCCTTGCGGACTTGGCTGGGAGGAAGCAGGGTTCTGGAGGCTTCTCCAGGGAGACCTCTGGAGATGAGAGAAGACAGGATGGAAACCAGGAATGACTATCATCAGGGATGAGCTGTCATGAACCATTTCCTGGGATGCAGGAAATACCCAGGGTATTGAAGATGGTTCTATGATTCTCGCAGAGCTAGCCACCATGACTGCACCAGCTCCAGACACAAAGTCCAGGACAAGGGGACAAGCCCATCATTCCAACACTTTACTGCTCAGCCATGGCCGGGCAGAAGCACCACAGACCGTGTCTGAACTCGAACCATATGACTGGAGGCCACCCTGCATCCCCTTGGGGAGCCTTGTGTCCTCATCTAGGAAAAGCTCACACAAGCAGTACTTGCCAAGATGGTAATCAAGTAGACATTGTCCTTTATTTATGGAACCTTCAATTTAGTTAGAGGGATCATTATTAAAGAAATAAAGAAGCAGAAGAATAGAAATTAGGAGCTGAGGTTAGCAGCAAGGGGCTGAGATCCAGAGTAACAATGCTGGTGTGGGGGTGGCTCTAAATGGATTGGTTAGGGGTAACCCCTCTGAAGAAGGGCACAGGAAACAGAGCCTGGAAAGATGAGATGGGGAAAGAAGACCAGGAGAGAATAGCTTGTGCCATAGCCTAGAGGTGGCACATTGCAAGAACCCAGGCTGGGTTTAGTGAGCAAAGGTGAGAGCTGAGGGTCGAGGCCAGGACCCCACTGCAGAGCAAGCATGATATGTTGAGGGATGACAGCAAGATCAGTCAACAAGCTACTGCAGGCATACAGGACCACAGAGGCAGCAAGGTGCAGACAGGTTACAATAACAAACAGGACTTGGCAGGGATGGGTGATAAAGCCCAGGTGACAAGAACATGTCCTGGATGGCCCTCATGTGTCTGAGGGTGCCATTTCATCAAGTAGGAAAGACCCGGACTGGGAGGTGGCTCCGAGAAAGGGACAACACCAGCTCCCTTTGGGATTAGGCTGTCTGGGAAACATCAGAACAAATGTTAAAGAAACAGGAGATGCAGGAATGGCTGAAACGAAGAGAGATGTAAAGCTGGCCTTCAGTGATCAGAGATAACATTTACAGCTGTGAGAGAGCAGGATTTCATTGTAGGAGAAAAAAAGAAAGGAAAGATGGAAGGAAGAAAGAAAGAGGAAGAGAGGAAGAGAGAAGGAAGGAAGGAAGGGAGGGAGGGAGGGAGGGAGGAAGACCCAGGACTTTCTCAGGAAACCCAGTACTGGCAGAGGAGAAGTAGCAGTAGAGATCCATGTAGGACACAGGGGTGTGGAGGGGTCCAAGTACTCCATGGCTGCCACAGGACCCAGCACCACTCCCCAGTAGGCCTCTGGCCAATGGCATTCCTTACATATTCGTTGGTCAGAGCTTCAAGGGGAACACATGCTACATGGTATCTTGGGGGAGACTGTGTCCTTCTTCTTATCTGGGCGTTCACTGAGCTCCTACAGTGATTTCCTTAGCCACCTCTTATCCTCCCTGCCAACTCCCGGTCCATGGGATGATCCTCCAGGTGTGACCACCCATAGGCTCAAGCCTCTGGCTCTAGGAACATCTAACAAGCCAGTAAAGAACAGGAAAATCCCAGCCCTGCCCTCACCAGTTTTCCCAAGGTTTGCCAAGCCTTCACCATAACAAGATTCTAGACTAAGTGCTTTGGAGCATCACCTCGTGTAATTGCTTCATTCTACTACTGCTGGGGGACAGTGAAACATAGTCCCCACCCCCAGGCACCAGTAGCTCATGTCTATAATCCTAGCTACTCAGGAGGCTGGGTTCTGAGAATCAGGGTTTAAAAGCCAGCCTGCGCTGGAAAAGAAGCTGTGGCTCAAGTGATAAAGCACTAGCCCTGAGCAACAGAAAAGCTCAGGGACAGCACCCAGGCTCTGAATTTGAGCCCCAGGACATCCTCCCTCCCCCCCTCTTACACACACACACACACACACACACACAATCAAAGCCCAACACACAAAAAGTACTTGGAACATACTGGGCCTATTTTCAGCCCAAACCCACATATGGGGAAACTAAGGCTTACAGTGGTCAAGATCACTGGGCTAGTAACTGATGGAAGGTTTGAACCCAGAGATTCTGGCTCCAAAGCTGGGGCTTCTACTCACTTGCTCTGATCTTACCCTTTGGAATGGGGTCCTTACAGGGTTAGTATAGGGAAAGGGGTGCTGACCAGCTGTTTCAGGGACTAGAAAAGAAAAAATAGGGTCCTTATAGAACTGAGATGAGGACCAGCAAGATAGCTGTTCCAACATTCAGCACATATGCAGACGCTCTTGAGGACCAAGAAGGCAGGAGAAGGCCTAGGTCTTCTGAACTTAATGGGGAGTTTCAATAGAACTTGAGCAGCAGAAAGAGACCTGTCAGTTCAACCTGAGCTGGCCCTGTCTGGTTCAATCCCTTCTTCTTGAGCTTTTTTACCTTGTGCCTGGGATGCTACATGCCACTGGCAGTGAGACACAAAATCAAGGCCACACCTGTAGACGGCACATACAACATGCCAGATTTCAACTAAACATTTGACCTAAGTCACATCATTTATTCCTTGCAGCTCTGGGAAGCAGGAACTAATATAGGACACAGTTTACAGAAGAGGAAATTGAGGCACAGAGATCTTTAAGCAACTTCCCCACAGTCACACAGCCACTTGGTGATAGAGTTGGCATTAAACCCAGGCAGTGTGGCACAGGCTGCCAGACCCAGGATCAAAATACCCGCTGAATGTAACCATGGTCCCATGCTGTCTGTGCACAGTTGCTCATTTACCAGAGGGAATATGAAAGTTAGGCCTTGCGCTCTAGAACTAAGCTACCAGATTCACACCCAGGCTGGGGCTGAACCTCAGCTGCACAGCTTAGACAAATAGCTGACTTCTGTAAATGGGGAGAGAAAGCAAATGTAGCTTCTAGGGCCATTGTGAAGATTAAAAAGTAGTAAGATGTCTGGTGCTGGTGACTCACACTTATAGTCCTAGCTAGTCAGGAGGCTGAGATCTGAGGACCTTGGTTTCAAGTCAGCATGGGAAAGAAAGTCTGTGAGACTCTTATCTCCAATTAAGCACCCAAAAGCTAAAATGGAGCTGTGAAGCTCAATTGGTAGAACATCAGTCGAGCAAAAAAGCTCAGGGACAGTGCTCAGGCCCTGAGTTCAAGCCCCAAACTGGCACATGGGTGCACACACACACACACACACACACACACACACACACACACACAAAGGGCTTCAAATAGTACCTCACAGTGTAAGAGCTATAGAATGTTGCTATATTAATCCTCAAAGACAACTCTGTATATTATTTTATGGCTGAGACTCCAGGCTCAAAAGAAGACCAGTCACTTACCCAAGGATATAGAGCTGGATTCAAACACACAACTCCCTGGATTCAGTACCAGAATTCAAGGCACAGGCTAAACCTTGACCCTTCCTGTTTGAGTGGGGGACTGGTGACAGTTCCTGCTCAATATCTGCAAGGCTTCTGCTCCCCTTCACATCCCTTTCCCCAGCTGGGGCAGGGATGGAGTGAGCCAGTCTGAGAAGTCTGGACAGTTTTCCCAAAGCAACAGTTATAAACAAGACACTGTCACCCCACACCCTACAATCTTTCCCCTCCGCTGAACTGGCCGCGCAGGCCTTTGTCAGCTGCCTCACAAATACAAAAACACATAAATTACAAAGGACAGAGTTGCAAGGCCATAGAAAGAAAGGCAGATGCCCAGATCAGAGAAGAGGATGGCCCAGCTCCTGATCCTGCCAAGGTACAGGGAGGAGCTAGGGGACACAGTGCTGGACACCTCAGACACAGGGACTCCCTGGGGTCCAGTGATTGGGAAGGAAGGAAGTGGCAGCCTCCTGGGGTTGCTCCTGGGAGAGGAGGAGAGAGAGGCCAGAGCTGGGGGCTCAGCACAGCTGTGCTTGGGAGCTGGGTGGGGCCCACAAAACCTGGGGGCTCAGAGGATAGACTGAGTCTCCATATGATCCCAGCCCACATTGTGGGCAGTGAGCGGCAGGGTGGCACACACCCCTCCTAGAATGTTCTCACCTCCCGCTGACCTCCTAGGCACCACCCACATGTGCAATACTGCTAGAACATTCCCCACATGGCAATCTCCCCCTGCTCCTCACCCTTACCCCCAGCTAGGAGAGCAGCTGTAGAGAAGGGAGAGGGAGAGAGGCAAAGCCCCTTGGGAAGCTGTGGGAGCTAGTTGTCAAAAGTGTAGAGCCAAGAGCCCCATGTTCTACAGGGCCATAGATCCAGCTATCTAAGGCCAACACTCCCCCCCCCACACACACACACTGCCCACGTGGTTCTCATTTAGGCTCATTAAGCAGCAAAATAGCAACAAGCAAACAGCTCCAGAGACTGGCTAATTAGCAGCCAGCTTCCTCTGTGGACAAGCCCACCCCAAGTAGGAAATGCTGACACCCCTCCTCCCCCCACCCAGCAATGCCCGCAGGAGAGCTGCCAGCCTCTAGCCTGGTCAGCATAGGCCTGCATGAAAGAACAGAGAAAGAATGGGGGGCCAGGTGCAGCAGAGACTGTGACCAGCTCAAAGCTCACCCAGCCTTGAATGTCCAGTGTTGAAACTCCAGTTGGGTATAAAGAAATGCTAGAAGATCATAAGTGATTTAGAAAACATAGCCTCTGGGTCTGGTGAGCTCCATGTGGCCAAGTCAAAACCCCTCAGACAGCTGGAGAGAAGCCCATTCCCTGTAAAGCTGCCTGCTCCAGATTCAAATCATTCAGCAATACTCTCCACCACCCAACGTCTCCCCCCAATGGCTGAATTTCCCAAACCATAGCACACACACACACACCCAACTCCAAATCTCACATCTCCAAAGCCCTGCATCTCCAAGGCTGGTCAGACCCTTGCAAGTACTGGGAGCTTTCTAGAAATCATCCCAGACCTCCCTCATACCTGCCACATTAGCAACTGATGGCTTTGGAGCCATGAAAACAGCAGGTGTGAGTAGAATCCTCAAGGCAGACCCAGACTCCATTCAGCGCTCCTCAGCCATGCCTCTGATCATATATGGTGCTTTGAGAAAGATCTGTGCCTGGCCCAGATCCCAGAGCTTCTGAATAGCTTAAGACCACTGGACTATCCACATCTCTGGTTTCTCTGCCTGGAGATGTGCCCAGAGAGGTTCAGAGCTGGTTTGGTCTGCTTCTCCTCTAATGAACTGTGTGACCTTGAACAAGTCACCACCTCTCTAAGGATCATTTTCTTCTCTCTCCTCTTCCTCCTCTTCCTTCTCCTCCTCCTCCTTCTCCTCTTCTTTCTTCTTCTTCTGTGCTAGTCCTGGGGCTTAAATTCAGGACCTGGGCACTGTCCCCCTGAGCTTTTTCCACTCAAGGCCAGAACTCAAAGCTTGAGCCACAGCTCTACTTCCAGCCTTTTTGGTGGTTAACTAGAGATAAGAGTCTCATAGACTTTCCTGCCCAGACTGCCTTCAAGCAGCAATCCTTAGATCTCAGCCTCCTGAGTAGCTAGGGTTCTAGGTGTGAGCCACTGGTACCTGGCAACATTTCACAGATAGAGGTTTACCTGGATCTGTGCATGTGCTAGCCCAGTCCCACAATGGAGAATCGGAATGACGGCAGAACAGTCATCCTCAGATCACAAGGTAGAGTCAGGTTATCTGGTTTCAAATTTTAGTTCTGCCACGACCTAGACATGTGTACCTTAGTTGAGGTTCTGTTATCACTACCTCTGAAACCAGTAATGAAGCCTCATGCACAAAGATCATGGCTCAGTGGAAGCCTGGGTGTGTGTGGCGGGGGCGGGGGTGGGGGGTCAAGACTCTTCCTTGGTATTCACAGATCTAAGAAGATTCTTTTCTTTCCTCTCATTTGAACCAGCCTGCCAGGCCTTGAAGCAGTCCAACAGAAGGCTGTCCAGACATGGGATAAGAGCTTCATCTGAGTATGGACCTCTGGGCCTAAGGTCAAGGCAGCGATGGATTCCCTCAGCACATAGCATGAATAATGCCCTGAAGATGTGGGATGTGGGCTGGAGAGGCTTAGGGGCCAGGTGTGCTCTGTTGACTACAAGCCGGTAGGGGTGCCTAAGGGAGCCTGCGAGCAGGGAAAGTAGGCACTGACACAGTGGGACAGCAGGCAGGAACACAGGCAATTTTCCAGGTGGAGACATTATAGTCTCCCTTCCATTGTACTTCACTCCCTGTGACCAGGCAGCAGGCGGGGGGAGAGCTTGCTGCTCCAGGTCCTACAGCCTTTGGCCTGGGGTCGGGGGTGGGGGAAGATAGGAGGCACTTACGTTTGATACAGTGATTGGTGCTATTTGCAGTTGTCCATCCCGGGCAGCACTGTCCCCCACAGACATTTCTCCTGCAAGATCAGCAAAACATGAAGTATCAGCATAAGAATGCTCAGAGCTGGGGGAAGGGCCTAGTCTGGGGGCCTCTTATGGTTCTGATGATTGAACAAACAACAGATAGGAAGGTTTCACATCGGAGGCACAGGCCAGTGACCATGACGATGACAAGATCTGAGAGGTCTGCTCACTTGCCAAAGCCACACAACAGCTAAGTCCCAGAACCCACCAAGGCCAGGTTGGTGGGCTAGGGAGTGTAACTCAGTGGTAGAATCCTTGCTTGCATGTTTGAGGCCCTTATTCACCCCCCCACCCACACCCCCCAGCACAGTGGTGGTAGACACAACCGTGAATTGGCTCAACTTTAAGCCAGGCTCCAGCTCTATACGGCCCCTTCTCAAACATACACACACTATGCAGATGCTGGTAATGCAAGAGAAGCTGTATACATGTGGTCTCTAGAATGCACATGTGTGCCACCTGCCAACAAAAGGGTGCCAGAAGAAGCCACAGTATTCAGCAGGCCCATTTGTCATCAGACTGAACGCTCAGTGGGCAACTAAAACAAAAGGATGTCTCTGCCTAAGAGGGTAGCAAGCTGGTAAGAAGATGGGGCTGGAGACATGACCAACTGTCTCTGCCTCTTGACCACACTTTTCATTTGGGGAAGCTGAAGTGCACCTCCCATGTAGTTTAGGGGTGGGTCAGTCATTTCTCCAACTACTGTCTTGGCGCTGGCTCTGAGGGCACCTTCATGAGTCCCCGATCTTTGGTCTTGAATGCAGCACTCAGCCCAGTTGTTCAAATTTTTCCCTCAGATGAATGGCAAACACTAACAACAGCAGCAGGTTCCCCAGCTCTGGCTTTCTATCAGCAGACCCAAATTCCCAGACCAGGGTAATCTCCAGTAGAATCCCTTATTCTGGGATGAGGCTCTTCAGCCCAGGCCAGGCTCACAGAGAGCGGAGATGAGTGTGAGAGAGTGATGTGACGGCCAAAGGCCAGAGCCGTGGCCATTCCTGGGATCTCTAGAGCCAGTATGGCAAGCATCTGCTCCCATCTAAGAGACCGTTTGACATCTGAGTGGACCCCAAAGCGTGTGTGGTTTGGGAGGCCTTACAAAGAATTCAAAATAAGTTCCTGTCATTTGCAAAGGGCTGAGTTTCATTCCTGGCCCTTTGGCCTAAAGTTGTGGGGAGCTGCCCCTGGGTGAACTGCTAGTTATAAGCGCTGTCTCTTGAGGCACCATCTTCAGCAGCTTCCTGGCTCCATGAAGTTTTCCTCCTCCTCAGAGCCCAAATCACCAGGCCCTGGGAAAGAGGCTGCCCTTCAGACCCAGGCTTTCTGGGCACGCTGGTGCAATAGGAAAACTGTCCGTCCATTTGGAAGTTGCTAGCCCTTGTGGCGATGATAAGGGAGCTAGGAAGGTTTTGAGACAGCGTGCCCTGGGAGTTCCCTAAGAACCAGGGCCTGTGGGAACCCAGATCACGGGATTGAGAGCCTGCTTGGCTGGCAGGTCATGGCATCAGGGTCATAGTGAATCAAAGACTGTCAGCAAGGGGCCAGGTTGGGGCTAGGAAGCCACTCAATAAAGACATAGATACCCAATATCCAGACACTTAGTAAGAGCCTCCTAGGCTATCAGGAAAAGGAGGCCAGTAGGGATCTGGCCAGGCAGTGGGTGTTCTACTGAATTCAAAGTAAGCTGACGAGCCTGATAAGCTGGGGCTCAGATTCCCTCCAGAAATCAGCTCTCCTACCACTCAGAGATCACATGAGCACAATCTTCCAGCCCTATGTACTCAGCAAACACTAGCTTAAGGATCACTTGTTGAGGCCATATCTACCTGACAGCCTGGCACAGCTGCTTTTCTCCCTGGGACAAGGGTCAAAAATCTCCCACAGCTCTGCGCTGACTCCTATGAAACCAGTCTGGTCCCCACCTGCCTGTGTAGTTTAATTTCCCCATCACCTTTCCCTCACCTCTGTGACCATCTACAAACAAAGCTGATCTCCTTCAAGGATACAAACTGGTCGGCATCGAGGTCTCATATAGATGTCTTTTCTGAAGCTACTTACTGTCTGCCTGGAAAACCTTTCCCTTCTAATTCAGTGAAATCCTTTGCATACCCCCAGGCTTCCAAATCAGACATTACCTCCTTCTCTTAAAGTACACCCTCTTCTTCATAGGAAGAACAAGACAGGGGCTTGAGCTCCTAAGATAACCAATGGCGTCAGACTAGAACTGAACATCATTTTGTTTTCTTTCCAATTTTCCTACAATTACCTTCTCTTTTAAACAAGCAATACTACTTTCAACCGATGGTAGTGATGTTAAGTTTCCTTTTTAACGATGAATTCAATTTATGTAGAACAATGAGTCAAGACCTGTTTGTAATGGCAAAAAAATGTAATTCATCTGAATGTCCCAAAACAGGAGGATGAATAAACAAACTGTGGGTATATTTAGACAAAGGAACCTCAGTTAAAATGAATAAACTTGGGCTAGTTCTATTTTGTGGTTAAATCTCAAAAATCTAATGGTGAAGGGAAAAATACCAAATTGTGGGAGGAAAATACAATATGGTATCACTTATCTAAGCTTAAAACATGCAAAGTAACATTGCGTATTTTGCGGATGCATGCATCTGTAGAAATAGTATAAAAGCATGCATTGGAATTAATAAGAGTGGCAGTTCACTCTAGGAAGAGAGGATAGCTAATTTATTGAAGAAATTTCAACCAAAAACATCGGAAACACAGTATATCAAACTATTAAGTTTGCTGGATTGTGCATTCCATTGCTTCCAATATCTTTTTGTATGCTTGTAAAACTTTGTAATGTGCTAAAATAGATAAGATGTGAAAATTCAGTTATCTTAGCAATATACTAATTTAAAGAAAAATAACAGAATACAAGGGAAATATTATGACGGTGGTATGTGTGAAGCTGGTTCAAGAAATACTGAATACTGAGAAGCAGTGGTTTAATAAAGTCCCTTCTAAACTGCAAATTACATGAGTGCAAGAATGGTATCTACCTAAGTCACTGCTGGTCTAGATACCTAGCACTGGGCCCAGCACATACTTTAAAAAATATTTGTATACAACTAAATCCTCACTGAATTGAAAATTCTATAGCTGTCTAGACCACTGCTATATCTCAAGGCCCAGCAAATAGGAAATCTTTCACAACTTGTTGAATTGGGGGAGGGCGAGGGGCAGAGAATTCTCCCGCCCACCCCCCAGCAGTGATGCAGTTTAATGTTCCACCAGCAGGTGGCACTTGATCCTTGGCTTTGAGCAGCCCACCAGCCAATACTCAAAGAAAGTGATTGGTTTGGCTAGATGCCACAAGCTGGAATGGACCTGGGTTGAAGAAGTCAGTGGACAAGACTGTCACTCAGCCTCTCCCTAGTGGCCATGAAGTGGCTGAATGGGTGCCAAAGAAACTAGCAGATCTGCAGGAACCAACTGCAAGCTCATATGATGGCTACACCTGTGTGTATAGCAAGTGACTGTGTAAGCCCATACGCTTACATTCCTATGCACATCTACTAGCTTCTCTGTGGTGGCAGTACTCTCTGACCATCACACTTCACTTTAGGAGGTGTGACAGTGCACCTCTCAACTCTTACTCCCATCCCTGCCCACACACATGCACACATGCAAATGTCCACAGTATAATAAAAACCTCCTCTATGTTTAGCCCAAAGTCTATCTCTGGCTGATCATCTCTGGCTCCCAGCTTCCCTACACCAGGGCTGCTGTTCTGTCCTTGGGCCAATGCCAACATGAAAACCTTTGTCCTTAAGGAGTCACCTTCAAGTGACACTTTGGCTGCCTCCCAGCTACCTCCTGACCTGCTGCACAATGAACCCCACCATTCTTCCCCTCTCCTGAGTCCCACAGCTATACTGTGCCATTCTTTTGCACTTTGTATGAAGTTTCTGGTACTGGAAAGTACATTGACCGGCACAGATTTATGTCTACAACTTGATTTGAAGAAATCAAGTTGCTCTCCAAGCAGGAATGATGCTTTGGCCCCTAGTTGCCTGTGCCTTCCCCCTGCTGGGTACACATGCTCTTAGGAAGCACGGATTCACCTGCACAGGTCTGGGAAGGAAAAAAAATGGAGACACAGCAGGTGCTCCATTAATACTTGTTGAGTGATGTTATGTATGAGCCACTGGCAGGGCATGGACTACACTCTGCTTGGTTTAGGCAGGGCTTCCCAAGGGCAGTAAAGGCTCATTCACTCATTCAACAAGTACTAAGGAACCACAGACTATGTGGGGATATTGATCTAAGACACTGGAACTCAGAAACCAAACAAAATCCCTGCTTCTGTAGAACATGTATTCATGTGGGCTAGAAGGCCAGACCCCAAACATCTAAACAGAAATAGCAACGTAATAAACCTATCAGATGGACTTAACTGCCATGGAGAAATACAGAGCAGGGTGACAGAAGAGAGAGGATGAGACCAGAGTGGGCAGAGGCTTCTCTGAGCAGAGAGCTGAAGGCAGCTGAGTGAATCCTGCGGGGGGGG
>NW_012267218.1:23135543-23147646 GCF_000151885.1 Dipodomys ordii | reverse complement strand
GCGCGCGCGGCGGCCTCCGGGCCTCCGCCTCCGCCGGCCTCCGGGGGCTCCCCGAGCCCGGCTGGGTCCGGTCTGGGGACGGCAGGCCCGGGACGGGTGAGTCTGGCTCCCGGAACAGGCTGTACACCTTGGCGGAGGCCGCTGCGGGGTGGCTGCCCCCAGGGCGCCGCAGCCGGTTCGCGTCCCGGCTCGCCGGCTCGTATCTCGCCATGCCCATGGGATCCCTTTGGGCATGACTTATGTCCAGTAAAAGAGCCAGGGTGAGGGGCAGGAAGATCCTCCCGGGGGTCCGAAGGGCGCTCCCGGAGCAGCGGGCGCTGGTCGGCGGCTTCATGGTGTCGGGGTACCTGGGGTGGGGATGGGGGGGTGGGGACGGTGATCGGGAGCCCGGATCGCTCCCAGGCTGCTCCCCCGACCGCCCCTGCTGGTGGCCGGGGTCTCCCCGGGGCGGCGGCTGCGCTCCGAGCCTCGAGTCCGTGCGCACAGCCGGGGCGCGCACAGCCGGGCCCCCTGGCCCGCTCCCCAGCCCTGCCTGCAGCCGTCCGAAGGGGAACGAACGGGACGGGTTTATTTTTGGAAACCTCCCCCTGCTTTTTCGTCGCTTTTATCCACACACCATGCCCCCTCCTCGGAGGGACAGCTCGGCCCCCTCATTACCCGAGAGGGAGCGAGGAATTCCAGCAACACCCACTTTGGCACCGGGAAGCGGGCGGCGAGGGGGATTAACCCGTGAGGAGCTGGGGGCGACGACGCAGGGCCGACCCTGGCGGTGGGGCAGGAGGGAGGGGACTGGCAGCGCCAATGACTTCTGCCAGCACAAAGACACCTGCACCATCTGTCTCCTGCCCACCTGTCCTGAATGGATCTTCCTCCCCAAACTTCAAAGACAAACTTGGATCGGATGACGTTTGTCAGCCTCCCGGGTACGAAGGAGGCCGGTGGAGGTACAGAGACCCGAACGACAGGGACAGCAGGGCCCAAGGAAGGAGCGCCTGGTCCCTTCACCTCTAGCCCTGGCCGCCGGGGGCGCCCCCGGGGCTGACCTTCCTGGCGCGCGAAGGTGGCCTGGGGGCGCGCGCCCTCTGGTGGAGACGAGCGCGCCCTGGCAATCCTGCAGTAGTGACCAGAGCTGGGGGCGGGGGCGCCTTAGCTCCTTGATCTTAATGGGTCTAAGGAGGTGGTGGTGGCTGCCAGAAGAGATACCTTCTTTCCACAAAGACAAGAGGCATAGACAGGGAGCCTCCTGGAGAAGGGTTTTCAAGGAGACAGCATGTGGCAAGGGAGAGTGAAATCCAGTCCTCCTTGCCAATGGCCCACAGTCCATTCCCTGGCCCTGGCCCACCCCCTCACTTCTGGATAATTTACCCCAAGGGAATCCCATGAGCTCATGGGATGCCTGTGTGCCTCTTGTGCTGCCTGCAAGGGAGACAGGGGTCCAAGAGCTGACTGCCTCCCACCTGAGTGCCCCCCTCTCCACTCCCCATTCATCATTCTCCTCCATGCCCCTAGCAGGAAAGCTAAAAGGCCCCGGGCGAATGTGACTGCTCTTGGGCACACTTGTGTAATGTACTGTTTCTCAAGGAGGCAGAGCCAGTGATCAGGCAGAAAGCACCAGCTTAACACCCAACACTATGCAAAGAACTGCCACAGCTAATAGCTCATATTGAAAACCTCACCTGCCCACCTAGGCTGACAAAGGCCAACATGGCTGGTTGGCTCTCAGACTGCTCAGTTCTCCAATTGCTCAGTTATTCATGACCCAGTGGCCACACTGGCTCTCTCTGCTCCTTAAATAAGTGGTATTAGTACACTTTATGTGGAGCGTTCATCTCCAAGATGTCCACCAAAATGATTCTCCCTCACATCTCCCTTCAGTTCAGACATCACCTCTTGGCATGACTCTGTGCACTGGGCAGCACTCCTGTCACTGCAACAAAATGTCTTAGGTAATCATGGGATAAGGAGGCTCTCTTGTTTGGGACTCCATTGTTTGGGGGCCTGTGGTAAGGAAAGGCTGCTTGGTGGAGGAAGGCTGCTCACCTTGTGGCAGCTGAAAAGCAAAGAGAAAGAAAGGAGCTGAGGTGCCAGTAGCCTGTCCAAGGGTGCACCTAACTTCCTTTCACTCACCCTCAAACGAGTTCCTTTCCTCTCCCAGCGCCATAGTCTGATAACCAAGCCTTCAACACAAGACCTTGGGGGCCTTCAGGATCCACACCATAATACCATCCCTGGCCTCCAACTCTAGAATAGCACCAAGTCACTCCAAGTCATTCTCACATGGTACCCTACTTTAGCTTCCTTGCTCAAATGACCAGTTAAAATACTCTTAGTATTTCTTTCTTTACTCATACAATTGGCTGTTTCAATGGTCTGTAGGTGAAGATAGAACATCAGTTGTATTTTTCTCCACTACTACTTTCAACTGTAATGTCATGAATTTCTCTCCCCTGTCCTTAATGATACCTGGCATAGATCTTGGCTTGCCTATCCCTACCAAATACAAGAACAATTCCATTTCTCTAAATATGAGTCAGAGGTTCATGCTTGTAATCCTAGCTACTCAGGAGGCTGAGATCTGAGGATCATAGTTTGAAGCCAGCCCAGGCCAAAAAGTCTGTGAGACTCATCTCCAATTAACCAGCAAAAAGCCAGAAGTGGAACTGTGGCTCAAGGGGTAGAGTGCTAGCCTTGAGAAAAAAAAAAAAAAAACAAGCTCAGGGACAGTGCTCAGCCCCTGAGTTCAAGTTCCAGGACTGGTACACACACACACACACACACACACACACACACACACACACACACACACACACACAGCAACTTACAGGCATTGACAGTCCAAACCTTATCCAATTTAATCAGTATCATATTTAGTATTCCTCTGTCTCCCCTAAGACCTGTTCCTTGGCTGCAGACCACAATGGAGTAGGGGATGTCTGGCTTGTCTTTCTGATTCTCCTTTTGTGGCTCTTCTGTGTCAAGGCTGGGCAAAAGGTACTGGAGAAAAGGGAACAATGTTTTATGTAGCAGATGCTCTTTCCTGGGCATCTTTGTATGTTCTTGGGGGACTCCACCCCTGCACTGTCAGAGCAAAGCATCTTCTGGCCAGCCTCCTTAACACCCTGCATCTTCCGCTTCCAGATGTTCTACGCAAAGCAATGGTGAGGTGGCCACTCACCCTGCTGTTGAGACCACCTCAGTCAGGCTCCATAGTCATCGTTCTCCAGACAGGAAGTGCACAGGAGTCTCTTTATTCATGCATACCTTCAGGTCCTAAAGATGCACATTGAGTTCTCCCAAGAATTTTCTTGCTGTGCTTTGGTACTTTAGAGTATCTGCAACCATCAGCCATGTGCCCTGCATCAGGATGGGGAGTCATGACTCTACTGCAAATGATTGGGGGCCCCTGCGGGCCCCATGACTCTATTTGTATTGAGGAGTATCCTCAGGGAAAATCTCAACTCTACCCATCAATGCCATCGTATGCCTTCTACCCCAGTGACCTTCCTCCTTGTCATTTGTAGACTGGAACCAAGAGATGTCATGTTGGAGTTAGCCCTGCTCTGCCCTAGGTCATGTATACAGCTCTTCTTTTTAGAATAGGAGAATAGTTAGCCCTATTTGCATGAGGCTTTGTTGATTCAATGGGACATTCTAAAACCACAGGAAAAGTCTTATTCAGCAACCTATAAAATAATTTATTATCTGACTTGCCCAGCCTCAAAATCTCTAAAGGAACTGACATGTTATTCACCACTCTCTCCCCAGAACCTAGAACAGGGTTTGATTCTAATAGATGACAGTCAAGAAATATGTAACAGCTGGGCACTGGTAGCTCACTCATGTAATCCAAGTTACCCAGGAGGCTGAGATCTGAGAATCACAGTTCTAAGTCAGCCCAGGAAGGAAAAGTCCATGAGACTCCAATTAACCAACAAAAAGCCAGAAGTGAAACTCTGGCTCAAGTGGTAGAGCACCAGCCTTGAGGGAAAAAGCTAAGGGACAGTGCCCAGGCCCTGAGTTCAAGACCCAGAACACCCCTCCCCCCAACACACACACACACACACACACACACACACACACACAATATGTGTCAATGGGTGGTTTGCTGTTTGTAGAGCTGGACCTAAAGATTCCTTTCAGTCCTAACTTTTATATTTTGGGATGAATGCTGTCTCAATGTTCTCGATTCCCAGAATGCTTGGCCTCAACCTTTACAGGTACAGGAGCCTTAGCTCTGCACTGATCCTTCCTTGCTTGTACATCTGCTCAGAACCACAGTTACAATCTCCCTTCTTTACCCTGCTATTTGCCCAGTGCCTTCAGGAGTTCTCCTCTTGCTCCCTCAATGCTCACCTCACATCCCCAAGAGTCTATCAAGGCCAGAAACCTTGGCGTCATCTTCGTCCCTGAGCTATTTTTTCCTCCTGTGTGTCCAAGTCATTATTACCGCTCCGTCTCCTCCGTCTGCATTTCTGGAAGTCTGCCTTCCATTCAGCCTCTCACTGCTGGCTTCAGCCAGAGCCCTCAGCAGACACTCTGCCCTCCCCACCCGGCGCCCCTCCCACTGCTCGGTGAGTACAAGTGGTCCTTGGAAATTCCCATTCTGCTCCCCTGGGGGCCCACAGCCCGGGCAATCGACTCCAAAGCCTGGCATCTGCTACACCATCCCAGCGCCATCCTCCTGTCCCGCCTCCCCAGTACTGGCCAGGCTGCCTCCTTCTTCCTGTGACTGTTGAACTTCATGTTGCTACGCTTCACAATCTCCTGTCTCATAAACACTTGAGTCTTTGGTGTTTTGCTTTTTGGCTGCCAAAGTTTGTGAAGTCTCGTAATGCTCAGAGCACTGGGCTAAGCATGCTATATAAACAGATCGTCTCCCCCACCAAAGGCCTTCTATACAAAAAATAATGGAGGCTGGGGATGGCTTCTGGCTTGTCCAAGATCACACAACTGGCTGATCAGTAGCAGATGCATGATCCAAACCTGCGTTGTTTCCTCTACCTTTTCAGCCCAGTAGGAGAGGGGAAAGGCCTCAGTGTTCCCAGAATGGCCCCTGACTCAACTTGTGTCATTCCCCACCCCTGATGAGGCTGGAGAATGCTGCTGAACCTCATCACCCATCTCTGGGGCCTGTGGAGGGAAGTCATGTCTGGAGAGCCTTGTAGAGAGATGTAAAGAGCGCTTGGGGGTCCATAAAGACTGGACAGGGCCAGGTTTGCTCAGATGCTGCATCATGCCGAGGGTGGAAGTCTGCTGGACATGCAGGACATCCTAATTGCTTTCCCATGTCTTGTGGAATCATGCTGGCAGCCAGAGAGCTACCAGAACCTGAACTAATTTGGTAAATAAGGACCAAAAACAAGGACCGCATTTCTGTTCCCTTTGCTGAGACCCAGACTCCCAACAGAATTCCAAGGATTTTTTCTTCTTTGGAAGTGAGTGGACCTCCAGCTCTGAATTCCTCTCCCCAGGAGAGCTAGTTACCCTTGCTCAAAACAAATAACATATTTCCTGGTTAATCAAGGGTCAGAAGTGCTGGAGAAAGGGTAAGGAGGCCTCCAGATGGGCGCAGTCCACAGGCTCAGTGTCCTTTTCCTACCCACATGGCTCAGCCTCAGCCCCCAGTTTGAATGGTACAGGCCACACAGAGAGTGGAGTCTCTCCTGTACAAGGACTGCAAAGTTCACAGAGGCTTTCAGGACCATCTGCCTCAGACACTACAGCCTGACATCCCTTAGACCTCTCATTGACCCTGCCTGACCTGCCAATGCCTGCCCCCTCTAGTGAGCACCACATGCTGGCTGGCTGGCTGGCTGGTCCATGCAGGGGTCAGGGGAACTGACCTTTTACTATAGAATGTTCTAGAAGGGGTCCTGTCACAGTCCTGGGGTAACTTGTCTTCTGTGAATGGAACTCATCTCAGATTTTCACTTGGCTTGTATTCTCATCTGAAAATGAAGATGATGATGTTGTTTCCTGCGATTCCCTCCTTCAGGGCAATCTGGACAGCTATCATAGGGAAGGGACTGAGGACTTCCTGTCCTAGTTACCCTGATCGGGTACTGCTATTCCACTTGCTAGTACTTGAAGGAAGGGGACCAGATACCTGGCTGCATGCCTCACTCTCATTGTCTTATGGTATTCTCACAACTATCTTATGAAGGAAGTACTATTTCATCATGCAGTAGGTGAGAAAAGGAAGGCTTAGGGAGGCCAAATGACTTACAGTACTAGTAAGGAGCTACACAGGGATTCACTCCTGCTTTGTGTTGTCCCAGACGTTCAGCCAACGGGAAGGCCACATTTCTCTGGGAACCAGAAGCATTCACAGCATTTGCAGTGTGGTAGGGTGAACAGGGCCCTATAGAAACAACTGTCACAAGGTAGCCCCCGCCAAGCATATCCACTTCCACTCAGGCCTGCTTTACCAGCTGGGGATGTAACTTGGGTGGGAGAAGCTACCCACCAACTAGGAGAAGGAAGGAAGTCAAGTTCACTCTTCCATCCGTTCAAATCACTTGCCCCAGCTGAATAAGCTCAGCCCAAATGTCAGCCTTTCTCTTTAGGGAAGGGAAGGGAACGGAAGGGAAAGGAAGGGACACCAATAGAGTGTCTATGCAGTGCTGTGTGGCAGGCATTTCAGTTCTCACCTCACAAACCCAGAGGGATGAAATCTCATGTTCAAGGTCACACTGCTAAGTGTCCCAGCCAGGATTGATCTAAAAAGTCTGAACTGCTCCTAAATCCCCACCCTCTTCACTGTAGCATGCTGCAGTCACTCCAAGGTGCCCTGTAATGATGCTGAATGGGGGTTCCACTCTCTCCCTTGATTTCCAGGCTCTGGTTCAAGGGTGAGCTGGTCTGCAAGCTCTGCATTTAGTTATAAGCTGAAATGTTCTTTTTCCACTTCCTTGTATAAATTTCCTGTGTCTGGCTGGAACAGAATCTTCTAGAACTCCTGGAGATAGAAGCATACCTTCTCAAGTGGCGATTCCAAAGACCTGAGCAGAATCACAAGAGCAGTGGGAGATGCCTCCTTTTCTTTCTTTGTTTTAGGTCCAAGACCAGGACTTAAACTCGGAACCTGATGCTTTCATTCAACTGCTAGTGCTCCAACTGAGCCATGTTTTCAACCCCTGACATGCCTCCTTTCATCCCTCGCTGAAGAGCACAGGGGACTTCATACTCAGCTGGTGTACACTGGATGTTTGGATGTTTCTCTCCCCCTCCCCCCGCACCCCCCCCTCCGTCACCACCCATATTTCCGGGATAAAAGCCCTGGCCTAGGGGACCATCCAGGATTCTGCAGTGGAGACAAGGGGAGCAGGGAACAACTGCCCTTGACCATTATCGATGTCTTACAACGTGGCTTCCTGCTGGACCCAGCACTTCTCACACTCTGAGGGAAGAGGCTTGTGGGGGTAGAGAAGAGGAGATGCTGAGGTCTTTTCTAAAACAATCTCTCTCCAAGGAGGCCTCCAGCAGCCTCAAGGCCCAGAGAGGCCCCATCTCACCTAGTCTGTTTACCCCTGGGTCACATGTCAAGTAGGAGGACATGGAATGAGCTTTTCCCTGGGGTCCCCAAACCTTTAGGCACAGGCCTGGGCCCTGAAGATCTCCAGGAAAGCCACAGCCACCTGGCTAAGTACAGAAGGGTAGGGGCGAGGTGCAGTCAGGACCCTCGGGTCCCAGCCAATCCTCATGACTCATTCCTGTTTCCGTCCACTCTGGTCTGAGTGCCTTGGCCCAGAGGCCTCAGGGAGGTTGTAAGGCAGGCTGGCCCCTCGCCCACTGGGACTCAGCAGACAAAAATTAAAGATCTCACCCTTCAGGAACTCACACAGACAGCGGAGGCATGCTCTGTACTCTGCCTCACAGACCAGACTCGGGGCCAGCAGAGGCTGGTAGCCAAGGGAGACTGGAAAGGAGTCGTTAGCTCTTCCCCCTCCTCTGCACCTTCACATTCAGCCACGGAGCCCCAAATACTGCTCACTCTCTTCTTACAGCCTCTCTGGTCCCTGCCTGAAAATGATGATGCTCGCCATTCTCAGCTATTCCCCGATCCTCCCCCACCTCTGCCCAAAGACAACAGTGAGAGGAGACAGACTGTGCCTTCCAGAAGAAACGGACTTGTAATTAACTGATCATACTTTTTATTTCTGGCAGCACAATTCTGATTAGGTCACTCCTGCTCCACAATCTTCAATGGCTCCCCACTAGTTCAGTAATCAAACCCAAGTTTCTTAAAACTGGGCCTGGCATACAAGCTTTGCTTCTTGTATTGTGAAATTCAGCATACCCACTTGTTCAAAATTCTCCCGTTTTCTCTCTCCCTCATCTCACATACATCTACTTCATTCACATCACTTCCTCCCTTCTGGAATGTTCTTCATTGCCCTTGCCTTTAATTCCCATCTCAAAGGTCTCCTCTTCCAAAAAGACTTCCTGGATTCCTCCCTCCATCTGGAAAGTTCACTGCTTCCACGGAATCCCTGAAGCTCTTCGTACGCCTCACTCGGTCTTGTGTGAGAGTCCGTAGCTGTCAGTCTTGGGGCAGTAAGGAGAATACAGGGCTTTGCAGTTCGACCTCCATTAGTGATTTGCCAGTATCAGGGCCTGGGCTAGGTGACAGTTGGAGCCCGCTTCCTCACCATCAGATATGCATCTTTAGAGACACAGCATCTAGAAAGAGCAACTGCATTTGCCAATAATACAGCACTTCAGTCCCCAGGTGATTGTCCCAAATGTGAGTTCCTGGCTCTCGGGTAGCCCCTTTATTGGCTGGAGACCCACAACTTCTGTGGTCTGACTCAAATATAGACATCATCAGTTGTTGGATGAATCAGATCCTCTTTGCAAACTTGGGCTACAAAACATGACTTGGAAAGCCAAGACCTGGAATTTGAACAGGCAAGCCTGATTCCCTTATAGTCCAGTGGGATTCATATAACCACAGGATGGTAAAACCAGAGAAGTAAAGTGACTTACACAGGACCACATAGCTAAATAAGTGACACGGAGAAGGCTAGGGCTCAGATGTCTGGATAGGGGCTCAGTCTAGATTAATTGGATTTTGCCACAGGTTCCAAAGGCTTGTGGCCCTGATCAGATTGCCTGAAGAAGACTGAAGAGCCCCCATGCCAACCCATCAGGAGCTCTTAGGCAGCCTTGAATCAAAGGACTCTTCCATTCAAAGCCACAGTGAAGGCAAGTCACATTCTGATTTTCGCACAGACGCTGGCTCTAGTCCTCATATGCCTTTGGTGTATCTTCTGGCTTCCATCCTTCCCTTCCCTGGGCCTCATTTCTCATCTATTCAATGATAGGATGCTTCTGGATGAAATCAAATGCTCTGTCAACACCAAGATTTGATTGAAGAAGCAGACAGACAGACAGATAGACAAGGAGAAAGTACAGATCCAAGCACTGCAGGGAACACAGAACATGAATGCTAGAAGGAATCACCATCAGAGAACAGCCAGTCCATCCCTTCCACGTCCAACAGAGAAACTGAGGCCCAAAGAGGGAAGATGCTTGGCTAGGGTCACATGACTGGTTATTGGCAGCACCAAGTATTTTCATCAGGGTCTCTGACTCCTTGGCCTTTCAGCTCTTTCTCTTTCAACTCCGGCAGAAAGCTGGGCGCTATTTCACTGTCTGAGTCAGGGAAGCCAAGAGACACTGTGTGTGTCAGAGGGGGGCCTTGGGGTTTGGGAACTTCTCTGATGGGGAGTACAAGTGCCAAAGCTGCTAGGGGAGAGGGGCAGGGAGTGAGGAGGTCCTGAGGGACATACGGAGATAAGCTGTCAGCATCTCCCCTCTTCTAGCTGGCAGGAAGAGACAGGGAAGGGTCCATGATGATTGAAGGGGAACAACCCCACTGCTGGCAGAGCTACTTTCACACAATGCCCATCCCTGCTTCACTGCTGAGACCTGCCACCTGCAGCCTACACACGCTGGGCAGGTACTGCCCAAGAAGGCTCCAAGCACCTGCGTCTGAGGCTAAGCCTGTTAGGCTGGGATCACGATGTCCTTCCATGTCACCAACATTTTTTTGAGCACCACATCCATGCCAGACACTGTGCTAGGCACTGGGTAGACAGAGCATCCTGAGTGCCTTTAAAATGGTGAGCATGATACGGGAATTACTAGTCTTTCAGGCTCCCT
Organism: Dipodomys ordii; assembly: GCF_000151885.1. Lineage (NCBI taxonomy): Eukaryota > Metazoa > Chordata > Mammalia > Rodentia > Heteromyidae > Dipodomys > Dipodomys ordii. The sequence continues at coordinate 23,137,479 of NW_012267218.1, read as the reverse complement.
GAAAAACTGCTCTGCATGTCAGGTGGCCTTGTCCAGGGCACATTAAAGGCACACAAATCCAAGGAACTTGCTATGCTCTACCCTCAACCCTGCTTCCAGCCAGCCCATTCCCCACACGACTTCTTTTCCAGAGAAACCATGGAGCTGCTAAGGCAGCAGTTTGGCCTGGTCCCTGAACTCTTCTGGCCATGATCCATCAACCTTTCCTGACCCTTTCCCAAGATACTGCTGCTTCTCTAAACCCTGTCTGAATCCCATGGCTTCCTCTGGGCCTCAGGCTCAGTCCTGCTCCTGTCTCCAAGTCTTGCTTTTGCTTAGTCTCAGACTCCTCTGTGATGCCCTGAGCTCACGCCGTTGATGTTGTGTGGGAATCACAATGCCTATCTCTAAGCCTCCACTCTGGGGTTTCCCTCACGGCTTTGCTTCATCCATAGACAAGCCACATGTGCACAATCACAAACAGCTGAGGAGTGCCCAATGTGTTCCAGCCATCATTTACTGAGCACACTTTGACAAGCAGGTGGAAGACAGTGCCTGACTCCAAGGAGCTTGCTGGACCATGGTAAGTGCTGGCTCCAGTGTGGGTGCAAGGACAGATGATCACCCAATTGTGGCTGTATATATGAGATGACTGTAGGGGAAGACTAGAGAAGCTGCTCTCTGAGTGGGATGAGAGAAGGCACTTCCTGAGTGGGTAGGAGAAGGTGGAAAGACACTAAGGAGGAAGCAAAGTGGTGAGTCCTATCCCTTTCTTTTTTGTTTCTTTTTTAGATTCTTTTTACTAGCATCCATTAGTTGTTCAAGGAGGATTTTTATTGTAACATCTCCATACAACGTGTTCCAATAAAACTCACCCCCTCTAGCATTACCCTTACCCTCTTTCTTCCCTTTTTAAGACACTCTTAACAGGCTTCATTATTCTATTTCATACAGGCAAATAAACAAGCTCAACCATATTCATCCACCTTAGCCCTCTCCATTAACCTTCCCCTTTCTCACCAGTTCTCACCCCCAAAGAAGCCTAGTTTGTTCATTTGTTTTCAAATTTAGTGTGTATTCACTGATGGATTTCACCATGTTCAGATGTGCAAAACTTATATTTTAATAAAAATAACCTTCTTGATTGCTCCTTTACCCTATCCATTTCCTTTTTTTCAGTGAGGTTCTTGCTCAGAGAAATGCTGTAATTTTTTTTTTAAATCTTGGGGATGGAAAGGTGGCCCAATGGTAGAGTGCTTGCCTCGCATGCATGAAGCCCTGAGTTCGATTCCTCAGCACCACATAAACAGAAAAAGCTGGAAATGGTGCTGTGGCTCAAGTGGAAGAGTGCTAGCTTTGAGCTGAAGAGCCAAGGGACAGCACCCAGGCCCAGAGTTCAGGCCCCACGACCGACAAAAAACAACCATCTATATATTCTTCTAGATTATTATTAAGATGTTGTACAGAGGGGTTAGCATTTCATAAATACAAGTAATGAGTGCATTCCTTTTTTTAACAATATAACCCCTTCTTGTTGTTCTTTCCAAGATTCCTTTGGCATTTTTTACATAATATTCAAATGATATTCCACATGTAAAGGCTGGGAAAATGTAGAGCCGATGGGAATACATTTCAACATATAAATAGCTGTTTGAACAGCCATCCTCACTCTGATGAATGGATGGCTTCCATTGAGATCTATATTCATACATGAGACAGAGCTAGGATCTGCACAATACTTCCATAGTTTGAGGTTAAAAAAAACATTTTTAGCAAATTTTTACATGACATAAAACTAGAGATGGACAAAAACAAAACTAACTAAGAGGAGCAAGATATAAACTGATCTAGATAAGTTGAGATTTAATAGCGATAAGTGAAAAAGTTTTACATCTTGGTCCAAGTAAGTAAAAAAAAAAAATTGTTAAGAATGCTTTGCTAAAAAAAAAAAAAAAAG